>NC_084488.1:94933857-95570520 GCF_030035675.1 Rhineura floridana | reverse complement strand
CAGAGTAAACGGTATCTTTCTGATCAGGTTTCCGGTGCCACTCTTCCATTAAGCCAGAGTGAGGCACACACACACCCTGCTTTGGGGGGAGGGAATTGGTGGCGGTGATGAGATGTTGTAGGATACAATTGTGTGTGCCACAGGGCCCATCCTGTACCCCGTAAACTAGCCGGCTGCCCTCAGATGAAATGGAGGATGCTGTCACCAGTGTTGAAGATTCAGCTGCCATTCTGACTGACTTCTGTATATGAAATGGGAAGGGCATCTTGTCCTTTACCTCAGGCAGCAAAATGGGCTAGCCCTGTGGGCTTCCCTGCCTCCTTGTTTTTTTGTTCTCTTAACACCTCAGGCTTTCTAGCTTAAGGGGGGGGGGACTTTTCACTCTCTGTTGGAGGATAGACCCCACACACACAAGAGACCTATGTCTAATTCACATTAGTTTAGTTAACATAGTAATACATGCACAAAAGGATTGTTTAACATAAAAGGTATGGGCAGTGTGGTGTAATGGTTAGAGTGTCAGACTATGACCTGGGAGATCAAAGTTTGAATCCCCACTGACCCATGAAGCACACTAGGTGACTTTGGACCAGTCACTGCCTCTCATCCTAACCTACCTTATAGGGTTGTTGCGAGTATAAAATGGGGAAGGAACAACCATGTACACAACCTTGAGCTCCTTGGAAGAAAGCTGGTATGCAAATGTCAGAAATAAATAATAATTAAATTTTAATTTATAAAATAAAAAGCTGATATATAAATGTGTGAAATAAATAACAATAAAGTAACTTGCTCCTAAGGCTGCAATCCTATGCAAAGTTAGGCACACCTAAGCAAATTGATTTCAGTGGGCCTAGACTTATTTAACTCTGTATAGGACAGTGTGGGACAAATGCTTCACATTATAGCTTTCATATCCTGTATGAAAATGCCCATAGTGTGCATATATAATATCATTTAATTCAAAATAATAACCCATTGAACTTTTAACAATTGTATTGTGCTCATAACCCTGGAGTTAAAATTCACCCTTCCAATGTGTGCTTATTAGCAAAATTGGGCTAATTAAACAGTAAGTCTGAGTAGCTGAAAGCCTGATATGTGGGTGTGTATGAATATTTCGAGATTAATAACGTGCAGTTCACTTGCTACACCTTCTGTAGCTACTGGAGATAGTATGCTTCTGAATTCCAGTTGCTGGAAACCACAGGAGAAGAGAGCGCTGTTATGTTCAGGGCCTGCTTGCAGGCTTCCCATAGGCATCTGGCTGGCCACTGTGAGAACAGGATCCTGCACTTGATGGGCCACAGGCCTGATCCAGCAGATTCTTTTGTTCTTTTGTGTGTATGACTTTCATATGATTTGCAAGGGAAGCCTTTTTAAAATTATTTAATGGAGGTTAGTTATCCTATAATCTATTCTACAAAGGCTTCCAGAGCAGCTTTTATACAACCAATTAAAAGAAGGTAGCTCATTCCTTCCCGTTTACACACTAAACAACACAAAACGAAAGGAAGAGGGGAAGAGGAAAAAGACAAAAAACTCAGACGTGAATTCTTAAAGTTAAATATAATTATTATAATGACCAGCTGGACAGAAAAAGGTCAGGAGCAGGAGACACTTGGTAGAGCTGTCTTTTTAGTGCAGGTAATGGAATTCTTGCAGTAATATGTCTTTTGCCCTTTCACTGCATACTTATGTTATATATGGAGTAGTGTTTTTAATGCATATAAATGATTGTCAATACTGATCAGTAGATATGGATACCAGGCCATCCGTCAGGGTGAAGGGTGAGTAATGAATTAAATAATAATAATAGTAATAGTAATGTTTCCTGATTCACTTATCCTGTATGTGTGCTGTAATTTTTAGTGAGTTGGCTGAAGAGCCTTAGTGTTTTTTATGATTTTCCTACAAGGAAACTACAGGAAAAATTACTACCTGTATTTTGCTGGATGAGTGTGTTCCCCAAAGCCACAAAACGTGTAGATGCAGCAAGCATGTACATGAGGAATTGTCACATAAAGTGGACTTAAGTAATGGGTGACAAGGGTAAAGGAAGTGAGCCTATACAACAAAGTGTCTTGTGACAGCTGAAAGACTAACAAATTTATTATGGCATAACTTTCATGGACTACAGTCCACTTTACCGATGAAGTCATTCCTTTAGTGAGGCAGCACTTGTGTTCTGGAGCTCCCTGCCTTCACTATACTGTTTTAGACACCTTCTGAAAAGTTTTCTGTCATTTCTGTCCAGACACATGATAGGCAGTGCAATCCAATACATATCTACTCAGAAGTAAGCTCCATTAGGTTCAATGGGATTTACTCACAGGTAAGTGTGTTGGATTGCAGCCTTACATTTGTTTTATAGATTTTATCTTTGTTTTTTAATTATGGCTTTAAGCATATTTGTTCTTAATTGGTTTGTGTATTTTTGTCATGTTTCATGTATAATTGGACTTACGCATCGCTTGGAAAACATTTTTGAGAAAGTGGCTTATAACTTTTCTAAATAAATAAACTACTCCACAAAAGCTTATGCCACAATAAATCTGCTAGTCTTTAAGGTGCCACAAGACTCTTGGTGGTGGTTGCTGCAAAGTTGCTACTCTGGAAAAGGATAAAATTACGCTTTTCATCCACCCACCTGGCAGAGCCATAGCTCATTAGCAGAGTGCAAGCTTTCCATGTGCAATCTCTGGCATCCCCAGTGAAGGATTTCGGAATGCAGGACTGGGAAAGACCTTGTGTGTTTTTGAGCACTGCTACCAGTCGGAGTATAAGGACGGAATATCTAGTGGTGGGCCAAATAGATCAGTGGTTTGTTTCAGTAATGGACAGCTCCCCATGTCATTTAACAGCACTCTCTGTCTCTCCTCCCCACCTTCAGAGGCCTGTGCTTTGAGGAGAAGTCACGGGGTTCAAAAGTTCACAACAGTTTTAAAATAATTAGGCTACAATCCAATCCACACTTACCTGGAAGTAAGTCCTACTGAATCCAGTGGAGCTTACTTCTGAGTAGACATTTATTGGATTGCAGCCGTAGTCACTCCAGTAAATTTTTTTAAAACTTAGTGTATTTCTCCCTTGGAAGAGGAAAGCAAATGCCTTGTCCTCTCTGTTGCTACATATGTTTCTTGTCACTGTTCTCTATGCCTCACCTCCAGGCATAGCGATACAGCATTAGAAAAGTGAATTCGACCACCTAAAATTGTGGTGGTATCTTTTAGGCGTTTTGCTTGCTAAAATTCCCCTACAAAGCTGGTGTATTTATAAGTCAGAGCAGCTGTTCTAAACCGACACAGCAGTTTCTGTTATCTGTGATTTTTTTCATGTTCCCTCCAGCTATGAACAATTTGCAGGTTGAACTGGCTAATAAATCTAAAGGTTCTGGAAGATAAATAGGCTTCAGCTTGCATGAGCGGAATAGCAGTGCAGGCTGTACATGGCTAATGGGGTTAAAAACCAGTTCATCCGGCTAGGCGCAAATTGAAGGCTTCAAGGGTGGGGGGGAGAGACCTTAAGTAAACAGGGGGTGTTGTTTTGCCTGCCTGCCCTGACTTTAGCTGCAGAGTCACTCCTGCAATATCATTTGTCAGCTTGTAAAGCTCTTACCTGTTCTTTGTGAAATGCCATGTACTTGTGTAAGGACGTTTTTGCTGTCTTTTATTGATTGTCAATTTTTTAATCATTGTTGTATATTGCATTTTTAATATTTGGTTGTACACTGTCCAGGGAATATTTATTGATGGGTGTCTAGATGAATTGAATAAAGAAAGATAACCCATAGATGCTGCTATATGAATGAATTAGCAAATTAACAGGGAGTGTGGGGGGGAGTATCTTCAGATGGATCTGTTCTTCTCTGTTGCCCCATTTGCTCTTCTCTAACAACCTGAGCACTGTTTCCCTTCTTGACCTGACCCCTGTTTCAGGCTTGGCATTGGTGGTTGGCATCATTAGAGAGCAGCCTGAGCTCAACCGCAAGCAAGGGAACATGGGAAGCTGCCTTATGTGGAGTCAGGCCATTTGTCCATCCAGCTCAGTACTGTCCATACTGTTGGACCCTGTTGGCTGTGGGGATAGGGATGACATCTGCTCTGTCACCCGAACAGTGCCACAACACATGCCCCAACTATGAGACCAATACTCAGCCCTGGAGTCACCCCAGCAGTGCCAGGAGAGGATCTGTCCAATTGTGTGGGCGACTGGGCCAATGCCCTCAAAGCCTCCACGTGGGCTCCCGAGGGGCTGCTTTGCCTCTCCCTTGTTCCATTCCATTTCACAGGACTTGCTGGTCCTCCCACACACAAGGACCTGGCAGATCTGTCCTGTGGGAGAGAACAGGAAGGCGTGCAAGCGGTGATGGTGGCTGCCACTGCTCAGTCTTCTCTTCATTGTAGCTGGCAAGCCTCGGCTCATTCTGGTCCAAGAAGGGTCTTGGCTCAGTGGTAAAGCACCTGCTCAATCCCTGGCATCTCCAGATAGGGTTGGGAGAGACTCCCTGCCTGAAATCTTAGAGAGCTGCTGCCAGTCAGTGTAGACAACACTGACCTAGATGGACCTTAGTATAAGGTGGCTTCATGTGCTCCCCAGCAGTGATGGCATTAGTTGTGGAGGTGTTGCTACCCAGGTGGAAAGAGTTCCTAGACAGCTTGTGGCAGGGAGGAAGTGGAATGGTAGACAAGAGAGTGCATGATAGCGGACCCACTGTAGAAACCCGGCCTTGCCCTGCTTCATCTCCCTTCAGCCGTAGCTGAGATTTTATTTTATTATTATTATTTGATTTATACCCTGCCCTTCCTCCCAGCAGGAGCCCAGGGCGGCAAACAAAAGCACCAAAAACACTTTAAAACATAAAAACAGACTTTAAAATACATTAAAGCAAAACAACTTTAAGAACATGTTTTAAAAAGCTTTGAAGACATCTTAAAAAAAAGGTTAAAAACATTTTTTTAAAAAAAGAAGGTTTAAAAAGATATTAAAAAGCAATTCCGACACAGACACAGACTGGGATAAGGTCTCAACTTAAAAGGCTTGTTGAAAGAGGAAGGTTTTCAATGGGCACCGAAAAGAAACAGAGATGATGCCTGTCTAATATATAACCTACTCATTACACAGAATTAGATGGTAGACTAAAGTGGTGGACTTTACTGGACTGGACTACTTCAAACTAAAGGGGTGTGTGTGGGAGGGTCATATTTTAAATGCTCCTACACATAAATTCCTGCCTGCATGTCAACTAAAGTTAAGGAAGACAGGAAATCTTTCTCCCTCTGTGTGTTAGTTTTCTATATTGGGGAGCATTCAAAAATATGACCACTCCCATCTGCAGTTTGAAGTGGTGTGGGCCACAGTTTTAACCACCTCATTCTGCAGTATGTATAGTGGCTAGATCCAGGCTAATAGCACAATCCTAATTATGTCTGCCCAGAAGTAAGTCCTGTTGAATTCAATGGGGCTTACTGTCAGGTAAGTGGAGTGAAGATTGCAGCCTGAGTTAGTTGCACAGCTTCCACTGAATGGTAGCAATGCTTTGTTTTCAGTTCAATTGATTGCAGCGGCAACTAAATGCAACTCTATTTGCATCTAACCCACTGGCTGTAAGTCTTCTGAGATTAGATTTATTTTTCTTAAAGCCATTTTTAAATCTTGTTTTCTTCAGTAGCTTCACTACTAAGTTTACTGAAGCATGTTATTTTAGGCGAAGTGACTAAACCGATCCATGTTTTAAAGGTTGAAGCCTCCATCTATAAGTTTCAAGCTTTCCTTTGAATTCTGTTTGCTGTTACTACTCCTGTATTACAAAAAAAAAGAATTAAATTTGTGGCCCCTGTTTTTGATGCTGAGGCTTAGGCCTCTAATGTGGCAAGTCATGATATTATTATTTATTGTTAATAATATACCATGTTAAAATATTACTCAAAATGTCAGCATAAAACTTTCTAGGCAGGCAGTGTGATAACCATCAGATTTCAAGAACCTGGGAGAATGAAAAGGACTTCCTGTGGAGCTGAACAGACTATAAAAAGGCAATGGATGAGCTGCTCTAGGGAGAGTATTCCATAGTCAGGGTGCCACTGCTGAGAAGGCCTTCTCTGAAGTAGGCACCCTTCAGTTTGCAGGGACTCATAGGGTACAATCTCTGAACAGGATCTTGGGTCCAGGCAGGTCACTTTGAAAGTAGTTCAATTAAGTTCTACTCAGAGTAGGTCCACTGAAATTAATGACCCTAAGTTAGTCATGTCCATTAAATTCAACAGGTCTACTCTGAGTAGGACTAGCATGGAATACCACCCTTGGTGATCTTTCAGATAAAGCTTTAAAGGTTAAGATAAGCACTTTAAATTGGGCCCACAACAGACTTGGAGCTGGTGCAGCTGATGAAGAAGTTGGCATAATATGATCTAAGCACCTAGTCTTAGTTAACAGTCTTAATAAGAATGCCTCTGATCAACCTTCTCAGAACTCATTATTGGTGGTGTTGGAAGTGGGGCAAGAGCAACTCCTGTTTTGTTCTTTTGTTTATGTTCCAGAAGGGAGATAGAGTTAGGGTCCTCCAGATGGCTAGGCTTGACTACCTTTACCTGTGATGCCCTGATTGACTTCCTTCTGTCATTAGACTAATATGCTTAGGGAAGCTTATCTGCCCCTCCTTCTTCCGCCCTTTCCTTTTCTTCTTCAACTGTCCAAGAGAGAGGAGACACCTTTGTCTCTGCTGTCTCCCTCCTGAGCCATGAGGGCAACTCCCAAACTTTGGTGTTGTGCCTCCAACTTAGTTAGTTAGAACTAGGTATGCCTTTCCTATCTGCTATGTATTTCTATAAATAAAGTAGCTTTTTCTTATTTTACTAAGTCTTAAGTCTCAGTGAGCCTAATGCAGAGTAAAACCCTGCTACTTAGGTAAACGCAGACACTGGCATCTCAGACTGTTGACAATCTCTGCTAACATTTATACAAATTTACATAACAAAGGGCTATGGACCCAGTAAACTAAGTTGAATTGCAAATTGTGCTTAAAAGCTAAAAAGGCTAAATGCTGTGTGTGATTTACAAAGAGATCAACAAAAGGAGACTTTTAAAGGAGACTTTAAGTTAGAGAAAGAAAAGCAGACAAAAGATAGGAAAGGATGGCTGAAGAATCAACACTTAAGACAAGCGTCCTGAGGCTGGAGAAGGACAATTATGCGTTTTGGAATCTTCGAATGACTGCACTCCTGGAAGAAGAGGATCTGTATGAAATCCTGACCAATCCTGAACCCTTGACAGAGGGTGAAACTGCTACAGCATCCTGGAGACGTAAGCATGCAAAAGTGAAATTTCTGCTTATTTCAGTTTTTTAATTGATTCAGGCAGTACAGCCCACCTAATAAAAGATAAAAAATTAAGTATTTTAAAAACGACACACAGACGGTGTCAACCACTTCTGGAGATGTGTTCCACTCTCAAGCAATAGGCACAGTCCAACTGCGTTGCAAAATGCCAGAAGGCGAAAGACAGCTTGAACTTAAAAACTGCCTATATGTTCCAGATTTCAAAGACAACTTTATAAGTGCTACTAAGATAATGGAATTGGGGGGTGAACTTTATATGAGTGGAGAATTTTGCCATGTTCTAGATGAAGGAGGAATATGTTGCACTGAGAAATTGAAAAATGGACTTTTACATTTAGAATATCTTGAAACTATGCATGCAAATACAGCCAAAGAAAGCTGTGATTCTGAATGTTTGAATATTTGGCATAGAAGTCTGGAACATGCCAGCTTAGCCAGTGTAAGTGCTATAGAGAAAGAGAATTTGGCTAGAGGCATTAAAATGGGACAATGCAAATGCACAGAAAGATACAAGTGCTGTATAAAGACACAGAGTGTGAAACCAAAATTTCCTAAGAAAAGTGAGAGGAAAACCAAAAAGCCTCTAGAATTAATTCACACTGATCTTTGTGGGCCAATGAAAGTGCCATCCCAGGATGGAAATTTTTACATGCTGACTTTTATAGATGACTACTCGAGGTATACTACAATGTACCTGCTAAAAGAGAAAAGTCAAGTACTTAAAAAATTGAAGGACTATGTCAGGATTGTGTCCAACAAATTTGGCAGAAAGCCACAGATCATAAGATCTGACAATGGAGGAGAATATGTGTCCAGGTCTATGCAAGACTTTCTCCGTGAGGAGGGCATAGAGCACCAGACTACAGTTGGTTACAGTCCAGAACAGAACGGGGTCATGGAACGAATGAACAGGACCCGTGGACAGATGATTCGTTCCTTGTTGGAAGATGCACAGTTACCACAGAAGTACTGGGGAGAAGCAGCGGTTACTGCCACCTGCCTGCAGAACCGACTTCCTGCATCTGCAACCAACAAAACACCATTTGAACTATGGCATGATAGGACACCAAGTGTGTCTCACCTTTGTGTATTCAGGTGCAAGGCCTTTGTGCACATCCCGAAACAAGAGGTCAAACCTTGACAACGCTGCCAAGGAAGTAATATACATTCTTCAATGCAGAAGGGATATAGATCCCCAAACTGGCAAAGTTGGAGTGTACAGAGCTGTCCACTTTGATGAAGGAAAGTGCACACACCGACCAGAAGGGGCGCCACACCAAACAGATGACAGCAAAATGGAAGAAGAAGCTGAGTTATTCTTCCACCACAGAAGGTATGATAATAATACACCAGCAGAGGAAGTTGAGGCATCTGAGTCAGAAGAGGCATCAGAGCCAGAAGGGGCAGCTGAAGCACCAGCACCCAGACACTCTAAATGCACCAATAGAGGTGTACCGCCAGAGAGACTTGTTTACCTTATGAGAGATGAACTTCCAGAGCCAGAGACCTAGAAAGAGATTGAAGCCTTACCCAAAGCTGAAGCTGAGAGGTGGAGGCAGGCAGCCAAGGAAGAGCTGGAAGCTCTACACAAAAGTAAAACTTGGACACTGACCAAGCTTCCTCAAGAAAGGAAAACTGTAGGCTACAAGAAGAAAGTCAAGAAAAAGCCAGATGCTAAAGGAAATGTTGACAGATTCAAGACAAGCCATCAGAAAATGTCTGTATATCAGTACTGTTACCAGGCCAGATATGGTGGGAGAAGTGGGATACCTGTGCTGAAAAAGCAGCTCGCCAACCAAGAAGGACTGGGAAGCAATAAAGAGAGAGGCAAGAAATCTAAAGGGCACTACAATCATGAAACTGAAGCTAGCAGCTACTCGAGATCCCAAACCGTGGGATATGCAAAGGCTACTTGAACTGTTTAAAGACTTGGGCATTTCTATACCTGGGCCTGTTGTGATGCATGAGGACAACCAAGGATACATCACACTCATGGAGTTAGAAGGGATGAGTTCACGAACCAAGCACATAGACGTGAAGCACCATTTCATTAGAAATACCTACCGCAGAGGACTACTCAAGATGGCATATTGTCCAACAGAAGACATGACTGCAGACGCTCTCACGAAGGCGTTGGGCAAAGTCAGACATTGCAAGCTGCAAGACAAGATGAACCTCGTGGGCTGAACCAAACAGTCGTTAAGAAGGGGTGTTGGAAGTGGGGCAAAAGCAACTCCTGTTTTGTTCTTTTGTATGTGTTCCAGAAGAGAGATAGAGTTAGGGTCCTCCAGATGGCTAGGCTTGACTACCTTTACCTGTGATGCTCTGACTGACTTCCTCCGTCATTAGACTGATATGCTTAGGGAAGCTTATCTGCCCCTCCTCCTTCCGCCCTTTCCTTTTCTTCTCTTCTTCAAGAGAGAGGAAACACCTTTGTCTCTGCTGTCTCCCTCCTGAGCCATGAGGGCAACTCCCAAACGTGGCCGTTGCTCCTCCAACTTAGTTAGAACTAGGTGTGCCTTTCCTATCCACTATGTATTTCTGTAAATAAAGTAGCTTTTTCCTGGCCTCAAGATGGAATGATATAAGCTTCACCTGCTGAATTCCGGCCTTTTATTGCAGCTGCTAAATGCATAAGACCTCTGCTAGAAAAACAATGTTGGCATCAGGCACCCCCAAAGCAAACAAAGTCTCCATAGCTAAGGTGGGCTCAACCATATTGGGAATGTAGTCAAGTGCAGGGCACATGTTGAAGACAGCTTATCCTATGTTTTGTTTGGGTAAAGCTTTAGCCCTAACTCAGAAGTATGCATTAGGACTGCAGCCTAAGGGCTCATCTACACAGTGGTTTACTGTGTGCTTGGAGAGTGCTTGTGTGCGCGAGAGAGCGCCGCCGAGAGCGGCCAGGTGGGGAGAGGCCATGGAGAGCAGTGGGCCCGGCGGCGGCTAGAGAGTGGCCGCAGTTTGAGCGCGGCCCGGCGGCGGCGACAGAGCGCCGCAGAGAGCGATCAGAGACTGGACATGGCCTGCCTTCCCTCCCTCGGCGCGGAGCGGCCAGAGTTTGGGCGCGGTCCGGCAGAGAATGGCCGGAATTTGGATGCGGCCTGTGCTAACGAGGGGGATTGGGGGGCGTTGGCTCGGCGGGCGCCCTGGCCCTTCGGTGGCCGCTGGCATTCTCCATCGCCGGCTGGCGCTGTGACCTTGTTGTCGCCACTGGAAGGTGTCTCTGGAGTGTGGGAGTTGGCTGGTTGAAGATGTGGAGCAGTGGGTTAGGGCGCTGCCTGCCTGTCCCTTGTGACTTAGACACAGAAGAGAGGAGGAGAGAGAGTACCATCAACACGGCCGCTCCGGAAGAACAGGATTTGTGAAGGGAGGAGGACAACGAAGCACTTTGACAACTTTATGTGGACTTGTCTGGGGGTGGGGGATTTTTGCTCGAGTCCCAGGTGAGAGGGGGACATGTGCATATCAGAGAGAGTTCCTGCGGGGAGGGTGGGAAGCCACGATATTAAGAGGCTAGGCGGCAGATGCTGGAGGGGTGTGAGGAGCAGGCCAGGCCAGTTTAGGGGAACAAGGGATAGATGCATAATATCCATCCCCTGTTCCGGGCCGGCTCACCACCAGAAGATAACTGGGGGATGTACGACTCCATCCAACCTTCGACTGCTGTTGTGTAACGCCAGGTCTGTGGTACAGAAAACATCGCTCATCCATGACATGATCGTGGATGAGAACGCAGACCTGTTGTGTATTACGGAAACCTGGCTGGATGAGGCCTCAGCTCCTGTGCTTGAGGCCATGTGTCCAGCCGGTTTCCAGTACGCGCAGCAGCCGAGGATTGGTAGGCGGGGAGGGGGAGTGGCAGTTATCTATTGAGGGTCCTTGAGTTTTGCCAGACTCCCTCTCCACGAGACCAAGTTTGTTGACTGCATGTACTGGAGGTTGGGCCCTAAGGGCAGTTTAGGGATTCTGCTTGTGTACTGCCCACCCCGCTGCACAGCTGACTCCCTGACCGAGGTGTTCGAGGTTGTCTCGGGCGTGCGTGTTCTCTCCCCCAACCTTTTGGTTTTGGGGGACTTTAATCTGCATGCCGAGGCAGCTCTCATAGGAGCTCCTCGGGATTTCATGGAAACCATGACTTCCTGGGAACTGCACCTTAGTAATTGTGGGCCCACCCATGTAGCTGGTCATGCTCTTGACCTTGTATTTGTCTCGGGAGGGGAAGGAAGTGCTCTGAAAATGGGGGCTGTTTCTTTGAACCCCGTGTCATGGTCAGATCACTATTTGGTGAACATGGACCTCTCATTGCCGCACACCCTCCGCAGGGGAAAGGGACCTATTAGGATGGTCCGTCCCAGACGCCTGATGGAGCCAAAGGGATTCCTGAATGCGCTGGGAGATTTGGAGCCGTCAGAAGGTTGCCCGGTCGAAACCCTGGTGGCAGAGTGGAATAGGAAGATTACTGGGGCAATAGACCAAGTGGCTCCGAAACATCCTCTCCCCCTGAATAGAACTCAGATTGCACCCTGGTATACACCACGCTTACGGGGTCTGAGGCAGGAGGTGAGACGACTAGAGTGCCGGTGGCGGAAATCTCACTCCGAAGACGATTGGACACTGGTTAGAGCAGCAATAGCTGCCTACCAAGTGGCAACAAAGGCAGCAAAGAGGGGTTTCTTTGCTGCCTCTATTGCATCCGCAGAGTGTTGTCCCAGGAGGTTGTTCCAAGTGGTCCGAAGCCTGGTCGGTCCAGTTGCGCAGGAACCCATGGAGCATTCTAAAGCCTCCTGTGACGCATTTGCCAAACACTTTGCTGATAAAATTGAGCGCCTGAAGAGCATGATTCCGTACACCGTGGTCACAGGAAGTGGGCCAGAGATGGCCAGTTGCATTCCGGTCCGGTGGGATCGGTTTCAGCCTCTTCCCTCTGAGGAAGTGGACAAGGTGCTCTCTACTGTGAGGCTGACCACCTGTCTGTTTGATCCTTGCCCCACGTGGCTCATTGTGGGCTGCAAAGAGAGACTGAGCGAAGGGATCAAGGCAGTGGTAAATGCTTCCTTGGAAGAGGCTGCACTGCCATCAGCCCTCAAGGAGGCGGTAATAAAGCCCATCTTGAAAAAGTCCTCCTTGGATCCCCATGAGTTGAACAACTTTCGCCCAGTCTCCAATCTACCATTTTTGGGCAAGGTGATCGAGCGAGTGGTGCCCGAACAGTTACAGACACACTTGGAGGAAGCAGATTATTTAGATCCATTCCAATCGGGCTTCAGGACTGGACATGGCACTGAAACAGCCTTGGTCGCTCTGGTGGATGATTTGAGGAGGGCGTTGGATAGGGGAGAACATTCATTCCTTGTCCTCCTGGATCTCTCAGCGGCCTTCGATACCATTGATCATGGTATCCTCTTGGATCTCCTGGAGGGAATAGGAATAGGGGGCACGGTTTTACGGTGGTTCTGTTCCTATCTCTCAGACAGGCACCAATGAGTGGCATTGGGAGAGGAGGTTTCAGACCCTTGGCCTCTCAATTGTGGTGTGCCACAGGGTTCTATCCTCTCTCCCATGCTATTTAACATCTATGTAAAGCCGCTGGGGGCCATCATCAGGAGATTTGGGCTGCAGTGTCACCAATATGCGGATGACACTCAGCTCTATCTCTAATTTAAGTCCTCACCAGAGTTGGCTGTGGATACTATTTCCAAGTGCCTGGAGTCCGTAAGTGAATGGATGGGAGATAATAGGCTGAAACTGAACCCCGACAAGACTGAGGTACTGCTTGTGGGAGACAAGAGAAGGTTAGGAGATATTGACCTGGTGTTGAATGGGGTAAGATTGCCCCTGAAGGACCAGGTTCGCAGCCTCGGGGTCATTCTTGACTCCCAGCTGTCCATGGAGGCTCAGGTATCAGCAGTGAGCCGGACAGCTTGGTATCAATTACATCTGATACAGAGGCTGCTACCCTACCTTCCTGTCCATCTGCTCCCACGGGTGGTACATGCCCTGGTCTCCTCTCGCTTAGACTACTGTAATGCGCTCTACGTTGGGTTACCCTTGAAGACGGTCCGGAAATTACAGCTGGTACAGAATGCGGCGGCACGGTTGATTAAGAACACCCGCCGCCGTGATCATATCACTCCAGTATTAGAAGATCTACACTGACTACCAGTTGTTTACCGGGCCCAATTCAAGGTGTTGGTGTTAACCTTTAAAGCCCTACACGGTTTCGGTCCAGTTTATCTAGAGGAGCGCCTCCAGCATCACCAAATATGCCGCCTGACGAGATCAGCCTCCCAAGACCTTCTCTCGGTCCCACCAGTTAAAACAGCTAGGCTGGTGCGGACCAGAGAGAGGGCATTTTCGATTGTGGCTCCCACCCTTTGGAATTCTCTACCATATGACCTTCGCCATGCCCCTTCCTTGGTAGGTTTCCGCCGAGGATTGAAAACTTGGCTGTTTAGGCGAGCCTATGGGACTCCTGGGTAATCTGGTTTTAGTCTGTAAAGATGTAGGGGGGTAGATTAATTAGAGACTGATGTTATATTTGTACTTATATGTTGTATTTTAATTTTATGTACGCTGCCTAGAGTGGCCGTTAATTCGGCCAGATAGGCGGCTTAGAAATAAAATTTTATTATTATTATTATTATTATTTTACTAAGTCTTAAGTCTTAGTGATCCTAATGCAGAGTAAAAGCCTGCTAATTAGGTAAACGCACACACTGGCACCCACACATCTCAGACCGTTGACAATCTCTGCTAACATACAAATTTACATAACAGGTGGTACCCCTGTGCTCAGTAGAACTATGTACTTTGGCTCTGAATTATTTCAGTTTTACCCTCTTTTCCAAGAACAATAGCTGGATAGCTGTCCCACATTCCATATCTCAGCAGCGCAAGGAAGAAAACGCTAGCTAGCTCCATTCTGTGTCTAGAGGTGTCCTGGCCAGCGCCAACCTTATGGATAACATGGTGATGCAGAGAGTGGCTTGAGCAGAAACAGCTGCACAGGTAGTCTGTAAAAGATAAGCCTGCCCTACTGTGACTGAAAGATGATTTAGACATGATGTGAACTACAAGTAAAGCAATTTCCAGGGGGGTAGCTGCCCATGTTAGTCTCTTGCAGCAAAACCAACCATGTGTCTTGTGGCACCTTAAAAGGCTAACATGGTTACTATAGTTTGTGGGCTGCAATCCCCTCAGATGCACTTAGACGTCAATGTAAGAGTTCCCCGTGGCTTCTATCTAATTTAAATATGTTTACTACATGTGCTGGCTGCATATATGCAGCATTCATTTCTGCTAGTTAGACATGCCATTGGAATGCTAATGTCGCACAAGTATAGCCTTGCACATATGACAAAAATGTTTAAACAGGACAGTGGCACATGCAATCCGTTCACACGTACGTACTTCACCCATGACTCGCATGGTGCCTCATGAGGCCTAACACTGCAATATTTCATGTGCATAAGGTTATACTGATGTAATGCCCCAAACAGCCTTAGGGTGGAGTATGCATTGTCTCCAGTTCAGCCTTGCCATCCTCCCTCTCCTCTCATTTCTGTGTAACGCAGCAACTTTGCATGTCACTGGTGTACCACCTCTGGCAACAGTGGTTCCAGTCTCCATCATCTGAATCCACCATGCTGCACTTACTCAGTGTACTGGGTTCCTCAAGTGCTTGTGCTCAGTCTTATGCACTTGCCAGTGTACCATCTCAGAGGATCAAGCTGTAATCATTCTTTCTGCTCCTACTTATCTATTATAATTCAGGAGAAGGAACAGCTAAATTTCATGCTTATGAACTGGTTAAATAGTGGATGTCAGTTTAGCTAAGACAGACTCTGAAAGAGAGTAGATTTTGGGTAACAGATATGGGGTGGTGTCCTTTTAAGCTGCTGAAACTTGTGTCTGAGGTCACATCCACAGCATCCAATTAAAGCACTCATACCATTTTCACAGTCATGGGTTCCCCCAAAGAATCCCGAGAACTGTAGTTTAAGGGTGCTGGGAATAGTAGTTCTGAGGGCTTGCCTAACAATTCTCAGCACTCCTAACAATTACAGTTCCCAGGATTCTGGGGGAAACAACGACTATTTAAATGGTGTAAGAATGTTTTAAATGTGGATGTTGCCCGAATTTGGCCGGATGGCAAGATAATGACTACTGACTGCAATCCTAGCTTAAAGGAAAGGCTTTAGCTTCTTTGAATATGTGAATGTTTGGGTTTGAAATACCTGACAATCATGGAAGGGGATTAGTTGGCAAATTATTTTAAATATAATGAATATGAATCTCCTTTGTTATTCAGAATTAGTCCCTAATGCTATGATGTTTGCAATGCTCTCTTAAACACAAGCTGATTTCAGGGATGCAATAACGTTCAAGGTCTCCTGTATGTACTTCCAGAATGAACTTTCAGACAAAATTAGACTTGAGCCCAGAACAACCTTGATAAAAAATGTTCACTTTTTTTATTATTCTTTTGCGTAAGTAAGTCTGGATGGATATTTACAGCACAATCCTGCTCATGTCTACTTGTTAGAATGTTTCACTGTGCTCACTGGGACATTCTTCCTAATAAGTATGTGTAGGATTACACCCTTAAGTGGCAACTCTAATCACTTTAGGGAGTAAACGATATTATTTTCAGGGAGTTCCCTCTGAGTAAACATGCTTAAGATTGCTTTGTTGGTATGCGCCCACCCACAACATCATTGGGCAGGTTTGATACACATACAGACACCCGTTGCTGGAGCCACCTTCATCTGTTTTCAAGTGGGCACAATGTGGGGTAATGCACAATCAATCCACAATCAACTTTTATTTTCGGAATGAAACCAGTTTCTCAAAAAATGCTTTTCAGGGCAAAAAATATGCAGTAGAAAAAATACGTACTCAGACTCCATAGATTCTGGAATAAAATATCCTGTGTATGGAGCCTTAGTTACCTTGACACTGATGTTTACACCAGAAGCAGTGAGTAGAACACAGCCTGGAAACCTGTACTTGGCATCCGTTTTTCACATAGACACAGGCTGCGGATCTCTCGCAAGAGAAACCAGTTTTGATTGTGATCATGTTTCATACTCCTTTCTTTTACTGCTTGGAAATTGGTGCTGGGTTTTAAAAGAAGACACTTGACCTCCCACAAGAGAACCTTATTCTCCCAAATGCTGAGCCCTTGATAGTAAAAGGTAAAAAGACAGAAAATAGAGAATCAGCTGATAATTCAGCATTGCATTGCATTCTAGTTAAGAGGTCTTCCTTCTTTCAGTCCCTGTTGATGTCCCCAGTAATTTTGCTGAAATATACACTACAATCTCATGATGACTGTGCTTTTTATGCTGGTATAATTTAGAACAGAAGGTATTGCAGCAAGACAGCGTTTATCTATTCTCTGCAGAGTGTCTGTGACTGAGTAGGAGACACTTATCTAGCTGTCTCTGAAAATTGTACTGGAAGTTCTGGCACTTTATTGGGAAAACATAAAACATTAAAACCACAGTCCTGGCATGTTATTGTCTGTATTTACTTTAAGATGCTAATAGAACACGGGAATGGATTTGCCTGATCTGGAAATACTCGTTTACTTGGGATTAAGCCCTATTGAACTCAGTGGGGCGTATTTTTGATCAGGTAGACAGATGTAAGATTGGACTGTTAGTTCAATACTCGTTCTCTGACTCTATTGCTAGTCAGCCATGCGAAACTAGGAAATTCTGTAACAGGGCCCATTGGTGATAACAATTTGGTCCCCACATCTGAGAACAGAACACTCTTATGTGTGAGTATTATATAAATATAATAGAAATATAAGGCTGCAATCTCAATCTAATGTACTGGGGGGGGGAGCCCAGTGAATTCAGTAGGACTTACTTCTGAGTACACATGATCAGGATTGCAGTGTTAGTCTGGATCCAGCCAACATCAATATTGCAGATGGTGCTGTAAGGAACTTACATAAAAACATGACAACATTCAATAAAAGATAAAAACAAATCACAGTTGTATATCACCAATAAAACTGAGCTGCATATAAAACAAACCAACAAACAAAAATTAAGTCAGAATCCAGGAAAGCGTTGGTAAACATACTTTAAGATATGTTTAATAGTCAATACCATCTCCACCTCATGAGGGCATTCCAGAAGGTGGATGCTATCACCAAGTACCAGTTTGTGTCAGGGATAATATACAACAGAAGTGTCTAACTCCTTAAGTTTGACTTAGGGGTTAGGGCAGGGGTAGCTCTCCAAATATTGGATTACGTCTCCCATCATCCCTGACCATTGGCAATACTAGCTGGAGCTGATGGGATTTGGAGTCCAACAACATCCGGAAGGCTGGCTACCTCCGGGTTAGCGAGTGGGGCCAACTATAGTGAGTGCTCTTACCAAGGACAACATTCCGTTGACAGAGTACCAGCATTGCAGTCTCAACAGAATTATTAAAAACACGTGTATGCCTTAGATGTGTGAGAGCCATTTGATGTATCCTTGACATTATGCCAGCGAACTGAAAGAGATGTGGCATTGTTTGTTTGTTGTTCCCCACCTAATCCCAATTTTCAGAGGTTGCAAAGTGCACACCACTTTGTAGTAATGTCACTGATTTCATAGGACATATTCTGATGAAGGGTTTTGGAGATTGTACTCACAGCTAACTAGTTGTAAGAGCAAGCACTCTCTCTGCTAATTTTGGAAATAATGCAATTCAGAAAGTAGGTTTCAAAGTTGCATAAAACCTGGACTTGCAAATAGGAACGCTTTCTTTAAGTCTGTTATAGGCACTTGCAGTACAGTCACTCACTTACCTAGCCAGGACAAGTCTGCAACTTTACAGTTACTAGATAATGGTGTTCTTTGTTTGCTGTATTCCCTCCATGCTGTTAATACGATCTTAACTTGAAAGTTTCCTCATTGGCAATTGTTCAACAGCCTTTCCACTTTAATGCTTTGTTGGCTCAGTTCTGGTCTTTCTTTGGAGTCCGTCTTCATTCCATTGTCTCTGTTATCTTGTTGAGCAGATTATGTGGATGTGACATTCTGATCACTTAACTGGTGTCCAGTGGTCTTCTTTTTTATTATTACTTATTTATATGAAGTTGCGTAGGGATGGAAAAGGAATGGTCTCATTTGCCCAGTTAATGGCTGTTCTCTAGGTCACTGTTTCCCAAACTGTGGTCCGTGAGCAGCATTCAGGTGATCCGCAACATGTCCGCATTAAATATTCATATTGGTTTTTCATCGTATTTGTATTGTGTTTGATTATATTACAGTTTGAATTCTGTGGAGTGCAAATGGCAGTGCAATGAAATACAATATAAGAAATGAAAGAAGCAATAAAAATAGAATTGAAAATACATTTGAAGCATCTAGCACAACGCATTATAATTGCTACAACAGGCAGAAAAATCGTTTAGTGTTCCACCAAGGGCCATCACCCATTTTCAAGCCATCTTGGGGGGGGGAATGTTTGGGAATCAGTGCTCTAATGTAAATGGACTGCCTTGAAGTCCATTCCGATTTATGGCGACCCTATGAATAAGGTTTTTGTGGTAAGCGGTATTCAGAAGGGGTTTACCATTGCCTTCCTCTGAAGCTGAGAGGCAGTGACTGGCCCAAGGTCACCCAGTGAGCTTCATGGCTGTGTGGGGATTTGAACCCTGGTCTCCCAGGTCGTAGTCCAACACCTTAACCACTACACCACACTGGCTCTCTCATCAGTGCAAAAAAAAAAAAAAAAAGGTAAACAAGTATCTCTGTTGTTTAAAGAAAAACAACAACAAAAAGTGACATCAGTGCTTTAGACATCACTTTTTGTTGTTTTTCTTTAAACAACAGAGATACTTGTTTACTTTTTTTCCCTTTTGCTCAGGCTTATTCTTGTGTTTTAAGCGCCTCCTTATTTGCACAGAGCAATTAGAGTGGTTAATATTTCCATTGCCCCAAGGTAAAAATATATCCTTTCACCCAGGCCAGGGCCTAGGCTAACAATATAGCGTGGCTAAGAGGAGGAAGGTCTCCCTCCTCAGTGTATAGCACCCTGCTTTATCTAGCCTATCTTAGGATATTTAACCAAGAAGGGGGAAATGACATACAACATGATTCTTCCATGCAACTGAATTCCGTTCTGCAGTTTTTAGAGTTGAATGACACATGGTCTGAAGCTCAGGAGGTACCCTTCTGCTCAGTGCCTAGCTGGGAGATGGCACAGGAACCCAGCATATGCCATCTTGAAAAATGGTAGCATATAAATGTAGCAAACTAAATTTTACAAACAAAGAGTTGTGTGCAAGGATTGGTGTGTTGTGTTATTTATCTGTTGAACTTCTGTCCTGCCCTTCCTCCCAGGGTCGCATACAACAAAAGAGAAAAACAACAGAAATTCATAATATATATATATATTTTAAAAAGACCTGGGGGGAAATCCTTACAGCTAATAATTTCAAGGTTACCAGGAGCAGTATATTTCAGCTATCAAAACCCTGGGTGAACAGGAATGTTTTAAAATTTCTCCCAAATGTTAATAATAAAGGAGACAGATGCAGCTTACCAAGGAGGGCATTCCACACCGAGAAGGCTCTCTCAGAGATGCAGCACCAGCTGGGCAGCACCAGCAAAAGGGCGTCCCCTGTCAATCATAGGGTCTGAGATGTTTGATACTGTGGAAGGTGCTCTGTTAGGTACTTGGGTCCCAAGCTGTTTAGCGCTTTGTACACCAGTACTAACACATTGAATTGGGCCTGGTAGCTCACTGGGAGCCAGTGGAGCCCTTTCAGAACATATGGTTCCATAGAGCTGGACCACTCATCAAACTTCCAGCCACATTCTGCACAATCTGCAGCTTCTGGACCATATTCAAGAGCAGCCCCACAGAGAGCACACTGCAATAATCCAGGTGAAAAGGTCACTAGACACCAGTCTACCCTAGTCCAGAAAGAGCTGGAGCTGACAAACCAGCCAAAGCTGGGCATAAGCCATAGAAGCCCGTTGGGACTCCAGTGGCAGTTTGGAATCCAGGAGTACTCGCAGACTACAAACCTGTTCCTTAAGAGGGAGTGTAACCCCTCCCAAAGCAGGAAGTCCATCTAATTCCTGGAATGTATTACAAGTGGGATTCATGCTGGTCTTCATGACTATGTGTTATAGTGTTAACTAACCATACGCTGCTACATCTTCCTGTGAGAAATCTCAATGTTTTTTGCTTTCCCCTTGATGCAGCAGTATTAGAAAAAAAGGATTTAAACCAGGGATGGGGGACCTGTGGCCTTCCAGATGTTGCTGGACTACAACTCCTATCATCCTTGGCCTTTGGCAATGTTGGCTGGGGCTGATGGGAGCTGTAGTCCAACAACATCATGGAGGACATCAGATTCCCCACCCCTGATTTAAACCCTCATAATTTTATTCCAGAGAAGGGGGCATAGCTATAGTTGCCATAGGATTCTTTTTAAATTTTATTTTTGTTGCTTTACAAGGCAGCATGCATTAAGGCATGCCTTTCAATTCAGAGGCCAATAAAAGAATAGCAAGAGAATAAATCTGTCATTAGGCAAAACTTTCGTGATGATTTATGCTCTCATACCAGGTTTCAAGAGAGACATGTATGTTATAAAGTGAAGTAGAATAAGTAATCTATTTCCTTCTATGCTTGGCTTTGCTATTGTGCTATCCATGGTTTTGAAAAATACACCAAAATCCTTTCTGCTTTATCGTGTTACCCTTTTCTGTTTTCATCTTTGACTCTAAAACAAATCAAGATACTTTTATTTTTCCTCTCCCTCTTTGGTCCATAATCAATGTAACAGGGAATGTTGTTGAAAGGCAAAATAAGATAAAACTGGTTAATATGCCTTTTTAACCTGACAAATGCAAACTAATGTGGAGTTTCATAGCCATCTTGCGCATCCTACAGTGCAATCTTATACGCGTTTACTGGAAAATAAGCCCCATTGAGTCCAGTGAAACCTTGGGTAAGCGTGTCTGGGATTACAGCCTGAGCCAATTTGCTCACATAAATTACAATCCGTCTTTTATCTTATGTATGTATAATATACATGCAAATGGTATCCCTCAAAAGGTGTACAAACAAGAATGTGGAGGATAAAGTTTTGCAATATAAATAGCAATGTAGAATTAACCTTCTGCTTCTTTAACTACTTCCTATTCTGCATTCTCAAAGCTCAGTTCATCAGAAGTTCTTGGAACTTCTGTGCAGATATAAGGTATACTTAGGTAGCTTAAAGATCTCCGTGGCGCAGAGTGGTAAGTGGTGGTAACGCAGCTGAAGCTCTGCTCACGGCCAGAGTTCGATTCCAATGGAAGGAGGAAGTCGAATCTCCGGTAAAAGGGGTCGAGGTCCACTCAGCCTTCCATGCAGCCATGGTCAGTAAAATGAGTACCCGGCATATGCTGGTGGGTAAAGAAAGGTCGGGGAAGGAACTGGCAATCCCACCCCATATATACAGTCTGCCTAGTAAACATTGCAAGACATCACCCTAAGAGTTGGAAACGACTCGCACTACAAGTGTGGGGACACCTTTACCTTTTTTAGGTAGCTTAGGGACCACCTGAACCCTTATATCCCAACTCTGTCACTGCGATCATCTGCAGGAGCATCATTGGTTGTCCCTTGAGTTGGCAAGGCTCGTTTGACAGCGACAAGAAATCATGCCTTTGGTGGCATTGGCCCAGCCCTGTGGTATGCTCTGCCAATAGAGATTCAGCAGGCACCTTCCTTTTTAACTTTTAAACTTCTGCTGAAAACTTTTCTATGCCACCAAGCTTCTTCAGGCAAGAGAAAATATCTTTCTGTAATAGTCAATGATCTCCACTTTTAAACTTGTACATGGTTCTTGTTGTATATATGCATGATTGTTATAAATCTCTTTATTTTTTTATGAATAGCGCTATGCAAATCTTTTAATAAATAAATAAACTGGAATGATGTGATGTCTTGCACTACGTTTTATGTCTGCCATGGGTTGAATCGAATGTGGGGGCCATTTCCAGCAGTCTCTGCATGATATTTGTAAGTTCTTAGAATGAAAGCACTAAATAATGAAGGGCTGTGTTTCTAGCAGCTGATGTGGGACACTGGCTATGGTGGTGAACGCCTTTCTGTAATGTGTGTGTGGTATGTGCTCAGTTTCAGAATGGCTGCGGTTACTGCCTTTCCTGGGTGTCCTTGCCCTGCTTGGGTACCTTGCTGTTCGTCCATTCCTCCACAAGAAGAAACAGCAGAAGGACAACTTGATTAATCTCAAGATCCAGAAGGAGAACCCCAAAGTAGTGAATGAAATCAACATTGAAGACCTGTGTCACTCTAGGGCAGTGTACTGCAGGTGTTGGCGCTCAAAAACAGTGAGTTATTTTATTGCTTTGATGTATGGCTTCAAGGCTTTCTTTTTTTTTGTTCCTGTTATTCTCGCCTTACATGATACAGACCAGTTTGCTTCCATTAATTGTCATAACCATGCGATGGGTTTTCCCCCACAGACTGTCATTTTCTCCATTTTTGGGAGATTATTTCTGATATTAATTTTGCCATATCATTTTTTATGTCCTGTGAATAGACATCTGCATGTTTGAATCTTTTCCATTACTGCATCAAATATTTTGTGAAGCTGTCCCCACTGACAAGATGATTCTGAAACCTTGGAATGAGGAAAGGTGCCTTCAAATTTTTTTTTATAGAATATGTCAATTTCATAGACTTCTATGGCTTCAGCTATGGTTAGGCCAAACTGGTTTGCTATGCTGTGCTGTAATTATGATTTGTCCATTAAGACAGCATGGTACACCATAGATGGTACAAACCATGATTTGCAAAACCACTTTAATTCACTTTCTTATTTTGCCTGCCTGCTGATCACAGCTTTTTAGTAATTTGGTTGTGGTGGATGGCTTGCATATTGTTTATATCGTTTGCATATTGTTTATAGGTGGCATCTGATGATATTTTAAATTATTTTTTTATTATAAGTCACCTAGAGACTTCAGCTGCTATCCAGACCCCCCTTATGCTATGCTGCAGAGGTTTTGGATTGAACAGAGGGGTCCTTCCACAAGGGCTGTGGAGTCGGAGTCATGGAGTCAGAGTTGGAAGCAATTTTGGGTGGAGTCAGAGTCTGGGTCGGTAGAAATGTACCGACTCCAACTCCGGCTTCAAAATAAATTTTGATTGACAAATTTTTTAAAATATAAATTCAAAATGTCAAAGAAGCTTCCCATGAAGTCAGCTGTAGTTGAGCATTTCACCATAACTCAAGATGGAAAACATTTTGTGTGTCAGTGTATGACACAGGACCCAGATGAAGACAAATGCTATGATGCCAAGATCAGCGCATATTCAGGCAGCGATAAAAATGCTCCTATGAGAGCTTCCAATTTAAAAAGACATTTACAGCCCTTTCCAGGGCTGTGGAGTTGGAAGCAATTTTGGGTGGAGTCGGAGTCGGACAGTAGAAAAATAGAGGAGTCGGAGTCGAAGGTTTGGTGTACTGACTCCACAGCCCTGCCTTCCACTCGCTTCTGCCAGCCTCCTGCCCAGCATGCAGGTGGGGGGGCCTGCTCGAGGTACCTCTGTCAGCAGTGGCCAGTGGTAACCCCTAAACAAGGCATTCCGAGGGTGAGGAGGGACAGGGCTGAGCTGGCACGGGATCTCCTGCGTCCCAAAGTGGTTTTATAGCCAGTGTCAAGCTCAGCCTTCCATTGTTGCTACCATGCATGGACAGGCTATAGCTATGATGGCGGCTCTGCCACTTCACAGAACTCTGGCAGCAGAAAGGGGTTAAGATTGTTGTATTACTTAATAATAACAATAATGCATGATCATTTTATTACATCAGGAATATAACCCAGAGGAGGAAGGCTACCATATAATGAGGGAGCAGCAAATATAGTGTGAAATGATCCTCTAGAGAAGACTATAGTGCCAGAGGCAAAAATTCAGACAGCTGAATAATAGACTATGGAATATTTATTTATTTATTCGATTTATTAGTCACCCATCTGGCTGGATTAACCAGCCACTCTGAGCGACATACAAAGCAAAAACATCAAAAACATCAAAAAATGTAACAGTAAAAGCTAAACAATAAGGTAAAGGCAACTGAGTTTCAATAATAAGGCTTCTCGCCTGCATAGTCCGAAGATGTAACTGCAACAGATTCTGGGGAGACTTACATTGGTTGCTCTTAAGCCTGAATCAATCCCCGCCTTTTGCTGAAGAAAATCCCTAAAGTGCCAGAAAATACAGGAATTCCAAGTTTCTATGAGCTTGGACTACAAGTGAAACATTAAATCAGGAGTAGGCTATGTGGTGCCCTCCATATATTTTGGACTACAACTCCGATCAGCATCAGTCAGCATATCAGTGGTCAGTGATGATGGGAGTTGTAGTCCACAACATCTTGATGGTGCCATGTTGGTTAACCCTGTATTAGATGATTCATAATCAGTGTTGTGGATGGAGCAAGCACAGATAATATTTTAAGGCATGCAGCGTCTCATTTGGGGTATCAGCTTTTGTTTGTTAAGCTGTGGGTTGCCGTCCCATTCTGATTATGTAGATTGTATTCTATTCTATTTATGAATGACTTGTGCTTCTGCAAGTAAAACTTTTCTTCATCGTAATTACAGTCCTACAGTCAGTACGGAAATTCAGTTACTTTTCTCTCTCTTTCTTTTCAGTTTCCTGTCTGTGATGGCTCGCATAACAAGCACAACGAGACAACAGGCGACAATGTGGGTCCATTAATACTCAAGAAGAAAGAAGTCTAGCAAACCCTAACTAAAACATGACTGACAGAAAATCCACTTACACCCATATGTGATAGTACTTTCAGTCTTATGATTGCTGTAGAGATGTGATAGCTCTGTAGGTCAGATTTATAGACTTTGCTAGACACATTTTGTATGGTCTGAAAAGTCATGTCTGACATATGGGGAAAAGGCCCCATAGACATATGTGTAAATGAGTTTCTTTTTACTGTCATAACACGGTGACTGCTCCCAGAGTTGCAATTTAGCCTGTAATAAAACTTAAAATGACAAGAGTCATATGACAAGGGGCGATATGCATATCCCTTCTCTGCTTCCAGGTACATGTACACTACAGATTGAAACTGATCTGAAACCGGCATAACAGCCACAACGTACCACCAAAGAACTCCAGGAACTGACTTCTCTTGAGGCTGTTGACAGTTTATTTTTCTGTTACATCACGGTTGTCACCATGATCCTTTCACAAGTGAAGATAGCCTTGGCTTAAGGCGATGGTCAGTAAGCCCAGTTAGGTACATAAGAAGCTGCCTCATACTGAGTCAGACCATTATTCCATCTAGTTCAGTATTGACTACACTGACAGGCAGCAGCTCTCCAGGGTTTCAGGTAGGGTTCTTTCCCAGCCTTACTTGGAGATGCTGAGAAATGACCCTGGGACCTTCTGTATGCAAAGTGGATGCTGTACCACTGAACTATGGCCCTTCCCCTGGAGGAGTTGTTTGGTTCATAAGCCTGAAATATCATGCTGCAATTTGAACAAAAGAAAGTTGAGTGTTTGTGGTGGTAACTCCCTGCAGAACTCCTAGTCCCAGAGTTTTGAGTACAATTAACAGGTTTTGCAAACTGGTTTTCTTTTCTTCTGACCTTGGTGCCAGTCTATATTCTGCTCTTCAAAAGCAATACAGATTGTACATTGATCATCTCTGATGGATGGGCTTTCATACATCACCATTTTGTTGCAGGGTTGGGGTATATGTAATAAAAATATGCCCCAAATCTGAAAATAATTAAATCTGAGAAGAGTGTAATCTGTTTACACCAGACCATGCTATTGCTGACATTGGATGAAAAATGGTAATTCTTTCCCTCTATAATTAACTATTACCAAAGTGGCTGCTCACAAAGAGCAAAATGATTTCATGCCAATCTGTCTAACACAGGGGTTCCCAATCTGTGGTCCGTGGACCACCAGTGGGCCATGAGCTTCATTCAAGTGGCCTGTAGCATGTCCACGTTAAATATTCATACTGAGTTTTTATTGTATTTTATTGCTTCTTTCTTAGATTGTATTTTCTTGTATTATAATTTGAATTCTACAGAGTGCATTGTAATGCAATAAAATACAATATAAGAAATAAAGGAGGCAACAAAGACAATTAAAAATCATACTGCATCTAGCACAGCACATTACAGTTGCTACAACAGGCAGAAAAATCATTAAGTGGTTTGCCAAGTCCATCAACAATTTTCAGGTAGTCTGTGGGAGAAAAAGTTTGGGAACCACAGGTCTAAAACAAGAGGAATACAATATACCTCAATTTAAGTTTGTGTAGTCCCACTTATAATAATAATAATAATAAAATTTTATTTTTGAGTCGCCTATCTGGCCGAGTGAACGGCCACTCTAGGCGACGTACAAAATACAATAATACAATAATACCATAAAATACAATATAAAAACCAAGAAGGACCATAATCAGTAATAAATAAAACACCAGTTGGTAACAGAGTTAAAAGACTAACCCACCCCAGCAATCCCATAGGCCTGTCTGAACAACCAGGTCTTCAAGGTCCGGCGGAAACTTGACAGGGAGGGGGCATGGCGAAGGTCGAACGGGAGGGAATTCTAGAGGGTGGGAGCCACGATCGAGAATGCCCTCTCTCTAGTCCGCACCAGCCTAGCTAGTTTAACTGGTGGGACCGAGAGAAGGTCTTGTGTGGCTGATCATGTCAGGCGGCATAATTGGTGATGCTGGAGGCGCTCCTTCAGATAAACTGGGCCGAGACCGTATAGGGTTTTAAAGGTCAATACCAACACCTTGAATTGGGCTCGGTAGACAACTGGTAACCAGTGTAGATCTATTAACTATTATGTCACACTCTACACTTCTTTGCCCAAAGAGACACTCCCCATTGTTCTGATCTCCTACATCCAGCACACACCTGCCTCCAAATTCTATGCACAATCCTGTACGATTAGATAGTCATTATCTGCAGTCTACACAGTGTTAGGTTTGATGTTCTGTTCATGTAGAAAATATCTACTGCCCCAATACAGTCAGCCAAAGCAATATATTAGCAATAATAGTGGCTCTAGACCCAGTTAGACACAAACTGTTTTTGCCCTTATGGTTGTAATATCACAACAGGGCTGTGATAGAAGCATCCTTGGCCAACATTGTGTCTACACAAAAATAAATTCCGCCCCTAGATTTTCCTGCTGTAGACAGAATTCAGATTGATACTGAAGCAATGTGTTTTGCTGGTGAGCTACTTGGTAAATAACTGTGAAACTCAAGATGGCTTTTATATCCACTCTCCTAGTTCTTCCACTAATTCTGTACATCCTTTCTCTGAATATTCTGAATTATTATAGGCCAACCAAATAGTTCTTAGGAATTTGGGGCAAGATCTGTTTTCTGTCAGTTTCAGATGAAAAAAAAATCAATGTTAAAAATTGCACAGTGGTATGTTCATTATGATGAAGCCCCGTTTTAGATATGTAATTTCTGGATTTTCTATGTTACTTCCAACCACGGAGAGCAAGCATCTTTCTAATGATGTACGGTATTCTGCAGCTGTGCAAAATATAAATGGAAAGAAAACCAGGGAACAACAAGGACAAAGAAGTTTAAAAAAGTATATGATGAGGAACATCTACAATTCATACTTCATGGCTGCTGTTTCTCAAGATTTCTGCTAACAAGCATTTTTGAAGCCTTGTGAAGTGGAAGCAAGGAAAAATTGTCCGCCCCTTTCTTTGCATTGACCAGATTAACACTATGGGTGTCATTCCTGGACCCAGTGCTCTTCAACATTTGTATTATTTGGATGAGGAGATGCAGGGAGTACTTATTAAATTTGCAGATGATACAAAATTGGGAGGGATAGCTAATACCCTAGAGGACAGCAACAAAATTCAAAAGGATCTTGATAGGCTGGAGCATTGTGCTGAAAACAACAGAATGCAAAGCTCTACACCTAGCAAAAAGAAACCAAATGCACAGTTATAAGATGGGGGATACTTGGCTCAGCAATACTACATGTGAGAAGGATCTTGGAATTGTTGATCACAAGCTGAATGTGGCTGCAAAAAAGGCAAATGCTATTTTAGGCTGCATTAACTGAAGTGTAGTTTCCAAATTACGTGGAAGTACTAGTTCCCCTCTATTCGGCACTGGTTAGGCCTCATCTTGAATACTGCATTCAGTTCTGGACACCACTTTAAGAAGGATGCAGACAAACTGAAATAAGTTCAGAGGAGGGCAACGAGGATGATCAGATGCATGGAAATAAAGCCCTGTGAGGAGATACTGAGAAAAATGGGCATGTTTAGGCTTGGGAAGAGAAGACAGAGGAGATATAACACTTGTCATACAGAGGAGGGCCAGGATCTCTTCTCGAGTATCCCAGAGTGCAGGACACTGAATAAAGGGATCAAATTACAGGGAGCCAGATTTTGGCTGAACTTCAGGAAAAACTTCCTGTTAGAACGGTATGACAATGGAACCAATTACCTAGGGAGGTGGTGGGCTCTCCAACACTGGAGGCATTCAAGAGGCAGCTGAACTGCCACCTGCTGGGTATGCTTTAAGTTGGATTGCTGCATTAAGCAGGGGGTTGGACTTGATGGCCTTATAGGCTTCTTCCCACTCTACTATTCTGTAATTCTATTTTCACCCACTTGCACAGCAGTAAATTCCAGTTTTTCTTCTCCCCCTTGTGTGCCCCCCAAAATGTCCTTTGGAGGGTTTTCATTACGTGAGCAGATACCTGTTTGCACTACATTGGACCTCACCCTATGGGCACAACTCAATAAAGGTTAGTTGAATGGAACTGAATTATGTAGTGAAAGTTTCTGTCCAGTTGCTTTCAATGAGTCTGGTTCACATTTTTACCTGGCTGTGTTCTCCATGCAGTGGTGGAGGGGGAGCATGTAGACACCATGCACAAATTAAAGCTTGTACATGTGTGGGCTTCTGTGTGGATACCTGGATTAATCTACACGAGGAGAGTGCACACACAGACCTGCACTTTCTCCATATGGGGAGAAACATTGGCCAGATGAGTATGCAAACGAGCCCTTAATTGCAGCTAACATTCATTGGATTGGGCCCCCTGCAGCCAATACAGGTCAGGTGCACATTACACAGACAAGGAAAAAAACACTAGTGCATTTCTTAACAGTTTCAATTTTTCTGTTCCGTTTTCTAGGAGAAAATGACTGCCAGAGCTGTGCAACACATGGGTGTGGGGTGCAGCTTAGGGCCAGTAGCAGACCCAGCACCAGGGGACTCCCTGTCATCTTGCATTTGTGCAGGACCCAGGTGCCTGATCTGGAAGCAGAGTGTCAATTCATGATTGTGTCCAATAAACATACTTGAGTGTTGAATGCTTGTTCACACTCTAGTCCAGCCTTTCCCAACCAGTGTGCCTCCAGATGTTGTTGGACCACAACTCCCATCAGCCTCAGCCAGCATTGCCAATGGTGAGGAAAGAAGGGAATTGTGGTCCAACAACATCTGGAGGCACACTGGTTGGGAAAGGCTGGTCTAGTCCCTAAGAATGAGCTTGGGTTGGGGCAGGAGAGTGACCTCTGAACGTTGTGTGGTTTAGCTGGATTTTTATGATTTTATTTATTTATTTTTACATTTATATTCCCCACTTCCTCTAAGACCAGGTGTGTGTAATCTTTGGCCCTCCAGATGTTGCTGAGTTACAACTACCATCAACCCCAGCAAACATGGCAAATGCCCAAGGATGATGGGAGTTGTACTTCAGCAACATCTGGAAAGGAGTTAAAGGTGGCATACATGGTTTCCCCCCTCCTCATGTTATCCATACAACAGCCCTGTGAGTTAAGTTAAGTTGAGAGACAGTGACTAATCCAGGATCACCCAGTGAAATTCATAGATGAGTGGGGATTTGAACCCAGGTCTCCAACTAACTGCTATGGCACACTGGCTCTCTCCACATGATGTCACAAACTCACTTTACCAAGAACAGTTCTTTGGCGCATTAAAAGCTGTGTGTGTTCTTTGAAAAAGAACAAGCAAGCAAAAATTAAGGCATTAAATATCTTGAATGGGATAAACTGATAAGCAACATTTAAAGCCACCCAACAAAAAGTTTGGGGGATGAAGGAAAGGTGCAAGACAGCAGTTTTCTTTTATGAACATCTGGCAAAAGGGGAAAGCCAGGCTTCCTCCACAGGAGCAAAAACCACAGCAAATCCCCCTTTTAAGTTAATTTTTGTATGCATCCTCATAAGATGGGGCTCTGAATTCACTTGTATTGTTTGACATGATAAATCATGGAATTTGGACTTTCCATAATTGAATATGGAAATAGAATAGATGCCCACCACATTTGGAGTACGAATATAATTTGCCTTACCACCAACAGAATGAAGGAGTTAAGTGCTAACTTGTGCTGTTTTTGAAATTTGATCTAGAAAAATCTAGAGCAGACTTTTCCTCTCCTCTGGATGAAACACTGCTAGCCTGAGGTGCAGGCTCAGATTTCAGTCTAAGAACATACCTTGTGAAATTTCAGGCATCTCACCTACATATCTTGCCTGATCCTTTTGATATATATTCATCCAGTTTGCTAATTTGCTATTGTATCTAAACTTTGTTGGATTGGGTCAATGGCTCTGGAGAATAGCCATCTCGCGTCATAAACTAGCAGACCTTGTATTCTCTGGACAGAAAGGTTGGAGCAGCAAGGGGGGGGGAACTTAACTTGTTTCCATCCCACCGTTCTTTTACCCATGCACTGCTCAGTTTTGGGATTTGGAAAACAGTCAGTTGCATATACTGAAGATGTTCATTACAGCTTTGTTTCTATGCCTTTCGGTCTAGTGTGAGGTAGCTCAAGTGCATGACAAAATGGCCCACAATACCTTCCCTCTCCTCAGACATCTATTCTGAGAAAATATCTCATAAAAGTTTGCATTCAGCATATTGAACCAAAATTGGCCTGACTTTAATGGCACTAGTTTGTTTCTTTTGTTTTTTATCCCATCAAAAAATGTCACTGCCAAAGTCTAGGTATGTAGGTCTATATAGATCTGGCCAGTTCCACAATTAGTTGTTTTCAGTTGCATAGTAGGTGAACATCTGGCAATTTGCTTTTGCTTGCATAGCAGACAGACAGACGTACACACACACACACACACACACACACAGTTTCTAGACTTGCTATTTTTGTGGGTGGGATTCAATTGCATACTGGCAAACTCGAGTTGTGCAATTAAAGTGGCTTTTGCTCTCTTGTGCAACAAACACCCCATTTCCACCCCAATCAGACTTTTTGCAGTAGAGAAAGTGAGCTAAAAAAATGCCCCTGGAAAGTGTAGGATAACAATTGCTTAAAGTGCCATCATATAACCGCCCCAAAACAAACAAAAATGGATGCTCAATAATGATCATCTGAAAGTGACCACACATGCATGATGCAAGCATACAGTATAAGTAATTAGGAAACATATTTAGCTCAACAAATCGGCCATTTGGCACTTAACATGAAAAAAAATAAGGACACCACTCTCCATAATATCATTTTCATTTATTCATTTTTTATGTTTTCAATATCAAAGTAGTCATGAACTAGAAAGAAAATAAACCCAGTTGTAACTGCTGTTGGTGTAGATGTTTGATGTGGAGCAAAGGAGTGCAACCCCGCATTTTCAGGAATTCTCATCTGGAAGGGGATTTAGTGCAGCCTGCTATAAAGACATGGTGCATTCTGTTTGACTGACAGATGAACCTCAGCAAGATGCAGCAACCTGATTCCACAGCGCTTTCACACCTCACAGAGTTAAGGTTGCAGGATGCTGGTTTTTCGCCCTAATTTTAGGAAATGACTAGTGGAGGTTTACCTCTATTGAAAACCATAAATATATGTCTATTCAAGCAGCGTTAAAAAAACTTATTGTAGAAATCAGATCTGAAAGTGCAGGAAAGACTGAGACATTTTCCAAGACCAAAATGGAGGAAAATAACACATATCTGGGCCTTTTGCTCCCCCTGGTGAAGCATCACAGAAAAGAATCATAAAGTGCTTATTTTTAGCATTCTCTTTCTCTCCCCTAACAGACGGCAGCTGTAAGTAGACTGCCAATAGCACATGTTACTGATGGGTGTGTGTCTATAGTGGAAATCTAGACTAGGGATTAGGGAAAGTTGCATTTTGAAACTTTCCCCTAGACATCCTTCGGTTGGCAATGCACGGGCCTCACTTGTGCTATCTGACCACCTGATGCTTCTCTATACAACAAGTTTAGAAACACTCCTTTTGCCACAAGAGGTAAAAATGCAGCTTATCCAACTTTCCACATTCAGTTGTTATCTGTTAAAGATATTCTAGTGTTTTGTTTTGACAAAACAATCAGCAACGACATGGCAAGCATTACAGACCAGCACCCATTTAAAAAATGGGAGTACCGGAAGAATTGTGAGCAGATTCTGTTAGGGAGTATAATGCCATCAATAGGTTTGAAAGGAATAGCTCCTTAAGCAGCCAACTTCATCGCCACTGGGACTCCTAAAAGCAGGGATGGGGGATTTATTTCTACCCCATGCTCAACACTGCTATAACAATTCAGTGCTCAGCTTTGGGGTATGGAAAAATAGTTTCCCAAAGGCTTCACATATTTTATCTTACACAAAATCTTAAAAGCAACACAATGCTGCATTTGTGGTATTGGAGGCAGCATTCAAAGGTTCACATGTAGCTCTTGACTCAAATTTTGTTAAGATCTAGTATTTGAGCCCGAGAACTTGTGTATGCTCTGAAGCTTCAGTGATACTTTTGTCTTAGAGAACACAAATATGCCAGCAACTGCAAAAGCTGTAAAAAGACTCTATAGTCAATATTTGACCCAGCAGGACAACAAATTATCCATCCGAGGCGATATCAGAGTGACTTCCTGCTGCCCTCATTCTTCTCTGCTCTGCGAGTACAATCCTAAGAAGCCAAAAGGACACTGACAGTTCTTCCCTGATCCAGTTTCAACCCATGAGGCCTCTGGAATCAGAGAGGCCAATGTGGGGGTGGGAATGTATTGCTGCAGGCAGCTCAGACAAAGCAATAGGGAGTAGATGGCTGAGGACATGAATGTTTGCAATGTCAACCCAGTTAAATTAGCATGTAATACATGGAACGAAAAAAAACAGACTTTGAGGAATGCTGTCAGTTCCACATGCATAATCTACATCTGACCTCTCCTTCATTACAACACCAGCTTTTCTGGCCATTTCCCCACTGTTTTAAGGATGCAAACAGGGAAACAACATAAGTTTCTCCGGATGGTGCAGGATTGTTTTAAAGACTATAGACATCCATTGCCAGCACATGTTACTTTTGTCTAGAGAAAGCGATTAACAGAGTGGGAGCTTTGGCCATCTGTTATAAAATCCATGATCTCACTCTTGATTATTTACTTCTGGATTGGTGCGGCAGGTCTTTCTGCTGAGACTATCTTATTAGCTCCCACTTACGAAGCCATCCTGAATACTCTCCTGTTGGCATTTGTATCTCTGAATCAAGCCACTGATATTCCAGCAGTAACTGGTATGGCTACATTTTCCATTTTGCCGGTGGTTGCATTCCTCCAAAACTCCTGTGTAAAGGATGAAGAGACACCTAGGTGCTGATTTAATGTAATTCTATTTTTCTCTACTTGGGTTGCTGTTTTAGTAGGACCTGCATTGCATTCTGCAGATGTCAGTATAGGGCACTGTGATTCCTAGGAAGCCTGGAACACCAGTTTGGGTATTCACTGACACTTCCCTATATTGGTGAAACTGTTCCTCTTCCATCTTCTTCACTGCTTTTATCAGTTTTGTGGAGAAGGCAGGGCCCTGCCAGGCCAATTATCAGAGCTCCAGTTGGAGCTGTGAACAAGATTGCCAGGAAAGCTATTGTCAAGATAGTCAGGCCGTATTGTTCTAGCTCATGATTCTGTAGTTCTCGTGCTGTATCTAAAGCAATGGAACCAATTGCAGCCTGCAAGGAAGGAAAAAAGTGCCATTGGCTTGGATCGTAAGTTACATTCATAGAAGGAAACTTTCCTAAAGCCAGTCTCCCCGTAGCTACCTGCACCCTACAAAAAAAGCCTTTATGGAGAACTGGAAGGTCCTCCTGAACAAACAGGGCTGCTGGGGAAGGGGGAAATCATCCAAAATAGTGCTTGGGTCATAGGATAAGTTAAGGAGGAAGAAAAAAATTCAGCTTCCTCAATGTTCCATCTCACATAGTTCAGGACCTTCCCTCCACCCCCACAACCCTTTCGGGGCCATGGAGGCTGCAGGAGAAGCAAAGCCATTTCTTTCCATGAACCTCCTTAATATATCTTAGAATCCAAGCTGTTTAGAAAACGTATTGTTTATTTCACCAGTTAAGAGCTTCCCACTGCTGGTATGGGGGTGGGGCTTTTAAGTGTCAGGCCACAGAGATTTCCAAGACCAGCAGCTCATTTGAATTGGAAGCTTGATTGCCATAACAGATAATGCAAATCTGCCACTCCTGTGTTTGGAGGCTACAACTAGTACCGAATGTGGGGGCTTCCCTTTGAGGGGAGTAATCACATCATGCCAGTCTTACAGGAGCCTGATCTGAATAGTCTTACAATCACAGTTCATAAAAATCTTTTTCATCCAGTAGAGATATCCAGCTGGAGGTCCCAGGGCTCAATCCAGCTTGCGGGAAAATGGGAATCTGAGTTTCTGAGCTCCAAAGGGGAGGTCTGTGCCAAAGCTTTGGCTGCCATTCAAGATCATGTGTGTTGCTGGGCCTTTAGGCCTTGCTCAAGTAAAAATATGGCTCTTATTAATAATTAGTTGACAGTCCAGGCCTTAGAGACCACCTCATTTTTTTTCAATCTCTCCTGTGCATAAGCCAAGTCACAGCTATATGAATCTGAGCCACTGAGATCAATAAGAAGACTGTGCCAGAGTGGCTGTTGCTTTTTGTGCTTATGTGGTAGTACAGTAGGGCCCCGCATTACGGTGTTCCGCTTTAAGGCGTTCTGCTGATGCGGTGCCTTTCATTTTCAATTTTAAAGGTTTTTTTCCCCCTTTTGCGCCCTTTTGCGCCGTTTTCGCGTCATTTTCACGTGATGCAGCCCATTAAAGTCAATGGGGTTCCGCTTTATGGCGGGGGTCTGGAACGGAACCTGCCGTATAAGCGGGGCCCTACTGTAGTACTTGGTACTAATGATTCTTCAACCTTTGCTCAGTTGAAAGGATCCATTACTAATTAGTTGCTGTCCAGGGCTTTAGAGAATGCCTTCATTCTGTCTTGTCATACTATTAGATTGCCTTCTTAACTATTAAAATGCCTTCTTAACAATATATCCCCCTGCAGAATGTTTGATCAGAAATGAGCAAATAAAGAGGCACCTTGATGGTTGTTCCCCAATTACAGAATGCTACTTTAGGGGAAACCTACAAAAGGATGGAGTCTAAACGTTTTACCAAAGCAGTAAAAAACCTTTCTGACAAGACTACAGTCTACGCTTAAGTAATGAGTCAGTAGAGAATTATCATCATCATTCTTTCTAATAGCAAACTTCGGTTGTTGAATGCCTATCTGTTAGGAAGCAAAATGGGGCCACCCAAAACTAAGATAGTGCTTTATATATATTCAATGGATTCCTCAGGTTCACAGAAGCATATACATTTTTAAATTAACAGTGACTTCTGTTACTGAGCTCAGTTTTGGGGACAAATCTGTGAGCATGGAGAAGATATCAGCCAAGGGAACTGTGGAATGGAATGGAAGAAAACCTTTGGTCAAGCTCTGGCTCATGGCTGAAGTAGGCCTGAATGTCTGAGACACAGTCTTGGCTTCCTACCCATGATTGGGAGATTGGAAATAGAATGTTGGCATTTCTACTTTTCATGAAATGGGGTGGAGAAAGACAAAAGATACTTCAGATACAGGAAGAAATTAACATATGGTGAAGTAAGGAAACTGATTTTCAGGTTGCTTGCAAAAGACAAAGTGATGTCTTTTCTCACCTATAGTAGTACACCAAGGTGTACTTGTTTGATTGACCCCTTGTCTGCAGAAGATACAAGGTCTGCTATACTGTACCTGGACAGTTGCTTTGGGGATCCATGCCAGTGCAATAAATACTTTCTCCTTGAAATCAAAGCCAGAGGCAGTCACCAACAGGAATGTAGCAGTAACTCGTACTAATAAAGCTGAACCCATTGTGGCCAAACAAAATCCTGTAGCAAAGCAATATGCATTATCACTCTTCTCAGAAAAACAGCCCTCATCTTATTAGTAAGAATAATCAAAAGCATGGGTCATGTGTCAGCAGGGCTGGCACTATTGTAAGGCAGAGTAAGGTGCCCCCCTGAGATGGCAGGTACTGGGGCATGGGGAGCAGTGGCAAGCTGTTGGAGGACATGGCTGGGTGCGCCACCTGGGCCCCCAAAGCTAGCCTGGTGTCTTCAGGTACCTTGGAGGACACTGTCCTGTCACCAAGGTTAAAATAAAATCTGCTGCTGCCAGTGTGGTCATGCATCGTACTGGAGGAGGGCACCATCTTGTCCTTTATCTCAGGCAGCAAAATGGGACCTCTGTGGTCCCATTGGGAAAAAGGGTAGAAATAAACGTGGAAATAGATGAATAAATGTATCAAGGAAATAAAATAAATATTGATCTTGGCTCAACCCTGATAAGGGTCAACAGAGAGAATCGGACAGCAGGTGGTAAGCTGCTGCCAGCAGTGAGCCCTGAAACAGACATTTGGGGCTCTTCAAGTATGCCAGCCTGGAGCTGACATAGCACTAAATGAGAAGGAACCTGTCCCCCCTCCACCTTCTGTTCTGCCCTACACAAGCGGCAAGGTTTGGGATGTGGCAGTTGATCAACTGCTCTGTTGTCCTCAAGGTGGGGTTAGGATTGCTCTGCCCATTTGCCTGGGGAAATATAACCTCTTTTTAGGTTTGGAGGAGATGCTCCTTTAGTTCTCCTTTAAGGAAAGCAAACCAAACATCTCTCAGTGCTACAGCTCTTGAAAGCAGACTTACCAACCATTTTTGGTCCAAGAGAGACGACGGATATCTCGGCTCCAATTAAGCCAAACAGAAAGGGTTGGAAAATTTGCCAGGCAATTGCAACAATTTCTTCTACTGCTCTCTGCAGGGCAAAGAGTGAATATGCAGTGTAACAAGAACTAGCATTAACGGTAGTGCTAATTGATCTTAAAAATTACTTGACCCAAAATCAAGATATTCACTTCCTTGTTCAAACTCTAAAAGCTTGATTCTACAAGGCAGATGCACTATGGATGCATGGTTCCCATGTTCAGGAATTAGTACAGCCTGTTCTCAATGGGATTGCGCTCCTCTTGAAGGAGTCTGGAGGTACTCCTGGATCTGGCACTGTTGCTTGAGGCCCAAGTAGTCTACATGGCACACAGCATCTTTTTCCAGCTTCAGCTGGTTCACTACAAGGACTGTTACCACAGTGACCTACTCCCTGGTAACCTCCCATTTGGATTTCTGTAATGCGTTGTGAGTAAAGCTGTTCTTGCAGATGATCTGGAAGCATCAATTAGAGCAAAAAACAACTGCCAGAATGTTAAATAGTAGGCAAGATGGAACCACGTTACACTAATTCTGATGATGTTACATTGGCTGTGTATTAGTTTATGGGTCAAATTCATGGTGCTGATACTTGCCTATAAAATGCTAAATACCTTGGGACCCAAATGGTTTGGGATCCCAGAAGGATCAGCTCTCCCTACATTTGTTTGTCCTTTGTAAAATGATTTTGTTCAATAAGTGGGTTTTTTTTGTTAAATAATAATAAAAACATCCTGCCCATGTCTTAAGATCTTTGGATGAGACCATTTTCTGTATTCCACTATTGGGTGAGGTTCATTATATATTAATGCAGGACAGAGCCTGTTCTGTAGTTGTGCCCAACTTGTGGAATGTTCTCACCTTAGAAGTATCTTGTGTTGATTCTTTTGTTAATTAATTAGTTAATTAATTAATTAATTAAAGATGCTTCTCTTGACTTCTGCTCTTTGCCTACCCAGAAATCAGTGTGTTTCATTTATGGTTTGGGACTGATCTGGGCTACAAATGAGATTTTCTCAGAGTTGGGGAGCAGCCATTGCCTTTTTTATCTCTAAGTGTGTAACCTCATATCTGTAGCAGGTGAGAAGAACTTATTCAGCCTGAAATCTACGTCTTGGAACTGAATCTACAAGCTGACCTCATGGCAATCATGAGTTTAATTTTTGTATTTGTTTGTATTTTTAATTTTCCCTTGTCTCCCACACCCCCTGCTTTGTGTTAACTTTTGCCTGATGATCACTTCTGGGCAATCAAAAGCTTGTTTGTTACAGTCTTATGCAGGTTTATAATTAGGGGATTAGGTTAACCTTGCACTTCTTCTTTTTTAAAAATTCTAAATTATTTTAATTCTTAGATTTTTAAAACATAATAATTTTAAATATAACAAACAATTACATAGCATAATATATTATTTTGTGATTAGTCCCAATAAAGGTATTGCCCAACTGTTGAGTTTGGAGGGGACCCCCCTCAAAGTTAACTATTTAATTTGTCTAGTAGTCTAACTTTTATTTTATTTCAGACACTTATTTTCAATTTGTATAAATTCATCCAAAACTTGCAGAAACATTTAACTTCTGTTCAGTGGAACTCACTCCAGCTCTAGTCACATGCAACAAATAGCATACATTTCCATCCACACCAAAACAGTAATTTAGCCAGTTCAGTGAAGCCTGAATGAACATTGCGATGGGGATGGCAAAAACACATCCGTACTGGTTGTGCATGCAGAAGATGGGTTCTATATACTGTATAGATCACCCTTGCAAATGTCCTAAGTCTAAACTAAGTTTATTTATTATTTATTAAATTTCTACCCTACTCTTCCTCCCAAAGACAAGGATGACATTGTAAAGCAGTTCTAGCTGCATGCACTCTAGTTCATACAATCTGGTCCTTCAGAATCAGTGAATTCTTGGTTCTATGTTAACTGAAGACTCACCTTCTCATCAGACCATCTCAGCCCGCCCAAAAATGCCAAGACAATTGTGCAGAGGCCTCCAGATCCAGGGAGGCCAACATACTTGCTGCCCAAAAGAGTAGACACAGAAAGACCCAACACAAAGAATGCTCTCTTCCATACAAGGTATGTCTAAGATAAGGGAAGAAAATAGAAAGTATTAAAGCAATAAAAAATACTGTAACATCATTAAGAAACTACCCAACTGATGTAACCATCATGTTATTTTAAAATCTACAACAGAGTCCTCAGTTTATTACAAGATCAGCCATTTTAAATCCTACCACATTCACCTTTCTTTGTTTTTGACAGGTAACAAAACACAGGCAGCCCAGACCTATCTCTTCTGTAGCTATTACAGTGCAAGAAACCTTTATTTTAAAATGTTATTATAAACAATGACGAAACATGGTCATGAAGGCCAAAACATGGCTGCTCCTGCATGTAAATAAAACAGGTTCAGGCTTGAATGGGAACAAATCGCCTTAATCCAGGAGGGTCACCAAACTTTTTGTGCCAGTGGGTACATTTGAGATTTTGAGAAAGTGCCATGGGCACCAGTCACAAAAGGCAGTCATGGGGACTGCTACATCCAAAAGAAGAGAAAAAGAGACAAGACCACAGAATGGTATGGGCAAGTTGCCCCATTGATGAGGGGAAAGACACCTTCATCATTCATCGCTGCACTCATTCACAGAGAGCTCTTTGCAACTCTTCTCTGTTCAAAATAGGAGAAAGGGTGGATCTCCAGTCTTGGCATCCAATGAAATGTGGGTATGTTGAAGGGTGTGTGTTCAATGTAGGAGAGGCTGAAATAGGAATTAAGGATGAAGAGGTAACAGTCTCTTGTGCATTGTAGATTTTTTAGAAGATATTGACTCAGACTTTTCGTGGATACCATAAGAGATACTGGTAGGCATACTGGCATCTGTGGACAGCACGTCAAAGTGAAAAATACAAGATTTTCATAAATGACACACCACTGATATTGGAAAAGGAAACACTAATAATGTACACTGGACTCACATTCCTGAAAAGAGTAATGCTGTAAATTTGACACTCTCTGGATTCTTGACAATTATGAACTAGGGCATGGATAACTTCAATTTTATCAATTCCCTACCACTTTTACTTCATGAGATGCAAGGCTGACACTTTTCAGCAGCTTCCTTTTTTACCTGATCCTTGCTTGGAAAGTACCAAATAAAAACTCCCAGAAGGCCACCAGCTCCTGCACCAACTGCAACTTCTATTAAGCCACGGAGGAGACTCCTCAGGGGAGAGCCTGTTTGGACACAGCAGAGGAAAAGAACATAAACAGAGATTTCCATAAGATTTCCCTGCTAGCATTTTTTAAGTACAGCATACGTCAAAAGAAAATATATAAAATATTATCTGCCTGGAGGCAAAAAGGGTCAAGTGAGTAGGACTACAAATCAAAAAGCATTCAGAACATCGTCTATGATAAACTTCCCATCCCTCTCCTTGGAGATCAACCCATTTCTAGAGATGTGAAAGATGAGGGGGTTCCCCAAGGACTTCTTTTCAATTTTTCCAATGGAAACATTGGGAATTTGGGGAAACACGGGGGGGAAATCCTATGAAATATTTTCTCTTTCTAAATGAGTGAAATGCTTTAAAACATTTGCTGTAAAACAACTGAGAGCATTATAGAACAATAATTTTGACATACACAGCTCTCAGATCCAAAATGTATTTCTGCACTGAGGTGCTCCCATCTTCAGGAGAGGAACATAGGGTCTTCACCTTTGCTTCTTGCCTTTTTCTGGTTTAGTCTGGAGATACTAGAAGCAAGATTCCTGCTTCTGCTATCCTTGTGACCTGGCCCCTCTCTTGTGTTCAACCTTTTCACCTCTCCCCAATCTAGTGTATTTCCCACTAAATCTAGTATTTTTAGGCACATGTCCAGTGGCAAACTTTCCTGCCTAGTGGCTAGTGGGAAATCTAGTGGATGTCAAATATTTTATGGTCAGAATCTGGTGGTTTTTACAAATACTTAAATTTCATTATTTTTCCCTGGTGTATTTCATGAGTCTAGCCAAAATCTAGCCTTTAATTTTTTTATTTTTTTTTGCACATTTTCTTGTACTCTCACTGTTTGCATTTCTGTTCCTCTCAAGTGCTACTTGACTATTGTTTCATTTCTACTGTGAGCCATGGCTAGTTGGCTACCTCTTTGATCAAAAGGCTACCAGAGTAATGTATCCAACACTACACAATCAGCCAGTGACAGAGAGGAGGATTTTTAAATTAAGTCTCCAGATCCTCTGGTATGCTTGTTTTTTTAAAGGTATAAAGATAAGGAGGTTCTTGCCAACTGGCTTACTGAGAAGGAAAATGTGCAGGCAATATTTTACCCAGTCAAAGTGTGATGCAGCCTAAGCAACACCAACTCTTCACAAATCACAGCCAGCTCCCAGAAGACTTGAGCAGAGGAGACATGATGATTAGGAGCTATATGCCTCAGAAATAAATGGCATGAGCCAACGAGGTACCTGTTTGTATTTAATAAGGTGATTCCACAATACGTATCCTTTGTATAAACAGAACATCTTATAATCATCACAGAAAGTGCCTGCTGGATCAGGCCAAAGGCCCGTGTAAGTCTAGCATTCTGTTGTCAGAGTAGTCAAACACACACAGACAGAACATTCTGTAAATCTAAAAAAAACCATAAATGCAAAATCTCCACACTTCTGTTAGATCTAAAACACACACATACATATTTATATCTGCAGTTCCAAATTTAAATACACACAGGTACACAGAGCATTTTGAACCTTTTAAATTCTGTGAGCCACCTTGTTAAGCAATTCCTCATAACAGTGTTTCACAACAACACAAAAATGTTATCAAATGTGGTGTCTAGTGGGTTACGGTCAGATTTTGGTGAATTTGGGGCATGGGTCTGGTTGGAAAAAATTTTTTCTTGTTGGCAACACTGCAACTCAAAACACTGACGGAGACATCCTGAGTGGGAAACAACTAGCTTACTGTCCTGCTTTGTACAAAAAGTTCAAAAGGAGGTGGGACAGAAACTTCAAAAAATCTATTGCCGGTGCCAAAGCCTCAAAGGAAAAATCCTCAAGTTTGGATGAGCTCTAACAAAGGCCCACAGAATGGACTAAAATTTGTTGTATTGGGAATTTTGCTTGTATAAAACTATAATTTTAAGTTTTATAAATATGCCAAATAGTACAATTTTATATCCTAAATGTTACAGTAATGCAATTTCCCCCTGAATTTCCAGTCTCAAAATCTATGTAAGTTTTTATGTCTACCCATTTCTAAATTTCAGTGCATCATAGCTAAAGAGCACATAGACCACAGAAAGGGCTCCTGTTTATTGAGCATTCATCCCGATTTGCTTGTGGGGTGCTTATACGTCTTCACATTAATCATTTGTTCATCTCATACTTTTCAGGGCATTTTCCAATGACTTTTCTAACCACAAAAGTCCTTTTTTTAAAAAGTGCATTTGTTGTGCAAAGGCAACAGGACACTTTGACCTACTTCAATTGTGCAAAGGATGCGCTCAAATCCAAATTGTGAGAGTCTGGAGATACCAAATGGCAGGGCTTGTGAAAGTGAGCAAGTCATGTATTGCAAGGAAAGGCAACATTTTCCCTCTCAAGATCCCCAGACAATGTGTCTTGAGGAAAAATTCCCTCCCTGTCCCAATTAAGGCCATCTGGGGGAGAGGTTGGGGGCAACCCCGATTGGTGTCAGTGGGGGATTTCCTTCTAATGCAATTGCTAGCTTCAGAGGAGGGATTTTCCTCAGGACACCAGGAGAAGAACAAGTTAAATTTCTCTTCCATGTCTGCTCTGATCCATTATCTGCCATCTTCTCAGCTGATGCAATTTGCATTTTTAAAAACCGCCATCCCCTGGAAAGGATGCTCCTCTTGGTCTCTCCCATGCCCAAGCAGGACATGGCCTCTTCTCAAGTAAAGGGATGGTAGAGCTGTTCTGCCATCCAACCTGCACAGGGAGCTGGGCAGGAAGGAACTGGAGGGTGTTACGAGGCAGGGCCATGGAGCCTGCTAAACTACAAACCCCACACCCCCACCTAATGGTATGGCTGGTTATGCTTTCCCATGAGGTTTTGTGCGAAGAGTAACAAGGGCAGAAATTAAGATACAAAACTAAAGCTACGGCATAAATGTTCTGCATAATTGTTATCTTGTTCTTTGGCAAATTTCCCTCACCCACAGTGAATCCCATTGTTTGTTAGGAGCCTTAGTTTTCAGGGTCAGTTAGAGATACACACACACATACACAACATCACCAGACTTTCATACGCTCCTTGGCAGGAGGGGGAGAGAGGAAAAAGTATTTTAAAACCGAGGCTTGAAGGTAGAAAAAGAGGGAAGAGAGGAAGAAAGAGGAAGGGGGGCTGAGGAACATCAGAGCTCCAACACACATGTACTACGCTCTCAAGAAACGCATCAAGGACTGCAGGGACAGAACCGGGGAGACTCTGGGTCTCGGTGAAAAACCTTGAGACCAAGAGATTCCTTCCTGGTTTTGGATCAGAGCTCTTCCACATAGCTTCAGCTGTATTCAACCACCCATTCCGGGCATAGGATAGGTAATCTCTTCTACCTTTCACCTCTTATAGTAATAGGGTCCTTTGATTTCTTAACTTTAAAGTTATGAATGGGTTAGGATATTAATGATTAATGCTGCCATGCACCCAAGTAATTCTGTAATGCTTTCCTACTCTTTCTCTCAATAAAATCAAGCTTTGCTTTATTTTGGTTTGGACCTGCATTCCTTGGGTTAAATATATACACCATTTAGGCACATTTCAGGGCAAAGCGCTTGTTTTATCCCTAGCAAAAGATCCCCTCCTCTCAAGGAGGTGTGTTTCATGGGACATGAGGGTGGCAAATGCACACACTCAGGTTCCCAAGAGCACATGTCGTAACAAAGTGGTGGAGAATCAAGCGGGCAGCAAGGGTTGCAGGAACAAAGTAACATGTGAACAGTCCTGCAATCCAGGGAAACAGGTAGCCAAGTTCTGAATGTAACTGGAATGAGTGTAATTTCCTTTTCTTTCTTACTATGTTTTGCTGTCTCTTGTTTTAAAGTGAGTGGGGAAATGTCCTTTAAATGCTGTGGTAAATCCAGAGATTAAGGTATAGAAATTCCCTGGCATAATAATTGTGTCTGCCCCCCTGTCTCCCTCCCCTTCTGTACAGTCCTGGGGAACGAAGCCTTACAAGTATTTTGAGCCGGTGGGGCTAGGTACTTGGAAAAGGTGGAAACAGGATTTGCACTGGGAATGTTCAGTGCTCTGGCTGGTGACAACAGCTTTACTCATGAGTGACTTGATTTGGGAATGTGGCATTTGAAGGTGGCTCATCCCTGAACTTATTCTTTCTTATTCTTTGCATTTGGTTTTTGGTGTTGGAGATTTCTAAGCTATGGCAAAAGTGGCAGCCATGGAGGGAATAAAACGCTTTATGAGTCCAGTAGAGTGCCTATCGAAAATAGAGAAATGGTTGATTAAGGAAGGTGTGTGTGGGATGATGATTGTTTTAAGACAGATAACCCTATGAAAACCATGACTGAGGCCTATGCGGGATATTGCAAAAAGTGCAGGCCTTCCAAATCAAAGAAAAGTGCTGCAGCCGCTTGGGGACTTTATAATGCATGTCAGGATTTGTCAGATTTGTTAGAGGAAGAACGCAAGAAAAGTCAGGAGGCAAGGAGTAAGTTGGAGCAGGCAGAAGAGGCTTTTGAAAGGGAATGGGTAGATTTGAATGAAGGATGGAGAAATGATTGTGACAATTTTGGCCGTGAACGAATGAATATGGTAGCAGAAAAAATCAGGTGGGCTTCTTCTTTAAGACAAATGGAGAAGGAGAGAGATGATGCATTAATTCAGGCTGAAATAGCTCGTAAGGGGTTGAAAAAAGAAAAGGATGAATGTACCAGAGCAAAATTAACAGCTGAACACTTGGTGGTTAGAGCATGAGAGCAACGGTTGAATGTTAGCCATGATGAGTGCAAAGCTCAAATTAAAGAACTGGAAAGACAGTTGCAGGTTCAACAGGGACTGGTGGCCACAGTCATGCATGTTTCAGGTGATGGTGATGAGGAATGGGGCCTTCCACACTCTCTTCCCCCCCTCCCGGAAGAGGCTGTATCATCTGCTCCTTTAAATCCTGAATGGAAGGAGTCTCAGGTACTTGCACCCATTATAGTGAAAAATGTGGTGGAAGCCACTGGGATGGGACCAGCTCGTAATGAAATTGTCCAAGAGATTGTACGTTGGTCCCCTCCCCAGGCAAAGGCAGTGGCTGATAGTTTGGGTCCTCTGAACAAGGACACAGCTTTGATGTGGTTAACTAGGGCAGATGAAATGTATTCTACTGCTGATGCTCAAGATTTAATGCAAGTGGCAAGATATTGTGCCACGGAGCAGGATGCAGCGTCCATTGAGGCAACATTCAGAATGGGGAATGCAAGACATGTGTATGATTGGATGAGAATTGTGATTAAGGCTCTGTTGCCAGGGATGAATGTGTTAAAGGCATATGTTATGGAGAGTCAAGGTGTAGGGGAAAGCCCAGAGGTTTATGTGAATCGGAAGAAATTCCTTGCACGTTTATCAGAGCATGTCAGGCTTCGGGAAGATGGCCAGTATGAGTATAATGACAGAGAATTTCTGGAAGCTGTACACATGGGGTTAAATGCTCAAACGAAGTTAGCAATAGGGAGAATGGATCTTGAAGGTGTTACTTGGTGAGAATTGAGTGTGGCTATTTCACAAGTCTCTGAGCTCCTTCGAGAGGTTGGAGGAGGGCGAAAAGCTGCCACTACACCGAAGAAGGTTCAGCTCGAGCCAATTCAAACTGTCACATATACCAATCAGGGGCCTCATTCATCTGTTGTACCCAATGCAAATCGGGGGGCCCAGGGAAGAGGAAACTATCGCCCTTTTTTAGCCCCTGGTTCCAATCGGGGTAATTTCACATCAACAGGGGGAGAGAGAAGATCTGGGTTCAATAACTCCAGCAACAATCACAGCAACTTTTCTCCCTCCCATCAAGGCCCTACTCAAACCCGACAGAGGAATGAACTGGTGGATTTTGGGGATCCCATCCGTAATCATCTTTGGTCCATGCTTAGAAATGTGGGAGACAATATGGATCAGTTCCATAAGCAACCCACTGAAGTCTTGGCAGAGGCCTTACACAGGAGATTGAAGGCACAGGCTCCTGATATGGCCCCTTCCACCTCTGCTTCTGTTTCCCCCCCTACTGCCCCCCTTGCTCCTACTGCTCCTATCCAGCTTCGCTCAGAAGAGCAGAGGCAGGCCATACAAGATGTTCATGATCGAACCTAGGGCTGCCCAGTTCCTGCTGCTCCAGTCACAACTGTGTCAATGTTAGCGCCAGCTTTGTGGGGCAGAATGAATGTGGAGGCCACCACTTGGGAACTGGGAACAGTGGCCAGAAAACCAGGATTGGGTTTTTCAGATGAATCCAGCCTGCAAAAACCAGAGGTCTTTGGTACAAATTCTGTAGCTATGGGGGGAGGCAATTCTCTCATAAAACAGGGTGTCATGGATCACAGTGCAAGACCTTCTTTGGCACAAAAGGAAAAAGAAACAGTTGAAACCAGGAGGGCTCCTGTCTTTGAGCAAAGTCCTATTAATGTTCTTAAAGGGGAACATACAAAAGCATCTTCTGAAAGTGCAGGCCCTTGCTTAAATGCTTCAGAGTTGCTTGAAAACACACAAGATGTGCCCACTTCCATGGAAAAAAATACTGATTTGAATGCTTCCCTTGGGTCTACTACACCACAGTCTCTTGCTAATGAACATTACTTTCCTGAGGAACAATCTCTTGCTGGCAAACAGCCTTTGGATCAAAACAAGACTCCAAGTATAGAGCTTCTAGCTTCAGGAAGAGTCTATCCAGACATTGAATTTACTTTGAAAATTAATACAATTTGGCTTCCAAAACAGCAGCTGGTTTCTGATGCCATCTGCATGCAAATGGACAAGTTGCAAAGCCCTGATTCCAACAGGGAGTTGCTTTCTTCATTGTCACACTTTGTGTGTGCAAATTCAGGCACTGATGCAAATGTGTTATTGCATGCAGTCCTTGAGAAGTTGAGTAACAAGGAACCCAGAGCAATTGATCTGCAAACAGGGTGTTCACTGGTGAAACTCCCTGACATGGTACAAATGGAAGCACAATTGTATTTGGAATGTTATATGCTGGTGCTACTGACTGTGCTTTGTTTTGCATCTGCAGCAAGAGAAATCCAAAAGAGGAAGATCCCACATGTATCAGAATTAAGCACAAAATTAGGGAAAGGAATCTCAGATTCAATTGCATTAAAGCACCAAAGGATCCTGTAAGCAAATCCAAGTCTAAGAAATGGGAAGATGCGGGTAAGCCAATAGAGTCCAGTGGTTACAGACATTGGATGAACCATGGTAAGAAACAGGGAAAGTGCATTCAGACAGTGGACAGACAAAGACATGAGGATAAGACTTTCAGAGACACTGACAAAGATGCCTGCAGGACTAAATATTTTCTTTGGGCCTCACTGAAGGTACAAGTTCTTGTAGCCAAGCAGTGGAAGGACAAACCACCTGATGTGCTTTCTCCCTCCAGTCCTAGTTGTGTGCATGCATCCCAAATTCAGGACTTCATTGCCCAAGATGTACAGTAATATGGTATTCTTCAATGGGCACAGTTTAAATGGTGCAATATGCATGTTTTGTTTTTTCTTTCCCAGGGTTGCAATTGTTCAGGTTTTTTTTTTAAGAAATTTGCTCTGCTGGTCCAAGCAAGTGATTAAAGAAGAAAGAATATGGAGGAACAAGGGTAGTTTTAAGATTGAGGCATACAGGATGTAGGCAGAAGGTTTTGAGATACATAGAAAAACAGTGAACAGGTTCAAGAGTCAGTGACTATTTGTGGTGGGTAAGGAATGTCTGGGGCAAATTAATGGATTGACTTATGGGCGGGGGAGGGAAAAGAATAATTTCTGTGTTATTTTCTTAAAGCACCAGAACATGCCCACTATCCTGTTGATATGTGGAATCTTAGGAGCACGTGCAGAGTGGAAAGCAGGTGTCCTGGAGAATACTGGCATCGAGCCCATCCCCACAAATGCTTGGATCTGTTATCAGGACCCAGAGGTGGATATGGCCTGTCGATTTCCAGGGTTACTAAGTAATGCTTCCAGGAGAGAACAGTTGGAAAAAGATATCCTCCATCAGCTACCTGTCTCACAGAGTGCAGCTTGTGAGGAGTTACGATTAATTAAATGCACCAAAGGTCCCCAGAAGCAGCAAGTTCATTTTTGCCATGATTCTTCTGTTGACACCAAGATTTCTTACACCCCACGATTTGGTGAAATGTCCCAAGGCAGCGACATGATACATGAAGAATTTTGCAACATTTTATGGATTTCTATGGTCACTTGGGGGGAGGGATCACCTTTACACTTCCAAATTTTTATGGCAAGTGCCAAGAAAAGAAGAACCACTGATGAACTGGCTCTTGTCCTGATTTCATCAAAAGGGCAAGAATATCCCAGAACTATAACGCATTGGAAGAGGTTCAATGGCCTTATGGATGTGACCAAAATACATACTGTTGGTCCTCCAGACTGGATAATGCCAATCCAGGAAAAGTACTGCCATTATGGACAATATCATATTCCTTTTAAGTCAATAGGTTATGTTTCTATTATTGAGAAATATAGCACCCCAGGGTCTTATAGGTTGGAAGTAGGTTTGTCATTTAAGAAAATAATAACCCTAAATCCCCTTATTGAAAAAGTAAATGAATTAAGCCATTTGAGAAGTCCTCTTGTTGGATCTCATGTGATTAAATTGAACCACCCCCAACAATTATTGATAAATAAATATTGCAAAGGAATTCCCTGTCTGTGCATCCTATTTAGAGATAAGCAATAGGGGATGGGATAATTGGGTTAAATTATGGGAGGGAGAGAATGGGAAGAGAAATAAGCGGGATTTGTCAGGGTGGCTGGGAACTGGAGCTGCGTTTCTAGATGCTACCAATATTGAAATATTAGCCAACAAATTGCATTATACCACTGAAGAAATAAGTAAAATGACAGAACCTATCAACAGGGCGCTGGATAAGGCTACCGAAACTCCTAAAATTATAGCAAGCTTACTCCCAATGTGGGAACAGGGAATGGAAAAAGATAATCATGACATGGTAAACACCATGCAGTCCTTACAATAGAATATTTCCTTGACCATTACATGCACCCAAATGCAGAATTGGGCCCATACAGTAGCTTTGGAACTTATTCACATGACAGATAGTGGGTTCATACCCAGGGAAATTAGGTCCTTAATTCGACATCAGGTGTCCAAGGGGGAAAGAAAATTGGAAGATTGGTGGAGCCTTGTCAATGCCACATATGACAGGCAAAATCATGCATTAAGATTGTTTATTGTAATGGTAGAAGCATTTGAAATTATTACTGTTTATCCTGTAATTCCATTGGGAATCACTGTAGATCAAGATTTAGTTCTTTATGCCCAGGAAGTGCACCAGTGGGCTATAATTAAGCATGCAAGATGGGTAACAATTAATGTGAAAGGATGTCAACACCATAAGAATCTAGGATTTGTTTGTGAAGATGATAGTTTGGAATCCCATCACGATTGCTTTTCTCTCAAAATGATTAATGTATCTTATTGCTCTTTCATGCTAAGAAATGAATCAAGTTCAACTATTGTATATTCTGGACATGGGTGCGTGTGCCTTAGAACATTTTGTGATTATGTTGTTATTGATAAGTATTATATACAACCTATGCTAAGATATATCAATAGATGCTTCTGTGGTATTGAGGAAATAGTAGGATGTGATTTTTCATTTAAAGTCCCTGTATGGACCATCCAGAGAATATTAGTTAATCCAGATTTGTTTCAACACCTCAAACCCATTGCATTAGGTTACGGCCTAGCTGATCTCCAGAAGTTACTTTCTCATCCTATGTTACAGAAACAATTAGAAGCAGTTAAACAAATGGGAGAGCAAGCTAGACTCCAGATAACACATGATCGTCATGCAATCACTAATATCGCAGCTAAGATTAAAAAGATAGGGGCACACAGATGGTGGGATTCTCTCTTTGGCTGGGGAGAAGGTGCCAAAGGAGGTTTAACCCTTATAATGCACCCCATTGTGGTGATTTTGATGTTTCAAATAATTCTGGTCCTCGTCTTAATGGCCCTTGTAATATGGATCTGATCCCAAATGGCACAGATATACCAGAGGGAAGTAAGCATTAGAGCCAAGGGCAAGACTAAGAAGTCTAAGGTGTGAAAAGACATCTGAATAAGTATATACAGATGCTTTCCAATGGGGGGAGATTGTTACGAGGCAGGGCCATGGAGCCTGCTAAACTACAATTCCCACCCACACCCCCACCTAATGGTATGGCTGGTTATGCTTTCCCATGAGGTTTTGTGCGAAGAGTAACAAGGGCAGAAATTAAGATACAAAACTAAAGCTACGGCATAAATGTTCTGCATAATTGTTATCTTGTTCTTTGGCAAATTTCCCTCACCCACAGTGAATCCCATTGTTTGTTAGGAGCCTTAGTTTTCAGGGTCAGTTAGAGATACACACACACATACACAACATCACCAGACTTTCATACGCTCCTTGGCAGGAGGGGGAGAGAGGAAAAAGTATTTTAAAACCGAGGCTTGAAGGTAGAAAAAGAGGGAAGAGAGGAAGAAAGAGAAAGGGGGGCTGAGGAACATCAGAGCTCCAACACACATGTACTACGCTCTCAAGGAACGCATCAAGGACTGCAGGGACAGAACCGGGGAGACTCTGGGTCTCGGTGAAAAACCTTGAGACCAAGAGATTCCTTCCTGGTTTTGGATCAGAGCTCTTCCACATAGCTTCAGCTGTATTCAGCCACCCACTCCGGGCATAGGATAGGTAATCTCTCCTACCTTTCACCTCTTATAGTAATAGGGTCCTTTGATTTCTTAACTTTAAAGTTATGAATGGGTTAGGATATTAATGATTAATGCTGCCATGCACCCAAGTAATTCTGTAATGCTTTCCTACTCTTTCTCTCAATAAAATCAAGCTTTGCTTTATTTTGGTTTGGACCTGCATTTCTTGGGTTAAATATATACACCATTTAGGCACATTTCAGGGCAAAGCGCTTGTTTTATCCCTAGCAAAAGATCCCCTCCTCTCAAGGAGGTGTGTTTCATGGGACATGAGGGTGGCAAATGCACACACTCAGGTTCCCAAGAGCACATGTCATAACAAGGGGTTGTCCTCCTATGCATGGAGATAAGAACATTCTAATTTGTATAACCCTGCCTAATAGAGTGAATGAGAGGGACAACACATCCGAGGATCCTTCCTCCCTGCAGAAAAATCAAAAGTTGTATTAACACAGAGAGTGAGATCTTTATAATAAAGTTGGTATCACACATTTGCCCTGAAGAGTATCTTCAAGACAGAGAGAAAGCAGGCAGAGTTAACAATATGTATTTGAGGGATTTTGTTTTGACAGCCTACTGGACTGACAACCTACAAAAGTTGCTATTGTTTCCTTATCCAGCAGGTGGCGGCCATTAAACCACAGCAGAAGTAAAAGAAGGCGAGTGAATGTGGTACAGCAGCTGCACCTGTCAGCAGTGGTTTATGAGGTTCCAATCTTAGGGCCATTTCTACACATTACACAGAATCAGTGGATGGACTGAGGTGACAGAATGTAGCTCAGCTCAGCAGGAGAATCCTGGGTTCCCTCCAGACTACCACTATGTTGTGGGTGGGATTCAATTGCATACATACAAATTTAGATTTACACATTTAAAGGGGATTAATGCATGCTCACAAAACAAACCAACTTTTAAAAAAATCAGACTTTTTTAATTAAGGAAAGTGATGAAAAAATGTAACAGAAAATGTAGAATAACATTCAACTGATGGGAATTCGTATAACCTCTCTGCAAACAAGCCAGGAGGAATGCTGAATAAACAGATCTTTAAAAAACAACCTCACTACATGTAGTGAACTACTGCATAAAAAAGAAAATTTCAGCATAGCTGTTATGGTGATGTGCTGGTTTACTCCCTATGGGGGAGCATTCAAAAATGTGAACACACACACACACATATAGACTCATTCCACTTTGGATCTGAAAAGACACCATGCAGAAGTCAGTCAATTCCTTTTGCCTAATGTGCAGAATGTTGCAGGAGTGGAGACAATTTCCTAAGCACTAGCTGTTTCTAGGGACAGATAAATATGCCAGTTTTGGTTTCCCTCAGTTTCTCATTGTTCCAGTCTTAAGTTCCACATTAGTTTGCATTTTTAAAAAAACTCATTTTTAAAATTTCAAAATATTTGGTTTTTATGTACATACAAATAGAACAAAAGCAACAAATACCAAACAAATAAAACCCCAAAAGAAAGTAAGGAGGAAAGGACAACCACCCAATTATTTGTTCTTGTTATGTCCCTTCAAGTCGATTATGACTTATGGCAACTCTATGAATCAGTGACCTCCAAGAGCATCTGTTATAAACCACCCTGTTCAGATCTTGTAAGTTCAGGTCTGTGGCTTCCTTTATGGAATCAATCCATCTCGTTTGGTTTTTCTCTTGGTCTACTCCCTTCTGTTTTTCCCAGCATTCTTGTCTTTTCTTGTGAATCATGTCTTCTCACTATGTGTCCAGAGTATGATAACCTCAGTTTCATTGTTTTAGCTTCTAATGATAGTTCTGGTTTAATTTGTTCTAACACCCAATTATTTGTCTTTTTCGCAGCCCATGGTATGCGCAAAGCTCTCCTCCAACACATTTCAAATGAGTTGATTTTTCTCTTACCCACTTTTTTCACTGTCCAACTTTCATATGCATACATAGAGACCGGGAATATTTATTTCTCTATTTATGAGATTTGTTAGACTCCCATCCGGTAGAGGTTAATCTGCCACTCTGGGAGATTTACAACCAAACACAAGTACATTCCATATAGACATGGTCTGAATGATCCTGACTTTAGTGTTCAGTGATACATCTTTTCTAAATCCAGCTTGGACATTTCTCATTCCATATATGGTAAGAGCCTTTGTTGTAGAATCTTGAGCATTACTTTACTTGCATGGGATATTAAAGCAATAATTCGATAATTACTGCATTCCCTGGGATCGCCTTACTTTGGAATTGGGATGCATATTGAACGCTTCCTGTCTGTGGGCCATTGTTTAGTTTTCCATATTGGTTGACAATTTTTTGTCAAAATTTGGACAGATTCAGTCTCAGTAAGTTGCAACAACTCTATTGGTATGCCATCTGTTCCTGGTGATTTGTTTCTTCCAAGTATTTTAAGAGCAGCTTTCACCTCACATTCTAAAATTTCTGGTTCGTCATCATACGGTTCCTCCGTGAATTTATTTATTTATTAAATTTATTAGTCGCCCATCTGGCTGGTTATCCAGCCACTTTGGGCGATGTACAACATAAGAACATACAAATTACATTAAAACATTAAAAAACTCAAACAATGATGAAAAAAACCTAACCCACCCCAAAAGCCTGCACATCATTAAAAAGCAACAACTATCAGAAAATGTACAATGTATACAATACAATAACTAGATATAAAATAAGGTAATTCCCATATCATATCATAACAGTTATCAGAAAACAAAAACAAAACAAAACAAAGCAGTAAGAACAAAGAATCTTCCATGGTCTTCTGCTCCAAGGCAACCCCAAGGCAACTCCAAGTTCAACGCTAAGTGCAAATGAATCTGTCATCCCTGCATCTCTTTTCTAGAGTTCTTCAGTGTATTGCTTCCATCTTCCTTTTATTTCATCTCAGTCAGTCAGTGTGCTCCTCTGTTGATTATTCAATATCCCTACTCTTGGTTTGAATTTCCATTTAATTTCTCTAATCTTTTGGAACAGGGCTCTTGTTCTACCTTGTTTGTTGTCCTCTACTATTTCTATACAATAACCATTCTAATAGTTTTCTTTGTCCCTACATACTAGTCACTGTATTATTGCATTTAGGGTTCTGAGCGTGCTTTTGCTTTCCTTCTCTCTTGAACCATTTTAAGAGTTTCGTCAGTCATCTATTGAGGTCTTTCTTTTTAACTAGAGGTGTCTTTTTGCATTCTTCCCTGATAATGTCTCTGACTTCAATCCATAGTTCTTTTGGTTCTCAAATCTGTTCCTTATTTGATCTTTATATTCTTCTGGGATGTTATTTAAATTGTATTTTGGCATTATGATTGCTTTGTTCTTCTTTAGCTTTACTCTGATTTTTAATATTACCAGTTCATGATCTGTACCGCAATCTGCTCCTGGTCTTGTTTTCGCAGAAAGTATGGAACTTCTCCATCTTCTGCTACCATATAATCAATTTGATTCCTATATTGACCATTTGGTGATGTCCACGTGTACAGTCTTCTTTTTGGTTGCTCCAAAAATGTGTTTGCAAGAAACAAATTATTGGCTTCACAGAATTCAGTAAGTCTCTCTCCTGCTCCATTTCTATCTTCTAAGCACCATTTTCCCACAATTTCTAGTTCTTCTGTTCCCTACTTTTGCATTCCAGTCTCCCATGATTATCATATCTTGTTTTGTTGCATTATCAATTTCCTCCTGTACTTCTGCGTAAAATCTCTCCAATTCTTCTTCTTCTGCGTTTGACATTGTAGCGTAGACTTGGATGATGGTTATGTTAATAGGTTTTAATCTCATTGATATCACTTGCTCAGACCTTGCGTTGTAGCTCCTAATTGCTTTTGCTACATCACGTCTCACTATTAAAGCAACCCCGTTTCTTCTTCATTTCTCATTTCCTGCATAATATATTTTGTAGTTGCCCGATTGAAAATGTCCCATTCCCGTCCATTTTAATTCACTCACGCCAAGTATTGTAATGTTGATGCTTTCCATTTCTTGCTTGACAATTTCTAACTTTCCCTGGTTCGTGCTTTTCACATTCCATGTTACTATTGTGTACGTCGTACAACTCCGGATTCTCCTTTCGCATCTGTGCGCATCAGCCTCTGGGCTTGCTTTCAGCTTTGACCCAGTGGCATCATTAGTCACAGCACTACTTGTACTTGTTCGTTGTTCTTCCCCAGTAGCTCAGTGAGTGCCATCTGACCTGGGGTGTGTGCGTCTCATCTTGCAGCACTATCTTGTGTTGCATTTTGGATGCTCTGTTCATACGGTTTTTGTGGTAAGAGATATTCAGAGGTGGTTTACCATTGCCTTCCTCTGAATTTGAATGCATCTTAGTCTGGTGTCTCAGCTTTGACCATTCTGCCTTGGGTGACCCTGCTAGGAATCTAGCCTCTTGGTCTAGACTCCTGACAGTATTGCTCTCAGCTTCTTCAACACTCTCAGACCCCCTCACCATGTTAAGGTGTGCATCCTAGAGGATAAACCAAATATTTGTTTTTTATGTATATACAAAAAGAACAAAAGCAACAAATACCAAACAAAACAACCCAAAACAAAATAAGGAGGAAAGGACAACAACCAATTATATGTATACACATTTTGTCCCTTGGGTACATAAACAGAAGTAATCTATATTGCATTTTATTCATGCATCCCAAATTTCTAGGGACGCTGCAGACTTGTGTTGGGGAAGGTTCACGCTGTATGCATACAATAAAGTTCTACCATGTAAAATGAAAAATGGCCAAACATTTAATTCTCTGTAGAGACTGCAAGTTATGAGCGATTTTTTGATGGTAATATTCCACGCATTACTATATCAAATTTCAACGTTCAGACTATGTAGTGTTTTCCATCTTTGGGCAATAGTCTGTCTCGCATCAGCCAGTAAAAATATTACAAGGTTCTTGGATTTATTTATTAGGTTTTTCTGTTCAAAAATAGACAATAAAAAAATTGTGGAGTACATTGTAAAGATTCCTGAATATTACAGATTTCCTTGAACACTTCCTCCAAAGGTGGCTATATGTACCTCTAGCACCACATCCATGCCAACGTGTTGGTGTTATGCTAGCCATTATGTGTGATAGTTGTACTGTAATGTTGTGTCATTTATGGCTAATTTTAAAAGTATTTTTCCTTATGTAGGCCACCACTGACTGCATTTCTCTATGTTGTTTTCACTAATATATGCATTTATATTACCCTTGCTTATTTCTGCACACATGGCTGGAGAACTATATTGCAAAATTCAGAGAAGTGTGAATTTCGAAGGATGGCTGAGTTTCAGTTTGTGTACCGATTACAATTTGGGTTAGACTTTAAATGGGAAATGAACTGAATTTGTTCCCCATCCCTAGCTGTTCTTTTGAGAAGAAACAGGTCCTATCAGAATGAATCCTTCATGAAGAAACTCAGTCTCCTCCCATCCCTCTAAGGAAACAGTATTAGACTCATCCTTTCAGCTCTTCCCATGCTTGCTTCTGGCATTTTTCGGCTAGGTCCATGGAGAGGCTCTTCAGTTTTATGGACACCTCCAGTACCTGTGGAAAAGGCCATGCCTAAGAAAGTGTTGAAGCCTGTGATTGCCACAACATCATCCAGGCTGCCAGCAGCTATTAGCAATGTTGGGATGCCTTTGTCAACACCATATCCTTTGGACTGCAACATCAGCATTGACAGGACGACAATAGCAGGAGACACGGCACCTAGAACAAATCTGAAGAGACACAAAGTAAGTAAATAGTGCATCATTTCCTTTGGTGTAAACTTTATAGAAGAAGGGGTAAAGAAATTTCTCCCCTCCCCTCTCCCTATATACAGAATCATGCACTCCAGATTGTAAAAAGGAAAACAAGTGGCATAGGGACAGCTATTTAAATGTCTTCCCTGCATTTCTATTCTCAGTGTTTCTATTTGCCAAATGAGCTTCTATGAAACATTCCAAGCACCTCTGTTGTCTAGATTGGTAATGGAATGCAGAAAAATAAAGAATGCACCAGCGATTGCATCTGATTACTAATAACACTAAAGAACCAAAAATATATTAACAGACATGGCCTGTATCTGCAGGACTCTTGATTTTGCTCACTGAGAATATACTTGCTGCAAGGAAGATATTGTTTGTAAACAAGAGAAAGCAGTCATCTCTTACCCTAACATAAACCCCCATTCCCATGGCAGGTGCATGATAAAGTGAGACAGGACAGCTGCTGAGCACGCTTCAATGATGCAAGGCCCCAAGCTTAGCCTGAAACAGACAGCTTTTAATGTATTAAGAGCCTGAAAGACAAAACACATTAACAAATCAGTAGTCCAACTTTTTACTGCCAGGTAGAAGAAAAACTTTTGAGATTTGCTCAGCTGTACTCAACTTTCATAATATGGTAGAGTATGATACAAGGAGATTGGAAAGGGGTCCCACTGTTTAGAGTGAACATGTAAGTTCTTTACCTGCAGTGTGAGCCCAGCTGTTCAAAGTGCATTACAGACACACATTCCAGAAAACTATATACTGGATCGGAGTAAGTCTTACCTGCACCTTTGAGCATTAGGCAGGTTGTCAGTCTCCCCCCACCACTTTTTTAAAGCAATACATATAGTTACATGCTCTCCACTTCCCTTAGGACTGCAGGGACAGGCTCCATAGGAAATGCTATCAAGGTTATTTTCCTTTGGGTGAGAGAGCATTAAAGATTTCCAATGTCTTCATTTACAAATATACAAACAGAGCATATGTGGAGGTGAACAAGCACTCCTATGAAGCAGCAAGTCCCCAGAAAGCAATGTGGGTAGCCTCCCAGCCTACAGTGATAATTTCAGCTAATTATAGCTAGTCCTCTCAGTCCTCTTGGGGCTTATCTACATGGTAGTTTACTGTGTTTGCTGCTACTCACATCTTTTAATTCGCATCGTTCTCATGATGTTATTGGCAAACAGGAGCTATCATGCAGTTTTCTTCCTGTAAATACATACGAACCCAATCTGCTGATAATACAAAAAGTGGAGAAAAATATGTCTCCACTCCACTCTACTAGTGGTTGCAGATGCTTTGCTTCAATGTTTTTAGGTGAGTGTATCATTGGGATGGGGGAGAATATCTACCAAATTGGACCTGGCACTGGCACTGAATTCGATAGTTCGCCATCCTTTCGGACCAACATCTATTTCTTGCTGCGGACCATGGCTGTAATTGGCACGGATTTTGTGCCTGTGGCTGCAAATCGGCAAGAATTTTACACTGAGGTATTTTCGTAATGCTCCGTAAATGGCGCATTTCCATTAAAAAGTCACGGTTTCACGCCCTTGTCACCTCCTTCACTTGTCAATCAATCACTTGCCAAGCCCCAGGCATTGCTAACAAGGAAAAGCAGCTTCATTTAGCCAATTTAAAACTGTATTTCATTGTACTTGCAAATACCTGTGCTGCGAAGCCTCCTGGGTTTGTTCTTTTGACCCGTTTTTCTCTGCTCTCACGCCCCCTCACTTCCCCAAATTTTAGGAACCTTAGTTTTTTACATAAATGTTCCCAATGAAACCAGTTTTGAATCTAGATCACCATAAGGGTAACGGCAACCCGTTCATAAGCCTGACAGCATTGGGCTTCAATCGGGTAACCTCCGAGCTTTTGCCTTGGAATCCGGAAAGCACTTGTTGCAACAGAAATGGGGAACTGTTCTTCTCTTCCCAGAGGGTCATTTGGGATCCACCCTTCTTTTGTAAAGAATAGATGAACAAACAACACATATACAGACAGTTAACATACACTGTAATACTTTGAGATCTCCATGGCTCCTGACATTGATAACAACATGGCCACCGGAAAAAAAATAAACCGCAGATCGAATCACCCAAAAAAGCGCACATCAGATCGAATCAGCAAGTGCAACAGCAAGTGGGAACAAAAAATGGTGCATGAGGATTAAATGACAATCAGAATGCAAGCAGATTGGAACCATGCAGTGAACCCCATCCTTAGTGTGTCAGTCGTTACTTTTTCATACCCACTATATCCTCCTTTCATTTTTATTTCCATGCCCACTATATCCTCCTTTCATTTTTATTTCCTGTGGGTTGACAAGCAACTTCTGGCTGCTCTCCTCAGTTCTGCTGGCCTTTTTTTATGTTGCTGCAAACAGCCGCAGGGGGCAGACTACTGACAGTGTTCTACAGCAATTTACTGCAACAAGCAGCCCCAAGTCTTGGCACATGAATGGTGCCTTTATTTTTTTTCTTTTCCCCTAACTTGTGCTCAAAGGTGTAATACTATTCAGAGGTTTGTACTTTCAGTTGTATGAACTCAAAATAAAAAATAATCAGCAGATTGGGTTAGTACATATTTCTAGAATGTTTAGACTAATTTTGGGTCCTCCTTTAATGGGTTGTAAATGGAGGGAGGAGTGTTGTTTCTCCACCTCTCCTTTGCCCACCATTTTTGTTTTCCCTCCAGGTTTCTTTTAAGGAATCTACTGCAACTGGTAAAATAAACTGAGCATGCTTGGTTCCCTAGCAACCAGAAGGAGTTGAAATGTAAAATTAGAGGATGTGGTCATTAGGAAACTGCATGATTGATCCTTCATAGAGGAAGGACTGCTGGTGGGAATTGAAAAGACCATATCTGTAGCTAGCATTGAGCACTCACTGCAGACAGTGCAAACAGAAAATGAAGGTAAAAACAGCATATTTAGTACAAAGTAATGCTCCCATGTGAACAAGCCCTTGCTCTTCCTCTGTTCCTTCCAAACTCTGAACCCCTTTCTCTCCCCCCCCCATAAATCTGCACTCTCCCCTTTGCTGGATGGTGTCACTTTCTCCAAACTCTGATGGATATCTCATTCAAAAAGACAAAGAGATTTCTAGCTATCAGGAAACCATCTCCTAATTATTAGCTCTGACTGTCAAAACATCAATCAACTCTCCTGTACTATGAACCAGCAATTCATAAAACAAGGGCATTTTTGATCAGAAGTTGTAACGACATATTCAGTTATATGTGCTCATCCTTCACCTTGGAAAATTCAGAAACATTAAAAAAAACAGTGACAGGGATTGGGGTAGAAGTGTATTGGATTAGTGTTAGCCAACAGACAGCTTTCACAGATGAATTTTCCCCACCTAATACTGGCCATACAAGAAACTTGCTTGAACAGTCTTTTCAGAGCTCTCTCCAGGAGAAAAAAAATTAATTTTGTACCAAATCATACCAAATCAAACATACATTTATGTACCAAATCATTCAGTGCAACTGCAGTGAAAATATTATGTCTCTCTTCATTCTTAATTAGAAATGGAAAATTTAAGTAGGACTGTGTCTGGATCTGAAGGATGTGGGTTTGGCATCTATCCCATTTTCTAAGTTCTGCAAAGGTCTCCAATGTTTAAAAAGGGGTGGGATGGATAGATTATTTTGAGGATATCATCTAGTGATTATATGGAGTTGAAACAGTTCTAGAATAAAGGATCTTTCTATGGATACTGTATTCTTTTGCTTTTCTGTTGTTGCCAGGAAAGCTCTGTGCAATGCTCCTCAATGTTCATCAGGATTTTGCATTTATTAAGGATTACTTGATACTCCACCTTTGGGTCAATGCCAAGACCAGCGAGAGCCAAGATAATTGACAGTGCAATGTTTCGCAGGGCAGCTGCCCATTTCACATTGATCTGGACTAGGGTATTAGTGAATGGGACATTCCTGATGAGAAACCCAGCAAGCAACATCCCTAAATGGAACAGAGAAAGGCATTTCACTGATTATTTATATTACAGGTGGCAAACAATATTTGTAAAGCTTTGGATAAAGTCAGATGGCTGCAGTGTTGAATCTTGTGCTAACATCTAAAATCTGTAGTAAAATCAATGCAACAAGCCAGTAGAAGAATAAAGTGCTCAAACTCCCAAACCCCGGGATAAAATTGAAGCCCTGTTTCCTGACCATGCTGGGCCCCCAATCTAAAATGCCTGCCCCACCCCACTTCTCACAACCAAGCAGTGAAGCAATCAGACTACCCCATTCCCACAATAGCTGTCACCTTCTCCCCCCCCCCATCTGTGCTTTTCACAGCTGCATGGCAGGCAGCAATTCACAGAAATGTAAAGAATAAGCTTTTCCCACCATACAGATGTTAGGGAAGCCTGTACCGACTCAATTTCTGCATGTCAGGCAGCTGGTAAAGGCATTGGAGCCTCTATCAAGCATAAAGATGACAACTCTCATTCTAACTCAGACTGTTGTAGGTCAACAGTTCTGGAAATATATACTCATCAGACTCAGGATTCAACTACATGTGATACAGCAGGAGATCCATGATTTGTTCTTTCAACCTTTTTTTTGGGGGGGGGGATGAGACCTGGAATGGAGCTGTAGCACTTGGGGAGAGTTGAATATTCCCTCTACTATCCCAGTTTAGATCCACTGGAAACTGGTATCAGCCGCAGGGAAGTGAAAGACTTTTTGCCAGTCTGCACCTAATAGCAGCTTTGGAGAGGGGAGTTAAATCAGGGAAACTGTTTTGTGGGCCAAGGTTTATTTATTTATTTAATTAATTGTTTGATTTATATCCCGCCCTTCCTCCCAGCAGGAGCCCAAGGTGGCAAAGGTTAATAAATCCCTTCTGCAGGGCTGCAGCCCTGGCCTAATTTAAGCCCTCTCCTGAGGCTGCTTGTAAATTTAAAATGATATGTACTTTGGCCCTCAGAGTGAACTCAACCAGTTTCTATGGGGAAAGGATGTGTGCTCTCATGGAGAGGAAAAACAGCCTTCCATTTTTCTGGTATAAAAACTGGGTCTGGTAGATGCTGTTCCTCCTTTTCCCATTTTTCTATTTGACAAGACACAAGGATCCCTAAGGTTGTTAGTGTTGCTGTTACTGTGCATCAGGTGGGATTAAAACTTCCCTGATATACAGATTTAGTTGAAGAAGCAGGTATATGACCAACAACATACCACCCTCGGCTGCTGCTGGGAGGAAGGCAGGATAGAAATCAAGTAATTAGATAGATAGATTAGATAGACACACAGACAGACAGATAGACAGATAGATAAAAATCCTAACAAAATTCCTCCTCACTGCTTACGTAATTCTCACTGCTTAAATTTATGTAAAGCAGAAACTTGCATAGGCATATTAAAGTAGCATCTTTTCTTAAAAACAGCTGTACGACTTTTGTCCCAGGGACCCAATCCAGCTAAGATCGAGCATTTTTAAGTTCCATCCATTTAAATGAGAGATACTTAAGCATGTGTATTCAATGGGATTTAACTGCACTTAGGTTTGGCTGGATGGGGTCACGTATAGGGTGATATAAGAATGCATATGGCCTCAACTATCTCACTGTGCTGTATCCCATCAGTCCTGCATTACTCATTTGCAAAGGAAGTGAATTAGTGATAAGAACTTTAATGATATACTGTGATGTTTCCTGGAACAAGTCGATCACCTTGCTTGTGGGCAGAACAAACCTGTTTCATATCAGCTTTGTAAACCAGTCCCAATTTCTCAGCTACAGGAGAAAATACTAAGGGCCAAACTAGATGTGGCATTTACTTTGTAGCTTGCTCTTGGGTGCAAACTTGCCCCCTCAAAATATGCTACTGTGCGGGACCCTTTTCAGACTGGAATACTTGACTATAGGGCAGATGGCTTTGTCCCTTTCCATGCACTGGATCCATATCATCCCCCCACACACACACACATACATACACATCAACCTGAAATTTACATAGAAACAAAGCTTCAATTGAAGTGAAGTGAATCCCTGCCCCCATGTAGGCACCCTCACTCATTTAGATCAGGATAAAGTGGATAAAATCCCCTACCCTCATGCTAGCAATGTTTATTTTGGGAAAAACCTAGGACTCCAGTGCTGGTAATTTTCTGGAGAAAAAAAGCTTATACTCAAGGGCAGCTACAGAGTAAACATCACATGTAGTGTTCCTCTTAAGAGTGCACTAAAGGCTACTTTTTGTGCTCTGGCAAAAAAGAAACCAAATTATAACCCCAATTATGGATTGGCCATGAGAGCAAGTGCAAAGCATCTACCCCTAGTTAAATAAGTAACAAACAAGTTTTTAAAACTCAAGTGTTTCAGTGTGGCACACATATTCATTAAAAAAGGGTTCAGGAGAGATGCACAGAGAAATTCTTAAGACTTAAAAACACTCCTTTGTAACATTTCAGTTGTCTATAGGACACAAACATGTCACTGATCTCTGAAGGAAACATCTTTAAATAAAAATGTATAATATGTAAATAATACTCCAGATATTACCAGGAGTATAAATTGACTTTGGACAAACCTGTTGTTGTCTCAGCAAATCAGGTCCATGTAATAATAAGATGATGCATGCTACTTAATAAGGTGCTACTTACCAAGAAGACGAGGGAGTGGAGGCAAACCAGGTATTTTAATTAGCTCCATAAGTTTACCACCAAGTACAGAACAAAAGAAGAGGAACAAAATTCCAAAGACACTCCCCCGAGGAAGACTGTCTTGGCCCATAACAGACCAGACTACAGCCCAGATCAGTGCTGCTGCCATCACTGGAAAAGAGCAGGTGAGAAATACTTAAGCATCATTCAGAACACTAACACACAGTTTCACAAGGAAGACAGATTTGTAGAGTATTGGAAGAAACTAAACTAAAGTTGTGTTAGCAATGCACTTTTCAGTGCCATTTTTAATGTTTTTAGGCCTTTATTTACATGTTTCACCAAATGCTGGTGTGTTCTTGTGCAATCTATAACAATGGGCTGCTTGCAAAATAGCTATGGCATCTGATATGCAACCATGCTATGGAATCCGGGCCACAGACTACTGTGATTGCTTACTGATTGTTCTGCTGAATCTAAATAGGTTTCAGAGAGGTTTCAGATCTCCTCCCACTTACTGTTAGATTTTTCAAAACTAAAATTGCCTTTGTAGCCCTTCATATTCTTGGCTCCCGCACCAGAATGCTAGCACTGAAAATTGCAGATACAGTTTTAGAACATTTCGTTCCCAACCTCACTCTGGTGGTAGAAAACTGAAGTCAAAGAACATCACTGGCATAAAGGAGCGATCATACTTATTCTTCTTTCCTTTCTTCCCATGTAATAAATATTAATTCCCACAAAATTTAAAAGCAATAAATAATATTGCCAATAGTAAAACAAGATTAATAAACAAAACCAATGAAGCTGGGATGTGCCTGAGTTCACGAAAACCTGGGAACCTCTAGAATAAAATTTCCTCAGCTCTTGGAAGAAGAGCTACCAACTTCAGCCATGCAATAATGTTGCTTTAACAGCCAGTCTTTCCCCTACATGGCCATTTCATCTAGGATCTCTAGAGATTTCATCCAGTGCCATGGGATGAATCGTTGTGTTTTCTGCAGATCAAGTTCTTTGGATCATATTCTGCACACGTTACAGAATAAGGCATCTCTGCATGTGTGCTTGTTTGTGACCCAGTGTCAAGACTGCAAAAAAATGTAGTGAGATTACAGTCTTTTTTGAGTTCACTTATGAGTGAGAACATTAAGGCCTAGCTGAAAAGCTTACAATGATGATTAAAACAATAATGGGTAAGAATGAAAGCTCAGTGAACCGAAGAGCTGAAGGAACAAAATGGAAGGGATATTAGTAATCTAGTCTCTTTGGCTGAAGAAAGAATTTAAATGGATTTTTGAAGGCTTTAGTTCAGGCTCCTAAAGATTTCACTTGATTTATCACACTTTATTTTTCCTCCAAAGAGCTCAGAACAGCTTGTACATTACTCCCACTTAGCCTCCTATCCAGCCAGGTTATTGAACCAATCCTGCTTAGCTTCAGTTGAAAAATGACGCATGTGTCTTCAGAGCATTCTCTGGGATTTGAAAAGCTGATCCACCTCTTGGGGATCTTTATAGCCCCCTGTCAATTACCCTGGGATAGTAAGCCCTGCACCTAATTAAACCTGTGATTTGTTTCCACCCTCTAGAGATGAATCAGAGGTTGAAGGTCAACATCCCCTGTCAAATCAGAGACTCATTTCAAAGTGATCATTAACACAATATTTTACTGTTAGCTGGGCCACTGGGTAGAATTCACAGTTCCATAGACCAGCACAGTGATGCCTGAATAATAGCCAGTAATTGATGGAGATGAAAATATAATGGAATAAATTATTCTGATATTTCATGCAGGCAATGGTTAATTTTTCATTTTAATTAAGTCAACCTTGGCTGTTCCAGCTTTGGAACTCCCTTCCTCTGCAAAACCCAAGTCTGAGGGTCAAACTGGATGAGACACAAAGCGTGTTCCTTGCTGTTGCATTTATTCTTCAACAGTCAAAAGCAAACACTTGGGCAGGAATGATTTTCATTTGGAACACAGTGCACAGGAAAGGTTGTTAAGCCTTCCCTCCCCAGCTGCAATCCTGATAAAATCATACCTCCCCTGCATCTGCCAGTAACAGTAGCTTCCCTTGGAGCAGATTTGGGGTGGGAATTTTGTTGGGACTGCAAAAGGTTAGCCCTGCCCCCACTTTGTAGTTCTGATTAAAATCCTCCACCCCATACCTGCGATTAACAGTTTAAGAACAACAAATACAACTACAAGTGCCATATTTAGTATTCATGACTAGTTTGGCCCTGAACGTTGCACCAAAATTTCAATCCCTGACATGGTACAGTCTCTCAGCCAAATGTACCACTTCAGGTTTCAAGGGAAGGTTGTTTCCCTCATGTCAAATCCATCCATCAATCAACATAGGAAACTGCCTTCTACTGAGTCAGATCATTGGTTCAGCTAGCCCAGTGCTCTAGGGTAGCCACTTACACATCACCAAAAAAGGAGGAGAGAGGTTTGCATAAAAAGTTCATATGCTTATTCATAGGTACAGATGCAAATTTAGAATCACTATACAGTAATGTAAATAGAAATACATCCCATCATACTGGTGAAGATGGTGATGAGGTGTCCTGTATATTCACTCAGTCTGCTATCTAGGTGCTAAGTGTTCATGGGCAACTTCAGGGTTCCTGCTTTCCCATCTTAGCGTTCTATATCTTTAAACCAGACTTAGACCGTGCAGCCCTTCAAAGAGAAGACTATCCTCTATTAAGTAAGATACATGGCCATCCTGTGGCTCTACGATTGACAGAGGTCTTTCCCAGACCTGCTCTCCGAGATCCCTTAACTGGAGATTCCAGGGACTGAATGTGGGACTTCTGCATGCAAAAGTTCTCCCACAGAGCACCTCCCACCTCACCTGTTGTTGGGCTATTAATTCCCATCAGCCCCAACCAGCATCATCAGTACTCAGGGATGACAGGAGCTACGCCACAACACCTAGAGGACACCGTATTGTCTACCATTGCACTAATGTGTAACCTCACAAGGGACACAAATTTGACATGAGGGTACTTTCAACAAACCCATTTTGCAAACACACAAACTCTCAGATGCTTCAGTTGTGTAGGAGGACGGTGCAATATCAGAGGCCAAACATTTAAACTGCTTTCCTACCCTAATTGATTAAAACCCTTTAAAAATGCACAAGTATTTCACAGCTAAGAATAAGTAGGTCATTCTTTAAATATCAGATTTCTTAGATTTTTTTTTGTATTTCAACCTATATGTTTAAATCAAGCATGGGAGTCCTGTGGTCCACACACCAAATTAGTCCTAATATAGTCCGTGAGCAGATTTTCCTCAAACCACACCCACCTGCCCCATGATGTCAGGTGTGGGGCAGGTAAAGACACAGCTGCAAAGGATCAATCAAAAGCTGTGAATTTCACTCCTAATTGTCCCTTGGCCAGCAGTCTTGTATTCAACTCCTTTTAAATTTGGCACCAAATGCAAGCCCTGCTGGGATTGGCTACACTCTAGAGTTCTCAATCCCTGTCAAAAGGGAAGTCATCACCAATCTGCTGATATAAAACCCTTTAAATATAAATGTTGGACCTTTACAACAGGTTAAAACCCCATAAAATAAATATAGCCAACAGGAAACTAAAGGGTGGCTATCTTCCCTTTTCCCTTTGTCCTTTGTTTTGTATCTGTTGTTGTAATGTGCCTTTAAGTCAATTTCAGCTTATGGCAACCCTATAAATCAGCGTTTCATGATTGGAATTGCATACCATTTGTTATAATTTCAGCAACAATGCCTTGTGGAGGGAAAGCACATATTTGTCGCAGTTTTCCTGGTGACTTTTGCACTTCCTGTACAGAGTTGTTCAGTGGAGTTGCCTCTTCTTTTTGTGCACTACCATCGATATCTTTGAAGTCCAAAAGATGAGCCTCCTGAATTAAAACAAAGAAATATTCTCAGCAACAATAACCTGTTAATTTCTACTGAGATTTTATTAGGGAGATTCAATAGCTGGATCTTCTATATGTTTTCTGAATGGAGCAAAGCCCTTCCCCCCCCCAATGTAATCTAGTTCTGAATGTGTTTTTGTGAAAGGAAGGAGAGAAATTACAGGGTTTTTTGGAGGGGTAGATGCAAAAGCTAGCACTGAATGGGGGGGGGGCTCTGCAATCTAACTGTATGAAGGGATGCCGGGGTGGTTCTCTTTGGAAGTCTGATGTGGGGCAATGGATTTGTTTGTCTCTTGAGAGTGGTTAAGCTGTCCACATCCACCTATCTCAGTCTGTATATTTATAAATAAACTCAAACATTACAAAGCACCGTAAAACTCCACTAGCGACCTCCTTCCACAGGAAATCAAACAAGGTTAAAGTGCAGTGCTCCCAGAACTTCTCAATGCATGAGAAGTTTGGGTGAATGTAACAATATGTTTGAGGATGGGCTAATGCCTAAATTAAAAATAATTGTTCTGCATTTCTTTTGATGAGATTTTAAAAAAGGTTTTTTAATATTGTGCACCCCCTGATATTTTATGAGAGGATGGTATAGAAATAATGTTATAAATAAATAAACAATATTGTTAAGGTGTGCCTGAGTCAAAATGGAGGGACAATTAGCAGCACTCCTGGAACAGATGACATTGACATTCCAGCAGCAAGCAGAACAGATTGGGAAAGATTAGGAGGACCAGCAGCAAAGGCAATGAGAGCGCCAGGAGGACTAGCAACGATTTGCAGAGAGAATGAAAAGTCTTTTTGGTGAGAAAAGGAAGGCCCCATGTGAGGAAGTGAGAACCCTGCCTGATCAGCCGCTACAAGGGATTGAGAGTGACCTGGGAGCCCAGCTGCAGAGCACCCAGACTGGGGTGGCTAAAGAGATCCAGAAAGTGGATGGGCAGCTGGAGGGCCTGGACGATGAGGAGGTGCAGTCAGTAGCGTAGAAGGAAAAAGAGGCCTTCATTGTCCAGGAGCGTGCCGGGAGGGAAGACACAAGAAAGCTGGAAGTAAATCTCCAAGAACTGAAGGAGGACAGGCTGGAAAATGAAGATGAAGAAGTCTTAGAAGAAAGAGAAGTACAGACTGGAGAAAAGAGGCTGCTCATAGATTTCTCCACTCCATGTGTGCCTGCTGTTGAAGAAGTTGTGCAGGAGGCAGAAAGGGCTTTACAGAAAGGTGAACTACGGGCTGGAGAAGAGCAGCTGCTGATGGATTTCTTCACCCCATGTATACCAGCTGTGCAAGAAGGAAAAGAACAGTGAGAAAGATTTCTTTCTGCCAACCTGGGTGGGCTAGGCCAGCTAGTACTAAAGAAGATGCCCCCAGATAAAGACTTGTGGCAGGACTTTGATTTGCAGTTTGGGGCAGGAGATGAAGTAGACTGGGCCAAGGACATTTTCCAGGGCAGCGAGTGGAAGGAAGATGGCTACAGTCTGCTGTGTGCTGATCAGAAAACAATTGTGTTCCTGGAGATGCGTCCCAAGACCCTGCAGGCAGCAGCAGGGATCAGCTTGGATTGGGAACTCCATGAAGCCCCAAGGCAAAGGGCCATGTGGGCAATTGCATGGTGTGGGGGTGGGTCTTGTACTTATGGGACTGTATACTGATTTGCTGTAGAAATTCTTCCTGATGGTGTTAGTATTGCCTTTAAAAATGTTTTTGATTTGTGTTTTTGCATGCTTATGGGGTTATGAACTGTTTAATGACATTTTAGAAATTATGCTTATAAGTTTTTGCATTGCTGTTCTATGCCTGTTAGATTTTGTGTGTGTGCAACTGTTTGGGGGGGCAAGGGTAAAATATGTGTGTTTGAGGGCTGCTGTGCTATAGTGGCAAAAGGCAGGACAAAGGAGCTCCAGTACTGAGGCTGTAATCTGGCTTAAACATTTCAGGAACTCACTATCTTGGGCACTGCCAAGTATGAGAACCGGGTAAGGGTTTGGATGCAGAACTATGACTGGGAGCTCCAGGAAAGAAGAAGCCTAAAGAGACAGTAATTGATTGAAAACTTGCTATAAAGGAATGGACTATTTAAGTACTTGTGTGCATTTCCATGTGACTCTACTATGCCTATGCTTTTGATGGTGTATATTTCAATGTGTTATTAACCTGTATCTGTTATTTCTTTATAGGAAAAGCTGATATTCTGTTGATTGTTTGCAGGTCTGGGACAGACCTTTGTCAGGGAAGGCGGTAGAGTTTGGGGGTTGAGATATATGATTTCTATGAGTCTCCTTCCAGCTTCTGATTTGGAACCCTGCACCTGGAGAAGGCTCTGCAGCTGAGGAAACTGCTCTGCTGGTCAGATGAATCTCCTTTGTTAATCTAATAGAGTGGCCAAGCGGGCTAATGGATCTGTCACGTGCCCATTAAACTGGTGAATGGGCCAGGGAGATCCTATTGTTATTGAAACTTTTCAGGAGAGCCTCCCCCCCTCCTGGGGCCAAAGCGAAGCTTGTTTTTAGTTTAGTCTGAGGAAAGGCTGGAAACTGGAGACATGTTCTCTCTCTGCTTGATGGCTTTGGGATGCCTCCTATAAACCTGATGGAAAAGCAAGATCCATTGGACTGCTGATGCTTTGAACTCCTCCATCTTATGCTCAGTATGTGCATATTTTATGCTCAGAATGTGTGTAAACAAACCATATTTCATAAAGACACCACAGCCTCCGCTGACCTTCATTCCAAAGAAACTCAACCCTGGGTAAGCACAGAGACCCCTGGAGATCTCTCGCTGCTCAGAGATTGGGAGTGGTGCGCAACAATATTAAAACCAATTATGTTTTTAGTAATTGGAACTCCACATTTTTCTTGCATCTGAATCCCTGGGGTTCTCAGGGTGCATTTGAGAGCCACAAAAAATAAAAGAATTTATAGTCCTTGTGACTGTAGACCAACCAGGAAATAGTTCAGCTTATTTATTATTTTCTGAACCAATTTCTGAAATTAGAAATCTAAAATCAAGCTCATTGCATTTCTCTAATTTTGTCTGTTGTGGTTTAATGTGGGAAGACAGAAGGAAGCATAATGTTTCACTTTTACAGCCAGTCCCTGGCAGTTCAATGGAACCCAATTCCAAGTAATTGCACCACAGCACCCTGTGTCTATTTCCTTTCAAATACCTAAACTATCAGTATATTTAAAAAAGTTCTTCTTGACAAATACCTGAGTTGTTTCTTGCACTGGATTAACCTTATTTCTCTTATATGTCGATAATGTTGCATCCTGGCTGTCTGCCACGACACCATCTGACATGCTGACCAACCTATGATTTTAAAAAATGTATTCTAATTAACAAACATTAAGGTGCCATGTATCATATGTTTTAAACCTGTTTTTCAGCAGCATTCACATTTCTTTCTATTAACTTTTATACACTCACTTCTCCCAACCAGACAGTTATTTCCGAAAGATCCAAGAAACCATGAGTGGGAGGAAAAACACTACCAGTGCCATTTTGTTTGTGCAACAGTTCATTCAGTGTTATAATAGGGAGGTTACACTGTAATCCTCATGCTTCTACTTGAGTTTAAAGTTATGTGTATGAAGTTGTGTGAATGTTTATACTTAGTAAAAGAACATCTTTGGATTTTGTTTCACTTTTCTGGTGCATTAGTCTAGCATAGCCTTGCAAATAAGCTTATAAAAGTTAGTAGCCTGCACACTTTTTATTTTTTACTGGCAGTGGCCTGGTAAGGAATTAGTAGCATGCATTTTCACGCTGGCTGCAGAGGAGGGAAGCCTCCACAGCAACACGGGTTAGTAGTCTTTGAGACTAGTGGCAAGTAAAACAAATTGACTTCTACCAAGTAGGCTAGCAGAAGAGGTACTGATCACTCCTTCCCTCTCTTGCAGTTACCAGTAGTGATTTGTCCCTCTTCTGGGGGCCTGCTTGCTCATCTGCACTGAAATCCTGGTCACTTATGGATTCCAGGCAAATGCTAGCCTCTAGCATAAAATGTAAAAACATTCCTTCCATGATCTGGAGACATAATCTGCATGGGATAGTGTACCATTGGCTCCAGTATAATTGTTTCCTGCCTCTGCCTCAGCATTTTTGATTAAGGGGAAAGCAGATTATTTGATTGACTTTTGTTTTTATAGCCTAGGTTGAACAGCATACAATAGTAATCCATTTTTGGTAGAGGTCCCCCATATACCTGTGGTGCAATAAGTGTCATAATGTGATAAAACCAATCACAGGCATGCTGGGGTATTAGTTTTCAGTGAACATAATTATCTGACGTCTCACTACAGACTGCTGCCTCAAATTGGGTTGACATAAAAAGCCCCCCCCCCCGTTTAAAAGGTTTTTTTAAAAAAATGTTACACAGGCTCCAACTGCATTTCTTGCCAAAAGGAGTATCTGGCAGAACTATAAACAAGGAGGATATACTGTGAACCTTACAGTGCATTCATACATTATTAGCCAGGTTATTGGTCAGGTTACTGTGTAAAATGACACTCACGGGTTTGTTTGACATGCAATCTAGCTCTGAAAGTTTCCAGCAGAATCCACCCATGCCCAATGCTGATTGGCTGGTCCATGTGACATCATGTTAACTGCTTATAGGGTTTTTTAAACAATCAAATGGTATATACATTTTGTTAAACAAAATTAATAAATGAAGCCACTTTCTAATGCCTCAGAGTAATTTTTCAACTTTTAAAACTGAAGTTTTTTTTCTTTTAAAAAGATGCTCTAGAAACATTTAACTGGATAAATTTGCAAGGCACTTGAAAAAATAAAAAGGCACCTTATAACAGCCCACCGTAGCATGATGGAAGAGGCAAAGAGAAAATGGCAATCAGTACTGGATTCAGAGGCAAAGCTGCCCCACAGTGGAAAAGGTACACCCAACTCCTCTTTATACAGATATGCACATACGTTTTACAAAGGAAAATGAAAGCACATGCTTGCCACTGCCTTTGGCCAGGGGGCCACAAGCCACTGGGAAGTTGCCCCCCTTGCCTCCTGTCAGAAAGAGCAGCTGTAGAGAACTTTGCTTCCCCCTGCCTACCAGAAAGAATACTTGGCTCCATTATGTTGTGTGTGTGTGTTTGGGGTATTTTTGGATTATTACAGTGTTGTAAACTGCCTTGAGAATCATTCAGTTGAATATTCAGTTGAGTATAAATCTTCTAAATAAATAAATCCTTTAAGGATGCAGTTACATTGAAAAATGTTTGCTACATGAAATCTGTAAATAAAAGAATGACAACAATAATGGTTTATGTAGGAGAATTTGGTACTGTAAAACCTTTCCCATTATTAAAACCAACATACACTTTGTGTGCACATTTGATAGTGTGTCTTTAAACATGAAGTTAAATAGCATTAAATAGTAATTATGAGGTTGTCTCTTGGAACATGTCTTAAATTTGATTCAGTAGATGTATTAGCATCTTACATTAAAATTAGCATCTTATGTTAACACTGTGCATATATTTCTTGGGGTTTTCCCCTACAAAATGAATTTTTGAAGATGCTCTTCAACTTAGTTTGCTTGAACTGTGTCTGAGCCAAGATCTTCTTTCCTTCTCATTTGTGCAAAACAAATATTATTTTATTCGTTAAAGTAATTTTGGTTTGGGAATTGATTTGAAGGGATCTAAAAGGAAAAAGCGAAAATTTGTTGGCTTGATGTTTGGAGCTCAGATCCCATTTGTTTTTTGTTCTAACCTTGATCAAATCACTTGCCTCTCAGCCTCAGCAGCTCATTTCTTGAAAAATTGACATTGTGACATCATATATAGAGTCCAAAAAGCAATTTGGTATTTGGGGCTCAGACCTTACTTTTGTGTGTATTCAGACAGCCTAAACAAGTTACTTGTTCCCATCCAGGCCAGCACTTTGCTTCCAAGAGAGGCCCACAAAATGTTGCTGGGAAGTTTACAGTGCAGCATAAAGGCAATAATCTTCCTCTGTTTATCCCCAGCAGCTGATAGCAAGAGGCATATTTTCTCTGAATGTGGAGGTTCCATTTAGGTCTCAAGGCTTATAGGTAGAACTCAGCATACGTGATAAGCTTAGGGTGTGTGACTCTAGGACACTAGTTTCCAAACTTTTATCCCCACAGACCATTTGAAAATTGCTGAAGGTCTTGGCGAACCACTTCATAATTTGTCTGCCTGTTGTAGGAATTGCAATGAGCTGTGCTAGATGCTGTACGATTTTAATTGTATTCTTTGCTTCTTTCATTTCTTATGTACTGTATTTTATTGTATTACAATTTGAATTCCATAGAATTCAGGCCAATAACCCATCTAGTCCAGCATCCTGTTTTCACAGTGGCCAACTAGATGCCCATGGGAAGCCTGCAAGCAGGATCTGAGTGCAACAGCACTCTCCCCACCTGCAGTTTTTGGCAACTGGTATTCAGAAGCAGGCTGCCTCCGTGCTGTGGAGGCAGTGAATTGCCATCGTGGCTAGTAGCCATTGATAGCCATATCCTCCATCTATTTGTATAATCCTCTTTTAAAGCCATCCAAGTTGGCAGCCATCACTGTAGTTTAACTATGCTCTGTGTGAAGAAGTACTTTATTTTGTCTGTTCTGAACCTTTCAATATTCAGCTTCATTGGATGTCCACGAGTTCTAATGTTATCAGAGACAGAGAAAAACTTTCCTCTATCCACTTTCTTCATGCCATGCATAATTTTATACAGTAGTCGTCACCTCTTAATCGCCTTTTCTCTAAAAAGCCCCAAATGCTGCAATCTGCCAAGATTAGCCCCCAAACATGCACTTACTAGGGTTGCCATGTTCTTGGCCTGAGACTGATCCTGTATCTTTAGGAGTAGAGAAAGTCAGCCAAGTGCAGGTGTTCTTGCAACACTGTAATGGGAAAAACCACAAGGTGGAATTCTCCCTTCCCCCTGCACAACTTTTAAAGATACAGAAGTCTTCTGTATCTTTAAAAGTTGTGCAGGGAAGGAAGAATTCCACCTTGTGGTTTTTCCCATTAGTGTTGCAAGAACACCTGCACTTGGCTGACTTTCTCTACTCCTAAAGATACAGGATCAGTCTCAGGCCAGGAACCTAGCAACCCTAGTGCTTACTGACACTAAGGCTGCTGCAATTTAAACATACTTACTAGAGTGTAAATTCACTGAACTCATGGTGACTAATCTGCAATCCTAATCTTGCTTACCTAGATGGGAGTAGGCCCTATTGAATTCAGTAGGGTTTACTTCTGAGTAGACATGGTTAGGATTGTGCTATTACTTCTGAGTAAACATGTTTAAGCTTGCATTATATGGCTGCATTTCTATAGGTGCATTTACTTAGGAGTAAATCCCAATGAATTCAGTGAAGCTTACTTCCAAGGAGAGAGGTTAAGGATTGGGCTACAGACCTCAGTCCTATCCATGCTTATGTGGGAGCTTAAGGGAACTTACTCCCAAGTAAACATTCACAAGAGTGCAACCAAACAGTGCAATCCTAAACATGTTTATCTATCAGTCCTGTTGATTTACTACAGTCCTCAATCCTATCCATTTACTTGGGTGTAAACCCCTGAGATTAGGGGCCTGACTTCTGAAAAGCATGTTCAGGATTGCAGTTAGATAGGATGCTGATGCCCATTTACCTGTGAGCAAATCCTCCTAACTTCAGTGGGACCTACTTCCAAGTAACCTTGTTTAGGATTGGGCTATAGTGCTCAGTCCTCTCGGCACTTACATGAGAGTAATCCCCAGTGAACTCATTGGAGTTACTCTTAAGTAACCATTAATCGGACCAAGCACCAACACGTTTTCCATCTCAAGAAGTGGGACTGCGCTATAGTGAGTCAGTTCAACAGTGCATCAATGTAAGCGTGCATATGATTATTGCATTTATACTCGGTCTTTCCTCCCAGGCGCTCAAAGCGGCGTAGATGGTTCTCGTCCCTCCCCATTTTAGACCCACAACAACCCTGTGAGGTAGGTTCGCCTGAGAGGTAGTGACAGGCCCAAGGTCATATTCACGGCCAAGTGGGGATTTGAACCCTGATGTCCCAGGTCCTAGTCCAACAAACCCTACCTAACATCGGAAAGCCACCGCAGAAGCGGCTGGTCCCCTGCCGAGGTTAAGAGGAAACGGAGGGCTTGGATGAACCGACAAGTTTGCAAGCGGGCGGCTGAGGCTGGTTTACATGCTCAGGCAGGAGTCCGCTACCCTACGGAGCGACGCTGACAAGTCTCTCTCTCCGACTGGTTTCAGCAGCAGATCACAGACAGCCGGCTCGGAGGCGCCCGTTTCTCTCCGGTTCCTTGCCCTGTCCTCCTTTGTCAAGCCGAGGCCACGGCGGTGCGAATAACGGTCCCTCTCGACCTTCGGCATGGGAGGGAGCGCCTGGAAAAAGAGCGCCGGTAGGCAGGAGAGCGAGCGAGCGACGAACTATGGAAGGCGCGAAGCAGCAGTAAGGACGTAGGTGGAAGGACATTTCGCTTAGCAGTTTGTGAGGAGAGGAAGGCGGGATTTCAGTTTGGTTTGTTATGAGAGGAGTTTCTCAGGGAACCACAAGCAGGCGAGAACACGGCCTACTTTTCTCCGCTTCACGGGAGCTGCTTGCTGTACCTACACAGGGGCGCTGAAATGAGAGGCAGCTACTTTTCAGTAGCAATGCGTTATACTTGCTTTCTTCTTTAATTTTTCAGTTTTAAAGTTATTTATTCCATCATTATTTACATATTTTGTACATCGTATGTAAAATAACTCACCCATCATTAATAACCAAATTGCATCAAGAACTTTAAAACGTAGAATATTATTTACTATGAAAACATGTAATCCGATATTCAACAAATGAAAAAAAATTCTTGTATTAGCCAGCTTTTCTCATCCTTCTGGAAATTGTACTAGAAGTGTGAGTTTAGGGTATACACAGTATCCCCTCTTCAGGAGTTTGGCTTCCACACGGGAGGGCAAAAGTGTGTAGGACAATGTGGTGGAGGCTCCAGGTGTGCTGCCTGGTGACAGAAGCAGGTAGTCAACCTGGTGTCCTCCAGACGTTGTTGGACTCTGTGATGTTCCTATATTAATGTATATATGGTAAGTGTTGTTGTTTTAGAAGATACATGGTAAGTGGAGTGAAAGAGGGGGAGTGAATGGGCAATAGAATGCTTGATGATTGGCTGAATGTTTAAAATGGCTGACAGTATAAATGAAAGGATGACAGGTAAATCTGGGTGAATGTGAGGTGGTGAATTGTGGAATCTGGGGGAGAAGAGAAAGAGTGGATTGCTTGGTGGGGTTTGAGAGAGTTGTTTGCCAGGAAAGAGTGAAGAAGGAGGGGGGTGGAGTTCGGATTAGTATTGAGTAAAACCATATGCTTATGTGCCTTAAGAAGAAATCTTGTTAATCTTGTTAGCTTTGTTATCTTTAATAAATACTTAATTTGGTTTACCAAAGGCCTGATCCTTGGCTGGAGTTTCACAGACCAGAAGGGAGGGTAAGGTAATGACCAAGGCTGAAAGGGAACTGTAACAAATGGTGGCAGCGGTGAAGAGAGTAACAATACCAGTATTCAGAGTCTCTGGGAATACTAGTATTGGGACGTTACTGGTGGTTGCCTAGCAGGGGGATCTGTTGAGATCTGTGCTAGAGCGGATAGGTAAACCATAAGAGAGTGCGGTCCGGACTGGTGGAGTCCCTGGTGGTGCCTAGAGACAGGCAGTAACCATGAGCAGGTAGGAACCTGACAGGGAGAGCCAGGGAAGGACGCATCACAGACTCCCATCAGCCTCAACCAGCTTGGTCCATTGTCAGGGATGATGGGAATTGCCCTGCTCAGTTGAAAGGCCAAACTCATCCATTATCCTGTTTGCACAGTGGCCACCTAGATGCTTATGGAAGACCACAAGCAAGACGAGCATGGTGGGGTTGGGGGTGGCATTCCCCCCTCCCCGTCATCTACACAGTGTTTGCCCTCATGTCCAGGCTGAACCCTTGAAGAGGGCTAATGCATCCCAACCCTTATTCAGCTGCTCTTTTATCTTTGGGCCTTGTGTTGTCTTCCATTTGTAAGCCACTTCTGCAGTAATGACACCTAGTTTCCTTATAGGCCCTAAATCCTCAACATGCCCTAGTAGCAACCTTAATGGTGTTAATGGTAACTCACACATTGTAATTCTCTCAATAATTTCAAGTCTTCTTCCAAAACCGTTTGCATTTGCTTCCGACATCTGAAAATTGTCTGCTTTTGGTGCGGCACATTGTCAACATACATAATCTGCTGAGATTTATTTTTATTTTAAAGGAGTCTGGTGCCAATTATACAAAACTTTGGAATGGTTTTTACTTAGATGTTTAGATTGAGGTTTTTAACTTATTAAAAAATGCTCTCCATTTTCATTAATGCGTCTTTTATTTCTTTACCTCCCTCCCTCACACACCTACCCACACCTCTTAGCTCAAACCTTCTCCCAGCAGGATAAGCCGGCATAGTTATTGGCTTGTGTGGAAAAGTTTGCACTGTGCATTTTCTTGTGCCCACTTTGTATAAAATTTGTTTTGCTAACTTAAGAATATGGAGGAAATCTTGTTCCAGTTAGTTAAATTCATGAAAAACAAAACAATGCATAGGCATATTACACACACACTGAGGCATACACATCCACAGTGTCCTTGTGACGCCCTTCCCTGGCTCTCCCTGTCAGGTTCCTACCTGCTCGTGGCTACTGCCTGTCACTAGGCACCACCAGGGACTCCACCAGTCCGGACTGTCCTTTTTTATGGTTTCTCTCCCCGCTCTAGCACAGATCTCAACAGATCCCCCTGCTAGGCAACCACCAGTCACGTCCTAATACCAGTATTCCCAGAGACTCTGAATACTTGTATTGTTATTCTCTTCACCGCTGCCACCATTTGTTACAGTTTCCCTTCAGCTTTGGTCATTACCTTACCCTCCCTTCTGGTCTGTGAAACCCCAGCCAAGGATCAGGCCTTTGGTAAACCAAATTAAGTATTTATTAAAGATAACAAAGATAACAAGATTTCTTCATAAGGCACATAAGCATATGGTTTTATCTAATACTAATCCGAACTCCACCTCCCTCCTTCTCCACGCTCTCCTGGCAAACAACTCTCTAAAACCCACCAAAACAACCCACTCACTTTCATCACATCACATCCCCCCAGATTCCGCTGTCACTCTTCCTTTTATACGCTCAGCCATTTTAAACACTCAGCCAATCATCCAGCATTCTACTGCCCATTCACTCCCCCTCCTCTTTCATTCCACTTACCATGTATCTTCTATTCAAACAGCACTTACCCTATTTACACTAATACAGGATCATCACAGTCCTCTTAAGCCAAAAGCAGTCGAAAGCACTGATAAGAGAAACACTTGTCACATAAAAACTGTAGGCAGTGTCTAACCCTAACTGTTTGGCTTACCTATGTAATTACATATCAGATTACATAGGAAGACATGAGCCCACTGAATATCATGCTGCAGGTATGGGCACCTTGCTGTTTGATGTGGAACATGCAGGCTGATGGGAAGAAGATGAGCCAGGACTCGGGCATCTGGGTAATGTTTGAGTCCACTGTGTTACTACTTAACCCACTGGGTGCATACTGATCTGTGTCACAATTAGAGAATCATTTACAACTGAGATGTATAATTTGTCAAAAATCACTTTTATCTAGCGTACATCTACTAAGAAGTAGGTCACACTGAGATGGAACTGACATGGTACAGAATAAATTCCTTTGTGTTATGACTATTCCTTTAAACTAGTTCACAGTTCTGCAACACTCTCAGAGAAATTCATCCTAATGAGTTGGTTTGGTATCTCTTAACATTAGATAATCTATCAGAGAATGAAAATTGTACAGTATTTATTGATTTAAAATATTTAACTTCTCTTCAGTGGGAGGTTCCAGGGCAATGTACAAAAAGTGAGAACTATTAAAAACATAAATCCAAGGAACAAAGGTGACCATTTGACTAAAATTATCTAGAATGCCTTGGCAAATAGGAAAATCTGAAGCTGGCACTAAAAAGAATGTAATGTCACCACCAGATCTATATCCTTGGGGAGAAAATTCCCAAGTTGGAGCACCACCACAGAAAAGGCCCGCTTCTCTGTGACTATATAATGTATTACTGTTAAAGAAGGTTCTTGGAGACAGTGCAAAAGTCATAATGTGAGACTTTTTCCAAAGCTTTGCAGATATTGATGAGCCATGGCTTTCTGCTTCTATGGGCAAGGCCAGAAAGCATGTGGGTAACCAAACAGATCCAATAAGCTCTGTAGAACCAACAAAGGCCACCCTGGAGGGGATATTAAGCTATGCTGAGGCACCTTGAGAAGCAGGGGGACAGTACATGTAAGCTGGCCAATGCGTAACTAGTTAGGGCCACAAACTTTAAAAAGGCATTTTTCTCCTTTGCCGTTTGAGTTATTTTTGGGAGGTTGGACAACCTGGAAAAAGTGACCACCATACAGAACAACCTGTTGGAACGGGGGAAGGGACGTTTATTTTGGGTAATTTTGTATTTTTGCATTTCTTACATTTGTGAGTGAACAAGTTTTGGGGCTTTTTGTTTTAAACAAAATACAGTACTTTATTGTGAAACTTATTCAAATAAAAACAGCTGTTATAATAAAATGATTTTCATTAAGCAATGTAGACTATCATTATTATGAACTAAGGGGTGTTGCATGCTGCACTGAGCATGTAAGATTTTCCTTGGAAGTGAAAGTGATATGAGATTGAAATGGTTTAGCCTGTGCCAAAGTAGTAAAATTGTTTTTAATATTTTACTACCAAGTAGACATAGAAATAATAGTAAAAAATTACATTGCTGCAAAGTATATTTCCACTTGAACACTTGTCGTTTCCAGGCAATAGATCTTTCTAAAAAATAAATAAAAAGAACACAATTTATTTCATTAGTCATTGCTTTTACATAACTTGTAATCTGGTCATTCAATTTTAATCATTGGAACATTAGTTTCCTTCCATACTGGCCACACATATTTTTGCTGCTACTAATGTTCATATTTCACATTGACTAACAAGGTACCCATGATACCAAGGGGGGGGCATTCTGTCTTGTATGTGAGAGAATGGGGAATAAGATTGTGCCTGTTGCACCATCTAAAAACAAAACAGCAGTTCCGTTAGGACATCTATGCAGTTTTTCAAGTAATCAAATAGAGTAAAGCTTCAACTGTGTACAGATGTACCTAGGAGTCAGTCCCATTAAACTCAATGGGGTTTACTTTGAGTAGATATGTGTAGGATTAAACTGCAAGATTTTATTCAGATGAAATTCTGAATTAAGCACTTTCTGTTTTAAGATGCAAGAAGGAAAAAGAAACATCAGATGGTGGAAAATTGTTCCAAAGACTGGGCACATCCAGTGTTGGCACATACTGCCTACCTTAAGAATTGCCAACTCTGTGCCTGCAGATGCCATGGTGCACATGAGCACCAGATTAGTGACCCTCATGTATTGAGAGGGGGATTTGTATTTATTTGTTTATCAAATGGCAGGCATTTCCTTTACCCATGGAGGGGCTTTTCTGAATGTGGGACAGGTACTAGGGTATACTAATTCTCTGTGTGTGTGTGTGTGTTTCAAAGTGATGCACTTGGGCAGAGAGATAGAGATGCAGTGGTGTGTATCAGTGAGACAGACATGTATGGAGGAGGGAGGGGAGGTACGTAGGTACAGTCTGTGATGGAAGGACAGGTACACTTGGGTAGAGAAAGTGAGGAATCAATATTTTGTGATTGTCACAATCAGGACCAGTAGGACATAGCTGACATCACACAGCAAGCATGTGGCTTTCTGGAGGGGGAGGGAGCAGCAGAAACTAGACTTGCCTACAGCACTCTCTCAAAATTTTACCTGTGCCCTCTGGTCCTAAAAGGTTGGCAACCCCTGGTCTGAAAATGAATTATCAAAGTTGGGCTTTTACCAGCTGTTGTCAAAATCTATGATTTCACTTTTGGATATTTGCTTCCGGTTTTGATCCTGCATATCTCTGCTCCAGGACTTTATTAACACTTAGGAACCTCCTCAAATGGTATCTTCTCCTGCCGGTACTTGTATCTCCAAACCAGACAACGAAGTATATTTCAGCAGCCAAGTGGTATGCCCACATTATGCATTTTGCTTGTGATCGCACCAGAACATCCATGTCAAGGATGAAGAGAAACTTAGATGCTGATTTTATTCAATCATGTTTTTCTCTCAGTCCTTGGGCTGCTGCTTTAGCAGGATATGCAATATATTTCATAGGACGTCAGACTTCTGCAGGCCACTACTGGGCACTGTGACACCAGACAGCCTAGCATACCAATTTGTGTGACTTTGGGGCTATTCTCTGACACTTCCTTATATTGCTCCAGATGTTTCCATTTCTTCTTTTCCTTTATGTCCAAGATTGTCACTGTTTGTATCAGTAGCTTTCTGGAGAAGTCAGGGCCCTGCTAGGCCAATTATCAGAGCTCCAATTGGAGCTGTAATCAGGATTGCCAGAAAAGCCACTGTCAAGACATCCATGCCATATTTCATCTCCATGAACTTTTCATCTTGACTTCGCGCTGTATCTAATGCAACAGAACCAACTGCAGCCTGGCAGGAGACGAAACAAAAAAACAGCCTTCATGGTTAAGAAAACAGGTTTTTTTAAGCTTCCCAGTTCAGAGTCTCCCTATGTTGGTGTTATAGGGACAGTGAAGAAGAGGCTCATGTGGGGGTCAATAGGTCCTTTCTGGTTTTCCAGTATCTTCAAAACTTGATTACCATAACAGACCAGTCTTGAAGGGCAGCCCTCATATTCAAAGGCTATAATTTGTGTAGAATGCATCAGGTTGCATTTTGACTTTATGGCAATAGCCATCACTGGCGTTCTACAGCCTTATGAACACAATTCTGATAAATAATTTACACATCTAAAGTTCCAGATGGATTAAGCTTGCCTGCCTTTGGTGACTCATAGGCACAATCCATCCCCAGTAATGTGCCTCCCTTTATTATGAAACATGGCTGCGTTCTTTTAACTGAGAGTCAAATAAGGAGCAGGAGGAACCTCAGCAGAATGTTCCTCTTATGTTCCTCATGCTGCTGACTCCTATGTATGTGCCAAGACCAAGACACAGCCAAATGGAAACAATCCAATGAGGTGTACTTAAGGGCTATGCCAGAGTTTCTGTTGCCTTTTGTGATCATGGTGTGTAGTGCACAGTGTTAGTGTAAAAACATTTCAATTATAGCTACTAACTCCAAATTGCAGATTATGGTTGTATATGTATTGTATTTTAAAAATCAGCCGGGAGACACTCCTGGAAAAGATTCTGTCTAGCTGTGATGGCATCCCTGATTTGAGGCTCTGATTTGTAAATACTGATTCAGACCTGATGCAGCCTGATATGGATCACAATCCAGATATTACAACTCCTTGGCAATTCCACTGACACTATTTTTAACACTATTTGCTGCTAAGACTGTGCACTATCTATAGTCCTGAATCTTTCAAAATATGACCTGTTACTAATTAGTTACTACCCAGAGCTTTAGCAAATCCCTTCATTTTGTCTTGACGTAATATATTTAATGGGCAAAAATATCTATTAGTAGTAGTACACCATAGTGTGCCATAGCAAAAATACCAGTAAGTAGTGGTAACACCTTGTTTGTAGAACATACATGTCTGCAATAAAGAAATACTGCACCTGAACGGTTGCTTTGGGGATCCATGCCAGTGAAATAAATATTTTCTCCTTGAGGTCAAAGCCAGCATAACACACCAACAGGAATGTGGCCACAATTCGGGCTATCAGTGCAGCACCTAGTGTGGCCACACAAAGCCCTAGAGAACAGAAATATGATTCATTACTCCTCTCAGAAGAACAGTCCTGACTTTCATCTTATTAGTAAGAACAATCAAAAGCATGGATTACATGTAGGCAATGTTAATCCTGGTCAACGGAGACAGTCAGATAGAGCAACTGTAGCTAGAAACTGTATTTGCACTTGTTTTTGCAAAAAAAAAGCCCTCCATTGTGAATATTTTCATCAACACAAACACTATTTTTTTACGTACTGGTTTACATTCTGCCTTTCTTTAAAATGAGAACTCAAGGTAAGCACACTTATTCATAATTGCCAATTAATGGCCTAAAATACCTAGGGTTAATATGATAGACAAATACAGAAATAAGACCACCCAAGACAAATTCAGAAATAAGACCATAGCATCAAAAGGTCAAGTAGCTGTGCTGTTTAGAACAAGTGATTGTGTATCCTGAGAACCCCAGGCCCAAAGAAACTCATATTTTATTTGATATCCTTAAAATAACCCATCTTGAAATACTGCAGGTAATTGAATTAAGACGTTCTTAAGTTGCTAGTAGCTGGTCAATCAGTTAGGAGCAAGATAGTTCAAAGCTTCAAAGAGTTATTACAACAACAGAATAATGTATGCAATTTTTTTTTTTTGCAAATTACTTAGGAAAAACTTAAGAGGTTTTCCTAGCTTTGGAAGAAACACTCCATGAGTACTCCTTAAAAGGTGAGCTAGCTACAGTGTCATAGCCCTTCTTAGAAGACTTACCAACTGTTTCAAGTCCGAGAGATGCAATAGATATTTCAGCTCCAATTAAACCAAAGAGAAAGGGTTGGAAGATTTCCCAGGCACCTGCAACAATTTCTTCCACCTCCCTCTGTGGGAAAATAAAGAGCACAACCAGGTAGTGTTACAAGACATGATTTGGTGTTTCTCAAACTAGTATTGGCTCTAAGGTGAAGCAATGTGGCTCATGTAAAATGATCCCTTTCATAACAATATCAAACATGAATTGTAAAAATTAGTTGGTCCAAACACTGACTCTGTTGTTCAAACATGAAAAGTTTGATTCTACTTTTATTTATAACACATTATTAATTCCTGTTCAAATACATCCAGGGCCTGAAGGGGCTATTTTGATAACTTAGTACAGCTTGGTTACTAAGCCCCCAAGAGTTACTTGTCTGCAAAAATGTTTACTCACCTGTTTTTTACTCATAAGAGGAATTTGTCCTACGATTATGAGTAAAACACTGGCTGGCAAACATTTTGCAGGCTAGAAGTGGCAGCAAGTTGTGTCCTTCCTTTGCCTGCTCAGTTACTTGCCTGGACAGAATTCTACATACTTGCCTATGTGAAATTCCTGATCACCAATGGCTATTCGGCTAGTGCTTATGTAGAAGGCTGACATAGTTAGACATTTTAGATTATAGAAGATACACCTTTTAGAAAAGTTTCTATCAAGAACATGAATGCTGGATGAGCTGAAACTCCCCCCCTCCTGTTTTTAAACATTAATCTTTCAATAGGTTGTTCCAACAAACCTTTATTTCCAAACTTCAGGGGTGAGTGCTGGTCTTTATTTATGTAGCCAATATGGCACCATCTACAAATAATGGGGGCAGCAGGATTGGAGAAACGCCAATATTTCAGAATTGCAAAGTTAAAAAACAAAGTGGGTAGAAACCAAAACCAGCACCCAATGAAGACTGAGCATGATCAGTGGCCCTAGAATGCTGCATGACTTGGAAGGAAAGAACAGAATGGAATGGCATAAATCCTGAACAGCGGGACTTCACATTGCAACATTTTGGTGTAGATCTCAGTTGTAATTATCTATTTCCCCAACTTTCAGCCTCTGTTCACAAGAACTCATTGGCATTGATCTACCTCCTAGACATTTGCAACAAATAGTGGTACTTGACAGAGATGTACGTTCCACTCTCATCAAAAGAGGGACCCAGCCAATTCAATGGGATCTGCATGAGGAGAAGCCTGCTTCTGCGTACCAGTTTCCCTTGCTAATCAGGACAACTGTTTCTAACCCTTAAATAAGAATGACCAGTTACTGTAAAGTAATCCTACTGGCATGATCTATTTCACAAAATTTAGTCTTTAGGAACCAAAGTGATTTTTTGATTGTGTGTTAACTGAACATTCACCTTCTCTTCAGACCATGCCATACCAGCCAGAAATGCCAAGACAATTGTGCAGAGCCCTCCAGATCCAGGGAAACCAAAATACATGCTGCCAAAAACAGCAAACACAGACAGGCCCATCACAAAAAATGCTCTCTTCCATACAAGGGATGCCTAGAATCAGGGAAAACAAATGGAAGAAAGCAGAGATTTTCACAAATGTCATACCACAGATGAGAAGAAACCTTGAAGAGAATAAAATGTGATGGATTTGCATGTGCTAGAACTCTATTATCCTTAAAAAAGTGCAACAAATTGCTTTAAATTATTTTCAGACAAGACACAGAGAGTTCTTTGAAACCATTTTCTGTTTCTCATTCTCCAAGAGGTAAAAGACTGATACTTTTCAAAATATTTTCTTCTTTACCTGATCCTTGCTTGGAAAATAGCGAATGAAAATTCCTAAAAGGCCACCAGCTGCTACACCAATGGCAACTTCCAACACTCCACGAAGGATGTTGTTGAGGGTGGAGCCTGTTTTGGCAAAGCAGGAGAAGATGATTCAAACAGATGTTTGCACAATCTCCCTGCTAGCATTTTATAAACATGGTTTCAGAGAAAATATCCAAAATACTGGTTAATATTATGCAAAAGACAGGACAATGGAACAAGGAATCCACAGGCATTCTAGTTTAACTCTTTACATCAGGAGTGGGCAAGTTGCGGCCTTCACCTAAATTTCATGTGGCCCTCAACATAATTTCATGCAGGTGGCAAGGAGGGGAAAATGGGGGAAATAAGACGGTGAAGGGAGGGTGGAGTAGAAGAGAGGAAAAAAGTGGCTATACCCACTTTTGACTCCAACTTCCATATGTGATCTCTGATAGCTTACCCTCAAGAGAATGTGGCCGTCCACAGAAAAATCGTTGCCCACCCTTGCCCTACAGCAACAGGATTAGCCTCTCACCAGCTTCCACTCAAAAGCACAATGTTTCCCAAGTAAAGATGCTGGCACCACTTCAGATTACAAGTGGAGGTGCATAAACACCCATGTAGTTCACCACCTGTATGTAGTAAACTATCACATCAGTGAGAAAGGCATGTGCAGCAGTGACTCATCAATTCTATTAGGTAGCCAGGATACCTGAGGAGAAGGCCATCCCCAAGCAGGTATTGAAACCTGTAATAGCCAGGATGTCATCAAAGCTTCCAGCAGCTATTAGTAAGGTTGGGACACCCTTGTCAACACCGTATCCTCCCACCTGTAAAATCAGCATAGATGGAACCACAACAGCAGGAGATACAGCACCTAGAACAAATCTAAACACATACAATATTCACTAATAGGCAAAAAAAGCCTTGCGGTTTAAGAATGTACCTATGACCAACAGACATTTCTATCAAAAGTTTAAAAAGTGGGAAGATTGGGCAGCTATAATGAATGTACCAGGGGAACAGGAGACCTGAACTCCTCCCTGAGATACTGTACTGCCCTACACATTTGTAAAAATGCAAATGCAATTTGGGTTGGTCCTTCATAGTCCAATCCACTTCCTATGAAGCTTAGAAGAATTTGGTAACATGTGCCCTTGAGCATATGGTGAGTGGTGGTAACACCTGCAATCAGGACTGCATCTCCAAAGATGGAGAATTACATTTTGTGTATGTTGGTGTTCTTCTTACTATGCATCTTTCCTGTGTTACTACTGTTTTTACAGAGAATCTAACCTAGAAAATTATATTTCTCTCGTTATTCATCCTAGAAATCTATGTCAAATTTATTTTTATTAATTTCAAAGCCTTTTTAGTGGTCAATATCATAGGATGGGGAAAAAGCCTTTTGTGTTTCAAACTGGATGTTGTGTTATATTTCTACTTTGGGTGCGGTAGCAGTTGAATCTAAAACTGCAGCTCTGATGTAAAATTAGACTGATTGCAATATGTAGCTACTTAAGCAATGAATATAGCTGTTGGAAAAAACAGACTTGGTTTGCCCAAGTTGTATGTGTTCCTCCTGCTGTGCTTAAACCACTCCACTTAAAGAAGGGTGGGCATGGACAATTAAAAACATAGAGCACATCTAGAAATTTGCTAGAAAATATTTCACCTCCCATTGCTTTATCTTGTGCAAAGTGAGACACCCCTCATGTCCACTGGAGTCTATTCTGCAGAATAGTCAATGCCATTATTCCACAATTGTTTTTGGATTTTTTTTCACTGCAGGATGCCTCATGGGAAGCGATTCGTAAATAAAAATAAATTAATTATGCCTCTTGCTTGCCTGGATGGAGGTTGAAGAAAGGTGTACTCAATAAAACAAAAGACCTGTGCTTGGCTGGAGCATAGCTTAGTGTACAAAGAATCATATCTGCTGCTCTGCTCACTTTTGCAACCGCTTCTGTTTAGTTTTTGCCTCTGGCCCTGCCCAACATTGACATGTGGCCCTTTAAAAGTGTGCCCAAAAGAGAATATGGCATATGAGCTGAAAAAGGTTTCACACTTCTGCACTAGATCCAAAACAAAGAAAGAATTTTTCTTCATAAAGTTTTTTCCCTTATTTTTAATTTCTGCAGATTGACTTGATTGATCAGCTAAAACTTATACAATTAATCAACTTTGTTTTTTAAAAAAAAAATCAGAAGACCTCTTGGTTGCCAGGCCCAGCCTCTAATAGGTCTTCTGTATCTTTAAAAGTTGTACAGGGGGAAGGGAGAATTCCTCCTTGTGGTTTTTCCCATTACAGTGTTGCAAGAACACCTGCACTTGGCTGACTTTCTCTTCTCCTAAAGATACAGGATCAGTCTGAGGCCCTGAACCTGGCAACCCTAATTGGGAGGATATCACCCACTTGTGACAATGGAAGTTTTCCTTTCAATACAAAAAAAAAAAGGGGGGGAGCAGCTAGTGGGCAACAAAGGGTTTAGAAAACCTTTATCCTTCTTCCATGGTTCCAATCCAGATTAGGACCTTTACACCAGCTATTTACTTTCACTCATTTAAAAACTGCATGAATGGCATCACATCCTGTTGTCCTTGAGAAGAGGCATTCTATATTTTATATTCTGTATTCTCCCTTTCAGGAGGGAAGGCCTCTTCTAAGATAGCCCTTACCATCTGCTGCTTTTTCTTTTTTTCTTTTGTACTTGCATTAAAAAAATGCATTTTTAAAAAAAAATCTCATGACCAATTAATTGGGTTGTTTTATTTTAAAGCAACTAATCAACTAAACATGAAGCCTTAATTTGACCAAAACACAATGAGTGGGCTTTCAGAGCATCCATCTCTCTCAAGCAATGTTATGGCCTGAAGAAAGTCCCTGAGATGTGCAGGGCTCAGGCTTTTGTCTACCGTTTTCAGACTAAGACGCAAGATAGGGAAGGACTGTAGCTCAGTGCTAGAGCATCTGCTTTGTATGAAGAAAGTTCCAGATTTAATCCCTGGTGTTTCCACATCAGACTGGGAACATCCCCTGTCCAAAACTCTGGAGAGCCCCTGCCAGCCATTGTAGACATTTCTAAGCTTGATAGACCAATGGGGAGACAAGGGCTCCCTTTGGGAGAAAGGGCGGGATGTCAATGTAATAATAAATACATAGCATACATAAGTCATATAATCATCATCATCATCAATAACAGCAGTGAGACTTGGTTTAAGGCAGCTTCCCCTGTTCCGCAAAGGAAAGAACTCACGCCAACTACTATACAGTGCAGAAACAAAAGAAAACAATATATATATGACAGACACACCCTCTATCAATGCTTTCATGTAAGGTGGAAGGCAGCGTCAGCTCAAGAAAAAGAAATACATCATTTATAAACTGGAAAAGCAGCTTACCCTAACATAAATCCCCACTGCCAAGGCAGGTGCATGAGAAAGTGAGACAAGACAGCTGCCGCACATGCTTCAACGATGCAGGGCCCCAAGCTTAATCTTAAGCAGACAGCCTTTAATTTTTTCAGAGCCTGAAAAAGAAACATAGTGACAAATCAGCAGCATCGCTTTTCCAACACCATGCAGAAGAAACTCCTTTGATATTTGCTATGCTCAACTTTCATAATATAGTACAGAAGGAGTGCACTCAGATGTAAGGGACATGGAATCCCTATCTTTCCCTAGAATCTACAAAGGTTCCCACTACTTGGGCAAGCTGGGGTAGACTGCTGAGATCAAAATATTATCAAGTGAACATGAGGGGTTGGAAATGGTGGTGGAAGAGAGGATTTCCCTCTGTGAAACGAGATTACAATGACCTTGTCAGGAAGCAACGCTAAACCATTGAGCCATAGAGAGCTTGCGCGATTCCTCCCTCCTCTGGAACAGCAACAAGAAGTGCAGAAGTGTTTGTTTTCATTTCATATTAACTACAGCTTGTTGTGTTGTCCAAACCTAGACAGATTGTGATTAATCTTACTGAAGTCAGCTTCACACTACAGTTTATGAAGCTGGTTTGTTGCAACAAACCATAGTTAAGAAGATTAACCACAGTCTAGTATTTGGACAAAATGGACCAGCCTTTCCCAACCTTTGGGTCCTCAGATGTTGCTGGATTATAATTTCCATCATTCCTGACCATTGGTTATGTTGGCAGGGGCTGATGGGAGTTGTAGTCCAACAACATCTGGGGACCCAAAGGTTGGGAAAGGCTCTGTTAAACTGTGGTTAATCTAAAAAAGAAACTCCCGATTTCCTCTTCACAGCCACACCAGAGGAGGACAGGGAAGGAATGTACATGAGGCTCATTCTTGCAAGGCTAAACCATAGTTTAGCATTATGTCAGAACATAGCTAATAGCTCATTAATACTGCCATCTGAATATGGCTCTGAAATAGATTTAAATTAATTATAGGCTCAAAAGGGCTATGATCTGGAGGAACAATTCTGCATGGGGAAAAAGGCTTCCACACACAAACGAGCTATTTTCCTCATGTTGTTTTTGCAAGAGCTTAAGCTCTGGACTATGCTTCTACAACGTCCCTCAAAAAGAGGGCAAACTCACACTTGTCAGTGCTGAATAAGGCCCTAGACGATTTAGGGTTCCTACTCTAGTGGGCCTTCATAGGCCTAGCTCTCACTAAAGTAGTAAATCTGTGGGGAGGATATACCACATCAGAAAGCAGATGGGGAGTAAAAGCTAGATATCAGGGGAAACTGTTTTGCCTCAGCCTTCTTCCTTGCATGTTACTTTTCCATACAGCATGGAAGTTTTGTTTGGAGGAACAATTCAATTACGCAAGTCCCCCACCTGCATTCTGAACTCGTACAGCCCAGACTCAGCTTTACCACTTCAGTGGGAACTATGTCAGAGTCTAGTTTACCTGAAAGTCATGCTCAACACTAGTCCAGGGCTTTGCATTTTGTTAAGCAAGGACCATTTGGAACTCTACCTTTGGGTCAAGGCCAAGTCCAGCACGGGCCAAGATAATGGAGAGGGCAGTGTTTCTCAGGGCAGCTGACCATTTCACATCGATCCGGACTATGTCACTGATTAGTGGGACATTTCTGAGAAGAAATCCAACAAGCAGCATACCTAAAAGGAATAGAGAGGGGCATCTTTATTGACTTTACAACATATACAACCACACTATCTGAAATAAACACTGAATAAAGTCAGATGCCTTCACTGGTTACGTCTTCTATCTTCACAAAAACACAGCCCATACCAAAAGCTCGAGAGGGAGAAGATGACCCTGTTATCATGGAGTGAAAGATCCATGTTCAAACTCCTGGACTCAAAGATGTAATACAGAGTCCCTTGTCTAGACTTCTGGCACTCAAACCAATGTGCTTCCCACCATATAATTTTGCCATATTTGTATCCCATCTTTCCTCTTAGGAACTCAAGATGACATACAATGGGTTATCCCATGTTACCTTCAGAACAACCCTGGTTAAGCAAAAAGACAGTGTACCTGACATGAGAAAGTCACATTTTCAATGGAACTTGACATTTTCTTGATGGGGATGGGGGTTGCTCAAGGCTATCATAAGTAGGACTACTGAGTCACTCATTTACAGGACCATAACCTGAGAGAATCTACCTGGAATTATTTTCTCAAGATGTAGGGTTTAAAAAGTGAAGCAACATGCTTCAATCTAACTAAAAAGGCTAACTTTTCAACCCCTAACAGGGACTCCAGTGACAAAAGGAGAAGTGAGATCAGAACAAAGAAATTTTTCAGAGCAAACAAATTATCTGGAAAACACTTTAATACCCTACAGAATATACACACTTTTAAGAGAATGGATTCACATTAAGGATATCAACTGGTTAAAGACGATCAATCACCTGCCGTTTAACTGATTATTCAATTAAATTTAAAGGAATTTCTACAATGTGCATAACTTCGTGAGGGACTGACTGTTATTTTCTGCTTATTAATTGTATACCAACACTCACTGTAACCATTTCTTTTTAAAATTCCATATTAGAGATGTTTCCCAGGAATAATTTAGCCCCCATACACCCACCCTTTACTTATGGGCCAAGCAATTAAAATTTGCCTTCACCAAAACTGTCCCTCTCCAAATAATCAACTAAAGCTGTAGTTGATTAAACTAACAATTAAACTTGCAGTCTTAATTCATATTATAATCTGACTCTGGATAAGCCTCCTTGTCATCTCCACAAATCAAGTCTATGTAAGGGCAAGATAATGCACACTGATTAACAAAAACATACCTACCCAGAAGTGGAGGGAGCGGAGGCAGGCCAGGTAGTTTAATAATGCTCATAAGTTTACCACCAATTACAGCAAAAAGGAAGAGGAATAGAATTCCAAACAGGTTCCCACCAGGAAGGCACTCGTGGCCTGTGATAGACCAGACCGCAGCCCAGACCAGCACTATTGCTGCCACTGGAAGAAGAAATGTGGTAAGGAGGCAGGAGGATAGTTCTTAGCATTTGGGAATACATTAATAAAAAGCTTCATAGAGATTGATGATTTGTAATTAGGGTACTGGAGGAAAATAAATCTGGGCTTGTAATGCCAGTGTTTTTAATTCCGTTTATATTTTTCTTAGGGCGTCATTATTTAAAACTTTTGCCAAATGCTACAGTCTTGTTGCCATTAATTTGTACAATCCAGAGAACTGTTCATAAATCAGCTGTGCGACTCTTGTGCAACCAAATTGCGGGGTCCAGACTACAGAACCGTGAGCCCTTGAAGACGTGGAATCAGGATTAGCATCAGTTCAGGCTCCTAAGAATTTATTTTGTTTACAACACTTCTGCTCTGTTTCCCAACCACCACCAAACTCAGCTTACAAATGGTTCTCAGGCAGTCTCCCACTCAAGCAGGTTACAGGGACGAGCAGAGCTGTGGAGTCGGAGTCGTGGAGTCAGAAGCAATTTTGGGTGGAGTCGGAGTCAGTAGAAATGTACCGACTCCGACTTCAAAATAAAATTAATATTTTAATATTAATATTAATTTATTAATATTAATAAATCAATATACATTTGCCATTTATGAAGGAGTTGGAGTTGGAGTCAGAGTCAGACAGTAGAAAAATAGAGGAGTCGGAGTCAATGGTTTGACTTACTGACTCCACAGCCCTGGGGACAAGTTTGCTTTGCTTCAGCAGGTGTAGCTTGTCTTCAGCAGCAGAGCTGAATGTTGACCAGCGGTGGGGAATCTCCAGCCTGCAGGCCTAATTAGGGCCAGCAAAAGCCCCAGTTTGGCCCACAAGGCTGTTCCCTACAAACAGGACCACCTGCCCCACATCAGACAGTATATGTGACATCAGGTAGGGGCAAGTACAGACATAGCTGCAAAGAAACATCTGGAGCTTAAAGTGAGCCCCGATTATTATTCCTTTGCAAGTTGATCAGTGGTTACAGCAATCCCCTTGGAAGACAGACTCCCAGCACCAGTAACACCCCTTCAAAACATGGTTACAGAGACCTCCTTTGAACTTTGACAGGTGTCAGTCACCTGATTATGTCAGGTGACTAACAGCTAGGTGCTTGCACCCACCAGTCAAAGTAGTTCTGAAGGGGGATTAGATATACAGCCCACTGGCCAGATGTAGTTTCCCACCCCTAATATATGCCTTCATAGTCCCAGAGCCATGAAAGGTAGCATATTCCACATCTTTCCTGGTAACTTGTTTACCACTACCCTGGGATAAGGACCCTTCCCTTATTTAGAACCCCTGCACAGTGAGAAGGTGTATCACGAGACCCTCACAAATCAGGGACTCTTTTCATCCCTGAGCATTCTGCTGTGCACATGTCTTGCTTATGGGCTTCCCAAGGGCATCTGGTTGGGCCACTATGAAAACGTGATGCTGAACTGGGCCTTTGATCCAGCAGGGCTCTCCTTATGCCCTTTTCCCAGAATGAATAATCCGGGATGGAGAACCTCAGGCCTGGGGGCCAAATATGGCCCCTAAGCCTCTCCACTTGCCCTCAGAATTCTTGTCTAGGCATTATCCGCACCCCCTCTCCCCAGGCCATACCCTGCTGGCCCTGCTTCACCCTGAGTCTTTTTGCGTCACTGGAATGTGTCGCTGAATGTGGATAATGCCTCCTGCTTGCCTAGATGGAAGATAGTGAAAAGTGTGCAGAAATTAACCTACTGTACAAAGGTACAGTTTACATTCATTGCTCTGTCCGCACCCATCACTGGCATGTGGCCCTTGTAAGGTTGCCCAGAAGGGAATGCGGCCTTCGGGCTGAAAATGGTTTCTCCACCCCTGCTGCAAACAAGGCCAATAGGAGCACTGTTAGCTGGGCTCTTGCCTTGGGTGGAATTTACAGTTCCATAGTAGGGCGACATAGTAAACTGTGAGTAATTCAAGATAGCTAATTGAGCTGATAAGTGGGTGTGGAAGAAATTTTTTTTTCTGATACTCTATACACTTTGTATTCTGCCTGGCTGAAACTGCAAAATGGGGTGAGGGGTATCAAGCACCAGGAAAGACAAAAAAATGCCAGAGGCGGCAGAGGCACACTGTGCAGGGCTGTTTTCCCGCTCTTACCTAACCTGAACCTTTGGAGGTAAGAGCAGCTGTAAAATGCAAATCCATAAAATAAATATACCCCATAGAAAGCTTTCTTCATTTATTGTATTAGCCGTTTCTCTTGCTTTCTACATACCATTGGTTACTGTTCTGGCAACGATGCCGTGCGGAGGACAGGGACATATTTGCCTCAGTTTCCCTGATGTCTTTGTCTCATCCAGAGGCTCTTGAGGTTGTTGCCCACAGCTGTTCAACAGAACAGTCTCTTCTGTTAGTGTATTACCATCAGCAGCTTTGCAGTCCAAAATACTGGCTTCCTGAATTAAAACAAAGAAATATTCTCAACAACAAAAATAATCTGTAGATTTCCACTAAGATACCAAATAGCCAAGGCTGGCTTCCTAAGCATACTTACAAGGAAGAAAGTGCTACTGAACTCAGTGGGCCTTACATCTGAATAAATACATCTAGGTGGGCTGTGCATTTCTCTGAAGTACAATCACAGAATTTTAGAGTTCAAAGGGATCTTGGAGGTCATTTAGTCCAACCCTCCTCAATCTCAACATCTTTGATTCAGCCAGAGGTTCTTGAGTGTAAAATGAGTAAAAAAGATCATGCTGATAAATTATCACTAAGAACTCTAAAAGCAATGAGAAATGCTATAAAAATCTCACTATAAAGCTCTTGCAGTCACAACTGAATTATGTAAGGCACAGGCTTCATTTAACAACAACACCAGAAGAATTTTTCATCCTTGTGATAGCAGATTTGACTACATGGACAGCATCTACTGAAGGTGTGTCAAATGTACATCGTCCAACAATTTGCTTCTGTGCCTACCTTCCTGCCAGTCCCATTAAAAGGATACAGACAAGCAGAAATGCACCTGTCGTAGTGTCCATCTGAACTAATTGTGGGGGAGAAACAGAAGGTGGGATTGAAGATTTTCAACAGGACTTTGGCACGGGCTCCCAATACAGATCAGGAGTGATGCTATGTTCCTGCACAGCTGCCTTTTTTTCAAAATAAAAGTGGTGCGTTTAAGTGTGCTTTTAATAAGTGTGAATAATGTCATGTAGTCTAGCTCTTAGCAAGAACAAGACTGGACAGAGTACTTGACCAATAGCCCCAGAAGGACTGATGTATGGTAACAATGAATAGATACATTCCATGCCGAGGCTTCTTTGTCTGGGGCGGCTCAGGACTTCATGGACGTCATGACAACCATGGGGCTGTCTCAACGTGTTAGTGGCCCAACACATACATCGGGGCATACTCTCGACCTTGTTTTTACTACTGGACATGGGGATAGTAATCTGGATGTGGGGAGTCTTACATCTCTCCCTTTGTCATGGTCAGATCACTGCTTGCTGAAGTTTAGACTTTCAGTGGCCTTTTCCCTCTGCAAGGGTGGGGGACCTATTAAAATGGTCCGCCCCCGGAGACTAATGAATCCTGATGCTTTTCAAAGGGCTCTGGGGGATTTTCTGGCTGATAGGACTGGCGCTCCTGTCGAAGCCCTGGCTAATCTGTGGAATGCAGAGATGACCCGGGCAGTGGACACGATCGCTCCTGCGCGCCCTCTCCTTTGTAGAGCTCATACAGCTCCTTGGTATACTCCGGAGCTAAGAGCAATGAAGCAAGATAGGAGACGGCTTGAGCGGAGTTGGAGACGAACTCCCGATGAATGCAATTATGTGCTGGTTTGTGCTTCTACCAAGCAGTATGTAGGTGCGGTGAGGGCGGCGAAGAAACAACATTTCACCGCCACTATTAAGTCATCTCTCTCCCGCCCAGCGGAGCTTTTTAGAGTTGTCCAAGGGCTACTCCACCCTGGCCCACAGGACATGGTAGATACATCGGTAGCCCGCTGTAATGAGTTTGCTAAGCACTTCCAGCATAAGATCTTATGCATTCGTCGGGACCTAGATTCCCATTTTATGACAGTTAGTCCTAATGAGGTGTCTGGAACACAGTCTAGTCATGTTTTGTTGGATGAGTTTCAGTCGGTTCAGTTCGAGGATGTGGACAAGGTGCTTGGACAGGTATGTGCAACCACTTCGGTACTTGATCCTTGCCCCTCTTGGCTTATAAAAACTAGCAAGGATGGAACAGCTGGCTGGGCCAAGGAAGTGATAAATGCCTCTTTACGAGAGGGAGTGGTCCCTGGCTGTCTGAAAGAAGCGGCGGTGAGACCACTCCTGAAAAAACCATCCTTGGACCCAGAGGACTTTAACAACTATAGACCAGTGGCAAATGTTCCATTCTTGGGCAAGGTCTTGGAACGAGTGGTTGCTGACCAGCTCCAGGCGCTATTGGATGAAACCGATTATCTAGATCCATTTCAATCGGGTTTCAGACCTGGTTTTGGCACTGAGACGGCCTTGGTCGCCCTGTGTGATGACCTATATCGGGAGAGAGACAGAGGGAGTGTAACTCTGTTGATTCTCCTTGATCTCTCAGCGGCTTTTGATACCATCGACCATGGTATCCTTCTGGAGAGACTTGCGGAGTTGGGTGTTGGAGGCACTGCTTGGCAGTGGTTCCGCTCCTACTTGGCGGGCCGTCTCCAGAAGATAATACTTGGGGAACATTGCTCGACCCCGTGGGTTCTCCAATATGGGGTCCCGCAGGGTTCGGTCTTGTCTCCCATGCTCTTTAATATCTATATGAAGCCGTTGGGTGCAGTCATCCGGAGTTTTGGAGTGCGTTGTCATCAGTACGCTGATGACACGCAGCTCTACTTCTCCTTTTCATCTTCTTCAGGTGAGGTGGTCGATGTGCTGAACCGTTGTCTGGACGCGACAATGGACTGGATGAGAACTAACAAACTGAGACTCAATCCGGATAAGACTGAGATGCTGCTGGTGGATGGTTTTTCTGGTCAGATGGTGGATACATACCCTGTCCTGGACGGGGTTACACTCCCCCTAAAGGATCAGGTTCGTAGTTTGGGAGTCGTTTTAGACTCTTCCCTATCACTCGAGGCCCATGTAGCCTCGGTGGCACGGAATGCGTTTTACCAACTTCGGTTGGTAGCCCAGCTACGTCCCTATCTGAGTAAGGAGGACCTTACATCAGTGGTTCATGCTCTGGTAACCTCATGTTTGGACTACTGCAACGCGCTCTACGTAGGGCTACCTCTGAAGACGGTTCGGAAGCTACAGCTAGTGCAAAATACGGCGGCCAGACTGCTAACAAGAACTAAGCGGTCTGAGCATATAACACCTGTTCTGGCTCGCCTGCACTGGCTTCCAATATGCTACCAGGCCAGATTCAAAGTGTTGGTATTAACCTATAAAGCCTTATACGGCGCGGAACCACGATACCTGCAGGAACGCCTCTCCCGTTATGAACCGGCTTGTACACTACGGTCTACTACGAAGGCCCTCCTCCGGGTCCCGACCCATAGGGAGGCCCGGAGGGTAGTAACAAGATCTAGGGCCTTCTCAGTGGTGGCCCCCGAATTGTGGAATAGTCTCCCCGAGGAGGTACGCCTGGCGCCGACACTATTATCTTTTCGGCGCCAGGTTAAAACCTTTCTCTTCTCTGAGGCATTTTAATCTAAGTTATTTATATAAATGTTGTAATTGGTATTTTAGATGATGTACTTTTATATTTGTTATATTGATCTTGTAATTTTATTATTGTATATGTTTCTATGTTAGCCGCCCAGAGAGCTGTTTGCTAGTCGGGTGGGATATAAGCTGAATAAAATAAAATAAATAAATAAATAAAAAAAATACATATTAAAGACTGATTTCTTGCTATGCCTGTGGTACAGCAGATCATCAGTAGAATTACAGAAGATCTTAATCAACAATACCTGAGCCACTTGATGCATGAGAATAACTTCAGTGCTTGCATTTGCAAATGGTGGTGTCTCCTTGCTCTCTGCCACCAGATCCTTTGCCATTTTGACCAACCTAAAACACAACAACAAAAAGAAATGTTATCTATTAATTAACAAATGGAACTTTCAGGTGTCATAAATCCTACCAGATCCAGATATTTTTCATCAGCATTCTGACTTTTTTATATTCATCATTTAAAAAGAAGAATTGCTTGGGCTGTTTGTCCCTGCTGTTTTATCTATAGCCCCTGATGAAGGCTTGAAAACCAACAGGCTGAAATGTGTCGGGTTTGACTACACAATAAATATTTATTTTTCTAGCAGAAGGAAGCAGAAATCCAACACCATCTGGAAGGCCACAGGTTCCCCAACTCTGCACTAAGCCTTTTCAAGGTTTTGATCACAGGGAAGGGCAAATCCACAAGTTATTCAATCTAAACCACAGAAGCACATATTGTTTATCAAAGTTTGTTTGGCTATTTTTGTATTTGGAAAACTATTGTGCCACTTTTGTTACACTTGAGCTGCCCAATGACAGAAGATAGACAAAACAGCTACAACATAACAGTTTCAGTGCCACACAAATATAAAAGCAAGCAGTAATCAGGAGTGCAGCTGTCTGGGGACTTGGGGGGGTGTCTTTGACCCCATACCTTTGTGGGAGCAGGGTCCCAATGTTTCCAACATCCTATGAGCCAATCAGCATAAAAGCGAAGTGTGTTAGCCATCTAATGTGCTTCCTTATCCTTTCCTGCTGATTGGAGCTAATCAGAGTGAAAGGAAGTGAGTCAGCCACCAAGAAGACTCTTCTCAGGAGCTAACACTCTGCCCTTTCATGCTTATTGGCTCCTAGGGACATCTGTCATTGTGGGAGAAGGCATTAACAAGGATCTCATTCTCAACCCAGCAGCAAAAAAAATAGGGAGGGATGTGGCTCTGACTATCATGAAGGGACCCTGCACTTCTGAATCTGACACTACACTACTGCAGTAATAAACCAAAATTAATCAAACCTTTCAAAACTGTGCACACACCCAGCACACTAATGCTCTCCCAGTGAAGAACAAACCTTTCTAAGCACCTCAGACATAATACAGACTGAGGAACCGCTCCCTAACATACGTTCCTTATTTCCATAATCCAATAGCTGCTTCCCCCACCTCCCAAGGTTAATTGTCACAGTGGAGGGGCTGGGATTTCTGCCAGGATCATGGCTGGGGAGAAAAGGATTAAACTTCCCCTCCCTGTGTGCTGTGGTCCTAATTAAAATTATCCTCCCCCCTACTTCTAATATTACATTTTAAAAATACCGTCATTGATTGGTAACTGTGCAAGTGAAGTCTAGTTTGACTCCAGCATGCTTGCTTCATGGCTAATGGCATTTGGAAGCACTGAACATGAGCATCTGAACCCACACTGTATCCCAAAATGCTCCTCAAGGCCAGTTCACATAGCCTGGCAATGGTGGCTGGTGCGGACTTTTTTTCCCCTGGAGCAGTCCAATCTGAATCAGTTTACACTGTTGACCCGTCATATGAATACTCTCTGGATCCAATTGCATGATTATCTGTGAGTGGCCAGGTGCCGCTCAGTATGAAACAATCATTCACAGGGATCCTGGAGCATTAGTGCGCAGGGTGCATTCACATGACTAGGCCGACTTCAGACTGGATTGGCAAAATAAAAGAAAGTCACTGCACATATGTCCTGCTTTTGTGGGCTCCCTGTGGGCACCTGCTTAGCCAGAACATGCATCTACATGCATATTTGAGAGCCACATTTGACATACCACCATTCACATAATTAGTGGGGGGTGTAGCTCAGTGGAAGAGCACATGCTTTGCAGGAGATGGTCCAGGTTCAATCCCTGGCATCTCCAAGTTGGGATGGGAAAGATTCCCTCTCTGAAATCCTGGACAGTCCCTGCCAGTCAGTGTTGACAATATTGGGCCAGATGGACCAATGGTCTGACTCACTGTAAGGCAGCTTCCTATGTGAGTGACTTATATAAATTAAACTGCAGATGCGAGCCTCTACAATTTGGATTGAAAAACTGGTATGGGGAAGGGGGATGCTTCATCCCTTTGTCTCATGCAGTGGGCCCAATACTATTTGCACTGGGGGGGGACTCCCCATTCACTTCAGTAGGAGATTCTGTCCCTTCCCAATGCAAACAGCAGGCACAGGATGCACAGGATCAAGCCCCCACATTTGCAGTGTCTTTTACAGGCTACACAAGCAATTGCTAACTGCGTGAATGGCATCTAAGAGTGTGGCTTCAAAACATGCAGCCTTATTCACATAAAACCTTGAAACGGAACTCTCTTTAAATTGACAGTTAATGTGTCCCTGCTTTTAAAGGTGAAACAAAATAAAATGCAAAGACCTTTTCCAAAAACATGCCATAAGTTATCATTGTAGCTTGCCAGAGTTGTTGCCACATGACTTAGGTGAGTTTGAAGCAGAGCCCTTTCTGAGCCTGGTATTTTCTCCTTTCATTTGCACATGGAAAAGATTGTTCTGTTCTCTAATAAAGAACAAGGTGGCTTTGTTTAGTGCGCTGATAACCAAGTTTGCTTTACAGAAACCAAGAGACTGAAACAAGTGTGAAAGCATACACAGAAGAGGGAATTAATACCCCCTCCTGCTTCACACATCATGCTCCTGCAGTGTCAAATACATATTTATTAGCTACATCATGTACCCACATCAAGGAGAAAAGGCCAGTCATATCTATCATATGCAAATGCACACCACTTTTGAGAATGCATGGAAAATGTAGCGTATACACTGCTCTTAAACATTTTAATGTGAAAAGACATGTGAAGGCCAGCACATAAGCCACTTGCAAGTCTTGTAAATAGCCACACGCACACTCACGTGTCATGAGTAAGTTCTACCCAACCATGCAGTATAGCAAAGCCGGGGAGCCTGAAATCCTCCAGATGCTAATGGACTCTCTTCAGCCCCCACATGGCCAATGGTCAGGAGTTGCAGTCCAGCAACATCCGCAGGGCCACAGGTTCCCTATTCCTGCTGTAAAGTGTGTTAAAAGGTAAATGAAGGCTTGGGCACACTTAATGAGTGGAAGGTTTAGGACAGATTCCATTAACCAGAAAGTCAAGAACAGCTACATCCTGCCAGCAACATGAGTTAAGCTACTACAACTGCAGCCAGGTGCACTGGCTTGCTTTTGCTTGAATTAGTATCTGTCTCCATGGTGTTGAAAGTGTTGATTCACAGAACTCTTATGTAGCACAGAAATGAAACAGGCCCAGGAGAGTCCAATCAGAAAAATGCACTATCCTGAAGTTATTCTGGTCACGAATCTCTCAAGCACGATGGAATATGATTTATCTATGTCAGTGAACAAACCCAGGGATCATCTATGTGTCAGCTGTTAAGTTTGAAGTTTGCATTCTGTAGAGGCCAGTGTCATTTTAAGTACTGATTTGCTGTTAAATTTTGATGGCTCTTTTCATATGTTTTTAAACTTGAATGTCAGTCAACTACAGAATGCCCTGTGTTAGATGACTAATAACAAGAACAGCAACACACATGTGGCAATAAACTACTCAATCCATGCTCTAGAAGAGGCAGCAGGAGATCAAAGGACAGGCATAGCCTAGCAACCAAGAGGGTCTCCTCTCTAGCTATCCTTTTTAACCCCATTGAAGCCTCAACCCACAAGTTGGAGTTGAACCACACATATTCCAACATGTTCATTCTCCTTCTTTGGTAATTGGAGAGGGCTTCTCAGAAATGATTGATGGGACCAGCACCTGCCAAGCCACAAGAGCCTGTGCTTGTCATTAGCAATGCCAGCCAGGTCGCTGCCTACTCCCTGGGTTCTGGTTTCTGCAAATATACAGTAAAAAAAAAAGTTCTTTTCTTTTTTCTCCAAGGGTAAGAATACAAGACAGCCAACAAGTCAGGGCAACCGATTCTTGGCATTGCCATGGTGGAATGACACGCCAGGAGGAGCCAATCCCCTGCCTGCGTAAAAAACAGAGAGAGAAAGAGGAGAGCGCATCTGAGCGCACATACTCGGTCTCCACACACAGTGATGACGATAGGCCGATCCGCTCGTCAAATACACCCTCCCGTTCCTCTTATAGGAGAAAAGTGGGAGATCGTGCCGAGGTCGTCGCTAGTGCCGCGTCTCACTAGCAGGACTATTTTTAAATCGAGATAAATATATATCTCCAAGGGAGAGATGCGGGCCGCTTCAGCGGGGAACGCGTCTTGGCACACAGACCTGCTTTCAGTGCAGTTCGTAGGACGCGAAAAGCGGGAGAAAGGGGACGCGGAGCAAGGGGGCTTACCTAACAAAGGGAGACCCTCCGGCGCTTGCGGCTGATCACCCGAAGAGGGCCCGCCAGAGATTGCAATGCGGCGGCTGATCCCCAGGCTAGTGGCCGTGCTCCGCTGCTGCTGACGGTGGGAGGGGAGAACGCGAACGCAAACCATGCAACCCACCGCAGCAACGCTGGCGGATGGCGCCGGTTGGGAGGCGCCTACTTCGCTCCGGTTCCTTTCGCAACCTTCCTCCACTCGAAGTCGCGCCCTCGTGGTGAATAACATAATAATAATAATAATAATAAAATTTTATTTGTGAGTCGCCTATCTGGCCGAATTAACGGCCACTCTAGGCGACGTACATCAACATAATAAAATAAAAATACAATATAAAACCAATACAACCACATTCAATAATTAAACTAATCACCCCTCATACATTTAAGCAACAACGTTTAAAACTAACCCACCCCAGCGTTTCCGTAGGCCTGCCTGAACAGCCAGGTCTTCAAGGCCCGGCGGAAGCTCATCATAGAGGGGGCATGGCGGAGATCATTTGGGAGGGAATTCCACAAAGTGGGGGCCACAATTGAAAAAGCCCTCTCCCTAGTCCTCACCAGTCTAGCTGTTTTAACTGGTGGGATAGAGAGAAGGCCCTTTGAGGCTGATCTTGTTGAGCGGCATCCCTGATGATGTTGGAGGCGCTCCTTCAGATAGACTAGGCTGAAACCGTATAGAGTTTTAAAGGTCAGAATCAACACCTTGAATTGGGCCCGAAAAACAACCGGCAACCAGTGCAACTCCTTTAGCACTGGAGTGATGTGATCTCGCTGGCGGCTGCCTTTAATCAGGTGAGCCGCCGCATTCTGTACCTGTTGCAGCTTCCGGACCGTTTTCAAGGGTAACCCCACATACAGCGCATTACAGTAGTCTAGGCGAGAGGAGACCAGGGCATGTACCACAGCTGGGAGCAGATGGTTGGGAAGGTAGGGGCGCAGCCTCCATATCAGATGGAGTTGATACAGCGCCGCCCGGCTCACAGCCGAGACCTGAGCCTCCATGGACAGCTGGGAGTCAAGGATGACCCCCAGGCTGTGGACCTGGTCTTTCAGGGGCAATTGTACCCCTTAAAAGCTGGAACTAGATGAACAAAATGAATCCAAACTAATTTTTTTCTGTTCACACAGCCCTAATAAAAGTGTTAGAAAATACTGCTCTCTAACAACAGAGTTGCTCTTAAAATGCAATATAAAACCAATACAACCACATTCAATAATTAAACTAATCACCCCTCATACATTTAAGCAACAACGTTTAAAACTAACCCACCCCAGCGTTTCCGTAGGCCTGCCTGAACAGCCAGGTCTTCAAGGTTCGGCGGAAACCTATCGAGGGGGCATGGCGAAGGTCGAAAGGAAGGGAATTCCAGAGAGTGGGGGCCACAATCGAAAATGCCCTCTCTCTGGTCCGCACCAACCTAGCTGTTTTAGCTGGTGGGACTGAGAAAAGGTCTTGTGTGGCTGATCTTGTCAGGCGGCATAATTGGTGATGCTGGAGGTGCTCCTTCAGATAAACTGGGCCGAAATCGTATAGGGCTTTAAAGGTCAACACCAGCACCTTGAATTGGGCCCGGTAAACAACTGGTAACCAGTGTAGATCTACTAACACCGGGGTGATATGATCCCGGCGATGGCTGTTCTTAATCAAGTGTGCTGCCGCATTCTGTATCAGCTGTAATGTCCGGACCGTTTTCAAGGGCAACCCCACGTAGAGCGCATTACAGTAGTCTAGGCGAGAGGAGACCAGGGCATGTATCACCCTTGGGAGAAGATGGGCAGGAAGGTAGGGTTGCAGCCTCCGTATCAGATGGAGTTGATACCAAGCTGCCCGGCTCACTGCCAAAACCTGAGCCTCCATGGACAGCTGGGAGTCAAGAACGACCCCAAGGCTGTGGACCTGGTCCTTCAGGGGTAATCTCTAACGGTCCCTCCCTTCTTTCCCTAGGAGGGAGCGGCTGGGAAGTGGGGTAATTTCATTGTCAAAACGGGCGGAGAAAGGAGGAAGGTTCCCTGAGCCTGGGAAAAAACGCAGGCAGGAAAAGGGGAAGCCGGAATCTGCTTTCAGAAAGTTAACAGGCTTGACGCGACCTGCCCAGGGCCACACCGCCAGTGGTAGAGCCCATGGTGGTGGCAGAGATCCACTTCTGACTGTGACCGGCGGGGGGGGGGAGTGTACCTGTTAAATGTTTCCTTAAAACAAAAAAAGCTATCAGTCCGCTTGTCAAGCCTGTTTAAATGCAGCGAAAAAGAAAAAAAATACATCGCACATTGAAAGCACATCGTGTTCCCCAAAGAATCCTGGGGGTTGTAGTTTAAGGGAGCTGGGAATTGAGCTCTGTAAGGGGTAAACTACAGCTCCCCAGATTATTTGGGGAAAATAATGTGCTGTAGACGAGTGATGTGTGTGCACAGGGGAGCATTTGATAAAATGTATCACAGGTAAAAGAAGTCTTCCTGCGGCTTTGTTGTTGTTATGTGCCTTCAAGTCGATTACGACTTATGGCGACCCTATGAATCAGTGACCTCCAAGAGCATCTTTCATGAACCACCTTGTTCAGATCTTGTAAGTTCAGGTCTGTGGCTTCCTTGATGGAATCAATCCATCTCTTGTTTGGCCTTCCTCTTTTTCTACTCCCTTCTGTTTTTCCCAGCATTATTGTCTTTTCTAGTGAATCATGTCTTCTCATGATGTGTCCAAAGTATGATAACCTCAGTTTCATCATTTTCGCTTCTAGTGACAGTTCTGGTTTAATTTGTTCTAACACCCAATTATTGGTCTTTTTTGCAGTCCATGGTATGCTCAAAGCCCTCCTCCAACACCACATTTCAAATGAGCTGATTTTTCTCTTACCTGCTTTTTTCACTATCTAACTTTCACATCCACACATAGAGATTGGTAATACCATTGTCTGAATGATCCTGACTTTAGTGTTCAGTGATACATCTTTGCATTAGAGGACCTTTTCTAGTTCTCTCATAGCTGCCTTTCCCAGTTCTAGCCTTCTTCTGATTTCTTGACTATTGTCTCCATTTTGGTTAATGACTGTGCCGAGGTATTGATAATCCTTGACAAGTTCAATGCTCTCATTGTCAACTTTAAAGTTACATAAATCTTCTGTTGTCATTACTTTAGTATTTTTGATGTTCAGCTGTGGTCCTGCTTTTGTGCTTTCCTCTTTAACTTTCATCAGCATTCGTTTCAAATCATTACTGGTTTCTGCTAGTAGTGTGGTATCATCTGCATATCTTGAATTATTGATATTTCTCCCTCCAGTTTTCACACCTCCTTCATCTTGGTCCAATCCTGCTTCCCATATGATGTGTTCTGAGTATAGATTAAACTAGTGGTTCTTAACCTTTCCCACTGCCAGTACCTCTTGGATTTCCAAAATATGCTCTCGCACCCCCTGAAAAAATACCATTCATTTGTGTATTTTAGCCTAATTTAGCTAAGATAAATGACAGTTTTCCAAAATCTTTGGTTGTATAGTTACCACCTCGCACCCCTAGAAAAAGTGTCTTGCACCCCTGGGAGTACGTGCACCCCAGGTTGAGAACCACTGGAAACAAACAGGGTGATAAAATATACCCCTGTCTCACACCCTTTCCGATTGGGAACCAAAGTATAGGTTGCTCATCAGGACAATCAGATGCTGTGGCACCCCTATTTCTTTTAAAGCATTCCATAGTTTTTCAAGTTAAGTTAGATGTGGTTCCTGTGTCTACAGAGGCACTGGGTTGCCCTTCCAAGTAAGGCTGCTCTCTGCTCACAAATATGTTTATTTTCCTTCTCTCTCTCAGGTTTGGCCTACACAAGCAACAGAATGAGTCGATAGAATTAACTGTACCATTTCAGGATGTGGATTCAGGAATTTATTCTTTCTCAAGTTCTTTCTGGAAGACACTCTTTGCATGTAGAAAATGGGCACAGCAAGGAAGCTAGATCACCACCACAAGAAGTGGCCACCAACTTAGCTTTAAAATGGGGTTATACACATTAAAAGATAAGGCTGGCTACTGGCCACTATGGCTGTGTTTTACCTCCAGTGTCTAAGGCAGTATGCCTCCAAATACCACTTTCTGAGAATCGGAGGAGGGGAGAGTTTTGTAGCACTCAGGTCCTGCTCGTGGGTTTCCCATGGATGGGCATCTGGTTGGCCACTGTGGGTCCATGACACTGGACTGAGTGGACCTTTGGTCTGATGCAGCAGGACTTTTTTTTTTAATGTTCTTAAGCAAATTAATTAGAATCTTTCCCCCCAGAGTAGTAGGGTTTTACTTTGGGGGGGGGAGGGGTGGCCAGGGAAGTTGCATTTGTTTATAGGGTGATTTTTTTTTAACATATAGAGATTCATAGAAAAAACAGCATCCTCCACCACGAGCCTGATGTGGTATGTTTATTTCCTTAAAAGCCCTAGAAAGCCCTAAAAGGCCTCAGTAGTGCTTTGCCTGTTTACACTAATGCTGCAGTTGTGTTTTACCGCCAAAACACAGTCACAAATTAGGTCTGAAAAAATGCCTCTGCAGCGACCCAACAACCATGGTGCCTGGATTCCTGGTAAAAAGCGAGTGAGTCAGGCCATTGATCCATTGAGATCAATATTGTCCCCTAACACTGATCTGCAGCAACTCTCCAGGGCTTTCGTAGAGGAGTCTTTCCCAGGGGGTTGGACCCGGGACCTTCTGACTGCAATACACGTTCGCTGCTGCTGAACTGCAGCCCCTCCCCATTTGCTTTGCTGCCAGAGCATTGAATGGACCTGCAGCAAAGCACCCTGCTGGACGTACAGCCATCACATAAAGTACAGATGAGCAAAGCTGATTCCTCTCTGTCAGAGGGTAGGGAATTTGGCTTGTTCTACCTTGAAAGACCTCACCTGTGCTTAGTCACTGCAGCATCTCTTCTCCCCTTGCGGGAATCATTTCAACAGGGTGGGGATCCTCAGGCCCTGTGGTCACAAGCAGCCTGCCAAGCTTCTGTATCCAGCCGGTGGGGTTCACCCCTGGCGACACCCCTTTCTGGCTGTGCTCCTTGAACATTTTTGTCCTGCTGAAATGGGTCCGTGGACCCTGAAAATGCCTCTTGGTTCCCTGGAAGGGGCATGTGAGTATGTGTAGAAACTAGTCTGCTGAACAAAGGTAATCTTCTCTGCATACATTGCCCTGCCTGCTGTTGCCTGTGGCCCTCAGAAGGTTGTCAAGAAGGCGATGCAGCCTTTGGGCTGAAAAGGTCTGCTACTGAAGTAAGAACCACCCCCCCCATATGTACCTATTCATTACAGGGGTATTGGGCACAAATCTGGTTCGGGCCAACAAACTATACACAGTGAGAAAGTACAGTTTGAATAAATGGCAAGTATATGATAAAGTATCTTTTGAAGAAAGAGAGAGACTGTCTCTGTATTTAACACTTCAAGTAGCTTAAACCTACTTTTGATTTCCAGTTAGCAGTGATTAAACGTGTAGCCATCACTGTTCATAACCTGAATCTTCTTTAATCCAGATAGCTCCCTAACTTTTAGGGTGGTTGTTGTTGTTATGTGCCTTCAAGTTGATCACGTCTTATGGCGACCCTATGAATCAGCGACCTCCAAGAGCTTCTGTCGTGAACCACCCTGTTCAGATCTTGTAAGTTCAGGTCTGTGGCTTCCTTGATGGAATCAATCCATCTCTTGTTTGGCCTTTGTTTGTTTCTACTCTCTTCTGTTTTTCCCAGCATTATGGTCTTTTCTAGTGAACCATGGCTGCTCATGATGTGTCCAAAGTATGATAACCTCAGTTTCATCATTTTAGCTTCCAGTGACAGTTCTGGTTTAATTTGTTCTAACACCCAATTATTGGTCTTTTTCGCAGTCCATGGTATGCGCAAAGCTCTCCTCCAACACCACATTTAAAATGAGTTCATTTTTCTCTTATCTGCTTTTTTCTCTGTCCAACTATACTTTATAAATAAAAAGCTATGCTCTTTTTGGCTTGGTGCTACAATTGCTACACCAGGCAAAGCTGAAAAGAATTACATTTTATTGGTCATGTAATGAACAGTGTTTGTGTCTGGAGAGATCTCCCAGAGTATGAAATCAGGACTTTAAGGCTGTAGGGTGTAGTCGTTCACGCTATTTAGTCTGCAAGCAGCATCTCCAGGGAAAATATCTTCATTTGCAAATGGGAGTCCCTTGGTGCTACGTCACATACTCCAGCCACCATCAATGATGCACTCCCTGCCAGTCATGTATGCTGACTGAAAGAAAATAAGGACAGCTTGAGAACACGGTATTATTCAAGCCATTAACTGAATGCAAGATACAATAAAAGTAATAGCAACCAGGGGTGTAGTCTGGGGTCTTGAGAGGGTCTTAGACTGTTGTGGTGTAAATTAGTATATTTGTTAAGCAGAGAATAACAGTGGTCTGAAATGCGTGTGTGCCAGTGTGCGTGTTTACCTAAGAAAGCAGGCTTTTACCCTGCATTGAGATCACTGAGACTTGAGACTTAGTAAAATAAGAAAAGCTACTTTATCTAGAGAAATACATAGTAGATAGAAAGGCATACCTAGTTCTAACTAAGTTGGAGGCGCAACACTCAGGCTTGGGAGTTACCCTCATGGCTAGGAGAGAGAGAGAGAGCAGAGACAAAGGTGTCTCCTCTCTCTTGGACAGTGGAGAAGAGAAGAGAGGAAAGGGCAGAAGGAGGAGCGGCAGATACGCTTCCCTTAAGACGTATCAGTGATGGAAGTGAGTCAGAGCATCACAGGTAAAGGTAATCAAGCCTATCCATTTGGAGGACCCTAACTCTATCTCCCTTCTGGAACATAAAATAACAAAACAGGAGTTGCTCTTGCCCCACTTCCAACATAGACACCTTACTTTTTGGGGAGCAGGGTCCCAACAGGGTCCCTATGCCTCTAGCATTCTACAAGCCAGTCAGCATGAAAGGAGAGCCTGTTAGATACAGAAAGAGAAGAGAGTTCTAACATGCTTCCTTGTCCTTTCCTGCTGATTGGAGCCAATCAGAGTGAAAGGAGGTGAGACAGCCACTGAGAAGACTCTTCTCAGTAGCTAACACTCCCCTTTCATGCTGATTGGCTCCTAGGGATGTCTGTTGTGAGAGAAACAAGGACTGCATTCTCAATCCAGAAGCAAAAGAAAAAAAGGATGGGGGTGTGGCTTCTACTATTATGAAGGGACCCTGCATTTCTGAATTTACCACTGCATTACTGGTAGCAACCAATATTAAATATCTCACAAGTTGATTTGACTCCATACGTCTCAATGACAAACATGAGAGAATTAAGATGCAATCCAAACCCTGTTTGTGCTGGGTTTGTGTATGCGTGTATGTATGGATTGCCAGTGTAGCACTTCCCATTCCATCCACTGGTGAAATCACTGCCAGCAGTAGCCTGTGGAAATCCCCAATATGGGGTATGGTGGGGGTGGAGCTGAGCCAGTCCAGGATCCGTAGCCTTCACTTGGTGGCATTGGGCCTGATCACTACAGCAGCTCTAGGCTGGTGCAGCAGTTTGACTGCCTCCCATCTGCCGCCCTGACTGACATGAGCAAAGGGGCTGCAGATGCATTGATAGCTCCATCATGCCCCACCACTGTCCCTTAGGGGTTTGCATGGCCCTGTGAGCTACTTTGGTTAAAGACTTTGGGACCTGAGTACCTCAGCGACACCATCCCCAATATGTGTTCTCCCAAGCACTCCCATTTAACATCAGAGGCTTGGCTCTGGGGCCTCCACCAAATGGTGAGCAGCAGATGTTCACTAGGAGCACAGCCTTTTCATCTGGGGCAACAACCTTGTGGAATGCTCACCCCAGGGATGGTCATCAGGCCCAGACACTATGTGGCTTCAAGGAACCAGCCAAAAGCTAGCTCCTTCAGAAGGGCTATGAAATAGGGATAAAGTGAAATGTTGCTTTGTACCTCTGTGAACAGGCCTTACATTTTCTCTTGGATTTGCTATTTGATTATTACAGCTTGCTGTTAATTCCTGTTGATTCTTTGGTTTTATTTCTTGTGCTGTGTTAGGTGTTTTGTTATTTCCCTGTTTGTTTTGAATTTGAATTTTGATGGTATTTTTTATTTCAATGAAATGTCTTTAGCCACCTTGGGCTGTTTTACAAAATGATTTATTTTTGCAAGATAAATTTTCAAAACAAAGACATAAGCAAGCAACAAAGAGTGTGATCCAGGAATGATGTAAATAAGAGAACCTCTAGACTCATGCAAAGATTTTACCACCATCCATATGGATTACATTCAATAGGTAAAAATGGCATTTGCAAAGTCTTGAATTGCATAGGCGGAACAGAAAATGTAAAATAATATATAAAACAAAGCTGGTTAGAGATGTATATATTTGCACTTCAGATAGATAATGGTCTATTTATCAAAATATTTCCCAATTTCAAACACGTATAATGCAGTTTCCATTAGGAATTATAGATTATATGATTTATTATGATTTATAGATTATATGACTTAAGTTCTTTCTTTATTAAACCTTCTGTCATTGTACTCATGGCATGCAGAATGTTTGTTTCACATGGGCACCTTTACCACATGTTGATTTATGCTCCAGCAGATGGCAAGGTGAAATAAAGGCTGAATCATATCATGTCCAGAAGATCCTAATTGGCTCACATGATTCTTCATATAAAGCCAGTATCTATCCTCAGGCATTATCACAAACTCTTCACCTTCCGATTGTGTAACAAGGTGTCATGATTAAGTTGTCTTGGTTGCTTACTATGTGGTTTTGCCCATTTCCTTTAAGAGACTTGCCTCCCAATGCAAATAGGCTTGGGACTACCAATCTGGGTTGATACCACAGGAGGGAGCAAAAGGTTAAAGTACCCTCCACCCCACCCTCTCCTGGGGTCCTCATCCCAACTGGGGCCTCCATGCCTGTTCTTACCTCCATTCACACAATTGCATTCCTAATTGCACTGATACTGCTGCATTTGGCTCTAACTGGATGGGGCAGGACAGCAGAAGGCGGAAGAGCTTAAGACAGTTGTGCCAGTATAGAAATACTCACTAATAAGCAAAAAACCCCTTGCAGTTTAATAACGTACCTATAGCCAACAGATATTTCTATCGAATTTTAAAAAGCAGAGAAATTGGGCAGCTATAGTGAATGCACCAGGGGAGCAGGAGACCTGACCTCCTCTCTGAGATATTGTACTGCCTTACAAATGTGTAAAGATGCAAACACACTTTGGGTTGGTCTTTCACAGTCCAATCCACTTCCTGTGTATCTTGGAAGAATTTGGTAATGTATTTCTGAGCATATGGTGAGTGGTGGCAACACCTGCAATCAGGACTGCATCGCCAAAGATAGTGAATTACATTTTTTGTACAGTATGTTTATTGGTGGTGTTCTTGCTTTGCATCTTTCCTGTGTTACTACTGTTTCTACAGAGCATCTAACCTACAAAATTATTTATATTTCTCTCATTATTCATCCTAGAAATCTATGTCAAATTTATTTTTATTAATTTCAAAGGCTTTTTATTGGTCAATATGATATGATGGTGAAGACAGCCTTTTGTTTTTCAAACTGAAGACTATGTTCTATTTCTATTTTGGGTGCATTAACAGTTGAATCTGAAACTGCAGTTTGATGTAAAATCAGACTGATTATAATATGTTGCTACTTAAGCAATGACTGTAGCTGTTGGAAAAACAAACTTGGCCTGCCCAAGATGCATGTGTTCAGCCTGCTATGCTTAAATCACCCCACTTAAGGAAGGGTAGGCATGGTCAACTAAAAACATGGAGCACACCTAGAAATCTGCTAGAATATATTTCACCTCCCATTGTTTTAATTTGTGAACCTGAAACATTCCTCATGTCCATTGGAAACTATTCTGCAGAATAGTCAGTGCCATTATTCCACAATTGTTTTTGGAGTTTTTTAGTGTAAATTATGCAAAGTGTTGCTGTACTTAACATATTCATAGAAACAGAAGCAAAAGAAAATGCTTCATTAAAATTGCAAAGTAAACCAAACATATTTCAAGTGATTATCTGAACTACATCATCTGTCTTAATATCGTTGCTTCCTCCCTGCTAAAACAAGATCAGCACAGCACATCTCTTATTTCTGTTATTTGGGCTGATTGCAGGTGTTGCCACCACTCACCATATGCTCAGAAGCACATGTTACCAAATTCTTCCAAGCTGCACAGGAAGTGGATTGGACTGTGAAAGACCAACCCAAATTGTGTTTGCATATCTCAGAGAAGAGGTCAGGTCTCCTGCTCCCCTGGTGCATTCACTATAGCTGCCCAATTTCCCTGGTTTTTAAAGTTTGACAGAAATATCTTTGGGCTATAGCTATGCTCTTAAACTGCAAAGTCCCCCCCCCATGAGTGAATTTCTCTGCTTTTTAATCCAGGAGGTAAGAAATGGGATCCTGTGCAAGTCTGCTGAGAATGGACTGATTATTTGCATGCTTATTGAGTTCAGTGGGACTTACTGGTCTGCCATCATGCTTAGTTTAGGTAAAACCGACCATGGAGGAGGAGGAGGAGGGGAGGAGAGGAGAGGAAAGGGGGAAGGGAGAGGAGGGAGGTGAGGGGATTGGAAGGGGAAGGAAGGGGCAGGAGGGAGGAGAAGGGAAGGATAGGTTTGATCATTTGCATGCTTATTGAGTTCAGTGGGATTTACTCCAGTGCAATCATGCTTAGGATAGGTAAAACTGACTGGGGGAAGGGGAGAGGAGAGGGAAGGCAGAAGGGAAGGGAGGGGAGGGGGAAGTGGGTGGGAGGGGCAAAGGGGAGGGAAGGGTCAAGAGGTAGGGGATAGGAGGGGAGGTTGTGTACAATCATGCTTAGGATAGGTGAAACTGACTTGGGGGAGGGGGAAGGGAAAGGGGAGGGGGGAAGGGGACAGGGGAAGAGATTGGGCGGGTGGTCACTGGGCAGAGGGAAAGCCCCTTTTCAAAAGGAAAACACTGAACAGTATCATTCTTTTTCAGAATTTCCCCCACCTTTTTATTCCACAGCAGACACATACAGTCTCCTCCCAAATTTAAACCAAAGCTGTCCCTGGCCACATCCACACCAGACCTTTATTTCACTTTAGATAGCCATGACTTTCCCCAAAGAATCCTGGGAAGTGTAGTTTGTGAAGGGTGCTGAGAGTTACTAGGAGATGCCGTTCCCCTCACAGAGCTACAATTCCCAGAAGAGGGGCTGACTAACCCCTCTGGCCGCTGGAGTTCTGTCAGAGGAATAGGAGCATTCCAATGTACTTACTTCATCGGAAGCCAGATATACAAAGAGATGAGCTACTTCTTCAGCTGTACCGATCCTACCCATCTTTTGCCTGGCCAGAAAGTCTTTCAGTGCCTGGAGATTTTTTAAAAAACAAAACAAAAACATTATCTGCATCAGTAAGCGTAGATGAGGCTCTCAACCCCAGGGCTGGTTCTGGGCCTGGCATTATTTTTTGCCATTACAGGCTTCAAATCCACACCCAGGCTGTTAAGAAAAGTTTGGAAGTATGTCAGACATTTGTGTCAATGTCACTCTAGATACCATTCAAAGAAATGGGGGTGGGGGGAGAGAGCGAGAGAAGGCAAATTGAGACATCTAACTGTGCTAACGTGATCTTAACATGGGATCAGAGACAGCAATATTTTAAAGGAGAAGTAGTGACTCTTCAATTAGTCTGCGCTGCATTAAAAAAGAAACAGCTGCCAACAGGCAAAAGATAATTCTACCCCCACCAAACTATACGAGCATGATCTCAGTCGTTGCTTTGGGAAAAACCTTTCCACTGCACAGACTCATACTTTCTCTTCTGTTTTTGAATAGCTGCAGCTTGTGTCATCTGAATCTCACAGTGTTTACTATGGTTTGTTTGAAGCAAGCTATGCCCATAAACAATGATTTGAAGCTGGCTTGTTTCAAACAAATCATAATTAAGAGTAGCTATAGATTGGGCAACTATAATCAATGGAAATGGGAAATGTGCCAAAGAAGGAGAGGGGGGAGCACATGAAGGGGGAGGCTAGGCTAATTCCAACCATGATAAGCAATGGTATAGTTTATGAATAAACTATAGTTTACTGTGGTGTCCATACAAAGCCAATGAATACATTCTCCAAAAAAGATATATAGTTAATAGATGATCTGTATTCCGGGGAGGGGAGGAGGGTTTACTCTTTTTTAATCTTTTGTACAAAATGAAGAAAAGGAATGTTTTGAAGCAGCCCTTAAGAGAATGGAGGCACTGTAAATGATTTCTCACTATGCGCTTGTGTGTAATGATGCAATTATTTGCCCACCTGTTCTGGATCTGGGCTGGCCTGGATTCTGTCACGCAGAGAAGGAGTGTCAATAGTGCCTAAGAAAATATTCAGACATTAATTAAATGCCACCATGCATTTAAATAATAAATCCTCTGACTAAAATATTGTCTGAAAATATTTGTTACTGTGGATGTAAAGAACACAGTAAAGCGCACCTTAGTTGCAGAACTCCTTGAAAAGTTATCTTTCTGAGTTTGTTTCCACCTTTTCAGTTATGCCTTTGGCATAACACCTTAATTGGGGGGCACTGCTGGAAGGGAGTGATAGATCTTGGGTGATTGGCAGTAGATATAAAAGAGGCAGCCATGTTAATTTGTTGCAGCAACAACAGCATGGAGCAACTCCACACCATACATTTAAAGCATGTTCAACACACATTTAAAGCATGTGACTTCTGCAAAAGAATCCTGGGAACTGTAGTTTCCCCCTCACAGAGCCACAATTCCCAGCACCTTTAGCAAACTACAGTTTGTTAAAGTCCACTTCATTGGATGCATAACAGCAACCCAACATCAGACTGGGCAATATTTAGAAACCAGCAGGAGAACACTTTCATCTCCCAGGGATGGTTTGCCTTTCGAAATTAGGGTTCCTGTACCTTTAACAAGGGATTTTAAACGGGTTTTGTTTACAAACTTCACCTTTATGAGGCACTGCAGCACACTAACCCAAGCTGTACGTGCTGAAATTCCCCTTTCCACAGAAACTTTTACAGGAAGTGTAGTGTTGGTTGACAATCCTTATCTGAAGTGCTGCTTCTCCCTTGATTTGCTTCTGCACAGAAACATAGGAACTGGTTTATACTGAGTCAGACCATTGGTCCATCTACCTCAGGGCCGTCTACACTGACTGGCAGCAGCTCTCCAAGACAAGAGGTGTTCCCAGCCCTGCTTGGAGATCCCAGAGGCTGAACTTGGGATGTTTTGTATGCAAAGCAGAGGCTCTACCACTAAGTTACAGCCTTCAGCAGAAGTGGTCAAGGTTCTGTAATGAGCAAACTGTCCAAATCTTATCTTAAGAGACTGAAATAGATAAGTTGGAAGGCTTCACCCTTGAGCTGCAAAGTTTGGGTGCCTTTGTACTCTCCTGCAGCCAAAACAGAGATTGTGGGATGTTCCTTACCAGGACAAACACAGTTGCATCTGATTCCTTTTTCAGCAAAGTCAACAGCTATGGATTTGGTGAGACCAATAACCGCTGCCTTTGAGGTACTGTAGACACACCTGTTAACAATCCCTGAGAAAGAGTGATCAGGGTTAACAATCAGGAAATCAAATCAAGCTAAAGCAGACAAAAAATCATGTTGCTTCTGAATACAGCCTTCACCCCGCCTTTCCACCGGGTCTGTCTGAATAGCTTTGAGGTGCTTTGAACGTCTGTTGAGTTATCTCTGATAAAGAATGTATGTGCACAAATGCCACTAATCCCCCTGGTACATATTTCTGAATTTTGATCTCATAGAAACAGCTTTTGGTTTTGTGCACTTTTGTTTTGCACTCTGTGTACATGAGTCTGTGGCCGGCACTATTTACTCCCAATTTCTCCAGCATTTCTGTCCCAAGTTTTCTATTTCTCACAGATGTTAGGAGGTCACCCCATTTTTACTTCTCTCCTGATCAGCCTCTGTAAGCAAGGGTAGGGTACCTGTGGCTCTTCAGTTCTGGTTGGACCACAATTCCCATCAGCCCTAGCCAGCTTGGTTAATGGTTGGGGATGATGGAAGTGGTGGGTGTAAAGCACCAACGCATGTTACAAGTGACCTGAACCAGTGGGGGGCAATAGACAGAAACGCAATTTATTTATTTATTATTAAATTTATATCCTGCCCTTCTTCCTATTCATTGCTCTGCTAATTCCTCCTCTAAAGTGTTTGTTGTTTTTGCAGGCTTTGCTCCTCCCCTTCCTCCCTTCTCTTTATCTCTTTGTTCTCAGTTAGTAATGGCTCTCTGAGCACAGGCCGCATGGCTGCTTCAGCATGTATAACTTTACCTCTTTGTAGTAATAAATCATACTTTATTTCTGCACTCTGCATACACACACACACACACACCAAAAACTTATAACAGAAGTTGGAGTCCAACAAGATCTGGAGGACCACAGGTTCCCCATTTCTACTCTAAGGCTAAAGCTTCATTCTGCTGTAGACCTTGGGGATTCTCATCCCACGGTGAAAGATAGTTTAAACAGACTGTCAAAGTTAAGTACACAGCACTGTTCCATACCATACTGTTTACCTCTCACAGAGCTACAGTTCCCAGCATCCTTAGCAATCTACAGTTCCTGGGATTCTTTGGGAGGAGCCGTGATTGTTAAGAACAGCTGGTATGGCACAGTGGGGAGGACAGCCTGGCTGGGAGTCCAGAGTCTGTGAGTTCAAATCCCTGCTCATGTCTCCTGGGTGTAAAGGGCCAGCTAAAGATTACCGCCACACTAAGTGGCTCAGGGATCACGTGCCCTGCCAACTGTGCAGCCGTGGGCAAGCTGCATAGTCCCAAGGAGCCCAGTTGCCCCCCAGCTGGCAGTTGCAGACAAGGAGGGGGCTGGCTTGTGCAGCTGTGGCAAGCTGAGCAGGCTGTAGCCAGCTGGGGAGGACTAGCCTCAGAGGGAGGCAATGGTAAACCCCCTCTGAATACCGCTTACCATGAAAACCCTATTCATAGGGTAGCCATAAGTTGGGATCGACTTGAAGGCACTGCATTTCCATTTTTTCATGACTGTTAAAGTGGTACAAGAGTGCTTTAAATATGTGTCGTGGATGTGACCTACATAAGCAAGCTCAACACAGTCTTGAACACACCTAATGTAGTAAAAAGGTAGGTGCTAAGTGCCAGGTCCCTTCCTGTCAGGATCCCACCTCAGGCGCCACCTGCTAGGATCCTGCCTGTGGTCACCGCCTTGTCACGGTCCCACCACAGGGTCCTGGTCTTTAAACAGTTCTCTCACCGGCTCTAGCAAAGATCTCTCAAGATCCCACTGCTAGGCAGCACCACCAGTCACTCCCTGTAATTCAATATTGCCTTGAGACTGTGGCTTAGTCTCCTCCTGGCCTATTGATACTTTGTGTCTGGGTGCACTTGCAGGCCACAACCCCCCTGTATCTTTGTGCCTATAAAGAATACAGCCCTGGGTTGCTCTGGATACTTGATGATGTTACACTATCTCTTCACCGCTGCCACCACTGATACTGTTTCCCCACCTTGGTATATGCCCTGCCCACCCTTCTGGTCTGTGTAACCCAGCCAAGGATCAGGCGTTCTGGTAAACCAAGAAATATTTATTTATATACACAGGGAATAACAAGATTACTTAAAGGTATTGTCAACAAGCATGTGGTTTCATAAGTTGCGTTACTCTTTATGTTTCTAGCCGTCAATAACCTGCCTCACTACCAGCCTAATCCAATCCAACCCACAAAACCAACTCCAACCTCCCTCAGAACTTCCACCAACAGAACTCTACTAATCACCCCCTTCTCAACTGTCCTCACATTTATACCTTCAGACACTCAAACGCTCAGCCAATCATAATACAACATTCTCCAGCCTTCCAGCCCATGTACAACTTGTTGGGCTGTGACCCATGGGCATTACTGTCTCTAGTTGTTTTCCATAAAGCCTGCAAGTTTGGAGAAGTAACTGTTATCTCTTGGCCTGAGAGTGAGCAGACATTCAAGGCCAGCGGTTGTCATGGTAACGTGAGATAGCAACTGGGAAAGTTCTCACAGAGTCTGTAAGTTGTGTCTTCTGATTTATGCCTCTGATCTGTGAGGCTGGTCTTCTGAATATTGCCTCTGAACTGAGAGGTTGTCTTTTGTGTTTACCTTTGGAGAGAGATGTACCAGAGGGGGGGATGACTGAAGAAACTCTACATGTATTTACTCTTAAGCCTTAAGCCATAATGTCTTAATAAAAGACTCTTAACATGCTCTAATGCTCTGAAGAAGTTTCTTGCTCAACTTAACTCCAACGTAATGTATGCTGTTTCACGCAACAATGCACACATGCCAACAGGGGTTATGGGCCCAGATCCACAGCGCATTACACGGGAGTAAGTTGCTGGTCTGAACGGCAGACGGAGTTCCAGAAAGGGCAGCTTGATTGATTGAACCAGACGGAGGTGAGCAACATGGCTGTAAACCTGTCTGGGGGAGGCTTGCCGATGGAACGGCTTAATGAAAAGAATTATGGCAGCTGGAAGCCGAGGATGCGGGCTTTGCTGATAAAAGAGGATTTATGGGAAGTGATTAAAGAACCACCCCCGGCGGTATTGACCGCGGCCTGGAAGCGTCGAGACCAGAAGGCGCAGGCATTTATAATCTTGGCTCTATCGGATTCTCAGCTGATGTGTGTGAGAGATGAGCCATCGGCTAAACAGATGTGGGACGCGTTGCAGGATTTGTGCCAGGAATGGCAGCGGAGACAGGAGGCGAAAAGAGCCGAGTCGATGGAAGCTGTCAGGAGGCAAGAGGTGAAAAATGCCGTGCCGAAGGATAATAAACATGAGCAGCAAGAGGAACGAGAATTTAATGAGCAACTGGGCAGGCAGGTGGACACAAAGAATTTGGGGCCTGTCACACACTATTTAGGCACGGATATTGTGCGTGCAGAAGATGGAAGCATAACATTGAGTCAGGAAAGTAAAATAAACCAGATCATAGAAGAATGCAACATGACAGAATGCAATGTTGTGAAGACTCCAATGCTTGTGGCTTTCCAACAGAATGTGCAGGAGACGCCTTGTACAGAACCTGAGAAGTACAGGCGCATAATAGGGAAATTGCAATATTTGGTGAAGGTGTCTCGCCCAGACATATGTAATGTAGTCAGCATTTTAAGCCGGAAGGTAGAGCATCCTTCAGAGGCTGACTGGCAAGGGATTAAAAGGATAGTGCGTTATCTGAAAGGCACAGAGACAAAGAGTCTGGTTTTGTCAGGAGCAAAGACAGGAGGTCTTGAATGTTTTGTGGATGCAGATCATGCAGGGGAACTGAGCAGTCGTAAGTCAACCTCTGGCATAGTTGTGATGTGGCACGGGTCATGCATTGACTGGAGTAGCAAGAAACAAAATGTGGTGGCAACCTCAAGTGCAGAAGCAGAATATGTGGCTCTATCACAGGCCTGTAATGAGCTACAATGGTTCGCAATGCTCATGCAGGAGATAGGCATTGATATGCAATTTCCGATTACTGTATATGAAGACAATCAGACCTGCATCAAGATAGCCACATCAGAAGCTCATACCAAAAGAACAAAACATATTAGTGTCAGATACTTTCACGTAAGGGATTGTGTGCAGCAGGGGTTTGTTAACCTAACATTTTGTGACACTAAAAACATGGTGGCTGACATAATGACCAAGCCTTTGTGTGAGGAGAAATTTGGCAAACTGGTGACAAGGCTTGGAATGAGCCAAAGTTTGATTGAATAAAGTTCTAGCTAAATGTACAGAGGTGTTCTGAAATGTACTGCAATGTACTGAGATGTAATATGGATCTGTATGATGCAATGTATTGAAATGTATTACCTTTGTATTGCTGAAATGGAAAAGTTATAGATGCAATGAAAAGTATTTGCAGTCTTAATGGAAAAAAGGGGGGTATGTTGGGCTGTGACCCATGGGCATTACTGTCTCTAGTTGTTTTCCATAAAGCCTGCAAGTTTGGAGAAGTAACTGTTATCTCTTGGCCTGAGAGTGAGCAGACATTCAAGGCCAGCGGTTGTCATGGTAACGTGAGATAGCAACTGGGAAAGTTCTCACAGAGTCTGTAAGTTGTGTCTTCTGATTTATGCCTCTGATCTGTGAGGCTGGTCTTCTGAATATTGCCTCTGAACTGAGAGGTTGTCTTTTGTGTTTACCTTTGGAGAGAGATGTACCAGAGGGGGGGATGACTGAAGAAACTCTACATGTATTTACTCTTAAGCCTTAAGCCATAATGTCTTAATAAAAGACTCTTAACATGCTCTAATGCTCTGAAGAAGTTTCTTGCTCAACTTAACTCCAATGTAATGTATGCTGTTTCACGCAACAACGCACACACGCCAACACAACTAACTATAGAAGCCCATGGCAACTAACTATAATCAAATTACATGAAAACAATTTAGAACAACACTCTAACATGCTAAAAGACAGCAATTAATACCAGCAGCATAAAGAGTGTGTGCGTGCGTGCATGCTCTGGTACACATAAGTTGAATCTGGAATGAAATTCATTTCACTGTTCACACATTGTAGTAGAATACACAGCCTCCCACCCCTGGATTAATATACTCACTATGGAAAAGTATAATGTGAAATGGCCCTTAAAATGGGTATTTGACCATCTATAATCAGAATATCAAAAAGGCATAGCTCCAAAATCTTTGGAGAACACATCCCACATCACAGGCCCTTGTCCTTTTGAACACACATATCATTGTGTGCAGAATAAAGTAAAAATCACATGAACATTGCTATGCTAGAACCAATCATATGAAGCTCCTGACCTTTGATGCTGGATGCCACAGAAGACATGTTGATAATATTACCAGATTTTTGCTCCAGCATCTGGAAACATAAAAATGCAAATACAAAATGTTTTGATGACACAAGAACACGACAACATAAGATATAAGAAGAGCCCTGCTCAGCGAGAGAGAGAGAGAGAGAGAGAGAGAGAAAGGAGGTGAGATGGGGTGGGGAGGGAATAGGGGATTGTACTGTTTTCTTGTAATAATGTGAAAGCCATAATAAACTATACATTAAAAAAGAGCCCCATTTGATCAGGCTAAAGGCCCATCTAATCCAGCATCCTGTTCTCACAGTGGCCAACTAGATGCCTATGGGAAGCCTGCAAGCGCAACATGAGTGCAATACTCTTGTCATTTTAAAACAAAGTAGGTCTTTTGCCTCACAAATGTAGATTTTTAAAAAGTCGTTGCTATTGATCTGGAAAATAAGCTATTCTCAGATACTTTAAGCTCTTCACACAGACAATAGTAACAGAAGGATTAATTCATATTTGATGTACAAGAGAAAGATCTGTAGGCTGCTAAGTCTCATATCATAAGCCTCTGTGCCACTGATGGAATGCTGGTATGGTTCTCTGCTATTACATTACAGTATTGCATTAAAACTGATGGCATGATAATTTTTAAAGGGCACCTCCCGAGGCCCTTTTCATTATGCATTCATGATTATTTGTGCTCATGATGCTATGGGGTGGTCCTGCTTTCAATGATATTTGCACCTGCAAAAATATTGGGGTGGTCACACTGCTTCATTTCCAATCAGTGCATTTCCCATAATTTCCTGATGAAATCCCATGATTTTTTATACCAACAATGGTTTTTTTAAATCCCATTTTTGTTGTTCTTGAGCCCACCTGGACAGCAACAATGCAGCAGCATTGGGGAAGTATCACAACACAAACTTAACACAGAATAAATCCATCACTAGCATGCACTAATAACACATGTTGCAGAATGCCCCCACAATAAAGCACCAGCCTGGAGGGGGCTTAAAATATGTGCTTCAGAAAATAGATCAATGGGCCTGATACAATAAAGAACTGGAGAAATCTAAATGGTTAGCCAGGAGGAGGTTAGAGTAAGTGACTAAGAGACATTTAAATTTATATAGATATATCATGAACACAGTCAAAAGAAAGAAAGAAAAAACCAAACCAAATCAGTTAATACTTCAGAGATGTACATTTTGCAATTGTCTTCACAGAACATCCATGCAATCAAAGATCCCAGTTATTTTCAAACAAATGGACAAAAGGAGATTGCTTAATTTGGTGCCTCCATTTTGATTCAGAGATATGAGTAAAGGGTTTCCCTTTCCCTTTCTTGCACAAGATGATGTAGTATGGGGGTTTCAGGAAGTCCCAGGTTTGAAATCTCACCCCTGTTGATTAGATGTGGCCTTAGGCACACATTCCCCTCAGTCTGCATGATGGGGGTAAAAAGAGGGAACTTGCCTTACAGGGTTGTTGTAAAAATTACATCTGGATAAGGCACATGAAGTTCTTTGAACAACTGAAAGCTCTATACAAATGTTAAATATTAATTCCGATTGCCTCTTCCTCCTTCCTCTTCATCTCCTTTACCAGCCCTTTACTAAGCACACAGTGAGCTACACATCTAAAGGCTGGAGGGAACAGTGAGCTGGCTTACCTTAGGCAGGAATGTTTTCATCATCAGATACATGCTGCGCACATTGACATTCATTGTGAAGTCCCAGTCTTTTTCCTCACAGTCCAAAATGGTCCCATTACTGACAAATCTGGCATAAAAGACACAAAGAACAATGGATTATTTTCCTGTGCTTTTGAATTCAGGGCTTGTAGAATGACAGGATACAACCAAATGGGCTGAAGTTTTTATTATATTTATTATTTATTTCTTTGATTTATATCCCGCCCTTTCTCCCAGGAGGAGCCCAAGGTGGCAAAGTTATCCAGACTTTGCAGCTATTTTATATCATTTAATCACCAAAGTTTCTAAAGTCACAGGCTGAGGAACCTTTTCTGACCGGCAGGCCAAATCCTTCTGCCCACCCCTGGAAGGCCAAATTTGACAGGTGGGCAACCCTGCCCACCTGTCAATCACTGTCTTCTCAGTGACTGACTCTCTTCCTTTCACTCTAATTGGCTCCAATCAGCACAAAAGGACAAAGAAGCATCAGGTGACTCTACGCTTTGAAGCCTGGACTGTTGGCAGTAGCGTAGTGGCAAATTCAGAAGTGCAGGGTCCCTTCATGATAGTCACACCATACCCCTTGACAGTCACACATCCCAGGATTCACTATCTCTTCTGCAATTACAGAATTAAAGAACAAGAATAAAACTTGTGTGCATAGGCTCCCCATATCACCAAATATCTCTCTCTGGGGGCTAAACATTGCCAGAAACCTTTTGATTGTAAGAATTCTGGAGTGAAGCTAAGTGTGGGACTAGGATTTGGGAGACCAAGGTACTTTGCCATGAAGCTCACTTCTCACATACCCTAGGAGCCAATCATAATGAAATGAGAAGCATATACTACTGAGAAGAGTCTTCTCAGTGACTGACTCACTTCCTTTCACTCTAATTGGCTCCAATCAGCACGAAAGGACAAGGAAGCATGTTAGAGCACTGAGAAGATTCTTCTCAGTGGCTGACATGCTCTCCTTTCATGCTGATTGGCTCGAACATAGGGACCTTGCTCAAAAAAAGTAAAGGGTCTATGACCTCCCACCACCCTGGATAATTATACCCCTGACTGGACTTCAAAGGGCAGCATGGGGCTGTTTGAGAGCCCTCTTGCAAACAACAGCACATTGGAAAGGAAAAGAAGTTAAGAACCTGGTAATAGCTTACCCTGCAATATTACACAGAACATCAATCCTCTTAACTTCCTTGGCCAGTTTTTCAATTTGTTCTTTGTTGGTGACATCCAGCACCTGAACCTGGATGCCTGTTGAGGATATGAACATATTAGATGCTGTGATGCTATTATATTCTCACAATAAAGAAAGACTACCTTGCATGCCGCAGGTCATGAATCTGTACAGCCACATGAATCAGTGGGCTGTGACACTTCTGCACATACAAATGAATGCATGTGGGTGCTCCACACAGCTCAGAAGCTCAATGGTTTAAGGTTCCCGATTGTATGGGGAGCCTAACCATGTAGAACTGTATGTGCACAGAGGCACCCTTTTTCAGACCCTCGATTATATGCATAGAATGTAGCCCGTGAGCATAGAATCATAGAATTGTACAGTTGGAAGGGGTCTATAAGGACATCAAGTCCAACCCCCTGCTCAATGGAGGGATCCAACTGGAAGCACACCCGACAGGTGGCTGTCCAGCTGCCCCTTGAATGCCTCCAGTGTTGGAGAGCCCACCACTTCCCTAGGTAATTGGTTCCTTTGTCTTACCGCTTTAAACAGGAAGTTTTTACTGATGCTCAGCCAAAATCTTGCTTCCTCTAATTTGAACCCATTATTCAGTGTCCTGCACTCTGGGATGATTGAGAAGAGATCCTGGCCCTCTATGTGACAACCTTTCAAGTGCTTGAAGAATACATAGTCCTACTCTTCTTGAAAGATATCTACATGCGGAGGGAACTTGTGAAAGGGGCTAAAATGCCAATATATTCCCATTAGAAGTCAGGCAGTTAGTGTCACCAGTCCCATTCTGTGGAATTCTCTCCCAGCAGAGATTCTGCAGGTATCCTCACTGCCAGCCTTTAAACTTTTCAGTAGTTTAAACTTTTAAAAGCTGAGTCAGTCGTTTTTATGATCATTTTGCATTTTATGCACTTGACCATTTTGTTTTACAAAACCCCTGATATGAGGGGCAAACTATAATTTTATAGAGAGAGAGATAAACAAACATTAAAGTCAATAGGACTTCCAGTGGCAAAGCGAGCACATTTTGCAGAAGCATCAAGGGGCCGGGGTGAAACAGGCAATTCACATATCCCCATTTTTGTGCCTCCAGGGTAAAATGCAAAGAGGAAATTTGCTTGTTTCAGCTGCAGCCACACTGGGAAAACATGCATGAAGGAAATATACAAGCATCCCTTTGAAATAAGTAAGGTGAAGGTGGAGGAAAGGAACGGTATAAATCACTTGAACATCCTTCCTCTCTTGCATTCTATGAGAAGCCATAAGAGATGGAGGAGAAATTTGATTCAATGCACATTTAAAGCCAACTCTATCAAATTTGCAATCTTCCAGAATTTGTACTTTCTGAATTTTGTGATGCAATTCGCCAACTAAACAATGTTTAAAAAAATGCATATAAGGGAACAGTGTGCATAAAAATGAATATATGAACAAAACATATAAAAGTGCATTATATTAGGAGAAATTGCTTGCAAAAATTATACCTTAGTGAAAACCTGCATACAAAAATGTGTATATTATGAGAAATTTGCACTAAAATGCTAAAGAATTTTCATAAGTTTTTAAAAAAGCACATATTGTTGTTTTTTTCAATTAATTTTTATTCATTTTTAATTAATTTTTATTCAAAAAAAGGCACATATTGTTGCAGAAATGTGAACTGAATTTACGATTATACAAATGAGAAGCATTTTTTTTAATCCTTATGAAAATTCATCAGCATTTTAAGTGCAAATTTCTCCTAACACACATTTTTATAGCAATTTTGATTAATGAACAAATTTCTGCAAGCAATTTCCCCTAATATCATGGCACTATTATATGTTATTTTCACTAATATATGCATTTTATGCACACTTTACCCTAGTGTATGCATTTTTGTACTTGGTACTTGGCTGGAAAGCTGCACTGGAAAATTTAGAGAAGAGCGAATTTTGCAGGATGGCTGTGTTCCAGTTTACATATTGTTTTGACAAGTGTGGATTTGGCAAGTTCGCCTCAAAATATGAACTGACTTGAGTTTCTTCCCCATCACTACTGCTCGTTCGCTAGAGGTGGTGGATCGGGCAGGGAAATGGAGATGTAGGGAAGGAGACCACACAATGACAAGAGGGCTCAGATGGCATCTTTGTGTTCTGTTCTCCCTTCCACCTCCCATCCATCCAAAAGCTGAAGCCACCTCTGGCTCCAAATAACTAAAGAGATACCTGGGTAAGCTTCCAGTTCTCGGAGTTTGGATTCATTGACATCTGTAGCAATTACTTTGGCTCCTTCCTTTGCAAAAGCCTTTGAAAACAGAACCATCAGTGGTTAATATCTACACGTATTAAAACATGGACTTTGCCTCCTCCCTGCCATTTCTAGATAATTTTCTCGTTGTTGGCAAATGGGGAGTTAGCGTCAAAACATTAAACCTAAGGAGTTGTATGGCACTGAATTCTCAAAGAATGGGCTTCAAATGATACACCATCCCGTGGTGTTTATAGTTCTCTGTGTCAGTCAGATCAAGCCTCCCTTTCTGTCTCTAAGAGTATTCTGCTTCACATTTTCCTAGACAACGTTTTTTAAAAAAGAACAATAAGCAGGAGGAGGAAGGAAGAACCTGCGTCCCTCCTGTTGTTTCTGGACTACAGCTCCCATCATCCGTGACCATTAGCCATGGGAGGCTTGATGTGAGTCCAACATCATCCGGAGGGCTGCAGGTTCCCCATCCCTGATCTACATTTTAGTTTCTTGGGAGGCTATGACCATTCCTATTATAAGTGCATGCCTTTCCAAATCAAAATGCAAAGCCTTATTACATTCCACATTTAATATCCATGGTAAAGTAGATAGCAGCATGTCGCGCCCCCCCCCCCCAAAGAAGCTACATATAGTAAAAGTGAACTTCTGCTGAGTTATTATGGCTAAGAAGCCAAAGCAGGGATACTGAGAAACAACAGAGACAACCAGTTTATTAACTGGGTGACCCCCAAGGTTGCAAAAGTGGAAAACCCCTAGGAGCTATTTATTTATTTATTTAATTAATTTAATTTATATACCGCCCTAAGCCAAAAAGGCTCTCTGGGCGGTGTACATAGAGGATAAACAAGAAAATATATGAATAGAACAAATATAAGAAAATCAAAAAGCAAAACAAACAAAGAACAGAAACCAAACAACATCAGAACATACCAGCAATGAAACACTGTTTTAAAATACACTACAAAACAATTTCTTTAAAAAGAAATTATTAGAAAATGTGCATGGAGAATATATAATGAAAGAGAGAGAACAATTAATAAAGGAAGGATATAGTTCACAATGGTTTGCCTATTTACAATTGTTAGAAAGATACAAAATGGATAAAAAATGTATGGGTTTGAAATAAATAAATCTGATTTTGAAGTAGATTTGTGTACAAATGATGAATGTATAATTGCAAAAATGTATAAATTTTTATTGAAAATGGATATGGAAGAAGAACAAGTAAAAGAGTGTATGGTCAAGTGGGCAAAAAATTTTGGTTATAATATACAAATGGATCAATGGGAAAATATGTGGAAAAAAGGTTTGAAATTTACATTATGTTATAATCTTAAAGAAAATTTTTATAAAATGATGTATCGTTGGTATATGACACCAGAAAAGTTGTCAAAAATGTATAGTAATGTTTCTAATGTATGTTGGAAATGTAAACAACAAAAAGGATCTTTTTACCATATGTGGTGGTCGTGTAAACAGGCAAAATTATTCTGGGCACAGATAGGTAGGATGATGCAAAAAATTTTGAAGATAAATATTCAGTCAAAGCCAGAATTTTTTTTATTGGGCTTTATGGGTAAACAAAAAGAAAAGAAATATGGAAGAATAATATTATATATGATTACGGCAGCAAGATTATTATATGCACAAAAGTGGAAAATGGAATCAGTACCAACAATGGAAGAATGGCTATTGAAATTAATGGACTTAGTCGAGATGGACAAATTGACATGCCTTCTCAGAGAAAAAACGATAGATACATTTCTTAAGGAATGGAAGCCTCGTTTGGACTTTTTGTTGAAAGAAAAAAATGAAATGATGATAATGGGATTTGACGATTAATCAAGATAGACTATGGAAAAAAGTGAACTTTGTATGTTTTAGGGGTCAAGTTTGATATATATTATGTACCTATAGCTGATCTGTAACAAATCGGAAGTCAAGTTTTTTTTTCTTTTTATTTTTGTTGTATTGTTTTTGTTGTTTGATTTTGTTGTGTTTGTTTTATAAAAATTTGAATAATAAAAATTATTACAAAAAAAAAATAAAAAGAATATTTAAAATTTTTAAAATGCCTGGGAGTATAAAAAGGTTTTCACCTGGCGCCGAAAAGATAGCAGCGTCGGCGCCAGGCGTACCTCATCGGGGAGACTATTCCACAATTCGGGGGCCACCACTGAAAAGGCCCTGGATCTAGCCACCGCCCTCCGAGCTTCTCGATGTGATGGCACTCGGAGGAGGGCCTTAGATGTCGAGCGCAGTGTACAGGTAGTTTCATATTGGGAGAGGTGTTCCACCAGGTATTGCGGTCCCATGCCGTGTAGGGCTTTATAGGTCAAAACCAGCACTTTGAATTTAGCCCGGAAACAAATAGGAAGCCAGTGCAGACGGGCCAGAAAAGGTGTTATATGAGCAGACAGTCTGGTCCGCGTCAATAGTCTGGCCGCTGCATTCTGGACTAACTGTAGTTTCTGAACTATCTTCAAGGGCAGCCCAACGTAGAGCACATTGCAGTAGTCCAACCTAGAAGTTACCAGAGCGTGAACAACAGAGGTGAGGTCATCACTGTCCAGATAGGGATGTAGCTAGGCTACCAATCGAAGATGGTAGAAAGCGTTCCGTGCCACCGAGGCCACCTGGGCCTCGAGAGACAAGGAAGGGTCGAAAAGAACTCCCAAGCTACGAACCTGTTCCTTCAAGGGGAGTGTAACCCCATCAAGAACAGGATGAACATCCTCCATCTGGGCAGTGAAGGCACTCACCAGCAGCGTCTCGGTCTTGTCTGGATTGAGCTTCAGTTTATTAGCCCCCATCCAGTCCATTATCGCGGTCAGGCAACGGTTTAGTACGTTAACAGCCTCACCTGAAGAGGATGAAAAGGGGAAATAGAGCTGCGTGTCATCAGCATACTGATGACAACGCACCCCAAAACTCCTGATGACCGTACCCAGCGGCTGCATGTAGATGTTGAAAAGCATGGGGGACAGTACCGATCCCTGCGGGACTCCACAACGGAGAGTCCAGGGTGTCGAGCAGTGTTCCCCAAGCATTACCTTCTGGTGACGACCCACCAAGTAGGAGCGGAGCCACTGCCAAGCAGTACCTCCGACTCCCAACTCCGTGAGTCTCCCCAGAAGGATACCATGGTCGATGGTATCAAAAGCAGCTGAGAGATCAAGGAGAATCAACAGAGTCACATTCCCCCTGTCCCTCTCCCGACAGAGGTCATCATACAGGGCGACCAAGGCTGTTTCGGTGCCAAAACTGGGCCTAAAACCGGATTGAAATGGATCAAGATAATCAGTGTCATCCAAGAGCCCCTGGAGCTGGCTGGCAACCACCCGTTCCAGGACCTTGCCCAGGAACGGAACATTCACCACAGGTCTATGGTTGTTCAGGTTATCTGGGTCCAAGGAGGGTTTCTTCAGGAGTGGTCTCACCACCGCCTCTTTTAGGCAGTCAGGGACCACTCCCTCTCTTAAAGAGGCATTAATTACCTCCTTGGCCCAGTTGGCGGTTCCGGACCTGCTAGCTTTCACCAGCCAAGAGGGGCAAGGGTCCAGAACAGACGTGGTCGCCCGCACTAATGACCCCTCCCCAACAACCGCTCAATGAGGACTAAGTATGCTCAGTGGTCACAGGTTCCTGAGCATCAAGGGAGGGTGGTGGTGGGTGCGGTGGTGGAATAGATGGTTCTCAAAGAAGCCCTAGCTGGCACCTTGAACAGGAGCATTCCACACTGCAACATTTTGTTGCAGGTCCCATGTTTCCAAATATTATTCCCAGTACTATTCCCTAAAAAAAACAAAAGCTAAAGGAAACTTGCATAATACAAAACGAATTGCAGTTGTTCAGTGTGTTCCAAAGAGGTGCTTATGGAATGATTTTTGTTTACGTCAAGAATCAGGCTTCACTTCATGGGTACCTTTATTGTTCTCAAATTTTGCCCTATGTAATCTGCCCTTATTTTAAGACTGAACTTTCAGCTTCTTCGATTCTGAACACTTCAAAGCAGACCCTTAATGCAGTGAACCAATACCACTCATTATTTCCACCTTTTATATGGAGCACCACAAATTTGAATCTGTTGTATTTGGTTTAGAGGGAGTGTACTTACAAAGACACTGCTTTTACATATTTTTGTGCAGAACTTAGCATTAAGCAGTGTTCTTCAACCTTGTGCCCATCAGGAATATATATTTAAAGCAGTATCATACCACTTTAAACAGTCATAGCTTCCCCCAAAGAATCCTGGGAAGTGTAGCTTGCTAAAGGTTCTTAGATGACTCCTATTCTCCTTACAAAGCTATAATTCTCAGAGTTCCCTGGAAAGAGGGATTCACTGTTAAAGCCGTCTGAGAACTGTAGCACTGTGAAGGGGATAGCGGTATCCTAACAACCCTCAGCACCCTTAGCAAACTACACTTCCCAGTATGCTTTGGGGGAAGCCATGACTGTTTAAAGTGGTATGACACTGCTTTAAACACATGGTGCAGATGGGGCCTTTGGGTCTCCAAACGTTGGTCTACAACTCTCACCATCCACAGCCAATTTAGCCAATGGTCATGAACGATGAGAGTTGTCCTCCAACAACATCTGCAGACCCATCATTGAACAACATTAGTAAAAGCAGGAGTGGGAAGCCTGTGGCCCTCCGGATGTTGTAGGACTACAGTTCCCATAATCTCTGACCACTGAACATGTTGGTTGAGGCTGATGGGAGTTGGAGTCCTACAACTTCTGGGAGGGCCATATTTTCCCCATCCCTGGTTTAAGATTAATAGCACTGATCCTTTGCAATTTTGCATGGCCACTGGATTGGGCTGATGGGAGTTGTAGTCCAAAAAAGTAACTTTTCCAAGCGCTGGGTCTTAGACCCTTTACTTTTTGGGAGCAGGGTCCCAGCGGGGTCCCTCTGTCTTCAGCACTCTGTGAGCCAACCAGTATGAAAGGAAGAGTCTTCTAACATGCTTCCTTGTCCTTTCCTGCTGACTGGAGCCAATCAGAGTTAAAGGCGGTAAGTCAGCCACTGACAAGACTCTTCTCAGTAGCTTATGCTCCTCCTTTCATGCTTATTGGCTCCTACGGGTGTCTGTTATGGGGGAAGGCATTAACAAGGATCTCATTCTCAACTCAGCAGCAAAAAAGGGGGAGGGGCATAGTTGTGACTAATATGAAGGAACCCTGCACTTCTGAATTTGCCTCTACACTACTGCCCTGGGGGTTTAAGTCTTTCCCCCCCTAACTCATTAAAGCACAGGTACTTTTGTAATTGCAGTTTAGAGAAGGAATTCACAGCCCCAAATGAGAGAATCCATTAAGTATTTCTGGACTTACTAAAGCCACAGCGCGACCAATTCCTTGTGCTGCAGCAGACAGCAGTATCACTTTCCCATCAAGCCGCCCCATCCTGCACCCTGTAGGTGATTCAAACAGATAGTGGCATCTTATTAATAGAGCTCATTACAGTAGCAACAGCTGCAGGAAACTTACATCATCATTGTTGTTGGTTATATAACCATCCACACAAGTATTTCAGTACATTTGCATGCTATTTTATTTTTGCATAATTAGCAAGAGATGATCAGCTGATTTTAACAAGATTATTTATAGTATCAATTATCCAACGGCTTGATTTGACAAGTTCACTTCTTCTTTAACGACTATTTTTCAGATTGTTGTCATGTATATTTATGTTAGATATTTCTAAGCTACCTTTCTGGACTATAGCCTTTGCAAAGTAGCTTACATGAATATCAAATATATAGTTCATTAACAGAAGTAACATATATAAAGTCATAATAAAAAAGGCAGTTTATGTTTGCCCAAATACAATACCAACAAAGACTCCAGCAGCAGCACATGCAATAAAACCTTACAATTAAAAGCCAAGGAAAACTGATGAGCTTTTAAAACTTTTTTTTATCACTTGAACTCAAAGAGCCAGCTGTATCTGTATCACCAGGGTGGAGAACCTTTTTCCTTCTGAGGGCCACAGTCCCTTCTGGGCAATCTTCCAAGGGCCACATGTCACTGGTGGGCAGGGCCAGAGGCAAAGTGGGTAGAGCAACAAATACACATTTTTTACCTTTGTACAGTATGCTAGTTTCTACACACACACTCACATACCCCTCTCTGTCCTCCATCCAGACAAGCAAGAAGCATGATCAGAGTTTAGGAACACATGTGGGCTACAGAGCAGGACCAGAGAGAGATGTGGCCTGGGGATAGTCCTGAGGACCAGATGATGCCTGGAGGGCATCATTTGGCCCCTCGGTCTGAGATTCCCCACCACTGCTCTATCAGAAGGGAATTCTATACAGTATGAGCCACCACTGAGAAGGCCCCATCTTGAGTGCCCACCAGCCCAATTGATCTTAAACACCAGCAGACGAATAGGTCCTTTACACACAAAATCTGATTTGAATTATATGATTGGAAAGAATGCATGATATTCTTTATTGTTTTTAATGCATCAAACAGATCTGCTCATTTCTTCACTTTTTTGTTTTCTCCCAATTATTACTTGAGGTATGTTGAAAATGTATGTGTTGGGACTCAGTTTGGTTCAGCGCATTAAATTCCATTTTGTACCAATTATGGGTTATTTCCAATGCCCTCCCAATCCTCTATAACTGATTTTGATGTCACCCGAGGGGCTGGAGGGGGCAGGAGGAAAAGAGGAAACTCTGTGGCACGCATGAAGTCCACTGCGCCACTAGAGCTCCAGCACTGGATACGCACCCCTTTTTAATCTTCATATATTTTTTCGGGTGAACCTCACCTAAAGCCTGGCAGTTTCTCACCAGCTGTTAACACATTATAATACTTGGGGACAGGCAAGAAATCTAAGGAGCAAAATATAAATGTCTTAATTCAAGATTTGGAGTGTAGGGCAGAAAGGTCTCCATTAGGGTGGCCATGGATCTTGAAGTTTGGTTTTGGATTAAAAGATAAAGAATCCTACAAAGTGAGAGTAGGAGGGCCCTTGAAGCTGCCCATCCACAGTTAAATAATAATAATAATAATATTTAATTTGTTTGTCGCCTATCTGGCAAATGGCCGCTCTAGGCGACGTACATTAAAATGAGATAAAATACAACAATAACAATGCAGTCATATTAATAACAGTAAATAAAAATGCTGGACAGTCATCAATACATATAAAAACAATTATATTAACAGCATACGATGACAAGATCAAGGAGATTTACCCTTCCCAAGGACCTCAAAGGCCTGTTGGAACAGCCATGTCTTCAGGACCTTGCAGAATACCTCTAGGGAAGGGGCATGTCGAAGGTCACATGGGAGGGAGTTCCAGAGAGTGGGGGCCACCACAGAAAAGGCTCTCTCCCTAGTACCCACCAACCTAACTATTTTGGTTGGCGGGATTGAGAGAAGGCCTTGTGTGGCTGATCTAGTTGGGCGGCATAGTTGGTGGCGGTGGAGGCGCTCTTTCAGGTAAGCTGGACCGAAACCGTACAGGGTTTTAAAGGTTAAAACCAACACCTTGAATCGGGCCCGGAAAACAACCGGTAGCCAGTGTAGATCAAATAATACTGGCGTAATGTGGTCCCGGCGGCGGCTGTTGGTAAGTAAGCGCGCCGCTGCATTCTGTACAAGTTGTAATTTCCGGGTCGTTTTCAAGGGTAACCCCACGTAGAGCACATTACAGTAGTCCAGACGAGAGGTGACCAGGGCATGCACCACGAGTGGAAGCTGTTGAACAGGGAGGTAGGGTTGCAGCCTACGTATAAGATGTAATTGATACCAAGCTGCCCGACTCACAGCCGAAATTTGAGCCTCCATGGACAGCCTGGAATCAAGAACAACTCCGAGGCTGCGGACCTGGTTCTGTAGGGGCAACCTCACCCCATCAAATACCAGGTCAACATCTCCTAACCCTCCCTTGTCTCCCACAAGTAGTACCTCGGTCTTATCAGGGTTCAACTTCAACCTGTTCCTGCCCATCCATCCACTCACGGATTCCAGGCACTTGGACATGGTCTCCACAGCCCTCTCTGGTGAAGACTTGAATGAGAGATAGAGCTGAGTGTCATCCACATATTGGTGACACTGCAGCCCAAATCTCCTGATGATCTCTCCCAGCGGCTTTACATAGATGTTAAATAGCATGGGAGAGAGGATAGAACCCTGTGGCACACCACAATTGAGAGGCCAAGGGTCTGAAACCTCATCACCCAATGCTACCTGTTGGCGCCTATCAGTGAGAAAGGAGTGGAACCACCGTAGAACTGTGCCTCCCAATCCCAAAATCTCCAGGCGATCTAAAAGGATACCGTGGTCTACGGTATCAAAAGCCGCTGAGAGATCCAGGAGGACAAGGAAGGTGAGTTCTCCCCTATCCATTGCCCTCCTCATATCATCGACCAGAGCGACCAAGGCTGTTTCAGTTCTGTGTCCAGTCCTGAAACCCGATTGGTATGGATCTAAATAATCCGTTTCATCCAAGTGTGTCTGCAACTGATTTGCCACCACTCTCTCAATGACCTTGCCCAAGAATGGTAAGTTCGAAATTGGGCGGAAGTTGTTTAGAATCTGGGGATCCAAGGAGGACTTCTTTAAGATGGGTTTAATAATAACCTCCTTGAGGGCTAGTGGCATAACACCCCCTTGCAGGGATGCATTAACCATTGCCTTGATCCCCTCACCCAATCTCTCTTTGCAGCTCATAAGGAGCCACGATGGGCAAGGGTCATTTAGACAAGTGGTAGGCCTTACAGATGAGAGCACCTTGTCCACATCCTCAGAAGGAAGAGGCCGAAATCGATCCCATTTGACCGGTTTGCAACTGGTCACCTCTAGCTCACTCACTGTATCCACGGCGCACGGAATCGAGCTCCTCAGGTGCTCGATTTTATCAGCAAAGTGCTTTGCCAATTTGTCACAGGAGGCCTTAGACTGTTCCAAGGGTTCCTGAGCAGCTGGACCGACCAGGCTTCGGACCACTTGGAACAACCTCCTGGGACAGCACTCTGCTGATGCAATAGAGGCAGCAAAGAATTCCCTCTTTGCTGCCCTTACCGCCACTTGGTAGGCAGCTATTGCTGCTCTAACCTGTGTCCGAACATCTTCGGAGCGCGACTTCCGCCACCGGCGCTCTAGTCGTCTCACCTCCTGTCTCAAAGTACGCAACCGTGGTGTGTACCATGGTGCTACTTGAGTTCTGTTCAGGGGGAGAGGACGTTTCGGAGCGACTTGGTCTAATGCCCCGGCGATCCTCTCGTTCCACTCCGTCACCAGGGCTTCGACCGGGCGACCTTCAGCAGGTTCTAATTCCCCAAGCGCCGTCAGGAAACCATGTGGATCCATCAGGCGTCTGGGGCGGACCATTCTAATAGGACCTTTACCCCTGCGGAGGGCGTGCGGCATCGACAGATCCATCTTTACCAGATAGTGGTCTGACCATGACACAGAGGTAATAGAATTGGCCCCTAACTTCAGCACACTACCCTCCCCCCCTGGGACAAATACAAGGTCAAGAGTATGACCGGCTACATGGGTGGGCTCAGTATTACTAAGGCGCAGTTCCCAGGAAGCCATGGTTTCCAGGAAATCCCGAGGAGCTCCAGTGAGAGTGGTCTCGGCGTGTATGTTAAAATCACCCAGAACTAACAGTTCCGGGGACAACATTCGCACGTCCGAGATCACCTCAAGCACCTCGGCCAGGGAGTCTGCTGTGCAGCGGGGCGGGCGGTACACGAGCAGGATCCCTAAACTGCCCTTCGAGCCCAACCTCCAGTACATACAATCAACAAAGCTAGTCCCACGAAGGGGAGGTCTGGCAAAGAGCAACGACTCTCGGTAAATAACTGCCACTCCCCCTTCCCGCCTTCCGACCCTCGGCTGCTGTGCGTAACGGAAACCTGGTGGGCACATAGCCTCAAGAATAGGAGCTGAGGCTTCATCCAACCAGGTCTCCGTAATACATGCCAGGTCTGCACATTCATCCAGGATCAGATCATGGATGGTAGATGCCTTCTGTACTACAGACCTGGCATTACACATCAGCAGTCGAAGGTCAGTAGAAATCCTGCGTCCCCCAGCTTCCTTCTGGTTTTGGACAGACCTGGAACAAGGGATAGATATTATGTATCTATCCCTTGTTTCTCTACGTTGACATGGTCTGCCCCCAGCACCCTTCCAGCGCCTGCCGCCCAATCTTATTATACTTTGGCCCCCAGCTCTTCCCTCCTCTTCCCTCCCTGATTTACACATGGCCCTATCACATGGTAGCAGGCTGTAGTTTACCCCTCACAGAGCTATACCAAGTACCCTTAACAAATAACAGTTCCCAGAATTCTTTTGTGTGCATATGTGCTTTAAATGGGCTTTAAATGATAGTTTATCAGGAGCAAAGTAACTTCTATTCTATTAAATCATGGGTAGGGAACTTTTTTGGCCCTAAGTTCCAGATCCTTATCAGGATCAGCCACGTGGGCCAAATTTGACAGGTGGGCAGGACTGCTGACCTGTCACTCACCTGACTTCACAAATGACATCAGACTTTTTTGTTCCTTTAAGTTGGGACTTCAAAGCACAGAGCAGGCAGCAAGGCACCGCTAAAGGCAACGAAAAAACTTCTAGACCAAGTAGGATTGCCCTCCTTTCACAACACCCAATGTAGGGAGAGGAGAGGACAAACCCACTTAGCGCTGGGTTCAGGTGCACAAGAGAGATAGCTGCTGGGAGCTCTCACGCGCACCCAGACCAAGCTGGATGCACAAGGAGGCCAAACCTGATTAGTGTTGGGTTCCTTCCAACTAACGGTGGAAGGATCTGTCAGTTTCGATTTTTTCAGTTTCCCAGTTTTCCAGTCTTAAATTCAGTTGTCCACATTTCTGCAGCAATTTGCAAATTTTATTTTTAAAAAAAGTCCTCATGAAAATTCATCAGCATTTTAGTGTTGACTAACACACACTTCCCCCTCCCCGAGCTATTTCCCCACATATAATGTATTTTTGTATGTTATTTTCACTAAGACACTCATTTTAGGCACACTTTCCTTTAACACAAGCATTTTTGTAAATATTGGTTGGCTGGAGAGCTGCATTGCAAAATTTACGTAAGTGCAAATTTAGAAGGATACTTGCGTTTTAGTCCACATATTGTTTTGGTTAGTGTGATTTAGATAGATTTGCCTTTAAATGTGAACTGAATTAAATTTCTCCCACAATCACTTAAAAAAAGTACAGACCACAAATCCAGCATATAAAGAACCTATGCATGTATCACAAGGGTTGCCAATCATTTTGGGCCAGTGGGTCATTTGGAATTTTGAGAGTGCTGGGGGCACCAGTCACAAAAAGTTTTGCGGCATAACACAAAAAGGTGATGGTGGGGTATGGCATGACATAAAATGGCAGTGGGGTGTATGTGGAATAACACAAAATGGCTGCCACATCGAAAGAGCCGAAAGGAAAGGAAATGGTGTGGGCATTGCTTCCCATCAATGGGAAAAAAGCAGGGCTTGGAAAAGTTACTGGATTGGGCTGATGGGAGTTGTAGTTCAAAAAAGTAACTTTTCCAAGCTCTGGAAAAAAGGTACCTACATCAGCCACTGCTGTGCTCATTCATAGGAAGAAGCTCTTTGTACCTCTCTTATGTTCAAAACAGAAAGGAAGGTAGGTGTCCAATCCTAACATCCAATGAAGGCATGTTTAAGGGGGGTGTTCAGTGTAGGAGAGGCTGAGCAGTGCCAACAGGAACTGAACAGGAAACACAGTCTTTCATGTATTGTGGATGTTTGAGGAGATATTTACTGAGACTTTTTGAGGGTGCCATAGGAGGTGCTGGTGGACACCCTGGTCCATACAGGCCCTGGGCTGATGGCCCCTGATGCGCAGCATCTATATGCAGAGGCTCTGTGCACAAGATCTAATCAACATGTTGAACCAGGGCCACTAGACTTTACCCTAATCACAATGGCTAGACTCATTTGAAGAATGTCTATAAGAGCTAATTGCTACTTCTTCTCAAGGTATTAACTTGTCCATGGAAATGGATTCCTATTCAGGCATATTACCTGGGACAAGCCATAGCATGCACTAGCTGTCGGGAGATCCTTTCTGTTATATGTAGCAATGAAAAATAGATGGAACAGTAAACTAATGATTAGGTATATGGCTAGACATTTGCTTTGGTTCATCACTCACATGGCAAAATCCTTTAAAAAAGGCATAGAGATACTTCCAAACGACTGCTGTATGCTAAAAACACATCAGCACACCAGTGTGCAGACAATTCTCACTGGCCACAATTAATTTCCCAGCTTCATTTGAAAGAGACTGTTATTAGAAAAACCAAGAAGAGAGCCAGCAAAACTTACGCCAGGAGTCCAGGAACCGACTTCTTCAGAGACCTTTGTCCAGGTCACGAGGTGGTTTCATGTTTTTTTCTGACGGCATGCTGGGATTTGTAGTAAAGTAAGCTGGAAAACTGCTTTTGAGTTCAGACAATTTGTTGCAGTTGTAAGAGAGGCTTATATACCGCCATCTAGTGAGGTTCCCCAAATACGCCAAGACATGATTGCTATGTTAGTATTTCGTCTGTACCTCCATCTTTCCCACATTCTTTCAATTTTTCTGTATTTCCTTGTACACAGTGTTTCTTATGCTTTTTGTCACATTGTTTCTGGCTTTTATACATTGTAATTCTAAAACTCAATAAAAAATAATGTTTTTAAAAAATGGCACCACAGAAAAATGTTAGCATCAGACTGCTGCTTTTGAAACAAGGTAAGGGGTGAAAAGGTACTGCTTTCAATTAATTGAGTGGGGTTTAAATCTGTGTTCAGCATCTCTAGAATGAATGCTACTCTTGACAGCCAAAGTAGATTGTTCAGGATGCTAGGATCATGATTGCCAAGAGGTTAGATTTTTTTGCCATTTAATCAATTTACAGAATTGAAAGATACAATTCATAGACATTGTCTACTAGTGCAAACGCACGGGCTGTTAGAGTACCTGCACACATACATACACACACACCTGTAAGTGCAGTAAGCCATTTCACAAGAGTGGCCATGGCTACATTTCTAAAATAGTATGCATGTATGGCTGTGAATGCTGCATGCTTCACAGCTGGAGAGAGGTGGCAGGTTTTCTTTAGCAGAGTACTTTTGCCTATTTGCATTCATGCTAGCCTTCCAATAACTGCATGGACAAGCCAGAGTAGAGTCCCAGATCACCCTGCACAGAGTGGCTGCCTGACATCTTGTCTCTGGAACACCAGAAGCAGTACCCCTGGGGATACCACTGCCTGAGATACGCAGCACTGCATTTACCATCAAACACCGGCTCTAGACAGATCAAACAGTATTCCCTTAGCTCAACCATTAAGAAAACCACTGACCACCTCCTGGAGATTCCTGGGCTCCTTCCCAAAATTTTCAACAAGTAGATGTTTGCAGACATGTAAATGGAAAAACAGAGGCAATATTACACCCAACCACTTCAGTAATGAGACTTTGGAAGCTGCTTGATAGCAGACCAGACTATTTCTTCACCTGCCTGAGGGCTGCTTGCTCCAAGGATGGGGGAAACCTGTGATCATCCAGATGTTGTTGGAACTCCCGTCATTCCTAACTGTTGACCATACTCTGTGGAGCTGATGGGAGATGGCGTCCCAACATCATCTGAAGGACCACAGGTTCGCCATCCCTGAATGATACTTACCTGCAGTGGCCAGAAGTGGCTTGCTAGATGGGGCATAGCAGCTCTGCTCAACCCAGAGCCACTTCTGGCAATGACTCTCCAGGGTTCTGGGGAGGCATCTTTTCCATCACTTGCTACCCATGTTCCTCCCAGGGGGTAGGGAGAAAGGTGTGAAATGCTAATTTGTCAGTTAACAGCTGAAACTTAATCCTGCTCTTCAGCATTTGGGGATCAGCGCTAGGCACTTTTAACTAGATAAAATGTATATTGCATTGAATTAATAGCATTACAAGTCCTTTAAAACAATTAGATTATCTGGGTGTGTAAGCCACACACAACTGACTTTAGAAAGGGCATGACTGAACAAGTATTATTTGAGAAAGGACAACAGTTTATAGATCAGCAATGTGTACTTCACCTCTTTCAGTTTTTATTACTAGCAATAAGTCAGCTGTACTAGGGTGAATTGCAGGGAGTGCAGACCTTGATGAGGACAGTGTAAACCAGAAAAAAAGGAAGGTTATTTCTATATCAGGATAAACCCATATACCTCGGAAGGAAAAAGGAGATTGTGCAATTTGTATACATTTAGGTAAACACACACACATATTGCTAAAGCCCCTCTCTATACCAAATGAAAAATCCTGTTTTGGTTTTTGGCTCTGGCTTGATATTTTATCAGCAATTTCCACATTTATACCTATTTTTGTAGCCTTAAGGTCTAGAAATGCCTAAGAAATGGCAATCTTTTTTATCCATGGCATACTTATAAATGGAGTCCCAGGAACTACCATGTGCCAAATAACACCTTTTGTTACTAGAGATGTGAAGGCCTAGTAACCCCCCAGGAAAATTAGGAAAAAACCGTTTTCCCCAATTTTTAGGGAAAAAATCCCTGCGCCCCAATGTTTCCAGTCCCCCCCCCCGGGCTTCACATCTGTTACCTTGCGTCAGATAGTTTTGCCTCAGTCTATATAATTTTGTCTGTCTCATCTAGGATTAAGACCTCACATTCTTTTATTTCTTTAAAGGAAGAATGAACCAAAATCAACGGATATGCAATTTCAGAGAAAGTATTTACCAAGATGTACATCCCAATTCCAAAGAAAGGGGATCCCAAGGAATGCAGTAATTATTGAACTTTTGCCTTAATATCCCATGCAAGTAAAGTAATGCTCAAGATTCTACAACAAAGGCTCTTACCATATATGGAGCGATAAATGTCAGACGTTGAAGCTGGATTTAGAAAGGGAAGAGGCACCAGAGATCGTATCACAAATATATGTTGGATAATGGAAAGGACCAAGGAATTTCAGAAGAAACTCACCCTGTGCTTTACAGATTACAGCAAAGCCTTTGACTATGTAGATCATGAAAAACTATGGAATGCTTTAAAAGAAATGGGGGTACCACAGCATCTAACTGCCCTGATGCGCAACTTATACTCTGGACAAGAGGCTACTGTAAGGACAAAATATGGTGAAACTGATTGGTTCCCAATAGAAAAGGGTGTGAGACAGGGGTGTATTTTATCACCCTATTTGTTTAATCTGTATGCAGAACATATCATATAGAAAGCGGGATTGGACCAATAGGAAGGAGGTGTGAAAATTGGAGGGAGAAATATCAATAATTTAAGATATGCAGACGGTACCATACTACTAGCAGAAACCAGTAATGATTTGAAACGAATGCTGATGAAAGTTAGAGGAAAGCACAAAAGCAGGACTACAGCTGAACATCAAGAAGACTAAAGTAATGACAACGGAAGATTTATGCAACTTTACAGTTGACAATGAGGACATTGAACTTGTCAAGGATTATCAATACCTTGGCACGATCATTATTTATTTATTTATTTATTATACTTGTATACCGCCCCATAGCCAAAGCTCTCTAGGTAGTTTACAGTAACTAAAATGGAGACAATAGTCAAGAAATCAGAAGGCTAGGACTGGGGAGGGCAGCTATGAGAGAACTAGAAAAGGTCCTCAAATGTAAAGATGTATCACTGAACACTACAGTCAGTATCATTCAGACCATGGTATTTCCGATCTCTATGTATGGATGTGAAAGTTGGACAGGAAAAAAAGCGGGTAAGAGAAAAATCAGCTCATTTGAAATGTGGTGGAGAAGAGCTTTGCGGATACCATGGACTGCCAAAAAGACAAATAATTGGGTGTTAGAACAAAAACTAGAACTATCACTAGAAGCTAAAATGATGAAACTGAGGTTATCATACTTTGGACACATAACGAGAGGACATGATTCATTAGAAAAGATAATAATGCTTGAAAAAACAGAACGAAGTAGAAAAAGAGGAAGGCCAAACAAGAGATGGATTGATTCCATAATGGAAGCCAAAGACCTGAACTTACAAGATCTGAACAGGGTGGTTCATGACAGATGCTCTTGGAGGTCACTGATTCATAGGGTCGCCATAAGTCGTAATCAACTTGAAGGCACATAACAACAACAAACACTTGGGACAATAGCTTTCTACCACAGGTTTAACCTAAAGGAAGCATTATTCATTCCCTGCACAAGAGGCTCTACTTGCCATGCAATAGGGGTCTACTTGAGAATGTATGATGGTATTATGCTGCATAGCTCTGCCCCACCTGAGCTGCGTGAAGGGGCCCTATGTACATATATACACGTGTAGCACTCCATGGGATAATCAGGATTGTCCCTCACATGGAGCAGCAGGGTAACAGGCAGATTCTCCTTGTTCTTGCAAGTGAATGAGGCAATAATGATGCTTTTAAGACTAGCACAGAGGAAATCAGAGAATGAGGAAAACAATCAAGCAGGTTTCCTACTTCATGCTAGCAGTTTAAATGGAAACACGTCTTTGCAAGATTGTTTGCTGGCTGAAAATCTTTTAATGCTCAGTGAGTGGTACTGGTTGAACCTATGCATTCAGCACCACTGAGTTCTATGGAACTTACTCCCAAGGAATTACACATAGGATTACAGTCATGCCACATGGCAGGATTAATAATGCAAACCAAAGCCACCCCAGCCCAATTCCAACATGCTAACATGTACGCCAATTTGCCAGCTCACTGATCCAATATAGCTGCCTACGGTTTTGGATTCTCCTTAGAGGGGTGGGTAGTGGGGGTTGTCATGATGAACTCATGTGCTTCTAAACTTATCTCTACACCCACTGCACTTCAGAAGATTTCAGTTGACTTCAGATTCAACCGCAGAAATATTTGTGCAAAATTCTGTTCTTTATTTAGCATTTTAAACAGAAAACAAAATGGATACCCCTTCATAAGTAAAAGTCCAAAACATAAAGTATAACAAAAAGAAAGCAGAAGTTGACTATTGGATTCCAACTCAAGAGCAGGTGGGCTTATCCACAGAACATCTTTAGAGTCCAAAAGAGATCCAGATGGCTATTGTGTCTTACAGTCAGAAACACCATCTTTTTTTGCAGTTGCAATCCAGTGCTTAAGATTGTTTTCTGTGGACTCTGCTCCTGCAGACTTTGTGTCGGTGGACTGAGCACCCAAAGACCTTGAGTCTGTTGGAGAAAAGAACAGTTGCCATCTGTTTTAATTAAGAAATGACTGTAATCAAGTACATGCATTCAAGAAAGATTCCTGTAAACATTAGATGCAACCAGAAGGTAAAAAAATTGCTCAGAAAATAATGGCCATTTGGGGTAGAAATGCTGAGGCCTCTGGGCCCTTGCAGAAAGTGTAACAGGACACATCATTAATCCTTGGGACAACTTGGGCTCATAAGCCATATTAATACAAAAAAGGCAATGAGCTGAACTTTTGTCCTTTAGAGAATGTATTGGTGTACTTTATGTTAGATGTATTTTGCAATTAAATTATGATCCCTGTGAAAGGGAGAAGAAACTGATTTATTTGGGGAGGGGGTGGAAAAGGATAGATTAAAAACTGTACTAGAAGGAACGATAGCTAAGGAATTCCACTGCCAAGACTGGCAGACAAGGACAGGAAGGAAGCATTGCAACTATGCTGTAAAAGATATGTTTCAATGCTTCTCGCCAATCTCAAAAGATGTCGCTTTCCTAGATTTTTAAAAATCGTTAACAGCCTCACTATGTTCAACGTTTAAAATATTAATTTTGTACATCTACAAACCCAAAGCTTAAAAAGTTACATGTAGATATGATTTGTACCCAGTTCAATATTACGATTCCAAGTTGGGACATAGTTGTGCTGCAATGAGAGGGGAAGAGCAGGGTGACTGAGCAGGTGATGGACTGAGGGAACCAGGTTTGCTGGACAATTTTTTACAGGCTTTCAGAACCTCTAAACCAAAATCAGAACCACTTACACAACTGGCAGAACCCGACTCTACTATGCACCTCAATAGGCCATCTACTCAAAGAACCTAATAGCAGGGATGAGGAACCTGAGGCCCTCCAAGGTGTTGATGGACTCTATCTCCCATCAGCACTAGCTAGCATGGCCAATAATCAGGAGTGATCAACTCTGGGAAGGCCAAGGGTTTCCCATCCTTGCTCTATAGTCTGCTTTAAAGAAAGCAATCCTAGCTATGCATGCCGTCTCCCCTGCATGCAAGGGTCTTCTTGCACAGCCATTCCTGCTTCTTGCTGTAGCAACCTGGCTATAATCCAGATCTCTGCAGTAGATGGGAAAGGATGGGCCCAAACACCCCTGAACTGCCACTATCTGCAACTTTTCATCCATCAAAGTTTGGATCTGTTAAGTCTAATAGCACCTACTGCGGTAACTGAAGTGTTCAAATGCAACCTCTCCCAGCCCTGTACAGTGGCTTGCCAGGCCTTCTGCTTCTGCAGTTCCACTTGAAGGATTTTACATGGTTGGTCATTTTATTATTATTATTACTATTATGTGAAAGTAATCCATGCATTTTTCTTAGAGAGGTGCTTCACTTTGAAGTAGACCCTAGGAGTATATCACACTAAGACAGAACAGATTTCAGGCTTCTGAGATCTACTTTGTGTTTTACTAGAACCTCAAGATCCACTAACTGCAAATGATGTATGTTGAAGAACATGGTGCCCCTAGCAGCTGCTAAAATGTAGGGATTTGTTTTGTGTACCAGAAATTAGCTGTGCTCACAGGCCTTCCCCACAGACATCCATTCCTGATTACTGCTTCATTTTGGCAGTCTCATTTTTTGGGTGGGGGTAAGACAGGTGTCATTTCGTTGTTGCAATTGTTAATCTGCTGGAAGTCAGAAATCCTTGACAGTCTAATGCAAATCACCCAGAGACCTGCCAGGAGATCCCAATCTACCTCCTGCACATCCCTGTATTACACCATTACCTACCTGTAAGAGCTAATTGAGAGTTGTCAAAGAAACTCGGATAGGTTAATGGCACAGGCGCAGGAGAGTCTAATGGCAGAATTCGCTGCAAAGAGCGTTTTTTACAGGGAGAAGGTGGCAGTTCTGAGAATGAAGGAGGAGCTGTCTTCTTCGGCGATTTTAGCCGATGCTCCTCGCTTATCTCTCTCGAGGATTGCTCCCTCCTCTTCAAAGCTTGCTCCTTCCATTTTTTGACTTCCTCTTTCAAGATAAGCTCATTTCTGGAACAGGAACAAGAGGAGATTTGTTGACCAGATACGGTCAGTTTGGTGCTTTTACCCTATGAAATTCACTTCTTTCAAGTGGAGAGGAAGGCTTGGTTTCATCTGGCACAAGGGTGGGAAAACTCAGGGCCAAGAGCCAAATGCTGCCCTCCAGACCTCCCTCTCAGGTCATTGGGACTCTTCCCCAAGACCACATCCCTTCTCCAGCCACACCCTCTCTCCTCAGGGGACATCCCTCGTTGGCCTTCCTTCACACCCTCCTTGGGAGTTTTTGCCGGGCTGAAATGTGCCCCTGAATTCTGTTAGTGACTCTTGCTTGCCTGGATGGGGGACAGTGGGGGGTGGGTTGAAACTACCCTAGCATACAAAGGTAATATTTGCACTCATCATTGCACCGCCCACTTGTGCTTCTGGCCCCACCCAACACTGGCATGAGGCCACTGGACGGCCGTTGAGAAGGGAAGGTGACCCACAGGCTGGTCTAGCTCCTGATCTACCCGAAGATATCCGACTCACTGCCATTAGCAGTCTCCTCATTCTAAATACTGTCTCACGTGGGGGTTTTCCACATGACTCTTTGCAGGGGTCTGGACAGCAATGGCCTAGGTGAGATCTGTCCTCTTATGAGCCATCTGATCACTGTCTACAACTTGGGCTACTACTTCCCATTTGGAGACGGGTGGTGAGCTAGGAGCAGGAGGCCAGGAAGTGCCAGGATGAGTCAGGTCTCTAACTCGGCAGAGTTTGGAGTCTGCTTGTAATGCCCCCACCCCCAAAATAGGGAACTGGTTTCCACCTCCCCCTTCTGAATTTTGGCACCATCACTCTTTAAAAAAGGAAATGCCTCCAGCATGGCTTCATTCAAATAACGCAAGCTGTGCCACTAGGCTTTTGTCTACTTCAGCGAACATGTCATGAAGTGACATTGTAAATTAGAAGGGCGTTGCATCATGATTGATTTCATTTTATCTGTCTTTCCTTTGACTCCAAGAACCCTCAAGGCAGCAGTCATGGCACTTCACCCCACTCCTCTTCACTCACAAAACTCTGCGAGGTGAAGTTGAAGATTGCAAAAGGACAAAAATGCAAAAATACATTTGATGCAGAGTGGTGGAACTTCATTACACACATCAATGCAGCAGACAATAAAAACAAGGTTCCCAAAGCTTTTATAATCCATGGATTTCGTAAAGGTGACCAAATAACAAAAACAGATTCTTTATTTGTATTTTTAAGTGCAGGAAAATCTGTTTTATACATGATGTGCCCCTCTCAGTCTCAGTTAATGTATGATCTGAGTTGTTCTTAACTGTATCAATAAAAAAATAAATAAATAAATAAAAAAAGCTTTGCAAGTTATCTTGGGCCAAGAGATAGTGACTGGCTCAAGATCACCCAGTGAGCTTTGTGGCTAAGCGGAGATTTGGTCTAGGATGTCTCCAGTTGTAGTCAAACACTAGCTCCTACACCACTAGGTATAAACAAGGGGAAAAAATCACCACCAGATTAATGATAACTTTTGTCTCCTAAGGGACAAAGTAAACCTACTTGATAGTAAGAGGCATGTGCCATACCTAGGGTCTCTAACATAGCACCTGTGGGCCCCATGATACCCTCAGATGGACCCACCCACCCACCCAGGCTCCCTGCCTCCCCCAAACTGTATTTTATTTGGGACATACATAGGTGTATTTCCTGTTGGGTTATTAAGCATCATTAGCTTTTGTTCTGTGAAATGGGTATTTTGTGGTGCCCACAACAGTTTCTTAGACTTCCAGATGTGCTCCGGGGTCCAAAAGGTTTGGGGGCCCCTGTGCCAAGCCATGGCATGTTCTGATAAGCCAGTCTATATGACCTCGGACCAAGCCAAATGCAACCCATCAGTTACATACTGTGGCTTGCCCAGCATTCTGCTTTTGCTGTCCCAGGCAGGCTGGCAGCTTCATGGCTCAGCAAACCTGCGAGTAGCTTATTTGTCTTGAAACAAATCCCACTGTTAAAATTCAGAGGATATGCAGCTGATAAATGGAAAAAGATTTTAAGGGTGACTTACTTCAACACAAGCTCAAACTGTTTCTTGAGTTGAGCATACTCCCTTTCCAGTGTTGCATGCTCAGTTTTCACCACGAGCATGTGGGTACTTTGTACTATTCCACTTCCACCGCCACAAGTAATTGGCAGCGATGACTGAGAATGGCCTTTGCGCGATGCTATAACTGAAAAACAAAGAGTTCAGAAAAGGAGGCTATTAAAAGCTGAAAGGACCATAAATACACCACAGTGATTGATTACCTCTGGGCGAACAACAGAATGGTAGGGTAAGCCTAAGTGTACTAGTCTCCTGAGACTGCAGAAATGGTTGACAGGTGAGGATCAGAATATTCCAAATGCTGAAGACATTTAATGGTTGACAGGTGAGGATCAGAATATTCCAAATGCTGAAGACACTTTTCAAAGCCAGCGGATACAGTTTAGAAGATTTAACAAAACATACACTTTAGGACTGAAGTTAAGCTGGTTCAGGCTCTCTACATCTTGGATTATATGATTGTTGAGGTAGGATGCAATTAAAATAATACCATATGCAAACTCAACAACCTAAGCACTGCATTGCAATAACACCTTGTCCCCAATGCTGTTTAACATCTATATGAAGCCCTTGGGAGCAGTCATCAGGAGATTTGGGGCGAGGTGTCAGCAGTATGCTGACAATACCCAGCTCTATTTCTCTGTAACATCTGAATTGGGAGAGGCCGTGCAAGCCCTGGACCACTGCCTGGATTTAGTGGTGGGCTGGATGAGGGCCAATAAACTGAGTCTGAATCCTAGCAAGATGGAGGCGCTGTGGGTTGGTGGTTCCCGAGTTCAGATAATTGGTCAGTTGCCTGCTTTGGATGGGGTCGTACTCCCTCTGAAGGAGCAGGTCTGTAGTCCGGGGGTGCTCCTGGATCCATCTTTGTCACTAGAGACCCAGGTGACCTCAGTGGCTAGGAGTGCCTTTTACCAGCTTTGGCTGGGAAGACAGCTGTGGCTGTTTCTGGACTGGGATAGCCTGACCACCGTTGTCCATGCATTGGTAACCTACAGGGTGGATTACTGTAATGAGTTCTGGTGGGGCTGCCCTTTAAGTTGATCCAGAAACTGCTGCTGGTGCAAAATGCGGTGGCGTGACTGCTCAATGGGGCAGAGTATTGCCAACGTGTCACCCTGCTCTGAAAGAATTGCACTGGCTGCCCATTAGGAACTGGGCTAGGTTCAAGGTTCTGGTTTTGATGTACAAAGCCCTATGCAGGTTGGGACCAGGATACCTGAAAGATCGTCTTACCCCTTATATATCCAGTCAATCACTGTGCTCTACAGGTGGGGGCCATCAGGAGGTCTGTTCCACGCAATATAGGAAGCAGATCTTTAGTGTAGTGACCTACCCTTTGGAATCCCTTCCCTTTAAATACTAGGCAAGCACCATCTCTGTTATATTTTTGGAGCCTACTGAAGCCCTTTCTCTTTCAACAAGCCTTTTAAGTAGAGACCTTATCCCAGTCTGCGTCTGTTTGAACTGCTCTTAGGATGTTTTTAATGCCTTTTTAAAAAAGATGTTTTAAAAAATGCTTTGTTTTAATATATTTTAAAGTCTGTTTTTATGATGTTTTAGAGTGTTTTTAGTGTTTTTGTTTGTCGCCTTGGGCTTCTACTGGGAGGAAGGGCAGGATATAAATTTAATAAATAAAATAAAATAAGATTTTAAGCAGAATATTTTCAAGTATTTTTTATACTTGTGTTTATTTTTTATTCATTCATTTATTTATTAGCTTTATTAGTTGCCCATCTGGCTGGTTGTCCAGCTACTCTGGGCAACGTATAAAATAAAAACATACAAATACATTAAAACATTAAAATCTCAACAACAACAACAAGTGGTTTTACTGTGTTTATGAGGACTTTGGAGACACATGAAAGAATCTGTGAACTCTAGCCTTACAAAGATGTTTGTTTCTCTTGTTAGACAATTTGTTACTGATTACACTCCATAACTCAGAAGAGTTAAATTGCAAAAGAAGCTTTTCTTAGATTGCTCATTTGGCCTGCATATCTTTTTTTAAAAAAAATAATCTACAATTTTTGTATTAACCAGGAGTGGGGAACCTTTTTCAACATGAGGGCCACATTTCTTTGCTTGTAAAATTTTAGAGGTTACATCCCAGTGGTGAGTGGGGCCAGTTGAAAAAGGGGGCAGGGCCAGAGGCAAAAGTGGGAGGAGCAACAGCTGTGACTCTTACCTTTGTACAGTGCGCTACATTCCAGTCACACAGAGGCTTCTACATGCCCCCACCCATTTCTCCATCCAGGCAACCAGAAAGCATTATCAGAGCTCAAAGACACATTCCAGCCAAGCAAAAGCACTCAAGCCTGAGGAGAGTCCTGTGATGTTCCTATATATTAGTGTATATATGGTAAGTGCTGGTTGTTTAGAGTATACATGGTAAGTAGTGAAAGAGGAGGGGGAGTGAATGGGCAATAGAATGCTTGATGATTGGCTGAATGTTTAAAATGGCTGACAGTATAAATGAAAGGATGACAGGTAAATCTGGGTGAATGTGAGGTGGTAAATTGTGGAATCTGGGGGGAGAAGAGAAAGAGTGGATTGCTTGGTGGGGTTTAGAGAGTTGTTTACCAGGAGGGAGGTGGAGTTTGGATTAGTATTGAGTAAAACCATATGCTTATGTGCCTTAAGAAGAAATCTTGTTTATCTTGTTAGCTTTGTTATCTGTAATAAATACTTAATTTGGTTTACCAAAGGCCTGATCCTTGGCTGGGGTTTCACAGACCAGAAGGGAGGGTAAGGTAATGACCAAGGCTGAAGGGGAACTGTAACAAATGGTGGCAGCGGTGAAGAGAATAACAATACCAGTATTCAGAGTCTCTGGGAATACTAGTATTGGGACGTTACTGGTGGTTGCCTAGCAGGGGGATCTGTTGAGATCTGTGCTAGAGCGGATAGGTAAACCATAAGAGAGTGCGGTCCGGACTGGTGGAGTCCCTGGTGGTGCCTAGAGACAGGCAGTAACCACGAGCAGGTAGGAACCTGACAGGGAGAGCCAGGGAAGGAGCATCACAAGTCCCGAGGGCCAGATGGGGAGGCCTAGAGGGCCACATTCAGTTCCCTGGCCTAGAGGGCCGCCACAAGCCACACTTTAAAAATACACCTGATAGAGCCAGAAGAAGCCTTTGCCTGTTATCTACTTACCAGTTACATCCTGTTCTTGTTGCACTTTGCGAAGCTCTTCCTTTAGTTTTCTCAATTGTTCCTCCCTGTGTTCTGCAAGCGCTTTTGCATTTGCCAACCTAAAGAAGAGCACCAAGATCATATTTGCCAATAACACCATCTAACATTTTGTTTATGGAAAAGAAATTAAGGCTGCTGTCACACACACGTGCAAGCACCATGTAACAGTGGGATTTCCTTCCAAATAGATGTGCATAGGATTGCACAGTACATAACCAAAGTCCCGCTGAGCTGGAGCATAGGCATGTCTCCTTCAGCATCCTGCTTCCCACTGTGGGAAATTATTAACAATACAAAACTGGGCGCAACCTTATCAGAGGGGTACGCTGTGTTGCATTAAAAAAAAACATGACTGGGCGACACCTTAAATACTAACTTGTTTGACATAAGCTGTCATAGGCCAACACCTACTTTTTCAGAGGCTGTCATTACTAGCTGCCATGTGAGGAAGCGAAGAATCAGACAGGTGAGAACTGCCACCTCCACTCGCTGTTGCTCTCAGCGACTGGGCTGGGCACCTCCTGTCCCTCACAGAGTCTATTGGTTCCTCCTGCCCCTTAAGAATCAGCCACAGGACCATCTGCTCAGGAAGCAAGGGTGTCAACTGGGCTCCCATGGAGGCAAGAAGCTGGCAGATTCCAGCTTATGCCCCCGAAGACCAGAGCCACCATCTGTAAGGTCAACAACTTCCAGCTGGTTTATAGGTCCCTTCCAGGAAAGCTGGATTGCCAGATTATTTCTCAGAGGCCACCAAAGAAGATCAAGAACCCCCATCCGAGCAGAGTATTGCTAACTTCCTCCATCCATATTTTGAGATGGATCAGAATAGAGAACAAGCAAGGAATGTTGCTGTCCTCCGTTATAAAGGGACACTTGTGGGTGGGGAAGAAAAGAGAGAGCAGGCTGGCAAGATTACATGCTCTCTAAGACAGTAATTTTGCTTAGCCTGTTCTCGGGGTCTTGTCTAGTCCAACAGTGCAAATCCTCATCAAGGCTACATAGAATGGCTAAGTACAATGGGACTCACTCTTGGTCAAAATATTTGGACCGTTTCATTCTTGCCATGTCTGCTTTAGCAAGCTGAGTTTTGAGGTCTTCAATTTCTTCCTTGTACAGTTCAGCACCTTTATCAAGCTTGGCCTAAAATTAAGAGGGAGACAGGAACACGTCTAGTGAGAGAGGGGGAAGACTGTTATGAACTCCTGTGCACAGATTATTCTAGAAGGCTACAGATAATGTTTAGAAATCATCAACATTTTACATACCGGATGAGAATAGACTACCAGAGTTGTAGAGTAGCTTCACCACCTTCTCTCTACAGCCACAATTCAGAGTTATTTATTTAGTAAAATTACAGAGCCCCCCTCTGGGCTGTAGAGCTTTTCCTAAGGGCTCTATATCTGCCTGCAAATCCAAGTAGCACCACGAGGCATGATAAACAAGGCATGTGTACCGTATGGATTTGTGACTAGAAAGCTAAGGTGGTCTAGTGGTTAGAGCAGAGGTAGAGAACCATTTCCAAACAGTGGGCCAAATATTGATCTCCCCCAGCCCCTCTAGGCCTCTTTGACAGGTGGATGAAGCCACCTATCTGTCCACCACCCAGTGTCATTATGAAAAATCACCTGGCATCAGTATGAAAAATCTGTTTCAAAGCTGTCTGCAGAGGAAAAAAACCTGTTTGCAGGCATGGTTTGAATCCAAACCACACCTGCAATTGGAAGAGGCTGATGGGAAATTCCTGAGTACAGTTGCTCCCAGTGGGGTTTGCCAATTGTCTTTACCTCCCTGGGCATAGTTTGGGGAAGATGGCACCTTGGGCCAGGTTGGGACCCTTGCCAATTTTAATCAGACCTGCAGATTGGAGGTTCCCAATGGCTGAGGGTTAGTGTTGGCCTAGGACCAGGGAGATCCAGGTTCAAATCCCCATTTAGCCATGAACCTCACTGGATGACCTTGGGCCATTTACTATCTGTCAGCTTAACCTACCTCTCAGGGCTGTAGTGAGGATAAAATGGAGAAGGAAACTATATATACTGCCTTAAACTCCGTGAAGGAAAGGGTCGGAGTGGATATAAATGTAGTAACCAAGTAAGTAAAGAAATATATATATTAGATTCTTTCATTCACATCTGTAATGGGAAGCATGAAAAATAGGAAACAGCAATCTCAGCCAGTTAGCGCACACCTTCAGAGTTAGTTGCTCCATTAGTGCAGTTCTTAGGCAGTCCTCTTTCTTCCCTAAGGTAGCCTGAAGTTGGACCACCTCACTTCTGGAAGTTCGCACTTTAAGTTCCATTTCCAACATGGCTATCCTTTTCTCCTTTTCCTGGAGATTTCTCTTAGCTTCGCTTGTGGCATTTTCCAGCTCTTGTTTTTTCAGATTTATATCCTAGTTATTAGAGAGGTGGAGAGCAATTCTAGGCTTTAAGAAGAATCAGACATAATAGATGGCAACTGGAAACACCAATGATCAGATGTGTCATCTTGGTGTTGGCAACAAAGTCCCTTGAGTGACTCTGGTTTAGGGTAGGGGCAGGATTCCCCCCCCCGCCAATCTGCTCCACCCTGCTCACCCCAGGCATCACGAAGGAGGAGGAGGCAGGAGAGAAGGGGTCCTCCTTGGGTGGAAGAATAGAGTGGCTGCCATGGCCAAAGCCTCCCCAGGAGTGCCAGACCATGGAGGAAGAGGAACAGGCAGAAGAGGCACCGCACCGTGGGGCAAGCGACAGGCTGCAGGCTAGGGTGGGGTGAAAAATCTGCTTAATTCCAACCATAGGGTTGGGGGTCAGAATTAAGCAGATATTTGCCCATTGCAGCCTGCAGCTTGCCCCATGGAGCGGATCCTCCTCTCCCGTTCTTACTCCTCCTCCATAGCCTGGCCCTGCCGGGAAGGCTTTGCCGCAGCTACCGCTCTGTCCTTCCCCCGTGGAGGACCCCTTCTCTCCAGCCTCATCCTCCCACATGATGCTGGGGGAGAGCGGGGTGGAACGGATCGGTGGCAGGGGCAGATCCCATTCCCAGTTTAGAGTCTGGAAGATGATTGTGGTAATTCAAAATATTTTTCAAAATGCTGGCCTTTTAAAAAGGAGTGACCTGACATGAGTGCAGGTGCTCAGAAAACGACATTATCGGTCCTCCAGCCTCTAATGGAATGGTAAAAACAGATCAAGCAGGAGAATGGATTTAACAGCAACCCATTTACATCAGTACACTTCTTAACTTGAAGGCAACTTAATGCCACTTCAGAGAATGTTATAAAATCAATCTTTTTCTATGTGCACATGTAGCAGGGAGCTGCCCTCAATTAACAGTTCCCCGCAGTATGAAATTATAAGTGCATGTGGGAACATAGGAAACTGCTTTATACAGAGCCATTGGTCCACCTAGCTCAGGCCTGTAGACCATGACGAGCAGCAGCTCTCCAGGATTTCAGACAGGAGACATTCCCAGCCCTAACTGGAGATTGAAGCTAGGACCTCTGCATGCAAAGCAGATGATCTGCTGCTGAGTTACAACCCTTCCCCTCAGGTTTAGGCACTTTTTACACTCTCAGCATACAGTAGCTCTGGATGCTAAGAAATCAAGTTGCCTTGGTCTAAGTCATCTCTAGTCCTCCAGAGAAGAAGAAATCAGAATCCAGCAATGTCCATTTAGCAAAATGGAAGTAGCAGTGTACACAAATGTTTTCATGTAACACACTGTAGCTCTGCAACCAGATGTTCAGAAAGTGGGACTCTGCCGCCACATGCAAAATCCCCAAGCTTCATGCATCCACCCACCCACCCCGGCTAGTAATGCCTGAGAACACTGCATCCATTCTCCTCACCTCTTCAAAACAGTGGCCAACAAAAGGAGAAAGGAAAAAAACACACCCTGGCATGAGGTTGTTTTTGCATTTCAGCAGCAGTCACACGCGTCTAGGCCTGCCACTCAATCACTCTCTTCCATGGGATTCGCTGTTCTTTCACAAAAAAGTTAACCCCATGTAAGCCACATTAAGAAAATCCTCACTAGATATGGGCCAGTGAACTCGATGTTTTACATCATGAACATACGCATCGTCTTTTCTGTGGTTTTTTTTGTGCTTTTTTGTTTTAAAAACTATTGCAGCTGTTTTTATAGCATGTCTGTAAATTGCTTTCAGATATGTGTAAAAGAAGATTCATAAACTAATTATTATTACTACTAATAACATTCTTGAGAAAAATCAAAGGGACCCACCAATTAGGAGTTTAAAATAAATAAAAAATTACCTTTAGCTCTTGTTCTATTGCTTTTAATTTATTCCCCAGTTTATAGTTTTCTTCTTCCAAGGCAAAATTAGCAGCACCACAACGCGTTTGCTCTTCCTGCAGCGTATTTAATTCAAGAAGCAGTTCCTTAGTGTGTTCTCTGCATTGCTTCAGGGCAGCGCCAGTCTCTCTGCAGTAGTTAGCATTTTTCATTTCTAGCTCAGATTTGGAGTGAATTAAGGCCTGCAATGCAATATCATTCATGCAAATCATTCATGATCTGCTCCAGGAGCCTTTTGGCTGAATAGCAGGTTAAATTCTTTAAATAAGTAGTAAATAATAGCAATGCCTCTGGCAAAACATTGACCTCACAAGTATTGGCTGGAACTAAATAAGCATTTCTATAGCACTTATGCCAATAATAAATAATAATAATAATACTTTTTTGAACCAGTACTTCTTGTCCAGGTGCCCATGGGAAGCCCCCAAGCAGGACCTGAGTGCAAGGAGCACTCTCCCCTTCTGCAGCTGCCAGCAACTGGTTTTCAGAAGCAGGCTGCCTCTGACTTTGGTGGCACAGCACACCCGTCATGGTTAGTAGCTGTGTTGTCGGTAAAAATATGTGGGTACCCAGAACAGCCCCCTATCCCTTTTATTGTATCATTATATTCTCTCAGAATCCTTGAGAGTTCCTGTACCTTTAAGATCCCTACCCCTTTCGGTTTGTGTATTCTCCCTGCTAAGTATGTAGATCAAAGGTGAGGGGTACTCATTGCTTCGCTCTAAAGGAGTTAGTTGTTTATTTGTCAGAACCTAGTGCTGGCTCTTCTGTCTCTTTCCCAAGGATTTCAAAAGGCCTTAAAGATTAGTAAGTGTCAGCTTGACAGGAGAATGAATGGAATGTGATATCCTCTTGTATCCTTGAAAGAAGTACGTCATGTGTTTCTTTGCCGTTGTGCTACCTATATGTGCGTCTTTGATGTTTATTCTTTACTGTACCCAAAATCCTATAAATTACTAGTGAATTCTTAAATAAAGTTGTCCATCTTGACCACTGCTGTCTCTCAGTTGAGCTGAGAGCTGCATTGTGCTTGACGGAACCTTTGATCAAAGATCTTGTGTGTTTTTCCTTCCTAACTTGGGTTCACGGTCCAGTCTGCTCCGTGCCTAACCTGGGGAAAGGAGGCACAGCGAGGTCTCATTTAGATTTCACCCAACAGCTGTTGATAGCCTTATCCTCCATGAATATTGCTGTGGATAGGGAACCCATGCCAAATATACTGATCTATGCACTCCCACACAGACATGCATGATTTTACAGATGTATATGAAAGTGTCCTTCGTACCTGAGATTTAGGTTTCAGGAACTGGCCAACAGGCAAGAGTCGTTCATTGTCTTGCTTTATTCCAGCCTGGAAGTCTTTTATATCAAAATGAACTGAACACCGTTGCAAATACTGTTTTGCCTTTACACCATCACTTCCTAGATGTTGTAACTTCACTTCTATGCTAAGAAGCTCTTCCTCCATTTCTGAAACATCTTTCAGAATTTGCTGAATCAAAAGCATAATATAATGTTGTAGCTGTACGAACACTTCCTAGCAGATTTTTTTTTAACAGAGAAAAATCAGTAAGTTGTACTCATTGAGAAGACCCCCTTCCAAAAATTTAGTTCTCTTTGATCCAGAGGCCTGTGAGCTTCATTCAGGTGGGCTGTGGCATGTCTGTATTAAATAGTCATATTGGTTTTTTAATGGTATTTTTATTGCTTCTTTTACATTTTATTATATTACAACCTGAATTCTATGAATGCAGATTGTAATTCAGTAAAATACAATATAAGAAACAAAAGAAGCAATAAAAATACAATTTAAAATCATACTGCACCTACCATAGCGCATTTCAATTGCTACAACAGGTGAAAACATCTTGAAGTGGTCCGCCAAGACCATTGGCAATTTTCAAGTGCTCTGTGGGGAAAAAAGTTTGGGAACAGAGTCTACAGTTTTTTCCATCTGTTTTATAATTATACTTAATGCCATAGAAACGTGGAGAGAAGAGAAAGTCTCTACCCAGGTCACATATCAAGGCAGTAGTGCTCTTCCTTCAGTACCATTCCATCTAACAGCAAACTTAGGGGGCTGAGTGCCAACAGGATTACAGCTAAAACAGGGCCACTGAGAAACAAGAGAGAGGTGCCAGCATGCTCAGGTGAACATGCAGTGTGGCATGCAGAAATACAAAAACTATCTCCCCCAAATAGCCCAGTGGGGACCAAGCATGCTCAGTCATCTCCAGAAGCCATGGAATGTTGAGAATATCGATTGGAAAAGACATATGGAAAATCAGAAACTGGGGGGCAGGGGTGGGGAAATGAAGTGGCCTGCTTAAGTCTTAGGTTGTCTGGGATCGTCAACAGGAACACTCCTAACAGGACGTAAGGATATACCACCAATACTTCATTGGAGGCTCCATTTATTTTCCTTACTCAATTAAAAGAGGGGACTCCTCAAAACATATCACAACAACTTAAGACCACCTGCCTTCAGGCAGGAAGTTTTAGGACAGAGTGCTACCTCTTCATAGAACTCCAAGTTCCGACTCAGTTCAGGAATGTTGAGCTGCTCCGACACTGCTCCACGTTGTCCCGAATGAGGCTTGAGACACTGAATTTGAGTTAGGAGCTCAAGTTGCTTTCTCTTCTCATCAAGTAGCTCTGTTGTGTACCTGCCAAAGTTGCTGTAGTATTCACCCTTTTTCTTGCACAAGCGGGCAAAGAGGAACTGTTGGAATTGAAAAGCTCATTAACCAGATACATGCGCAAAGAGAGGGTGGGTGGGAAATCTCAGAACTTAAGCCAAGTCCTGCTGGCTCTGACCAAATGCCTACCTAGTCCAGCAGTGTGCTCACAGTGGCTACCTAGATACCTCTAGGGCACGTGTGCAATAGCACAGTCAGGTATTGTTTTGCAATGAACTTGAAGCATCAAGGTTATTAACAACTTTGTTATGGCATAAAGCTTTTGGGTCCACTTCAGACTCTAGTCCACTTAAGCTTATGCCATAATAAATCTGTCAGGGCCTTAAGGCCCCACAAAGTTTTATTTTTGCTGCAACAAACTAACACAGCTGCCTTTCTGAAAACAGCAAAAAAATCACAGTGAAAAGTCTAAGCAGGCTGTTTTTGCTTGTCAAGAGTATTGCCCTGTGTTAGCAAAAAGGCCCTTTGGGCTTTTTGACATGGATAGTTTGAACAGGGCCAATTCTGATCATCAAGCTCCATCAAGCTTTTAGGTATCTAGAATATCTAAAAGCAACAGTCAAAAATTAGCAGTTTTTAGATATTCTGGATTTTAGCTAGTTGGGAATATTTTGATAGTTTAGTTTCAGCTGCTCTGAAGAATTTCTGAAAGGACACGCCGCTCGGCTTTCTATTTGGCAATATGTTTTAGCTGTATTATTTGATCGTTTTGCAACTTATTGTATGAAGTTTGCAAGCTACCCTAGAAGAAGACTGCCCTATAAAAAGTGACCTAGAAAAGTTTTAAACAAATAAAATAAATGCAATTAGCCACTGTGGAAAACAGGATGCTGGACTAAGATAGGGCTTTGGTCTGATCTACCTTGGCTCTTATATTTCCAAATATGTCATGTCAGCAACTGTGCAGGCACAGGGGAGCGTGCTACTCTAGTAAGCAATCAGAGCGTTCAAAACTCATACCTGCCATTTGTTCAACAAGCTGTGGAGACAGTTACTGATGTAACCGTGTTCCATTTGAAGAGTTTCAATGTTATTTGCTTGCTCGGGAGGAAGATCAACAAGCCATTTGGCTACTAGCACTTTTTGACTGTCAAGTTCAGTCTTCAGATTCAGAGATATTGTTTTAAGATATTCAGACCTCTTTTCCAAGACGAGGAATTTCTTCAGAATCTCCTGAAATAAATAGAAGCAGGTTAAGATCAACATACAGCCTAAGTTCACTGGCGCACTTGCAAATATTTTTACAGGCAAGGGGTCAATTATAGATTTAAGTTTCTATTTTTCAAAACTGTTGTTATTCTTAAAAGCTCTGAAGTTATACAAAGTGTTGTACAGGAATGATTAAAAAAAAACACCTGATGTCTTTGCCCCACAGGCTCTCAAACATAATATAGTCACCCCCTTCTTACACATTGGTAATATTTTAACTAATATCCAGTTACAGAGCTGGGGAGAATGAATAAGTCTCTACGGATGTTGATTTAGACCATACACCGCAGTTATCAGTCTTTATTTAAGGCATTTTCAAATAGTAATTCAATGAAACTTGAAGACTTGGCGATTTGTATGGCTAATGGGAAAGTTTATCTATCTATATGTATATACCGCGTAATCAACAAAAACCTCTACGCAGTTTACATCTAGAGTTAGAAAAAAAATCTGATGGTATTAGACTAACAATGGACTTGAATTTTGTTATGGAAATTTGTATATATATGCAGAGGTTGTCAGTGGTCTGAGATGTGTGTGTGCCAGTGTGTGTATCTACCAAAGTAGCAGGCTTTTACCTTGAATTTAGATCACTAAGTAGCCTTGCATTTATATCACAAGTAGCCTCAAAACATCACCTCTCTATAGTACTCTGGTTCACTGTTGGTGATAGGCTGTGTGAGAAGGGGACATTTAAAACCTCTCCTACCGTGAGCTTTCATTTTTAACTAAGAGTTATTGAGAATGAAGATGGAGCACTTTGAATACTCAAGTGATTATCTGAGTATTCAAATAATATTAAAGTATTCTAAAAATGCTAAGGATTTTCTTACTTCTCTCTTCTGCTGATCAGTTCCCTGGTCTGACATTTCCTGAAGTTCTGAAGTCTGAGAACCCTTGCCTACAATTCTTCCTTCCGGTTCTTCTGCCATTTCACTATCTCCTTTGTTATGTCTGCTGCAGTGCCCGAGTTGTTCCTGCAGTTCCAGAGCCTTTGAAGGCAAAACAACCACCATGTACAGTTAAGCCACCAATAAAAGTGTGTGTTAATGGTATATTTCTAATATAAAAAAGATCCTCTCTCTAAAGCAGTTATCAGGGAACCTCCAGCCCATAGGCCTAATTAGGACTGACAGACCTCCCCATTTGTCCTGGGAGGTCGTGGCAGCCCGCCCCCATGCCCCATACAATACCTGACATCATATACACAGGTGTGAGGCAGTAAAGACACGGCTGGGCTGAAAAGAGTTTGCAGGCAGCGCTGATCAGCAGCACCTGCAACATGCTATGCCTTTTGTCTGCATGGTTTGATTTCAAAAGGCATGGGGGAAAACAAGTCAACTTACAAAACTGTGCTGTCAGGTGATTGACAGACGGGCAGTCCCACCCACCATCAAACCATGGCCCACGAGGGGCGGGGGGAGGATAAGGATCCAGCCCACTGGCCAGATCAAGTTCCCCGCCTCTACTCTAGAAGTTCTAAAACTTGGACTCTTATGGCTGCAACCGACTTCTGTACAGTCTCGCCAAGGCGGTGGATTGTCTGGATCATGCTCTCCTCAGTTTGAAGAGACCCTACCATGGTTTTCAGATTCTCTTTTTCTTGGGTTACAGATCGCAAGTTCTCCGCAGCACTGTGAAGCTTCTGAAGCAACTCTGCTTTCTCTCTCCCCATGGCCTCCATTTTGGACTCAGCTGTGACCTTCAGCAGCTTCATTTCATTCAGCCATTCTGCATCCTTCTGATTCTGCTCTTCTCTCAACTCAAGCATCTGCTGCAGGTCAAGAGACTTTTGTTCTAGATGTTGGATCTGAGACAGGTTTTATTTAAAGAGAAAAATGGGTCAAACAGTTCTGCCTTCTTACTCAATTTTAAGAAGTGCTTCCCTCAAAAGATGGGGCCCAGAGATCCCTTTCCCTGATGTCCAAACCCTCCTCCACGTTGCGTGCTGCCAGGGAGACCATGTGTTGGAGCATGCAGACCCTTTTTCTGTCATCAGACTTGAGCCTTTCCCCATGGGCCTACAAATCCTCTGTTTCCAGCTTTACTTATTTATTAAATTTATATCCCACTCTTAGTCACAAAGGAGTTCAAGGCAGCAAACATATCTTTAACCTACCATCTCTGTTTCCATTCCCCTCCCAACTCTTTTCTCTGAAGCAAACCTGTTTTCCGAAGTGGGAGGGTCAGACACCCCCCCAATTTTGTTTCTCACACCTGCTTACCTTTGAGGTGGTCTCTTCCAGAAATTTCTTGAGATCCTCTCTCTCCTTTTGGAGAGCTTCTGACTTCTGCTTCAGGCCATCCTTTTCCAGGGTGAGGGATTTGCTCTCTTCTTTGCTCTCCCAAAGTCTTCGGGCCATTTCCACTTTCTCAATCTTTTGAGCCTCAAGTTCAGATTCTCTAGCCTTCAGATCTTCTCCCAGTTGTTCCATTACAAGCCGATTCTGCTGTTCTTTCAGTCCGAACAACTCCTCTAGCACTCTCTCTTTGTCTTGAAGCTTAAGAGACAGCTATCGTGGGTAAAAACAAATGTTCATTATTAAGAATCAGAACTGTGTTGCTGTTCCAGGGCAATCTTGTTTCTGACCCCCCCACAGCATTCTTTGTGGTTTCTGGGCCTGTCCAAGCTTTACTGCACCCCTGGATTCTACCCAAGACATCTAGCCTCAAGCTTTCATGCTTCCCATTCTCACTGTGGTGACAGGATAACAATTGCTTTGTCCCAGCAGTGAGCTGGAGGGAATGCCTACAGCCTAGGGGGTCATTCCCAATCTCAACCTGGGAGAATTCTAGATAACCATACATCTGAACAGGCTCCTTGTCTCATATTGACATGCACAACATATTCTCAGTCTGTACAGCAGGGGTAGCCAGTGTGACACCCACTGGCACAATGGCGCTCTTGAGGGGTTCCCGGAGTGCCTACAAACCCTCTTGAGTCCCCTCCTCCCCATTTTGGTCATGAGCTGGTGATGGTGGTTGCCTTCTTCTCCCTTGTGAGAAGTACACAGCTAAAGGAAGAGGTCAGAGAGAAGCTCTTTCCCACTTTCTCTTTTAGCTCTATGTCCTTTCCAAGGTCCATATTCTTCTGCATCCAACTTTTACCTGGGCCGTTTGGAAAAGTGAAGAGCATATGTGTGTATGCACACACTTCCTCTCTCTGGGTGTGGAGGGTGATCTCAAGAACAGAAGTGACCAGAAGAGGTGGTTCTCATGGCACTTGTTCAAAAATCCAAATGTACCCATGAGCCTGAAACAGTTGGTATCCCCTGCTGTACACAGTATCTCTTCTATGAAAATTTGCTCTCAGTTCCTAGAACTATGTGTTAATTAACTTGTGATGGTAGAATATCCAACTGGATAAGGTTCTGGCTCACTTTCCCCTCTATTTAAAATGCCTGTACAATTGTGAAACTGCTTTGCTATTACAAGGACCAAAATGTGGGGAAATGTGTTGGCAGATAAATTTTACTAAAGTTACAAAAATATGTCATAAACAAGAACAGAAAAAAAAAGCTAAATATAAACTAATCCTATTTTACCATTGATTCAGTTGTTTGCATCTGTTCTTTGATGTGATCCCTCTCCACTTGGACAGCATCCAGCCTCGCCCTAAGGTCATCTCGTTCCTGGATTAAGATTCTCATTGCTTCTTCAAGTTCATGACGTTTCTGAGCTAAATCTGCTTCAGTCTCTTCTTTGATGAGATCTCTCTCCATTTGGAGAGCATCCAGCCTCGCCCTCAGGTCATCTCGTTCCTGGATTAAGGTCCTCATCGCTTCTTCATGTTCATGAAGTTTCTGAGCTAAGTCTGCTTCAGTCTCTTCTTTGATGTGATCCCTCTCCATTTGGACAGCATCCCACCTCTCCTTCAAATCGTCTCGTTCCTGGGTTAAGGCTCTCATTGCTTCATCATGTTCATGAAGCTTCTGAGCTGTTTCCCCTTCAATCCCCTCCTTGATGAGATCTCTCTCCATTTGGAGAGCATCCAGCCTCGCCCTCAGGTCATCTCGTTCCTGGATTAAGGTCCTCATTGCTTCCTCAAGGTCATGAAGTTTCTGAGTTAAGTCTGCTTCAGTCTCTTCTTTGATGTGATCCCTCTCCATTTGGACAGCATCCCACCTGTCTTTCAAATTGTCTCGTTCCTGGGTTAAGGCCCTCATTGCTTCTTCATGTTCATGAAGCTTCTGAGCTGTTTCCCCTTCAATCCCCTCCTTGATGAGATCTCTCTCCATTTGGAGAGCATCCAGCCTCGCCCTCAGGTCATCTCGTTCCTGGATTAAGGTCCTCATTGCTTCTTCATGTTCATGAAGTTTCTGAGCTAAGTCTGCTTCAGTCTCTTCTTTGATGTGATCCCTCTCCATTTGGACAGCATCCCACCTTTCCTTCAAATCGTCTCGTTCCTGGGTTAAGGTCCTCATTACTTCTTCATGTTCATGAAGTTTCTGAGCTAAGTCTGCTTCAGTCTCTTCTTTGATGTGATCCCTCTCCATTTGGACAGCATCCCACCTCTCCTTCAAATCGTCTCGTTCCTGGGTTAAGGCTCTCATTGCTTCATCATGTTCATGAAGCTTCTGAGATACTTCCCCTTCAATCCCCTCCTTGATGAGATCTCTCTCCATTTGGAGAGCATCCAGCCTCGCCCTCAGGTCATCTCGTTCCTGGATTAAGGTCCTCATTGCTTCCTCAAGGTCACGAAGTTTCTGAGCTACAGTCTCTTCTTTGATGTGATCCCTCTCCATTTGGACAGCATCCCACCTGTCTTTCAAATTGTCTCGTTCCTGGGTTAAGGCACTCATTGCTTCTTCATGTTCATGAAGCTTCTGAGCTACTTCCCCTTCAATTCCCTCCTTGATGAGATCTCTCTCCATTTGGAGAGCATCCAGCCTCGCCCTCAGGTCATCTCGTTCCTGGATTAAGGTCCTCATTGCTTCTTCATGTTCATGAAGTTTCTGAGCTATGTCTGCTTCAGTCTCTTCTTTGATGTGATCCCTCTCCATTTGGACAGCATCCCACCTTTCCTTCAAATCGTCTCGTTCCTGGGTTAAGGCTCTCATTGCTTCATCATGTTCATGAAGCTTCTGAGATACTTCCCCTTCAATCCCCTCCTTGATGAGATCTCTCTCCATTTGGAGAGCATCCAGCCTCGCCCTCAGGTCATCTCGTTCCTGGATTAAGGTCCTCATTGCTTCCTCAAGGTCATGAAGTTTCTGAGCTAAGTCTGCTTCAGTCTCTTCTTTGATGTGATCCCTCTCCATTTGGACAGCATCCCACCTGTCTTTCAAATTGTCTCGTTCCTGGGTTAAGGCCCTCATTGCTTCTTCATGTTCATGAAGCTTCTGAGCTACTTCCCTTTCAATCCCCTCCTTGATGAGATCTCTCTCCATTTGGAGAGCATCCAGCCTCGCCCTCAGGTCATCTCGTTCCTGGATTAAGGTCCTCATTGCTTCTTCATGTTCATGAAGTTTCTGAGCTAAGTCTGCTTCAGTCTCTTCTTTGATGTGATCCCTCTCCATTTGGACAGCATCCCACCTCTCCTTCAAATCGTCTCGTTCCTGGGTTAAGGTCCTCATTGCTTCTTCATGTTCATGAAGCTTCTGAGCTGTTTCCCCTTCAATCCGTTCCTTGATGCGACCCCTCTCCACTTGGAGAGCATCCAGCCTCTCTCTCAGATCATCTCGTTCCTGGATCAGAGCTTTCATTGCTTTTTCATGCCCCTGAAGCTTTTGAGCTATTGTCATCTTGTCCATTACCACCTCTTCAATTCTAGACGCACTGGCTTTTAATTGTCCTCTTAATTGTTCCATTTCACTCAGCTTCTCCAGAGCTTGGCAGAGCTGTTCTTTCATACAAGGGCCATCCTGTTCTGTGATTCCTGTTTGTAGCTCTTGGATCTTGCTAGACAACTTTTTGAGAAAGGGAAAATAAGCAACACGTCAGCTATGTACTCTAGCTCTGTAAGTCCCAATATTCTACATTATTCGGAGAATGTTACAATAATCTTTAGTGCACCATATAGCTAAGTCATGTAAACTTGGTAGCAAAAAGCTTGTATTACCATGCAGCCATTTAAAATCCATCTAAAAAAAAATGGACTTAATCTTGTTTACATGCTATTAAAATATCCAAGTCTAACAAAGACAGACTACAATTCACTGACTATGTTTAAAAGTCAGGATAGGCCATGAACCATGGCTTACCATGCTGAACTAGGCCCTTTTCACTCCTGCCATTAGCATGGGAGGAAACAAACCATGATGATAAGCCAACATTTTGTTCTCGGTGTGCCAACCATGGTTTGCCTGGAGTGAAACAAACCATGAGCTCTGGTTCATTTGTGCACAGTAAGCCCGTTTATAGCTTAATGCAATATGCGAATGCAGCCACTGTGTTAAATCCATTTATAAGGCACAATAGTTACCAGCTGATTGCTTTCCAGAAACCAATTCTTCTCCTCTTGCAGACTATTCAGTTGTTGCTGTAGCACAGTCTTCTCTCGCTCAAGAGAGAAGATTTGCTCCTTCATCAACCGAAGCTTGTTATTTTCCTCCAGCATGATCTCCTCTGAATCCCCTTCAGTTAACAGATTCTTCGTCATGCTGAAGTGTTCCAAGTCTTCTGTTAACTTTAGTATCTGCAAAATGAAACACAACATAATTTCCACCCTAGTAATGATTAGAATGTTTTACACAAGACAGATGAATGAACAGTGTCCAAGAATACACCTCCACACTAATGTCCAAGGGAATGATTTGTATTATAAATTAGGGATGGCTGGAACTTGGTCCTTTAGTTCTGTCGAGTAATCATCCATTCCACTCCTGTGGTGACAGATACCCACAAAGTGTCTTGGATATCCAAGGTTTCCAAATACATTCTGCACATGCATTTCTCTCTGCCCTGCCTAGCTGATTTTTTTTCCTGTGCCACTCACGTAGTCATTTCCACTTCCTGCTGCTTTTAGCACAGAAGGTCTGTGCCATATTTTTTCAAACTCCTTGTCAATTTTGCCTCTGCACTGAAGGGAATTTATGCAGCCATGCAGCAGAGTGGTGTGCTTGTATGTGTATTTAGGCCAGGGGTGAAGGAAGCTTCTCAGCTCCACTGTTGTTCTTTACTGCCTTTGCACAAGCTCTAAGATTTGTGCACATAGCCTTCATGAACAGGAGGATTGAATGCTCTCCCATATGGAAAAAAATACTCACAGGTTTTGTACAAGCAGGCTTTTTCCATACAGAATATTAAACTCCCCAGCTAAAGTGGTATAGCCAGAAAATCCCACGCCCCCAAGGGTGGCACAGGAACCACAGTTGCTCCTATGCTGATCTAGACCAAGGTAAAGCCTCCTTACATAGCTCGTCCTGATGGCTTGGTTATATACTATGCAAGCAACAGTGCTCCTGAAAAGCTTGGGGTGGGGGCTTCTTGCCTGGTATGAACCCAACAGCCAGAAGCCATTACACAAATCTAAACCATTGCCAGGATATCCGGAGAGGCAGCAGTATCCATCTTAGAGCCAAGCTGCAAAACAAAGCTCTTCAGGAGACATCTAGAGCGGCTGTCAAGGGTAAGGCAGTACTAGAGCAGCCCTGCTGGATCAGACCCAAAGGCCTGTCTGTCAGTGGGCAACTAGATGCCTCTACAAAGCAGGACAGGCGAGCAATAGCCCTCTTCCGCTCTTGTTCCACAGCGACTGATGCTCAGAGAAGCGGTGCCTCTGATCCTGGAGGTAGGATATATATGGAAGGCTGTTCTTTCATGCCTCCTCCCAGTATACACCTGGAGATATGCCTGGCGCCATCATTATCCATCTTCAGGCACCAGGCAAAAACACTTCTCTTCTCCCAGGCATTTGATTCTCAACTTTGGAAGGCTCTCTAGGGCTTCTGTTGTGTAGCCTTCCTAAGAAGGGCCGCTCAACCTCCTTATATACTGTTTTTCCCTCCCTCTGTGTGTATGTGTCTCTTTTATTTTTATTAACTATAAGTCGCTTTGAGTGCACATATTTGTGTAGAAAAGAGACTAACACATTTAAATCAGTAAATAAATATAAGATGTCAACCAGCATTCTATAGCACCCCTGCACTCTAGCAACTCTTGTTTAAAGGCCCTGTGCCTGAAGATGTTGCAGACCAGACTAGTCAGACCTCTGGCCCATCTAGCCTAGTATAATCTACACTGGCAGCTCTCCAAGACACTAGGCATTGCTATCCTTCTCTTCAAATGGACATGCCAGAGACAGAGCCTTCCACACATGAAGCATGTGCCCACCACTGAGCTGCAAATCCCCCCTCCCCACCAGCTTTCCCCCTTTAAAAAGTATAGTCCTCCTTTGCATGTGTATTGTTTCAGAACTGAGCCCAAGACATTCACACCCACAGAAAGAAGGGCTGTAGCTCAGTGCTAGAATATCTGCCTTGCATATTGAAGATCCCAGGTTCAATATCCGGCATATCCAGGCAGGGCTGAGAATGTTCCCTGCCTGAAAAGCCATTGCCGGTCAGTGCAGACAGCACTGAGCTAGATAGAGCAGTGGTCTGGCTCAGTATTAAGACAGTTTCTTATGTTCTGATTATGCGCCAGCCTAGGTCAATAAACTCATCCAAACATCCCTTTGCTAATGAGAGTCTATTACAGATGGAGCGTACCTGTTGCTTCTGTTCTTCTATAGTGATCCCTAGAGCTTCAACATGTGAAATCTGCGATTCTTTTGCCACAATGGTTTCTTCCAGTTCTTTAATTTGCTTCTGACGCTGCTTCAGAGAATTATGAGCATTTCTCAGTTCTTCTTGTGATTCAATGTTCTTGCACATTTTAAAAAGAGAGAGAGCGATACTTAGTTTCCATGGCATACAATACAAACGTCCTTGCAGAGGTGCTATGAACTGTTCTGCCACACTTTTAATCACTCTCTAGTTTGATGCAGGGATGGATGGATCAGCCTACTTCTGATCCATGTCAGTTTTGCATGGGCTCACTTATAAGTCTGTTCTGTCCTGCACAAAAATCTGCATATAAAATGCATGTTATATGCATTTTCACAACATATTTTGTATGTCCTCTGGACAGTGCACAATACAATGTATAAGCTATAATTTAAAAAACACAAGGAAACTACTCAGAGTAGACCCAGTGAAATTAATGAACATAATAACTTAGCTCCATTAATTTCACTGGGTCTACTGCAAGCACAACCCTCCATAACAAGGGCGCCACCACCAAAAAGGCCCTCATTCAAGTAGTCACCTGGCACACCTCATTTGGCGGGGGCACCAAAGAAAGGCCTCTGAAGGTGACCCCAAGGTCCAGGTATGAACATGTTGGACAGGCAGTCTTTCAGGTAATTTGGCCTCAGGCTGATTAGATCTTTTAAAAGCTAAAGCCAGCGCTTTAAAACAGACCACCAGCTGGTGCAGATGGAAAAACACTGGCCTGATATGATCACGTAAGCCAGTCCTGAAGCTTCCAAACCATTATTATTATTATTATTATTATTAGATTTGTTAGACGCCCATCTGGCAGAGATTAGTCCGCCACTCTGGGCGACGTACAACAAAAACAGAAATACAATCCTTATAAAAACATAGACAGAAAACATTAAAAGATTAAAAAGTTAAAAACCCCTAGAATTGCACTCTGACAGCCTAACCCCCCTCCCATGCCTGCTTAAAGAGCCAGGTCTTCAAGGCCCGTCGAAAACACAGCAGGGAGGGGGCTGTGATGCGTCCCTCCCTGGCTCTCCCTGTCAGGTTCCTACCTGCTCGTGGTTACTGCCTGTCTCTAGGCACCACCAGGGACTCCACCAGTCCGGACCGCACTCTCTTATGGTTTACCTATCCGCTCTAGCACAGATCTCAACAGATCCCCCTGCTAGGCAACCACCAGTAACGTCCCAATACTAGTATTCCCAGAGACTCTGAATACTGGTATTGTTATTCTCTTCACCGCTGCCACCATTTGTTACAGTTCCCCTTCAGCCTTGGTCATTACCTTACCCTCCCTTCTGGTCTGTGAAACCCCAGCCAAGGATCAGGCCTTTGGTAAACCAAATTAAGTATTTATTACAGATAACAAAGCTAACAAAATTAACAAGATTTCTTCTTAAGGCACATAAGCATATGGTTTTACTCAATACTAATCTGAACTCCACCCCCCTCCTTCTTCACTCTCTCCTGGCAAACAACTCTCTCAAACCCCACCAAGCAATCCACTCTTTCTCTTCTCCCCCCCATTCCACTCTCACTCCCTCACATTCACCCAGATTTACCTGTCATCCTTTCATTTATACTGTCAGCCATTTTAAACATTCAGCCAATCATCAAGCATTCTATTGCCCATTCACTCCCCCGCCTCTTTCACTACTTACCATGTATACTCTAAACAACCAGCACTTACCATATATACACTAATATATAGGAACATCACATTTCCCCCCCCTTAAACAACTGCAGAGTATTATTCCTGTTCCAGGATTTATACGTCGCGTTAACAAATAAAAGTCTCTATGGGGAAAATGTCTTTCTTTGTTCCTCTGTCTGGTCACGTCACTGCAGTCCCAGCCACTTGCCTGGAAAGTCCATCGGCCAGTACATTGTCCTTGCCTTTTATGAACTGGAAGTCCACTTGATAGTCCTGTAGGGCCCAGGACCACCTCTGCAGCATAGTGTTATGGTTTTTCATAGTCTGCAGCCATAACAAGGCCCGATGATCCGTAGTCACTGTGAATCTTTGTCCCCACACGTATGGGCGCAACTTGTTCAGTCCCCACACGACCGCTAGGCACTCCTTCTGGACCGACGAATAGTTTTTCTCCCTCGGCGTCAGCTTGCGACTCAGGTACGCCACTGGATGTCTGGTGCCTTCTCTCTCCTGCAGCAAGACGACTCCCAGCGCAAGGTCCGACGCATCTGTAGCCACGATGAATGGTTTCTCATAGTCTGGTGCTATTAATATGGGTCCTTGGCACAAGGCTTGCTTCAGTAGATCAAAAGCCTTCTGACATTCATCCGTCCATACCACACGCTCAGAACACTTCTTCTTTGTTAATTCATGCAAGGGGGTTGCTATTTCCCCAAAATTTCTCACAAACTTCCTATAAAATCCAGCCACACCCAGAAATGCCCTTACTTGTTTTTTGGTTAAGGGGATCGGCCACGCTTGTATTGCCTCCACCTTGCTCCATAAGGGGGTGATTTTCCCACTCCCCACCTTATGTCCTAAATAGATTACTTCCTTTAGTCCAAACTGGCATTTCTTAGCTTTTATTGTGAGGCCTGCTTTTCTTAGGGCCTCCAATACTGTTGTCAGGTGTTGGACATGCTCAGGCACCGACTTGCTAAAAATGGCCACGTCATCGATACAGGCCACTGCAAAATCTGACATGCCTCGCAACACAGTATTGATTAGCCTCTGAAATGAACTTGGTGAGTTCCTTAGTCCCATGGGTAAGGTCACAAACTCATATAACCCATCTGGTGTACTGAAGGCAGTTTTGGCTCTGGATTGCTCGTCTAGTTCCATTTGCCAAAATCCTTTACAGAGATCTAGTGTAGAGATAATGGTTGCTGCTCCCAATAACTCTAACATAGCGTCTGCCCTAGGCATAGGATACGCATCTGGGACAGTAATTTTATTGATTAGCCGATAATCAATGCAAAACCTTGTCGTTCCATCTTTTTTCGGAACCAGGACAATACTTGAGGCCCAGGGACTGATGGATTCCCTGATCGCTCCTAATTCCAGCATCTCTTCCACCTCCTTTTTGATCTCATTCAAAACTTTCCCATTCACACGGTACGGAACAGATCTGATTGGGGCATGATCTCCAGTATCAATGGAATGTATAACTATACTGGTTCGGCCAGGTTTGTTGCTAAAGAGATTCCTATAGGTTTTCAAAACTCTCAGAATCTCCTCTTTTACTTCCTCCTTCACCTCCTCTGACCATTCCACTTGATCTACCCCTCCTTTGTCTTTGCTTTCCTGTACCAAATCTGGAAGTTCAGGCCCACTTCCCTCAGGGAATAAGGTAACTTGCAACACCTTTGCATCCCTGGTATGGTAAGGCTTTAACATATTTACATGAACCACTTTGCTTTTGTTTAATTGGTCTGTGGTGATTACATATGTCACTGTGTCAAGCCTTTCTCTGATGGTATATGGTCCTTCCCAGTTAGCCTGTAATTTGTCATGTTTCCTGGGTATGAACGCCATAACCCTATCTCCCACATCATACACACGTTCTCTGGCTGTTCTGTCATACCAGTAACTTTGCTTCTCCTGTGCATGACTCAAATTCTCTTTCACTACTTCCATCATTGATGTTAATTTATTGCGGAATTCCAATACAAAATCTACTACAGAAGTTTTGTACTCTCCCAGAGTTCCTTCCCATGAATTTTTTAGCACTTCCAAAGGTCCCCTCACTTTTCTAGTGAACATGAGTTCAAAGGGTGAGAAGCCTGTTGACTCCTGAGGGACTTCTCTGTATGCAAATAAGAAGCATCCCAACCGTTCATCCCAGTCTTGTGGGTGATCTTGAACATAGCTTCTTATCATGCCCTTCAAAACTCCATTGAATCTCTCAGTTAGCCCATTAGTGGCGGGATGGGAAGTAGTGGTCTTTAGATGTTTTAGACCACAACATTTCCACATACATTGCATCACTTCTCCCATGAATACACTGCCTTGATCTGTCAGCACTTCATGAGGGAAACCCAGCCTCATAAAGATTTTTAATAAAGCCTCTGCCACTACAGGGGCTTCTACAGATCTCAGTGCTTCTGCGTCTGGGTACCTGGTGGCAAAATCCACCACCACCACTAGATATTTCTTGCCATGCCTTGTGGGTTTGGAAAAAGGGCCCACCAAATCTATTCCCACTCTATAAAAGGGTTGTCCAATTATAGGAAGAGGCTTTAAGGGTGCCTTGGTCTTTACTCCACTCTTTCCCACCTTTTGGCATATTCCACAAGATAGACAATGTTGTTTTACATCCTTGGAGATATTTGGCCAATAATAATGTGCAGCCAATCTCCTCTTGGTCTTTTTTATTCCCAGATGTCCTGCACATGGGACATTGTGGGCTACCTCTAGCAATCTGGTTCTGTATTTGCTAGGTACTATCAATTGCTTCACTGGTTCACATTCATCCTTTCTCTCAGCAGGCATCCACAGTCTATATAAAATCCCATTCTCACACACAACTTGATTCCTCAGTTTGTCAGTGAAAGGAATCTGTTGGGTCAGCGCTTGTTCCTTTATCTGCTTCAGACTTATATCTTTATGCAGCTCTTCCCTGAATTGATCTGCTTCTTCCCCAGAGACCACTTGATACAGTTTGTCTTCTTCAGCAGGCCTGCTAGTGGTTGCTATGGTGACCTGAGGCTGGTTAACAGATTCCACCCTGTTTGTTTCAGCCCCCCTTAATATGGCTTCTTTTTCTCTGCCAATTTGCTGTCTGGTCACTACATATATTTTCCCCTGTGCCCCCATAACATCTCTTCCCAGTATTACTGGTTCTTGTTGCTGGGCATTAATACCAACTTTATATTGGCCCTTTCGGCCTCTCCATTCCATTTTCACTAGGGCCACAGGCAAACTCTCTGGTTGACCCCTCACTCCTTGGATAGTCACTGTTTCCTGAGGTAATATTTCTTCAGATTTTATTAAATCTGGCCTCAGTAACGTCTGAGCGGCACCAGTGTCAAGCAATGCCCAATAAGTTGCCCCTTGTACACTCACTTCCTCTCTCAGACTTGAATCAAGGTCTGTTACTTCTGTCCAGTTTATCTGGCAAAACTGAACCTTTTTCGCTGCTTCTAAAGCCTTGGGCTCTGTTTTCACTGCCCTTGTCTGAGCAGGATTACTAATGGGGTTGGCAACCTCACATTGAAAACGTAGGTGCCCCGGTCTACCACATTTGTAGCATAATTTCTCCTCACTTTTAGGGTACACAGATCCACTCTGGGGTGTCCTGTGCCCTTCAGATTTTAATGGAGGACTCACTCGCTGTGGTACCACATCCCTTCTGCCAGCACTATATGGTCTGGGTTTAAACTCTCTTGATGTTTTCCCCACCCAGCCAGTTCTATTGGAGGCGAAGTGATCCGCCATCTCTGCGGCCTCCTGCACAGATGTAGGGGAACGGTCTTTGACCAGGAGCCTTATTTCTGGTGGTAACTGATGGTATAATTGATCCAGTATCATGAGGCTTTTCACCTCTTCCACTGACTGAGCTTTGGCACTACTCATCCACTTTCCAAATATATCCATCAACTTTGCTCCCAGTTCCACAAAAGACCTCCCTGTCTGTATCTGGCAGTTTCTGAAAAGCTTTCTAAAATAATCAGGCCCCAGTCTGAATCTTTTAAACACTGCTTCTTTGAATTCAGCATAGGTGACGGGCCTGTCTGAGGGGAAATATTGGTATACCTCAGCCAATTCCCCTTTAATCAGGTTTGATAAATACTGCATGTATTTATCTTCAGGTAGCCCCCACAACTGAGCTGCTTTTTCAAAGGTGCTGAGGTAAATTTGAGGATCTTGACCAGGCTCATAGACAGCAAAGTCCTTTGGAGTAATTTTTATTTTTGCTCCATCTCTGTCTTTCCTTGTCTCCTCAGAGTGAAATTTCTCTCTATCAAATTTTAACTTTTCTACTTGTAATTCAGCATCCAATGCTCGTTGCTTCTCCCTCTCCTCAAACCCCAATCTCATTCTCTCAATTTCCAACTCCCTCTGTTTTTCCTTCTCTGCACCTTCCATCCTCAATCTCTCAGCTTCCATCTTCAATCTCTCAGCTTCCAACTCCCTCTGCTTGTCTTTTTCCTCAGCCTCCCATCTTAACTTCTCTCTCAAGTACTCTATATAAGCGGGATTGCTTAAATATCCTTCTGGGGTCTCTTCCCTGACAGGTTGTTTTTGCTGGGCAGTAGCAAATCCTATAAGTGCTACACTCAATTCATCTACCCCTTTACCCTCGTGAGGTAAATGGAATGTTATGCACTTCTCCACCAGCTCCTCTCTTTTCATTTTTATGTATTCAGCCATGGTGTTTGAGTTCACTCACTCTTTGCCACACACTCTTTGCCAGTCACTCTCACAAGAAATCTTGTTTTGTTATTTCTGTTTGCCACACCACTGTTCTGGATTCTCTAGTATTCGTATCTGGATTCTCTGTTGTTCGTATCCCACCGCTACTGCCACCACCTGTGATGCGTCCCTCCCTGGCTCTCCCTGTCAGGTTCCTACCTGCTCGTGGTTACTGCCTGTTTCTAGGCACCACCAGGGACTCCACCAGTCCGGACCGCACTTTCTTATGGTTTACCTATCCGCTCTAGCACAGATCTCAACAGATCCCCCTGCTAGGCAACCACCAGTAACGTCCCAATACTAGTATTCCCAGAGACTCTGAATACTGGTATTGTTATTCTCTTCACCGCTGCCACCATTTGTTACAGTTCCCCTTCAGCCTTGGTCGTTACCTTACCCTCCCTTCTGGTCTGTGAAACCCCAGCCAAGGATCAGGCCTTTGGTAAACCAAATTAAGTATTTATTACAGATAACAAAGCTAACAAGATTAACAAGATTTCTTCTTAAGGCACATAAGCATATGGTTTTACTCAATACTAATCTGAACTCCACCCCCCTCCTTCTTCACTCTCTCCTGGCAAACAACTCTCTCAAACCCCACCAAGCAATCCACTCTTTCTCTTCTCCCCCCCTATTCCACTCTCACTCCCTCACATTCACCCAGATTTACCTGTCATCCTTTCATTTATACTGTCAGCCATTTTAAACATTCAGCCAATCATCAAGCATTCTATTGCCCATTCACTCCCCCGCCTCTTTCACTACTTACCATGTATACTCTAAACAACCAGCACTTACCATATATACACTAATATATAGGAACATCACAGGGGCCTGGCGGAGGTCAGTTGGCAAAGAGTTCCAAAGTGAGGGGGCTACGACTGAGAAAGCTCTTCACCTGGTCCTCACCAATCTAGCTGCTTTTATGGGGGGAATGAGGAGTAAACCATTCGTGGACGACCTTGCTAGCCGGCGCCCTTGGTGAGAGTGAAGGCGTCCCTTTAGGTAGAGTGGACCAGCTTCAAATAGGGCCTTAAAGGTTAAAACCAGTACTTTAAATTTGGCCCGAGCAGCCACTGGTAACCAGTGCAGCTCCTTGAGGACTGGGGTAATATGCTCTCGGCGGCGGCTGCCTTTAATCAGACGAGCCGCCGCATTCTGCACCAGCTGCAGCTTACAGATCGTTTTCCAGGGAAGACCCACATATAAAGCATTACAATAATCCAACCGAGACAGAACCAAGGCATGAACTACTGAAGGGAGTAGGCGGCTCGGAAGGTAAGGGCGTATCCTACGTATGAGGTGAAGTTGATGAAGAGCCACCTGAGTAATGGCGGCCACCTGCGCTTCCATAGATAACTGGGAGTCAAGAATGACTCCCAAACTCCTGACCTGGTCTCTCAGGGGCAGTTGTACCCCGTTGAGCACCAGATCAGTGATCCCCAACCTGTCTTTATCACCTACCAGCAGTACCTCAGTTTTATCAGGATTCAGCCTAAGCTTATTCCTACTCATCCAGTCCCTCACCGACTCTAGACACTTAGATAACATTCCTATCGCCGCCAGTGGGGAAGATTTAAATGAGAGGAAAATCTGTGTGTCGTCTGCATATAGGTGGAATTGCATACGAGATCTCCTAATAATGTCTCCCAGTGGCCTTATATAGACGTTGAATAACATCGGGGAGAGGATGGAGCCCTGTGGCACCCCACAAGTGAGAGGCCAGGGCTCAGAGACCTCCTCTCCCAGCACCACCCTCTGGCATCTCCCCGAAAGAAAGGAACGGAACCACCGTAGAATGGTGACTCCAATACCTAAACTCTCTAGGCGATCTAACAAGATACCGTGGTCAACAGTGTCAAAGGCCGCTGAGAGATCCAAGAGAACGAGGAGGGTAAATTCCCCTCTCTCCAGTGCCCTTCTCATATCGTCCACCAGAGCCACCAGCGCTGTTTCTGTCCCATGTCTGGGTCTGAAACCTGATTGAAATGGGTCAAGGTAACTCACTTCCTCTAAGTACGCTTGTAGTTGGTTTGCCACCGCCCGCTCGACCACCTTACCCAGGAATGGCAAATTTGAAACTGGGCGGAAGTTGTTTAAATTCAGGGGGTCTAAGGAGGCCTTTTTCAGAATTGGAGTTATTACTGCCTTCTTAAAGGGAGATGGCAGATGACCTTCGTCAAGAGATGCATTAACCACTGCCTTGACCCCCTCACTCAGTTTGTCTTTGCAGCTCATAATGAGCCACGCTGGGCAAGGGTCGAATATGCAGGAGGTTGGTTTAAGCGAGGAGAGGACCCGAACTACTTCCTCAAAGGCAGACTCATGTACAACACATTGCAGTAACCCAAGCGGGAAGTTTAGCTTACCATTGACACGGTCTCTTGTATATCTTCTTTGAATTGATCTCTCTCTTGTTTGAGAGCCTCCTGCTTCTGCTTCAGGTCATCTCTTTCCTGGGTCAGTGCCCGTATCTCTTCTTCGCTATCCTGAAGTCTTTGAGCAATTGTCTGCTTCTCTGTTTCCTCAGCCTCCATTTTGGATGCCCAGGCCTTCAACTGATCTTTGAGTTGTTCTGTTTCACTCAGCTTCTGATGTGCTTCATCAAGTTGTTTTTTCATATCAAGAAACTTCTCCTGCTCCAAGTCTTTCTCTTCCAGCTCTTTGATCTTGCCAGAAAGCTTCATTATTATTATTTAAGGAAAGATAGCATATACATTTTACATTATTATTTTTCAAATAAAGTTCAACACCAGTTTAGAAAGATCAAAAGGGTTTCTGTGGTAGTCTGAGATATTAGCTGCTTGCAAGCTATCAAGACTCTCATTTTCTCACACAAAGGTTGTTACCAGATCACTGGCAGATAATACACATTTTTAGGACAGTTAGTCCCATTCACATGTAATACTAAGCCATTTTATAGCTTAGGACACATGTGCAAACATGCAGGTACCTAGCCCTGTTGCTGCTATGGCCAGGTCTAAGCTATGGCTAGAAAAGGTAAAGGTGTCCCCGCACTTGTAGTGCGAGTCGTTTCCGACTCTTAGGGTGACGTCTTGCGACGTTTACTAGGCAGACTGTATATATGGGGTGGGATTGCCAGTTCCTTCCCCGGCCTTTCTTTACCCCCCAGCATATGCCAGGTACATAGCTATGGCTAGGTTAGCATTATATTTGAACCCAAGTTTGTGGTTTTGTCTCCCCCAGACAAATTACAAATGCCAAACAAAGAACTAACCTTGGCTATAGCTTGTGGTTTAGCTAGACTGAGACAGACCACAAGCCCGGGTTTGGATGCAACACTAAAACACACCATGGTTTATCCACATAGTGCTGTAGCAGCAGGACTGGGGGAGAAGCACTGTGGCCACAATCTTCACTCCAAGAACCAACTTCTCCTGCCATTCTTCCTAAGCCACAGTTTAGGAACTGTCCTGAAGATAACTGTCCATTATATGTGGACCAGGTCTAATCAGATCCAAACTAGGTTCATAGTATACAATGGAAGGGATGTAATGTACCCCAATAGTATGAGAGGGCTCTCACCCCTCACACCCATATTGCAAATACGAAATGAGAGAGTGTATCAAGATAAAGCTAAGGAGCAGATTTAATGCCCTAGGATAAAGTTTATTTCTGGGATCCAGTGGACTCTTGTAGTGCTTTGTAATGTGTGCACGCACACAGGAAAGTAGATTATATATTTACACTAGGGACTGTGTCCCTACTTGCTCCACTCACCAACCCCCTTCACCTCTCCTCCCTTTACCCCTTGCCAAAGTTGCTCAACCTCTCCCTTTGCACCTGCCTCCGTCTCCCTCTTCCACTGGCTCAGCAGCTCTCAGAAGTCTGTCATCATGCTATAGTTCACAGTGCCACCTGTCGGCAGCCAACTATTGCATGACGACAGCCTTGAAGTGGTATAACACCCCCCCCCGAGCAAAATTCCAAGTTATTTTCCCTCCCTTGTTTTGAGAAGTAGTTGGGGTTAAAAAGGAACCCAGTTAGCCTTAGACAGAGCATTTCCAGATGAAAACCTTGACTGAAATGCAAACGGTTTGCAACAAGATAAGCCATCTGCTGATAGCTCAAAATAGCCACTCACCTCCTGAGTCATTTCATGAATGGTTGCATTTAGCTTGAGATTTTCATCAGACAAAACATCTACTTGGCTTTTCATCCCTTTGTTTTCTTCTGATGCAATCAGGAATTTCTGCCCCAGTTCGTTGCACTGTAGTTTCAGCTCTTGAAAAGCGAAGTCGTTTTTGTGCATTGCTTCAGCATTTTCAAGATCTTTGGATTGTAGTGCAGTAGTCACTTCACAGAGCGTCTTGTCCTTCTCAGCTACTTGAGATAGCAGGGTCTCTCTTTCTGAGGTCAGAGAAGCTATCATTTTGGATTTTTCAAGCATCTAGGGGAAAAATACACATACTTAAACACACAGTATGAGCATGGGGAACAGCTACCATCATCTCAATTATCCTCTTAGCTGCATGCAGAATAAGCTTGGGATATTTGTTTATATATATTTTTAGATAACGTCACATTCCATCCCCACCTTCTCCAAAAGAGCAGGGATAACCAACATGGTGCCCTCCAGATATTTTGGACTACAACTCCCATCAGCGTTATACAGCACAGCCAATGGTCAGGGAGTTATAATCCACAACATCTAGAGAGCACCACGTTGGGTCTCCCGACAGAGAAAAAGCTTACATGCCACTATCCAATTTTAACCTCAAAACTATCTTGTGAGGTAGGTCAGGTGGAGAGATTCATGGAGGACAGGGCTATCAATGGCTACTAGCCATGATGGCTTTGTTCTGCCACCCTAGTCAGAGGCAGTATGTTTCTGAAAACCAGTTGCCGGAAGCCTCAGGAGGGGAGAGTGTTCTTGCACTCAGGTCTTGCTTGTGGGCTTCCCCCAGGCACCTGGTTGGCCACTGTGAGAACAGGATGCTGGACTAGATGGCCTGATCCAGCAGGCTCTTCTTATGTCCTTGAGATGGTGACTGGCCAAGCTAATTGAATAGCTGGCAGGGATGTGAACCTCTGTAACTTGAAGGACAACTAACATTCTCTCTCCAGCCCAAGTCCCCCAATCTATCTGCCCATATAACCTCTTCAGTCCTCCTCCCTCCATCTCCTCTTCCTCTTTGCAACACTGGCAATGGCAACTATTTTTGGCAGATTCAAGCACTGAAACCCCCACTCTCCTCTGATTCCCCAAAAACCAAGGTACCCAAGAGCCAGGGCACGATACCCTGGATCCAAATTGCAATATTTGTTTCTTTATACAAATATAGACTGCCGCTCATACAAAATATCAGGGCAGTGTACAACAAAATTTACAAAAAATGCATAACACACCTTAAAAACAATACAGAAAAATAATAAAAATGACTGGCTCGTCTTATGAAGCTGAAATCACAGAACAGGCCTGCCAACATAAAAAAGTCTTCTTGAGACATCTGAAAGTTCTTAGCGAGGATGCCTGCCAAATCTCTGCTGGAAGAGACCGTTCCACAGCACGGGACCGGTGACACTAAATGCCCAGCTTCTAGTGGAGGTTGGTTGGGCCTCTTTAACATGGACAACTAATATAATAACCTTTTCAAAGTTAGGAGGAATGCAAGTTCTGCAAAGAGGCAATTGCTTGTTCTGCCTGATCTATTGTCCGTAAAGTTAACTGTGTTTTCAGGAAGCCCTGACATGAGCCAGCCCACGTTGTATTTGCTTTTACCTCCTTCTCGAAGATTTCAGGGTCAGATCCTGAGCCAGCTTCTAATGATGCAGTTGCCTCTTTCCTTAAAGTTGCATTCTCTTCCAGAGCTTTATTCAGTTCGTCTTTTAAATCTGATATCTTCCTTTCCAATTCCACACATGAGAGTAGCTCTAGGGAAAAAAGTTCAAAGATTTTAAAGGACAAAATCGACCAGAAGTGGAGATTCACAACCACTTTGTAACAATTGTGAGACCTAGTCTATACAATTCTTATTCCTTATGTCTCAGCTACCATGAAAATGCCCCAATGAGGCATGCACCCTTTCCCATCAGTTTATACCCTGGTATCTGAGATGTGAACTACCTCAAAAGACTCTTCCCTCCTGTGTATCCTTAAGGCTCAAGTTTTCTTTTTAAATAGTAATATCAGATAATAGTACAGGTAGAAAGGAGTAACACATCAACAAGCCATACAGAGAATATAAAAGAGAATCAACCAAGTAAGTCAGACCAAAGGTACTGTATATTCCGGCGTATAAGATGACTTTTTAACCCTGGAAAATCTTCTCCAAAGTCGGGGGTCGTCTTATACGCCGGGGGTCGTCTTATTAGGGTTGCTATATTGCCCGGCTAGCCGGGTTTTACCCGGATTCTAAGCATGCCACCCGGCGCCCGGCTAGCCCCTTAGGTGGCCCGGATTCTCAGCTTTCATTTAAAAAAAAAATTAAGTTTCTAGGTGGTGCGGTTCTCGAGATATATATAAAAACGTCAGGCACCCCCCCCCCCCGGTTAAATCTTTTTTTAAACTACTGTATAGCACTTCGTAGCTTTAACCCCGCCCGTTCAGGATTTCAGCCAATCAGTGAAGTGTTTGTTTGGTGGCATTGTCTGCAAAACCTCATTGCGAGGGCAGAAAATGGTGGTTTCCCCTCCTGTTTATATGAAAATCTCATAAATTGGGTAGGTATATACATTTCAGTTTTTCCCCCTGTTGTGTGTAGGAGTCAGATCCTGGGCAGTGTTTTGAAAACCTTCCCAATAGTTGCTTTTGGGGGTAAAAACAGTGCTAATCCCATATGTCCAGAGTAAATCCTATTGAATTCAGTAGGAATTACTTTTGAGTAGACATGATTATGAATGTGCTGAAAATCAATGGGACTTTGGAGTGAATGTAAAAAAGAATTGTGTTTGTGTTCTCTTTCTGCCCCCCCCCAGTCCTATTTTAAAGCAAGTAGGCAGGGCTTACTTAGGTATTGCAGTTTTTATTCTGTAGGAAACTAATACTGATTTTTAAAAAACTAATACTGATTTTTCTGCAAGGACCAATTGGTTTGACAATAAACTATTATATGGGCTGTATGTATTTATACATTTGCAGTGTGTGCGTGTGTGTATGGAGTCTTTCCAACACCCCTGTGAGGTAGGGTTGGAAACCAAGGCAGCTCACAACAAGAAATAAAGCCATTTAAAATCCAATAACCATAAAAACAAGTATAAACAGTTGCAAAACAGTGTAAAGTGGCATGATTCGGAATTTTGGGTTGTGTGAATGAAGTTGCTTATCACTTGAGGTTGCATTTCTGTCCCTGTTTGAGTAAGCCCCATTGAATACGCTGGGACTTGCTTCTGAATAAATAAATTTAGGATTGCACTATAAATATCTTTACAGTTTGTGTAAATAATAAATATATTTGATAGTTATGCTTATATAAATATTTCTTCATTTATCATATTTTTGGTTGTTGGTTAGGAATCCTGACTGGTTGTGAGATGCTTAGTTTTTTGCCTTATAGGAATCTTGTTGTGGTTGGTATGGTATTACATTTAGGAAAGTGTTACTTGCCTTCTGTATTTTTTTTTCCTATTTGCATTTCACTTATCTTTAACCTCACTCCGTTACAGCCATAGAAGCAACAGCAGCATATGCAAGATAATTAACTCCCATTAGTGATAAGAACAAGAATTTATAATTATTATTTCAATTAAAACAAGAGGCTTATCAATACTTTGAAGAGGACCAGATATTTATTTTCTTTCTGAGCCCAGGACTGGGTCTTTCATGATGCCCGGTGTGTGTGTGTGGGGGGGGGGGAGCAGGAGAGTAGTCGATAAGACAGACATCCTGGCATTGATAATCGAATAAGCAAGGTATGTGTGGGGTTGTTGTACACTTCCAGGCTCAGTTTCATTTTGAGTATGGAGGTGGAACCTGTGTAGATGTGGTTATCAAAGGGAGAAGAAATTTTGAGTTAAGCAAAGCTCTGCTTTTATAAAACCTAAGAAACATACAGTACTTTGAATGTCTGAGTGCCTGCACCAGTGGAATACTGGAGGAACTTGTAAAACTTGCTGCAACAGTATTTAGAACTGAGCATGTGGTGTGAAAGACTCCTTTTCCTAACATTTTGGCTTGTTTTTCTCTGATTGTGTATTTTTATTGTTTTTACTATATTTGTAAGCTGTGCTGAGCTCTGTTTTTAACAGCAAAAGGGCAGGATATAAATTCTCTTAATCAATAAATAAATACTCCATAGTGTTGGAAACTAGAGTCTAGGCATTTAATGTTGCTTTTAAAAAAAAGATTTCTCACATCTTTCCCCAGTTTTTGGTGGTAATTCCTAGGCACAAAAACAAAACAACTGGACAATCCAAATATTAATATTTATAAGTTTATAAGTGACAGTTTTCCTGCTAAGTACCTGCATGTCATAAGCAGGGGTAGTCTTATACGGCGAGTATATCCCAAACTCTATATTTTAACTGGAAAAGTTGGGGGTCGTCTTATACGCCGGAATATACGGTAAGTAACATCTAACTTGTTATTTTCTGATAAAAGTTTGGCTTATAAATATTTAAATAAATAAAATTCAATCCATTTCAGGGACAAGAGTGAGTGTGCCACCAGTTTTAATTCATAAAAGCATCCTTCAGCTATTAGAAGTTTAAGAAAACGCTGAGCTACATGAATAACCGCTTGTTTATAGTACCTTTTGGAACTCTACCCTCCAGGAGTGATGCCAACTTTGCATTTTCTTGCAAGTAGTACTGCAATTCTTTCTGCAAGTCAGATTGCATTTTTTTGTAGGTGACTTTCCTGGCATCTAATTGGCTTCTGTAACACTCAACATCTTTTTCCATTTGGTTGTAAATATTTGAGAGCTGCTCCTACATGGGAACAAGTTAATATACCATTACCGTGTCCATTTACGTGCCAGAACAATGATGGAAAGCTTGCATGCATGGCAGGTGCCTCAGTAGTACCATTATCTCAGTCTTCAAGCTTGTATTAGCACCATCCCAGAAGCATCGTTAGGATTCTACTAGGAAACCAGCATAACGCACAAGAGAAGGGGGGAGGGTCACAGCGCAGTGGTCAGAGCATCTGCTTTGCATGCAGAAGGTCCCAGGTTCAATCCCCAGCATCACTAGGTAGGACTGGGAGAGACTCCCTGCTTGAAACCCTGGAGAGCCCTGCAGTGTAGACAATACTAAGCTAGATGGACTAATAGTCTGACTCAGTATAAGGGAGCTTCCTATGTCCTAAACCTATCCCCAATACGATTATTTTACTTAAGGTGTTTCCATACCTCCCTTCAACCAAAATTGCTCACAGGGCAGTTAAGACAATAAAAAAATATTATGATATGTGAGCAACCAAAAGAGTAAAACAATTCTCATAAAATGCATAAAGAACATAATGAGCAGCACAACTCAGAAGTGACTTCACCCATCAGCTTCTAAAAGCCTGACAAAAAAGGTGCATTTTTACCTGATTTCTAAACAAATCAAGAGGGAGCAAGATGCAGTTCTGTGGGGATGTGACAAGCAAGGAGCCACCACCAAAAAGATGTTTTGTCTTTTCTGTGCCTATAGGAGGTACTGATAAAAGGCCACTCAAAATATATCTGTTCACTCAGATCTCACATAAAAGCGAGCTCCTAAAAAAGGAATAAATACCTACTTCATCCCAAACCCTAGACTCAGAGGTTTGTTTTCCCTGATATAAAGTAAGGCCTTCCAGGAGTGTTTTGTTCTGCTCTATGTACATTCATAAAATGCTACTAAAACAAGCAGCAGCAGCATAAATTACCATTTCCTCTTTTAGTGCTACATTTTCACTCCTGAGGAATGAAGATTCTCTTTTGGCATCCAGTGCTACTGCTTCAGCATCAATGAGAGACTGTTTCATTTGTTGCATTTCATCCAGCGAGTTATTTGAAGTCTGCTGAAAGAACGAAAACAGGATGGTATATACATATGCAAGAACTTCAGGAATCAAAAGGGACACATTTAAAAAAACTGGCTAAATGTGCTTCTATGAATCTGGCAGGCCCCCAATTCCAACAGGCAGGAAAGAAAAGGAGAGAAGCAAAGCAGGGCTATTCTGTTACCTCTGCCAAGAGATCTGCTGCCTTTGGCCCTCCCTCAGCTGCCCCCTTGTGGCAGCCATGCCCACCCGAACAGATTCCAGCCCAGCTGATTTGTGTAAGAACTGGTGCTTGAACTTGTGTTGTGTGTGTTTTTCTCCTCCAGCTACATTCCCTTTTCCTTGTGCATCATGTCTTTTAAGAGTGTAAGCCTGAGCAGGGTAAAATGCTTTAAATAAATAAATAATAGAGGGACTGCCATGTATTCCTGTGACCTTTATTTACTGGATGAGTGCCACACAGAGAATTGTCTGCAGTTTTTCCACTTTTGACATCTTTTTAATACATGTCTAGAGGTTTGCCAAACAGTTTTTGGGTGCACTTCTGCTGAACATTCTCTACTCAGCTCAAGGCAATTGTGAAGCCCCAGTCAGTTTGTTGAAAGCCCATGTGAATATAGCATCCTAAAACATTCTGCATAGAACTAGTATGCATTGCCAAGAGGCATAAGAATGTAAGAGCAGCCCTGCTAGGACCAGACCAAAAGTCCATCTAGTCCAGCATCCTGTCTCCAAGCAATGGCCAATCAGATGCTGACAGGAATACCACAAGTATGACATGAGGCCAATAGCTCTCTCCTGCTCATATTCTCAGCTTCCTCTGATCCTGGAGGCAGCAGACAGCCATCATGACAAGCAAGAGTTACCAGGCAAAGAAGTCAACATGGAAGTGGTTACCTAAAGGTAGATAAATTTGAAAGCCACTGTTCTATAGCAACTCAAGATGAGCCATCACCCTTATTGTAAGTAATGTACCTAACTGTCTAATGCACCATGGAGACTTTTCAAGTTTAGAAACAAGCTAAGAAACAAACAACAATTCAGGCTTACTATTGAGGACACGCCTCTTTTCCCATCCTCCATCTTTGATTCTTTCACAATATTTCTTAGCTCATTGACATGGTCTTCCAGCACCTTGATTTTATTCTCTTGCTCCTTGAGCTGCAGGTCTTTTGACTTTATTTCCTCCTATAAAGCAAGTAAGAGGGGAAAAAACAGAAGTGCAAGGTGACCATTTATAAACCCACTTAATTTCCCAGCTTATTGGGGTGTGTAGGTGCTGCCTAGTGTTATATGAAGATTGAAGAATGGACCGATGCATTTTGCTAAAACTACATGATTCATCCCAGTCCACACCAGTACTCAGTTTCATTACACATGCAAGACCACCACCGCTACCAGCTCACCTGAAGATCTTGATTGTAAACTTCAGCATTGGTAATTACAGACTTTAAGCTGGAAATTTCATGCATTAGTTGCATCTGTGGAGCAATTGAAGCAAAATGGCACAGGCAGTTAGGAAGCACCTTTTAGTCGAGTTTACCTGCCATCACCCACCACAAAAGCAAGCAGGCTTTGCATTAAAAGTTTCCCCACTGAACCAAGTTGTTACTGTAGAAAATATTGCAGAAAATTTTGTGATAATCTATTTCTTACAGCAGAGAGAAGTCCTAGGAAATAAAGTCTCAACATCCAATTACTAACAGGACATAATGCCAATAAGCGATGACAAGTGTTGCTTAGTTCTAGTCCTCTTCTAGCATACATTGGTTGTGGGCTAACTGATTTAAATAAATTCATATCCAATTCTTGCCTTTCTCCCATGATAAAAGTCAAGACAGTGGCTACAATCGCATGTCACAGCAAACCATGGCTTACTGTGAACACAGAGATGGCTCCTGCTTCGCTTCTCTTGTGCCACAGCCAACAAACCACAGTAAAATCCCAAAAATCAGTGCAGTGGTCAAGAATCAAAAATTCAGATCTGTTTGGTTTTTTTGTAGTTACTGAATGAGAGTTTGTTTTAATGTCATGTTGTTAAGCCACACTGAAAGCGGTCAAACCAGAAAGGGTGGGGTATAAACATTTTAATGAACAAAATCTGAAAAGCCTGCTGAAAGAGGAGAAAAGTCTTGCTGCTTGCCAAAACACAACGGGGCCAGATTAACTTCTTTTAGCAGGGTATTCCACTGACCTCGCACTGCCTTCAAAGAGGCCCTGTCCTTTGTGTCCAGATGTCCTACTGCAAACAGCGTAGCACAGAGTAGGATCTCAAGACAATTATGTTAGTCCTTGCTTTGTCTCTGGAGGTGTAGCTGATGTGTGGCCTTTTACTAGCTGAGGCCAATGCATCAATTGTGTCTCCCTCTCCCACTACTGGTCACAGTGATCCATGTTGTCACCACCTCCTGACTAGATTATTGCAATGTGATGTACCAGGGACAGCCTTTGAAGACTGGAAATTTCAGTTAGTTCAAGACACAGGTAAAGGGAACACATCTCATCAGCTGAACAAACTATACTGGCTGCCAGTCTGAGCAGAATTCACAGTGCCACCACTTACCTTTAAAAATCTATATGGCTTTGAGCTCCAATTTCAGACAAGGACGTGCCCAATTGTTTTATGAGTCATCATTTCTTTCCACCCCGCTTTCTGAGTTGAGGTGTGCGGTGACCAGAAAGGGGGAATATCCTCTGCAGTGCCACCCTTTTTATTTTCTAGGCCTTCAGCCATGTCACTGCTTTTAATCTTGCGGACATCTTATAAGCACTTCAGGTTTTACAGTTTTGATATAGTTAACTGCTTCAGCTGCTTTAATAGTTTAACTGGGTTCAATTCAGACTAAGGGTGGTAATTCAAAGCTAGTCCCCCCAGACTAGACCCAATGAAGTTAAAGGACATGACTAACTTAGGTTCATTCATCTGAATGGATCTACTCTTGAGTAGGACTCAGCTGAATACAACCCATCGTTAGTTGCCATAATCCCATTATTTTCAATGGGAGCACACTTAGTCATGGCCAAATGTTATTATTTTATTATTATTAAATTTTATTTATAACCCGCCTTTCGGCCAAAGGCCCTCAAGGCGGCTTACAAAGACAAATAAACACAGGTGTAGAAATACAATAAAAATACAATAAAAACAATACAATTTACAAAAATTAAATTAAATAACAAATGACATTATCATTATCGGCACCGCCAAGGAAGAGGTGGTGTTAGCGGGGGCGGCAGCTCCCGAGATGCAGAAGGGCGACAGGCATTTGTTACAGCAAAGCTGTTTGCTGTTTCAATGTTGTCTTCCTCTCCATGTCCTCGGGCTCACTCAGCTGCTGCTCCCCGGGCTTGTGCTGCTGGTGATGGTTTATGTTGCGGGGCGGCTGCGGGAGCTCGGCCTCGGGGACCTGGGCCTTGCCTGGAGCAGGAGAAGGACGTGGCAGCGGTGGCTGTTGTTGAGTGGGAGGCCCCATGACAGGCTGCTGTGGGGCAGGAGGCACCGGGCTGTGTTCACATTAATTTCAATGGGACCTACGTGCAACGAATGCAGTCTGGATTCAACCCATCCTGACCATATTTACATGATTTTTCAGTCACCCCGGAAATTGGAAAAAGGAAAGATGGCCTACAAATATGACTGCCGACACAACCACACCTCCTTTGTCTTACCTCCTGCTCTTTAGCTGTCTCTTTTTCAAGCAACACAAACTCATCAGTGGATATTTTCTCCTTCAGCTCTCTGATCTCACAGGCCATTTGTTCTTTCTCCACTTGCAGGTTCTCAACTTTTGCTGTCATGGCTTTCTGTTCAGTGACAGCATTATCCTAGGTGGGAGAAAGAGTCAGAGAGAGAAGGAGATGAAGGGGGTTTCACCTGCAGTTAATTATATTAAATTCCTAGAGAACACTGGAGCTGACTTACCCTCTCCTCTGCAAGGCTTTCACAAAGCACGACAGAATCTGCAAAATCTTTATGAGTCTGGAAGAAAAAAATACTTTAGAAAGCAAGCTATTTAATACCTCCTCTGTTTCTGTTCCTTGTGAAACTTGCATTATTTATCAAGATTTTGTTATTTAAGTGAATCAGTTTTATCTATTTTCATTTTTGTTTACAATATAAGGGTTTCAGAGAAACTCAGAAAAGGTTAACATGCAAAAATACAAGAGACCAGTCAATAGAAATCATAATTAATACTGAAAGCACTTACTTGTCCCCTATACTGGTTGCTCAAAAGTGAAGTTGCCTAGAGCTGTACTGAGTTTTGGGGGGAGGGGGCTAGACATTATTTAAATATTTAATACTGCTGAATTTTGGGGGTGTGATAAACCTCCTAAAAAGGAGAGTTGAGCTTTACAAACCTCAGAATTCTTCTCCCTCTCAGATTAAAATCCCTACCCACAACCAAATGTAAAGTAAGCTATGTTCATCCAATACATTGAATTGGGGGGGGGAAATGAAGAAACTGCAACAGAATAAAAAGGAGGGGGAAGCCTGCAGAAGGTGGGCTCCTCCTCCCCCGTTTTGTCCTTGCGGCAGGGGTGAGGAACTTTTTCAGTCTGAGAGCCACCTCTCCTTCTTGGCACCCTTCTGGGGGCCACATGCCAGAGGTGGGTAGAGCCAGAGCAAAAGTGGGCAGAACGTTGCATGTAAATTTTACCATTGCGCCGTATGTTAGTTACTGCACACACTCACGCATCCCTCTCTTTATTCTCCAGCCAGGCAACCAAGAGAGATTATCAGAGTTCAACCACACATTCCAGCTAGGCAAAACCCTCAAGGAAAGTGGAAAGCAGAGCTGGGGGGGGGTGGCCTGGGGAGAGAGGGGGTGGCCTCTGGGAATAGTCCCAAGGAGCAGACAGAGAGGCCTGGAGGGCTGCATTTGGCCCCTGGGCCTAACATTCCCCAGTCCTGACCCTATAGCACCTTGCCCCACCTCCATAGAAGTAACAGCTCCATTAGTCTGCATGGCAGTGTGAAATTGTCACTATGAGGGAAAAACCCTGGGTGGGGCATGATTGTCCCACATGCCACAGAAGTGTGGCCTCCCCCCTACCTTGATTTTGCCCCCCAAAGCATCTTTGCAGGAACACCCCCACCCCACCTTTACTACTTACCAAACCAGCTTTAGATGCTGGAATCCACTCCTCTTCAGGTATTATAGCACTGGCTATAATGTACTGATCATCATATTCTGAGAACTCCGAGGATACAGCTGAAAATTAAGGATGTAAACTTAGATTCCGAGCAGGTCTTGAGCCCTGCAAAAGGGCTGAGAGACAGAAGGCAAATGAGCGTTGGGGCCTGGTTATGTTAGTCTTTGCTAGCAGTTGCAGGGAAGTCAGAAATCTAGCGCCTGGAGATTGGTGTCAAAATCAAGACTCTGCAGCAACCAAGAGAGAAGCAGAGTTTGCTAGACTTTCCTCTTCCAACAAGCCTTTTAAGATGAGACCTATCCAAGTCTGTGTTAGAGTTGCTTTTAATATGTCTTTTAATATCTTTAACCCTTTTTTTAAAAGATGTTTTTAAAGGTTTTTAAAAAATGTTTTTAACGTCATTTTGTTTTAACGTATTTTAAGGTCTTTTTATGTTTTAAAGTGTTTTTAGTGTTTCTGTTTGCTGCCCTGGGCTCCTGCTGGAAGGAAGGGCGGGGTATAAATAAATAAATAAATAAATACATAAATAGATTAAGCCAAGAGCCCTCTTGTCCTTTCCTGCTCGCTTCAGATCTAACAGATGTATTCAGCATACTTAACTGGAATGCACCTTAGACACCACCTTCAAAATGGGTATATGAGTACCAGTTTAACTATTTGCACTTCACTGAGGATAATGGGCAAACAACATATCATCAAAGTCAACTTATCCCAGCCTACAATTCATTGGCCCACGCACAGCTTTAAAATAAGTTTCTCAGGAAGCACTTACATTCTTCCATCTCTGTTAGAGAAGACAAAGAGGCTTTAAAGTGTTTGGGTCTTGTGGGAAAGTCTTCCAGGAAACAATCCCCTCCTTCGAGACTTCCAGGAGCCCAGGTAACTCTCCTCTTTCTTCTAACCTTAAAACATAAACATTATATTTTAAAATATCAAGGCACATAGGAATAGTAAAGCAAGTTAATTATTTTTATATCCATAATATAATTTGCTGATGACTTGGAATTTACACATTGTATAGAGATGACAACTTGAGGTCGAAGCTAGTTCCACCTGATTTCCCCCCCCCCAAATATGTCCATTGCAGAGTGCAATCCAAATGGAGAGGGAAAATTTATGTAAAAAGTATTTACAAGCTTCATAAGCAACTTGAATTCACCATGACTCACCTGTCTGGTACTTTCCCAACTAGCAGCTTAGGAATTCTATGTGGAAGCAACACTACACTATGTATGTAAAGCTTAAGGAAAGTACATGGAGCTATGACCAGCATGAGGCAGGTCATCCACCTTATCATTTTCTCTTGAAAGATCTACACTGGATGCCTATTTGCTTCTGAGCCCAATTTAAGTTGCTGGTGCTTACCTTTAAAGCCCTAAGTGTCTTGGGGCCCAAACACCTGGAGTGCCTGTTCCGATACTAGCTTGCCTGGATCTAAGACAGCCTTTCCCAACTAGTGGGCCACCAGATGTTGCTGGACCACAACTCCCATCAGGCTCAGCCAGCATTGCCAATGATCAGGAAAGATGGGAATTGTGGTCCAACAACATCTGGTGGCCCACTAGTTGGGAAACGCTGATCTAAGATCATCTGCTTCAAGTTCCCTACTTAACACAGCTACGCTATGCTTCCATGCAAAGGAAGGGGCTTTTCTGTGGTGGCACCCCATCTTTTGAATGCTCTCCCTAAGGAGGCATGTCTGTTGCCACCGTTTCAAGTTTTTCCACCTAGGGATTTTAGACTTTAGAGATTTGGGGGCATTTTGCCTTATTCTGCTCTTTAGCTTTTTTTGGGGGGGGGTTGCCTCTTGCCTTCTTGTATTTTGTTATGTTTATTTGTTGATTTTTATTTTATTTTGTATTACTGCATTTATATCCCACCTTTCCTCCAAGAAACTCAAGGTGGTGCAAATGGTTCTCCTCCTCCTCCTTTTATCCTCACAATAACCCTCTGAGGTATATTAGGTTGAAAGACAAGTGACTGGCCCAAGGTCACTCAGGGAGCTTCATGACTGAGTAGGGAATTGAACCCTGGTCTCCTAGGTCCTAGTCCAAAACACTAACCGCTACACCACGCTGGCTCTAGTTCTGGCTGTTTTTAAAGAGAATTCACATACTCTACCCAGGAATTTTTTTGATGATGGGCAGTGAAGAAATATTTTAAATAAATAAAAATAAAGTGTCCTCCTTGCTCACTTAGAAACAGCTGCTACAAGACATGTGGAAGAGCCATCCAAGGTCCTACAACTTTTAACTTATCAATCTTACTTTTAACTCTTGTCCTTGTGCAAAAGAGGATGCTGTCACCAGCATCTCAGTGAGACTCCTTATTTTCTCTTGCTGTTCTTTTTGAAGAGAGTTCTTCTCCTCTAGGATCTGCGTTAGCTGAGAGTGTGATGAAACCTACATATGAAAAAGACCAATATCAATAGTCAAAAGACAAACAGGTTCACAGTAAGATGTACATGATTTTCAAGTCAATTATAAGAGTTTTTACTTATGAACCGAAATAGAGAGCTTACATACACATGCACATTTTGGCAGATATTTATTATCTCAAGTCTACTTCCAATGTATTGGAAAATGCCTTAAATCAAATCCACGACTATGGTGTCTGAAGAAGGGCACTTAGGTCTGCTTCACTGGATCAGTTTCTGTTGGGGCAAAAATTTACCCCAATACATTGGCTAGGATAAAAAAGCACCCCTAACACAAGAAACCAGCTGGGATGTCTAGGATATTTTTTTTGGCTGCATGTGCTTTTTTTTTTTTTAAACAGACCTCACCTCCCCCTGGAATCATACGTGGTTGAAATCTGTACATTGCTTGATAGGTGGCAATGTCCTAGCCTAGAAGGACTATGTTGTAGGTCTATTTTTGCTTCAATCTGCAATGAAAACTGCACCAGGGTAGGATTGTGCCCTACTACTGGCCATGATTAAACATCAGCATAAAATGACACAAGCATTTAAGCTCCTCATCAGTTATGGACTTGAGTCTGCATCCCCAACCCAGTGTGGAAATGGCTTTGTACAAGGGCTGCTATTACAATTCAGCCAGACTCAATGAAAATGGAGATAGCCTCTAAACACAGATCATGGCAGGCTCCCCTGACCTAGAAGGGAAAATAACCTCTGATCCTGATGGTTTTTGAAATTTTCCCACATTGCCCCTTAAGTCTTGGAGAACAAATGATCCTGCAGGTTGATTTCTGAGCTTTTAGGACATGCAGGCCCGCCCATAGCATGTGCGGGGTCCGGGGCAAAAGCATACTTGCCCCCCCCACTCTCTCTCTCTCTATACATATATATATATACACAGAGAGAGAGAGAGAGAGAGAGATTTTATTTACGAATATATGTAATTATAATATTTACATACCATCTTCATTATTCCCTTTGGAAAATAGTGACTGGTGCCCCTGTTTTGACAGATGTGGGATTAAGGCTAAGAGAAAGTCACTTTGCTATGGTATTATTTTCTTGGCTGAGCTAGGGTTTGCACCTGGATTTCCCATATTCAAATAAAATACTTTTCAGTAGCAAATACTTTTCAGGAGAGCACAGTGATGCTTTATCCTCACATGTCATAATATTGGTAAGTTTTGCCTATAGAATTGTCACTAGAATTTCAAGAACCTGGTGTCAATTTTGTTCCTATTGATATATTAACTGCATTAGAAACATCACGTTTAGCAAGAACATCTAGGGCAGCATTAAGTTCTTTTTGAAACATTTTGTTTCTGTGATTTCTTTTTCTCCAAACTGAAAGTCAAATATTTGTATTCACAGAATGATAGTGAAACAAATGGTTGCAGTTTCTTACTTTTTAAGTGAGATGGACTATACAGCACAGTGATGCACAGTGCTAGCGTGAAACACATCTAAGAACAGCTAAGTTATCTGAGCGGTGGCAGCGGCTTGTAATTTTAGCGGCTGTGAGCTGCGGCGGCTACTTTTTACGCGCAGCTCCTATTTGCAACCTTAAGCTCCAGATAGCGGCTGCTGCTCGTATCTTCAGCTGCGGTCTGCCGGTCAGGCCGCTAAAAATATGAGTGCCACCGCCGCCTGAGAGTAATGGAGCTGGCGGCAAAGGAATGAAAAGGTTGTAAGGAGAGCCACAGCCACGGACTCCCAGCAAGGCTCGTCTCACTGGAGACGTGTGAGCCCAAACAGGGGAATGGGAGCTGCCAGAGCCCCCAACAAAGTGCCGAAGCCCCCAACAAAGGGGCTGAGGAGGGGGAAAGAAAGTAAAAAAAACCCACCGCCAAGCATGGCCCCCCCCCCAAAGCACAGGGCCGGGGGCAACTGCCCCGTTTCCCAGTGCCTAGAGGCGGCTCTGAGGACATGAGTTGCATAATACCGTAACCAGCCCTCAGCAATTGAGATTGGGAGTGTAGAGAATAAATGTAAATAATGATATGTAGTAGGGCTGCATGCATGTGTTAGAGAAGATAGCATCTCATTTCCCATCTTGGACTCCAACTCTCATAACCTCTGACCCATTGGCCATCCTGGCTGGGGCTGACAGAAGATGGAGTCCAAGAACAGCTGGAGGGTCAAGGTTCTCCTTCCCTGGCTTAAATACTTCGGATTTCGAAACAGACAGGCAACTTACTTCTTCCAAGCGTCGTTTCAAGTCTTCTATTTCTTTACGATATCTCTTCAGAAGGGCGTCATCATCCAGAACTTCGTTTACTTTGGGGCTATTTTTCATCTTTTTAGCTGTACTAGCGAACTAGGAGAGAAGAGCACATGGACCACTCTTTGAAGTTGCAGAAGCTGGAAGCAACCCTTTCGCGTACAACTCCCTTTTCATTCTTACAGAGAGGTATGAAATCATGAAATGAGTATTTGCAATTAAATAACTACAAACAGGACCCATTCACAAAATGTCACAGTATATCCTCACTAACAGAAGTAGTTCCTGCCAGTTCTCCTCCTGGATAGTACAAGCTATAAGGAGATCAAGTAAGGTACTTCCTCCACTTCCTTTTCCACCCAGTGTTCAACATTCCATGACAACTGCTGAATCAAAAGGGGTGATGGGCAATTTCTCTCTGAGCTGAAAGTCTAGTTCTTTATATAGGTTTACACACAGACTGTGGTCGCCCATTCTAGAACAAAGCAGGCCAGTTTGAAGAAACTGCTTCTTGCCTATTCCAAAAGCATTTGTTGCTTTGGGCAACTTCACTTCTTGTACAGGGTCTTTGCTGTACCATGCAATGCCCAAGGAAGACAGAAGGTCACTCTCTCAGGGGGCAATTGAATCATGGCTACAGGTTAAATCCAAGAAAGTGGCAGAATGCTTTAGCTCTGAGGTAGAGCCTGACTCTAAAAACGAAGCAAATGATACCCCCCCAACACATACCACATGCTAGTCAAGGGAAGGAGCATCTCATGCCCCCAGCTCTAGAAGTTTAGGCTGACCCACGAACAGATCCCTTAGGTGGGGCTGCCACAACGGAAAACTCTCACCTATCTGCTCTAGAAGAGCCACAATTCACCCATTAATAGCTTCATATCAATGGTTTGTAACTCCTTGTCAGACAAAATTGCACACTTTTGCCTGCATTGATTTTGAAGTCAGAAGGTCAAGAGAGAAAATACAACCCAACAAGGCAAATCTAAGTAGAAGACATTAGTTTACCATTTTTCTAGGTAGTGCAATCCTGTTTTTTTTTTTTGGGGGGGGGAACATTGGAGAATAAACTATTTGACCATATGGAAGGGCATTCAGTCTTGAATAAAATTACTATTGCTGCTTTTCTGGTTGAGATTATATTATTTTTAGAAGTCATCCAGCTTCCATCCAATAAATATTCCATGGGCTACTTACAAGCAAAACAATTGTAAAAATGCAATATATCATCATTAAAATAAATAAAAAATAATAAAAAGCAGCAGACAGGTTTTTTTTAAAAAAAACCAAACAAACCATGAGATAGCATTTTTAAAAGTCCACATTTCATACACAATTAAAATGCCTGGGTGGGAAAAAAAGGTCTTCACCTGGTGATGGAAAGACCATAGAGAAGGCATCAGGTGAGCTTCTCTGGAAATACTATTCTATAATGAGGATGAAGAGGATGAATCTGCTGAAAGACCCTCTCCTTGGTAGCCATCCATCTTACTTCTATTTTGGGCACTTGGAACAAGGTCTCTAAAGAGTATCTTAATAACTGGGAGGGATATTTAGGGATGCAATGATATTTTGATAAACTACACACACAAGGTATTGTTCCTCTTCAGGAAAGAAAACAAAACACAAGTTTTACCTGGAGGGTGCTAAGAGTTTCTTCCAGGGATACTGGAGTAACTGTACAGATAATAACTGTCTTAGCATTTCCACCTAGTGAATTCTGAAGAATCCGCGTCAGCTTGCTATCTCTGTAGTTAATGTAACCTCTAGTGAAGGAAAAGGATGAAAAAAATGAAGTTTTTTACTTTTTAATAAAGGCAAAACTGGTCCAAGAGCCAATCTATTATGGCTAAAACAGGGATAGCCAACATGGTGCCCTCCAGAGGTTGTTGGATTACAACTCCCACCAACTCCAGCCAGCATTGCCAATGGCCAGGAATGATGGGAGTTGTAGTCCAACAACCTTTGGGAGGCCACCATGTTGGCTGCCCCTGGGCTAGGATCAAGCAAGAGCACTTTTCAATACAATTCAAACCAAAAAAACTCTCAGTAACTATAGTGTCCTTACCCAGACTGATCGTCACAAAGTTTCTTGATTACTTGGCCCAAGATGAAGAGGCTCCGGTTTATATTGCAGCCTTCTTTAAGTCGAATCCCTATGCATTAAACATTAAACACCATTTTATTATGATACAGCTCCATCTGCAAAATCTGTTCTGCTATCCTGTTGGAGTCAAGCAACGTAGTAAAAAATTCCTGAATTTCATTGCTTTCTTCTTCGTTCCCCATTCTTTTGTAGCACTGGTATCTGCCTGCAGGCTCACAATCTGTATTTTCATATGTGAACAGCACTTAGAGAAAGGATTAGGCACATTATAAATGTTAAACAACAATGCTGGGTGGTATCCAATGCTACCTGTCCACTGATGGAAGAAATCCATCAGCAGAATGGCGGAGAGTGGGGGATGGAAAGAGGCAGTTTTCAGTGATTCCTCATCCCACTCTTAAATCTGCTCCGGATGGTTCCCCAACACTCTGGTTCAAATTTAGGAGGGGCACAGGGCCCTGCAGAGGGCGAGCAACCAAAAATGTCCTTTCTTCTGTTCTGCTGATAGATTTCAGTATTCAGCATTGGATACATCTAATATGTCTTCAACATTATTAGTGGTGCGATGGATTAAGTCATTTAACTCAACCAGTTTGAATGACTGCAGCAAAAAGGAGGAAGATGCTCCAGAAGGCCTATTACCAAATAGTCTCTACAGAGCAAGGATAAGGAATCTGTGGCCCTCCAGCTGTTTTTCAGACAGTATTTATATTCCACCTGTCCATTGTGGAAAAGGTGTTCAGGGTGCGTTACATTAAAAATAACCAAAAAGGCATCCAAGTGTTGCAATGTAAATTCAGCACTTTTTGATTCCACAGAATGCATAACAGTGGCATCTAGCATACTGAATCAGATGGGCATATACAGGAACAGTGGTAGATACATTAAAAAATGAGTTTCAATAATAAGTATTAGTGGAAAGTAGTGAAGCAGTACTTCAGTTCTTAAGGTGGTCAAAAGCAGAAGTCATGTTGTTGGACTACAACTTCCATCATCCCTTAGTGTTGGTCACACCCACTGGGACTGATAGGAGTGTACAACAACATGTGGAGTGCCACAGGTTCCCTATCCTTGCTATAGAGGGGTCAGTTTTATGTACAAGAGTTGGGAGTGTAACATCTGCATCAGGTCTGTGGTACAAATGTGGTTAATTTTACTGCCCAGCTGTATATAAACTGCTGAACTAAAATAAATAAATAAATAGGATGAAGAATGTTAATATCTGCCCAACAACAGCTATTGATTTAGGGACAGATATTTTGTTTTGTTACCTCTACTCCCATCTGATTATCCCCAATTCAATCAGGAACCTCCCTAGAGAGATTTTAGGTCAGTCACTCTCTGAGCCCTACTGACCATACAGGGTTGTTGTGAAGATAGCAGGGAAACCGTACAAATACCATCAAGTACTCCTTTTGATAGGAGTGTAATCAAGCATCTGTATTTGGATTCAGCAGGTACAGAATGAGGGACAACAGACTTCCATGAAAAGCTCATTCAACAGTAGCTTACATACCTTCAGCACCTGTTTGGCTAGCTCTTTCACTTCCTGCCAGATCTACCAAATTCTGAAAATCCAAAGAAGACTGTGTTAGGCATCATTCTTATTAAAGATCTCTTTGAATTACCTCCTGACTGAAAAACTGAATTCCAAGCAGTGCCAGTTTGAAAGCCTGAAGCTCAGCCATGAAGCTCACTGGGTGACCTTGGGCCAGTCACTGTCTCTCAGCCTAACCTATCTCATACTGTTGTTGATAAGATAAAATGGGGAGCGTAGAACCAAGTATGCCACCTTGAACTCCTTGGAGGAAAGGTGGAATAGAAATGTAATAGTAATAATAATGATAACAGGTATGATTTAGTCCGTACCTTTTTCAGTACGATCCACTGATGTCAGTGGAACTTGATTTCGAATGAACATTAGAACTTCTGTGCAAAACAGACAAATCCAGAACAAAACAAGCACTAAATTCCTTTTTGCTCTTTTCCAGGTAGAAGCAACCTTATCAAATACTTCAGAAGTTCATTAACCTTTCCCTCCTAGACTTTCACTAAATGTTTGACTCTGCATGCTCCAGCTCAAACAGGAAGCACACAGGGCCAGCCCAAGATGTTTTGCTGTCTGAAGTGAAGGACACGATGGTGTTCATTCCACCCTTCCCTGTTCCATATAGAAAAGTCAACCAGACTGGCAGATTAATCTTACTTCAACACTGCTGACAGGACAGCGTCTTCTAGTGCACCTGAGGTAGCAGTCTAGCTTAGGGGGCACAGAGCAGGCCGCATGGCACACACACAACTCTTCCCTCCAGATATGACATTTGAGGATTTTCGTTTACAGGAAAGATGAGTTATGGGGGGGGGGACACATGAAAGAGGTGTATAAAACTATGCATGGTGTGAAGAAAGCAGACAGAGAGATGGTTTTCTCCCTCTCATGATGCTGGAACTGAGGGCTGTGATGTTCCTCTATTAGTGTATATATGGTAAGTGCTGTTTGTATAGGAGATACATGGTAAGTGGAATGAAAGAGGAGGGGGGAGTGAATTGGCAGTAGAATGTTGGATGATTGGCTGAATGTTTAAAATGGCTGACAGTATAAATGGAAGGACGTCAGGTAAATCTGGGTGGATGTGAGGTGGAGTGTGGACGTTAGAGGGTTGTTTGGTGGGTTTATGAGAGGAGAGTGTGGAGTTCGGATTAATACTAAGACCAGTACCTCAGGAATAGATGAAACCATATGCTTAAGTGCCTTTTAAAGTAATCTTGTTATCTTTGTTATTTAATAAAAACTATATTTGGTTTACCGAAGGCCTGATCCTTGGCTGGGGTTTCACAGACCAGAAGGGAGGGTAAGGTAATGACCAAGTCTGAAGGGAAACTGTAACAAATGGTGGCAGCGGTGAAGGGGATAATATAACACCACAAGTATTCAGAGCAAACCAGAATTATATATAAAGATCAAAGGGATTGGGGACAGCTTAAGCACTCAGTCACAGAGGTAACCTGATAGAGAGACTCAGGCAGAGTCTCTGGGAATACTGGTTATAGGACGTGACTGGTGGTGCTGCCTAGCAGGGGGATCTGTTGAGATCTGTGCTAGAGCGGGGAGAGAAACCATAAAAAAGGACAGTCCGGACTGGTGGAGTCCCTGGTGGTGCCTAGTGACAGGCAGTAACCACGAGCAGGTAGGAACCTGACAGGGAGAGCCAGGGAAGGGCGTCACAGGGGCCATCAAATGAAGCCGGATATTGGAAAAGTAAGAACAGACAAAAGTCCTTCTTCACACAGCGCATACTTAAACTATGGAATTTGTTCCAACAACAGGTAGTGATTGCCTCCAACTTGGATGGCTTTAAAAGCAAGTAAGACAAATTCATGGGGAATTATGCTATCAATGGCCATGATGGCCCTGTTCTGCCTCCACTGTCAAGACAGCATGCCTTTGAATATCAGTTGCTGGAAGTCACAAATGCAGAGAACGCTGGTGCACTTAGGTTCTGCTTGCTGGCTTCCCTTAGGCATCGGGCTGGCCATTGTGAGAACAGATCACTGAATCAGATGGGCGTTTGGACTGATCCAGCAGGGATGTTGTCTTCAGGCCCGCCCTTAGCATGTGCGGGCCCCGGGGCAAAAGCATAGTTGGGGGGCCCCCCCATTCTCTCTCTCTCTCTCTCTCTCTATATATATATATATACACACACATACACATACATATACAGAGAGATATATATATTTTATTTACGAATATATGTAATTATAATATTTACATATCATCTTCATTATTCCCTTTGGAAAATAGTGACTGGTGCCCCTGTTTTGACAGATGTGGGAATAAGGCTAAGAGAAAGTGACTTTGCTAAGGTATATTTTCTTGGCTGAGCTAGGGTTTGCACCTGGATTTCCCATATTCAGATAAAATACTTTTCAGTAGCAAATACTTTTCAGTAGAGCACAGTGATGCTTTATCCTCACATGTCATAATATTGGTAAGTTTTGCCTATAGAATTGTCACTAGAATTTCAAGAACCTGGTGTCAATTTTGTTCCTATTGATATATTAACTGCATTAGAAACATCACGTTTAGCAACATCTAGGGCAGCATTAAGTTCTTTTTGAAACATTTTGTTTCTGTGATTTCTTTTTCTCCAAACTGAAAGTCAAATATTTGTATTCACAGAATGATAGTGAAACAAATGGTTGCAGTTTCTTACTTTTTAAGTGAGATGGACTATACAGCACAGTGATGCACAGTGCTAGCGTGAAACACATCTAAGAACAACTAAGTTATCTGAGCAGTGGCGGCGGCTTGTAATTTTAGCGGCTGGGAGCGGCTACTTTTTAGTCTCGGAGGTGCTGTTGAGATCCCCTAGACTTTTGGTACTGGGGGATTTCAACGTCCATGCCGAGGCTGTCTTATCTAGCGCAGCTCAGGACTTCATTGCCTCCATGACAACAATGGGGCTGTCTCAATTTTCTACTGGCCCAACGCATGTGTCGGGACATACTCTTGATCTGATCTTCGCCACTGGACATGGAGATGGTGATCTGGTGGTGGGGTGTTTTTCATCTACCCCATTGTCATGGACAGATCACCGCTTGTTGAGATTTAGACTCACAGCGGCTCTTTCCCTCTGCAAAGGTGGAGGATCTATTAAGTTGATCCGCTCCCGGAGCCGGATGGATCCCGTAGGTTTTCAGAGGGCTCTGGGAGATTTTCCGGCTGATAGGACCGGTGCTCCTGTCGAGGCCCTGGTCGCACTGTGGAATACGGAAATGACCCGGGCTATTGACATGATCGCTCCCGCGCGCCCCCTCCGGTGTAGAGCTCATACCACTCCGTGGTATACTCCGGAGCTGAGAGTGATGAAACAAGAGAGGAGGAGGCTGGAGTGCAGATGGAGGAAAACTCCCAGTGGAAACAACTATGCTTTGGTAAGTGCCACCAATAAGTTGTATACAAAAGCGGTAAGGACAGCAAAGAAGCTCTATTTTGCTGCCTCTATTAGATCATCTTTATGCCGCCCAGCGGAGCTTTTTAAAGTCGTGCGAGGGCTCTTACACTCTGGCCCCCACGATACTATGGAAACATCTGAGACCCGCTGCAACGAAATTGCTGGACACTTTCAAGATAAGATCGCATGTATCCGCAGGGACCTTGACTCTGATGTTGTGACAGATGAATCCATTGAAGTGTCCGGAGCACGGCCTTGTCCTTCTTTATTGGATGAGTTTCAGTTGGTGCAGCTCGAGGAAGTGGACAAGGTGCTTGGAATGGTTCGGGCAACCACGTCTGTTCTGGATCCTTGCCCATCTTGGCTAGTGAAAGCTAGCAGGGCTGGGACCACCGGTTGGGCCAAGGAAGTGGTTAACGCCTCCTTGAGGGAGGGAGTAGTCCCTGGTAGCCTCAAGGAGGCAGTAGTGAGACCTCTTTTAAAGAAACCCTCCTTGGACCCAGATAATCTGAATAACTATAGACCGGTGGCGAACGTCCCTTTTTTGGGCAAGGTTTTGGAGCGGGTGGTTGCCAGCCAACTCCAGGCACTCTTGGATGAAACCGATTATCTAGATCCGTTTCAATCCGGTTTCAGGCCCGGTTTTGGCACCGAAACAGCCTTGGTCGCCCTGTATGATGACCTTTGTCGGGAGAGGGACAGGGGGAGTGTGACTCTGTTGATTCTCCTTGATCTCTCAGCGGCGTTTGATACCATCGACCATGGTATCCTTCTGAGGAGACTCACGGAGTTGGGTGTCGGGGGCACTGCTTGGCAGTGGTTCCGCTCCTACTTCGCGGATCGTCACCAGAAGGTAGTGCTTGGGGAACATCACTCGACACCATGGACTCTCCATCGTGGAGTCCCCCAGGGATCGGTCTTGTCCCCCATGCTTTTCAACATGTACATGCAGCCGCTGGGTGCGGTCATCAGGAGTTTTGGAGTGCGTTGCCATCAGTACGCTGATGACACGCAGCTCTATTTCTCCTTTTCATCCTCCTCAGGTGAGTCTGTTGATGTGCTGAACCGTTGCCTGACCGCGATAATGGACTGGATGAGAGCTAATAAACTGAGACTCAATCCAGACAAGACCGAGACATTGTTGGTGAACGCCTTCCCTGCTCAGATGGTGGATGCTTACCCTGTTCTGGATGGGGTTACACTCCCCCTGAAAGAACAGGTACGTAGTTTGGGGGTTCTTCTCGACTCTTCCTTGTCTCTTGAGGCCCAAGTGGCCTCGGTGGCACGGAATGCGTTTTACCATCTTTGTCTGGTAGCCCAACTACGCCCCTATCTGGACAGGGACGACCTCGCCTCCGTTGTCCACGCTCTGGTAACTTCAAGATTGGATTACTGTAATGCGCTCTACGTAGGGCTGCCCTTGAAGACAGTTCGGAACCTTCAGCTGGTGCAGAACGCAGCTGCCAGATTATTGACGAGGACCAGTCGGTCTTCGCATATAACACCTGTCCTGGCGCGTCTGCACTGGCTTCCTATTTGCTTCCGGGCAAGATTCAAGGTGCTGGTTTTGACCTATAAAGCCTTACACGGCGTGGGACCTCAATACCTTGTGGAACGCCTCTCTCGCTATAAACCTACCCGTTCACTTCGTTCAGAATCTAAGGCCCTCCTCTGGGTGGTGTCGGAAGGCAGAGCTGGGGTCCCAATCCCGGGGAGCTGGATCCCGGAGAGTTGGGAGAAGAGTATTCGGATGGATGGCAGAGGGAAGGCGGAGGAACTTCCCCCCTTTGGAGCGAAGACGAAACAGAGGAACTGCCAGTGATAAGGTCGCTTAGCAACGGGGAGCCTGAGCCCTCCCTGGACATTCTCACGCCTCCCCCTCTTTCAGGCTCAGAGCAAGAGGGGAAAGAGGGAGGGCTGCTCACAGCCGAAAAGCGGGGAGGCAGTTTACCATCAGCCCCTCCCCTATCCTGGAATCGGAAACTTCAGAAGAGGAGGGGGTGATGCTTCCCCCCTCACCGCGCACACGCAGACAGCTGAAAAGACAGGAGAGAAGGGGGGGAAGGCGGGCAGTACCTGAGGGGCAGTTAAGGAGGAGCAAAAGATTGCGCGCCCGTTTGGCCCCTTCTTAAAGAACAGGCGGGAAGAAGTCCCTTGCTCTGTCAACTTTCTCCAATGCTGCAGGACCTGTATCCCTGTATTGCTTCATGAGAAAACGCAGTCTTTGTTTGGACATTACCCTAATAAAACACGAATTAACTACAGCCGTTGGTCTGGTTCCTGAGTCACATCCTGGGCCTGACAGCTTGACAGAGCCACCTAAATCACCCTCAACGCTCTCTTCACTTGACTGGGACAAGATGTCAAAGGGAGCAGCGGGGGGGACGAACCCCACTTCTGAGACGGAAGAAGTGGAACTCTTGAGGACTAAGGTAGCTGATTTGCAGACGGATGTTCAAGCCCTGCTAGCAGCAGTCAAGGCGCTGAAGACGGATAATCAAACCTTGAAGGCCACGATAGACCAAATGCGAACAGCCCCTCCAGCTGCCGTAGTAAAGGTTCCCATTGGATTGCCCCCAAAATACGCGGGACAAAGTGATCAGTTGGCAACCTTCGTGGCTCAATGTGAGTTATATCTGGATGTCAGGCACACGGAATTTCCAGACGATGGGGCTAAAGTAGCTTTCGTGATTAGCCTCCTGGAGGGAGAAGCTGCAAAATGGGTGACTCCGTATCTCGTGAGAAAGGATACTGTCTTAGGAAGGTACAGAGGATGTATACAGGAGATGACCGAGATGTTTCAAGACCCGCAAAGGGCTGAAACAGTAGCGTGGCAACTAGGCGCTCTGAAGCAAGCTAAAGGGACTGTTTCCGAGTACACTAACGCTTTTAAAATTCTGTCCCAGGAAACTGGTTACAATGACGCTGCCCTGATGTTTATGTACCGGAGTGGATTAAATGCTGAAATCCTGGATGAGTTGGCCAGGACCTCCCCCCCCCGCTGACCTACCAGGGCTCATCCGGCTATGCCTACAGATAGATCACCGGATGGAAGGAAGGCGCCTGGAAAGGAAGCAGGAGGTCCCGAGATACTCAGCCTCGGCATCCCGCAACAAGACCCTTCCCACTGCAGGGATGGCAGGTAATGCAACTGAGGGACAGGGAGGGGCTAGGCCAAGACTGTCGGAAGAAGAAAAGGAAAGACGACGCCGGGAACGTTTATGCTTTTATTGTTCAAAGCCGAGCCGTCGGGAAACTAGAACACCCAGTCCACGTGCAGGCCGGTGGACTGGGGGCAGCGTTGTATAAAGGCCCCCCAACGATCCAACCTCCCTCAAAGGGGGCGTTGGTCTTGCCTATTTGGATTACAACTTCCAGAGGAGTGGTGTTTAATTCCACTGCCTTAATTGACAGTGGAGCCTCCACAAATTTTATTGATGCAAAGTTAGTCAAGCGTCATGGAATTTCCCGGTGGAAACTGGACGCTCCCCTAGCTGTGGAGACTATCGATGGGAGACCCCTGAAGTCAGGAGGGGTGACACAAGCCACGGAGGAAGTGAAACTTCAAATCCCTGGGCACGAAGAGTTCATTTCGCTATACGTGTCAGATCTCTCGAACTTTGAGGTGATTCTGGGAATGCCCTGGCTAGCAAAGCATGAACCCAAAATAAGTTGGAAGGAGGCGGTGGTGTGGTTCACCTCACAGTATTGCCAGGAGAACTGTCAACCTGAAGGAATCAAGAACACCTTAGCGGGGGCAGTGCAAGAGATCGAGCAAGTGACCCTGCCGCCAAAGTATGAAGAATTCAAAGATGTGTTTGATGAAAAAGAGGCAGAGACTTTACCCCCCCACCGCCCTTACGACTGTGCGATTGACCTAGTGCCAGGAGCCAGCATCCCATCAGGGAGAATCTACTCTTTCACAGAGAATGAGAGGGAGGCCCTGAAGGAATTCCTGGATAAAAACCTGAGGCGAGGATTCATACGCCCCTCACAATCCCCTGCTGGAGCGCCACTATTGTTTGTGAAAAAGAAGGGGGGGAACTCAGACCCTGTAACGACTATCGCGCATTGAACCAGATCACCATCCCCAACAGCTACCCGCTGCCCCTGATCTCAGAGTTGCTGGACCGACTGCGCTCTGCAGAAATCTTCACAAAGTTGGATTTGAGAGGAGCGTACAATCTGATCAGAATGAAGGAGGGAGATGAATGGAAAACAGGATTCTTGACCGCTTACGGACAGTATGAATACCTGGTCATGCCGTTCGGGCTTTGTGGAAGTCCAGGAATTTTTCAAAAATTCATGAACGACGTGTTTAGAGACTTGTTGGACACGTATGTAATCTGTTACTTAGATGATATCCTGGTGTTCTCAAAGAACCAGGAAGACCACGACCAGCATGTGAAGACGGTGTTGAAGAGACTGAGAGAAAATCACCTGTATGCTAAATTAGAGAAATGTGGATTTGACCTCAAGTCTCTAGACTTCCTTGGATATCGAATCTCAGCGGAAGGCTTGGAGATGGACCCAGGGAAAGTAAGCTGCATATTGGACTGGGGCCAACCTGTCACCAAAAAGGATGTACAACGGTTTTTGGGGTTTGCCAATTATTACAGAAAGTTCATTCCAGGGTTTTCCAAATTAACAGCTCCTCTGACTGACTGTTTAAGGGGGAAGAAGAAGTTTCAATGGACAGAGAACGCCACCGAGGCCTTTGAGGAGCTGAAGAGAAGGTTTGCTACTGAGCCCATTCTGCGCTTTGCTGATCCGAACCGCCCTTTTGTAGTGGAAGCAGATGCTTCAGATTTTGCCATCGGGGGGGTCATGCTACAATTAGACCAAGAAGGGAAGGAGCTGCACCCCTGTGCGTACTTCTCTCGGAAGTTAAAGCCTGCAGAGAAGAACTACACAGTTTGGGAGAAGGAGCTGCTGGCCATCAAGGACTCTTTTGAAAACTGGAGACAATACCTAGAGGGGACCTCTCATCGAATTGAAGTGCGCTCCGACCACAAGAATCTTGAAAGCCTCCAAACAGCCAGAAAGCTGAACCAGAGACAGATAAGATGGTCCCAGTTCTTCACTAGGTTTAACTTCCAGATTACTTACCATGCCCAAGCCAAAAACCAGAGAGCGGATGCCTTATCCAGACAGCCACAATACAAAGAAAGTGAATCCGAGGACCAGCCTCAGTACGTAATCCCGCCAGAGAAATTAACGTTGGGAGTATGCCAGCCTTCATGGGAAGAGGAACTCAAAAAGGCACAAGAAGATGCAGACATGCTAAAATATCAGCAGGAGACGGGACAAGGTCAAGACTCAGAAGTAACCTTTCACTGGAGAAATGGACTGTTATGGTTCAAAACTGCCAGATATGTGCCAGAAGGGGAATTAAGGCTCAGAATCCTACGCCAGTGTCATGATTCCATCACAGCGGGACACTTTGGGATTTACAAGACCATTCAGAACGTGGCCAAGGACTTCTGGTGGCCTAAAATGCGTCGGGATATTGAGAGTTATGTAAAGTCCTGCTCTGTCTGTCTGCGGACAAAAACACAAACAGGGACACCAGCAGGACTGTTACAACCGTTGCCTGTCCCACACGAACCCTGGAAGGACCTCTCCATGGATTTTATAACTGATCTACCCAAGTCCCAAGGAATGACAGCCATCTTAGTAGTGGTGGATCTACTTACCAAAATGGCACACTTTCTTCCTTGTGCAGGGGCCTTAGAGGCTAAAGAAACGGCCAAGTTATTCATAAAAGAAGTCTACCGGCTGCATGGATTGCCAAACAGCGTAGTCTCAGACCAAGGAACTCAGTTCACAGCCAAATTTTGGAGAGCAATGTGGAAACAGTTGCAGACGGAATTAAAACTCTCCTCCGCCCATCACCCCCAGACAGATGGGCAGACGGAACGCTTGAACGCCATTTTGGAAAGATATTTACGAAGTTATGTGTCCTATCAACAGACTGACTGGGTATCATATTTGCATTTTGCAGAGTTCGCCTACAACAATTCTCTGCACTCCAGCACTCAACAAACCCCATTCTTCGCTAATTATGGATTCCATCCTAAAGTCTTTCCAAGCAGCTCAGAAGGAATGCTGGTACCGGCAGCTGAGAACTTTCTTAAGGAATTGCAAGCGGCGCAACAGACACTGAAACAGCAGTTAAACGAAGCCAAAACGGAGTACAAGCGAGTTGCTGACCTGCACAGGAAGGAGGGCCCCCCCTTCAACCGGGAGACCAGGTATGGCTGTCCACCCGCTTCCTCCAGATGCCGGGCAAATGTAGAAAATTACAAGACAAGAGGGCGGGTCCTTTCGAAATAGAAACTCAAATCAATCCCGTGGCGTACCGACTGAAGCTGCCTGACACGTTTAAAATACATCCTGTGTTCCATCAATCCCTCTTAACGAAAGCCGCCCCTCCCAGTGAGTTACGGCCGGAGGAACCTCCCGGAGCTCCACTCCTGGTAAATGAGCAGCTTGAGTTTGAAGTTGAGGAGATCTTAGATTCCAGGATCAGACGCCACAAGCTGCAGTACTTGATTCACTGGAAAGGCTATGGGGTGGCTGACAGATCATGGGAAGATGCAGCTGATGTGCATGCTCCAGAATTGGTAAAACTTTTCCATCTACGTTTTCCCCACCGTCCCAAGCCAGACAAGGGGAGGGGGGCACAGCCTGGGAGGGGGGATGGTGTCGGAAGGCAGAGCTGGGGTCCCAATCCCGGGGAGCTGGATCCCGGAGAGTTGGGAGAAGAGTATTCGGATGGATGGCAGAGGGAAGGCGGAGGAACTTCCCCCCTTTGGAGCGAAGACGAAACAGAGGAACTGCCAGTGATAAGGTCGCTTAGCAACGGGGAGCCTGAGCCCTCCCTGGACATTCTCACGCCTCCCCCTCTTTCAGGCTCAGAGCAAGAGGGGAAAGAGGGAGGGCTGCTCACAGCCGAAAAGCGGGGAGGCAGTTTACCATCAGCCCCTCCCCTATCCCCCATCCTGGAATCGGAAACTTCAGAAGAGGAGGGGGTGATGCTTCCCCCCTCACCGCGCACACGCAGACAGCTGAAAAGACAGGAGAGAAGGGGGGAAGGCGGGCAGTACCTGAGGGGCAGTTAAGGAGGAGCGAAAGATTGCGCGCCCGTTTGGCCCCTTCTTAAAGAACAGGCGGGAAGAAGTCCCTTGCTCTGTCAACTTTCTCCCAATGCCGCAGAACCTGTATCCCTGTATTGCTTCATGAGAAAACGCAGTCTTTGTTTGGACATTACCCTAATAAAACACGAATTAACTACAGCCGTTGGTCTGGTTCCTGAGTCACATCCTGGGCCTGACAGGTACCAACCCATCGGGAAGCCCGGAGGGTGGTTACGAGATCTAGGGCCTTTTCTGTGGTGGCCCCTGAGTTGTGGAACAGCCTCCCCGAAGAGGTACGCCTGGCGCCTACACTTCCATCTTTTCGGCGCCAGGTAAAGACCTTTTTATGCTCCCAGGCATTTTAATCTTCTTAACTTTTTTAATCTTTTAATCTGTATTTTAATTTTTGTAGTATTTATTTTGTTTTTGCTGTGCTTTTCGTTGTTTGTTTGTATATGTTTTTGTATTTTTATTATGATATATTGTATTTTATTTTGTTTGTTCACCGCCCTGAGAGCTATTTCGCTAAGGGCGGTATATAAATTGAAATAATAAATAATAAATAAATACGTGCAGCTCCTTTTTGCAGTCTTAAGCTCCAGACGGAGGCAGCTGCTCGTATTTTCAGCTGCGGTCTCCCAGTCAGGCCGCTAAAAATATGAGTGCCGCCGCCGCCTGAGCGTAACGGAGCTGGCGGCAAAGGAGCGAAAAGGTTGCAAGGAGAGCCACAGCCGCAGACTCCCAGCATGGCTCGTCTCACTGGAGATGTGTGAGCCCAAACAGGGGAATGGCAGCTGCCGGAGCCCCCAACAAAGTGCCGGAGCCCCCAAAAAAGGGGCTGAGGAGGGGGGAAGAAAGTAAAAAAAATCCACTGCCAAGCACGGGGGGCCCCAAAGCGCGGGGCCGGGGGCAACTGCCCCGCTTCCCAGTGCCTAGGGGCGGCTCTGCTCGTGTTCTCCAGAGGCAAGTAAACCAAGTATTATCCTGCCAAACTCTACTTACCACCTTCAGCTGTATCTTTCAAATAACTCACCAAGTGAGAGACCATGACAGCCCCTTCATAGTTTGAACTAGAGGTCTCTGTCTTTTCTTTACTTTCAATTATCTTTTAAAAAATAAAGGAAACAAAGCTGTGAGCCAGTTTTAGTATCAGTCGCATATTGAAGACTAGCAAGATAACCACCATTATGCCAGAGTTTGCAGATAGTGGGTCTGTATACTACAACAAACCTAACACATTGAGAACCATGTCCACTCTTGACCAACAGAGAACCTTCCTTGGTAGCCATCCACTGTGAATGACAACCAGTTGCATACTTTCCCATAAGGAACTTTTCCCACCTTTCTTTCAAAAGGAAATGCCTAAGGCAGATCACGTTAAAACTTTTAGACTGAGGCTGCAATCCAATACATGTCTATTCAGAAATAAGCTCCATTGGGTTCAATTGGACTTACTCCCAGGTAAGTGTGTATTGGATTGCAGCCTAAATCAATTTAAAAAATGTAAGTTGTGGCTGGGTTTTTCCTTTCCATTTTGTAAATTGCAACCCATTAGCTTTGGCCCACAGAGACCACTGAATTAGTCCCAGCCTACACATCATCAGCCCGGGTTCTTCCATGTAATGTGAGTGCGAGACAGAATCCAGAATATTTATTCAGGCATAGCAACATGCCAGATGCTGAATATATAGCTAGGTACTACATCAGGGGTGGGGAATCTGGTGCCCTCCGGATGCTGTTGGACTCCAGCTCTCATCAGCCCCAGAAAATATGGCCAATGGTCAAGGATGATAAGAGCTGGGAATCCAACAACATCTAGGAGGGCCACTGGCTTCTGATCTCTGAACTGAATGGAGTCAATAAAATAAAATTCACGATCACTTACCATTCTGAAGATGGTATGTGAACGGCTACTTCTTTCATTCATTTTCGTCTCACCATAGTGCCTGTTTTCTATTCATAAGAAAACAGATAACGTTGATGAATTTAGAAGTCTCAGAATTTAAATCACACTAGATTTTGAGTCTTACTTTCGCCTTTCTTTAGCCAGCTCAAAACTTGCTCTGGAGAAACCACCACCTCTTCACTCAGATCTTCAACGTAAATAGTCCTCTACAAGAGATTTAAAAGGGATATAAGGCACTACCTTGTCAATTTTGAGATCAAGAGATTTTATCAATGCACGAAGTTTGACAGGGCAACTGTCAACTGACATTCAGCAATTTTACATTTCAAGTTGCAAGGCCACACAGCAGCTTTTCTGGCCTTGTAACTTGAGAAGGTAATAGGAGTTACTTACATTGATGTCTTCACGAACAACCAATGGCTTCTTTTTCCTAATGTCGCTGCACAGTAGGTCCTGTATAGTCTCATTGTGAATTTCCATGTATGATATACGGAGAAGGAACTCCCGGTCTGGAATCTAATAAAGAACATGCATGCATCAGTACGCCTAAAGGTGGATGTAATATGGCTCCCCCTCCCAATGCAATCTTGGTACCAATGCCATCACTGAAACATTCCTACCTGCCTTATGATCTATATTACAGATGTGGCTCTCCAGATGATGTTGGTCCCCAGCTCCTATCACCCCCAACCCCAGCCTGCATAGCCAACGGTCAGGAATATGATGGGATTAGAATCCAGCAACATCTGGAAGTCAACAGATTTCCCATCCCTGATCTTTGTATTGATCCCACCCACATTAGTTCTGGGCAAGTAAGTTTAGTTAGCAGAAAGACTTACTCTACAGATGGTATTGAAGACATCATTGATGGCCATAGGTAAAATACCTGGACAATCTTTTGTCCCCAACATTGTATAGGTTTTGCCTGAAGCAGTCTGTCCATAAGCAAAAATAGTGCCTAAATGGAAGAACAATGGTTACCTAAGACCAACACCCACGTACAGTGCAAGCATTCAAATGTGTTGATGTTTAATGTACCATTATATCCCTGAACAGCAGACTGTATAATTGGAGCAGCCACCCCTTTGTAGACTTCCGTGGTACTGTCTGCAGAATGAAACACTTGATCTTCAAGAGAAGAAGGAGACAGGTTCAATTCATAGAAATCAAGCTCTGCCTGCAGTCAGTCATAATCATTTTATTTGTTTAGCAATATGCCATTACAAACATAGATCATTCAAAGCTGAAACACAAATTTAGCTCTTAAATTCCTAGCTGCCAGGGCAAATAAGGAAACACGTATTGAGATATAATTTTCCTTGTCTGATAGCAAAAAACACATAAACTCACTTGGTGAAACAAAATTTTTACTATGGCTAAACTCAGACAAATATTTCTCACGAGGATCTTTATATAAAGGACACTGGGTAACATAATGAACAACATCCTATATAGCTGTTTTACAAAACACACAAAACCAGTGTTCTAAGGAACGTTTTTCATAACAACCATCAAGAAAAGCGGAAGGCATGACATTAAACCTTAACTCAGTAAAAGCGATTCTGCATGGAGCTAAAGTAATTGCCTCTAAATAATTAGCTTTCTGGTGATCTGTTTTAAAGCATGGATACAGCCTGGAAAATCTCAAAGAACGGCTAGTTAGCATATCAGTTAAAGAAGCTCTCCTGTACATAAACAGCTTTAACTGTAATTTAGACCATAACTGAATCTCAGTCAGCTCACTATCAAATTCTCTAACAAGTGTATGTAAAGTAGCAACTCGCTTTGGGGCATTTAAGGGCGAGCCATAAGCTATGGAGACCAGGCGGAAGGGTAGCAAAGCTAATAATCTGCTGTGAAAATTTAGGAGTTGAACCTGTATTCTGGCCTGAACAGAAGGCCAACCCACTTCTGCACTAACATTCGTAGCAGGAGCACCAACAGGTAGGCCCAAAACTTTCTTTAAAAAAGAGCTTTGAACCTTCTCAAACTCATGAATTAATGAGTGGCTAAGGCTAAGGCCCCAATGCTCTATACCATATAACATAGAAGGGACCACCTTCTCCCAAAAACAACTAATTTCCCACCCTTAGTATAAAAGAATTCCAAAATAGCTCCAGCAAGACGCCTTGCTTTAGCAACAACAGCGTCCAGGTGAACCTTCCAAAAGGAGCTTGCTGCAAAATGGACTCCTAAATAGCAAAATGATTTAGTCTGCTGGACAGGATTATTAAAAATTGACCAATTGAATATAGGAGATCTCTTTCAGAACACAACCACTTTAGTTTTTGAGAAATTGATGTTGAGCTGTTCCTGCTGACAATATTTAGCCAACAAATCCATCTGCTTGTTCAGGCCACCCCTTGTCAAAGATAATACAGTAGGGCCCCACTCATATGGCGGGTTACATTCCAGACCCCTGCCTAAAAGCGAAACCTGCTGAAAAGCAGAACTCATTCAATCGAATGGTGCCCAACGCCCAAAAAATGCCGTAAAAGTGGAACAAGCGCTGTATGAGTGGGGTCTTACTCTAATTGAAAGCCACTGTATTAGCAGAACGCCGCAAAGCGGGGCCCTACTATATAACCTTGTCATCTGCATATAAGAGAATATTGACATTTCTGTTTCCTATAGCTGGAGGACATGCATTCAAATTCCCAATCAATTTGACTAGATCATTTATATAAAGACTGAAAGGAAGGGGGGCCAGAACACATTCCTGTTTGACACCCTTCTTAATTGGGATAGGGTCAGATAAGAGACCAGTCCTGCCAACTCTGATTTTAGCTATAGTATCTAGATGCAAACTTTGAAGCAGCACCAACAGCTTAAGATCTATATCAAGAGCATGCTGTTTGGTCCACAAGCAATTTCTATCAAAAAGTTAAAAGCTGATGAGAGGTTGACAAACACTGCATAGAGTCTTGAATTGTTTTTAAAGGTTTTCTCAATAAGATGGAACAAAGTATAGCAATGATCGATGTTATAAGAGTTCCTAACGCCAGCTGGGTCTTCACACAAAATAGAATTAGAAGAGACCCACTCCTGTACATTGTTAAGTAAAAAGGAAGCATACGCCCGAAGAAATACGCCTGGCATCTACGCTTCTATCTTTTCGGAGCCAGGTTAAGACCTGGCTATGCTCCCAGGCATTTTAATGTGTTTAACTTTTAGATTTCTGTTGTTCCTTGTTTGTGTTTATTATTGTTTGGCTGATTTTATTATGATATTTTGTATTTTAATCTTTTTGTACACCGCCCAGAGAGCTATTCGCTATGGGCGGTTTAAAAATGAAACAAATAAATAAAATAAATATATTTTAGAAGAGATATCCAACAGACTAATTGGTCTGTAATTCTAGGGAAGAGAAGGGTTACCCTTTTTGAAAATAGGATAAGCTACAGATAGTTTCCAACCTGGAGGAATTAGACCAGTCAAATTAATCTCAGTAAACAATTCAGCAAGAACAGGGGCCCATCAGTTAGGAAATAATTTAAAAAGTTCTGGTGGCAAAAAATCTTCACCCGGGGTCTTATTGAGCTTAATCAAATCAATCAAAGATTTAACTGTATAAGGGGTTACTGGGTCCCAATCAGGGAGAGCTCTATGATCTACAAAAGGGGAGGAAGCTGATAAGGAGTTATATTGGCTTAGAATTTATAGGAATTTCTTACAACTAAATATCTCATAGCTGACAAGATGCAAGATTTCTGTAATACCTATTATTATTATGTCTTATATATTTATGCAGGAATGTATAATTTTATTTAATTATTATATTTAATGTCACACTAATAAAAAGATTGGGGTGGAAAGATGCAAGAGTCCAAAGTGAACCAAAGATACAGCAAATTTGAAGATGCACGCATGGATGGGAACCATTTCCTGCTAGTGGGCTGGATGCTTATGTTCCCAACCCCTGCAAATCTCCACCAGGAAGGATCCCCTTGTACTTCCCCCACCTAGCACCATGTATAGCCAGAACAACGATCAGGATCTCCATCGATCATCTTAAAGACCAGGCAGGTTCATATAGGAGCAGGGCGGGGGAATCTCCATAGTTAGCCTATAAAGACTACCATGGGCTGAGGTTCTTTCACCCTTAGAAGTTTAAAGCCTTGATTGCAAGTCTGAGAGTCAGAAAAGAAAGCAAAGCAATCCTCAACTCAGCTGCTGCTCTGGGCTCCTCATGGTCTTCTAAAACACAGGAAACTTCCCTATACGGAGCCAGACCATTGGTCCATCTAGCTCAGTATTATCCACAACAGCAGTGGGGAACATCTGGCCAATAGGCCTAGTTAAGTCCACCAGTTCTCTCCAACTGGCCCACAAGGCTGTTCTGGGCAAACCACACCGATCTGCCAATCACCTGATGTAATATGACACAAGGCCAGTAAAATTAAAGTCTTGGCTGCAAAGAAACAACCTGGAGCACACCCTAAGGCTCAGAGCTCACGCCGGGTTGTTCTTATGCAGCCGTGACTCAACTCCAGCTGAATTTGGCATCTTTTTTCTGATATGCTGCTTTTGACAAGCATTTGATTGGGAGTAGTTCTGGCTAATGTCAAGTTACTCCTGCAGTGATGGGGGAATTCTTCTACAGTGAAGAGGATTTTACCAAATACCTTGCTGTGCAAGCTAACTAGGGACAAAAGAACTCAGTGTGTGTATGTGTGTGTGTGTTTAATGGCTGAGATAGGGCTGGAAGAAGAAGGAGAGACTCTCTGCCTAGGATGGGGGTAGAAGGTAGGAGTAAGGAAGAGAAATAAGAGGAGGAGGAGGAAGACAGTGGGTCGGACAAACTGTACATTAAGCTTCTGAAAGCTTGTTTCAGTGCTGTGGTTTAAAACCAAAACAACTAACTCCACATTTCTTCACTAGCAAATTTCCAAATTCAGTTCCAAATTCAGTTCCAAAATCCTGTATTTTATTTAAATAATGAAAAAAGAGATTGCATTGGGGAGCAATGGGCGATAGAAGCTTTATTTCCATCTGCTGCTTTCTAAAAGTCTATGTTCACTGCATATTTCAATAGGAAGTATTTCAGTGTGTATGAAGTGCTTACCAAAGGTAAAGGACTTGGTCCCATCAAACTGAGATATGGTGCAACCTTCACTTTTCCACAAAATCTGCCCTCTTTCATCGAGGTCTGCATTCTCTCTGAAGGAACACAACAGAGCTTCCTGGTCATTAGACATTTCAGGAGTATACAGAAATCAATTGTGTTAAAGAGATACTTAGACCCACACTGATCTTCAAACTGTCTGGTCCCAAGACCATGCCCAGAGAGTGCTGACAACTTTCAACTGTTAACATTCCAACAATGCGAATGTTTTACCAAATATCTTGCTGTGCAAGCTAAGGAGAAAAAAATTCTGAGCATGTGCAAAGTGCATTTGAAGCACATATTTTAATCCATATTTGGGGGAGAAGAAACCACTCCTAGGAAAGAAGCCCTTGTGAATATGTACAGATTGCTTTGTCCCTCTGAGAACACCTTCTTGAAAACACAGTTCTTGATTGGTTAAATGCCCTTTTTAAAAGTATGCCTGCTCTTTAAACAGGACTAGAGTACACACACATGCTTCTAGAGAATTTTAGTCATAGATTTTGTAGAGCACAGAACAAGCGCACTTAACATTTACATTAACACTGCAACCCTATACATGTGTGCCTAGAAGAAAGTCGCATTGAGTTCAATGGGACTTACTCCCAGATAGGTGTCTATAGAATTGGAGCGTTACCCTTGTTAATAAAATGAGATACTTAGACCCACACTGATCTTCAAACTGTCTGGTCCCAAGACCATGCCCAGAGAGAGTGCTGACCACTTTCAACTGGTAATGTTCTGACCATGCGAATTGTCACACACACATCTCTCCATCCAGGCAAATAACAGGCATCATCACACTTTTAAACACTTTAGTCAGGAGTCATCGATATGGTGCTCTGATGCCCACAGGGTACCCTCCCCCTGCTGAAATTAGGCTTGAAAGAAGCTTTCTGTTGTAGCCAATAGTACAGACTGTAGTGCATGCTCCGTTATGGTGCGTATGTGGTTTCTGCACAACAGTTTCTGCAGTTTGAAAATGTGCCACCAGGCTCCAAAAGCTGGCGACCCTTGAAACTTGTGTCATATATAGGCACCCACCCTACCATGGCCACTGGGAGGCATCTGAGCACACAAACGCACATTTCATTCATATTTATATTCATATAATATTCACAAAGTGGGAGAGAAGTCCAACTTGCCCTTTCCTTTGGTCGGTGTTGGGGAATCTCAGCCCCGGGGACCACAAATGGCCCTCCAGGTTTCTCTATCCGGCCCTTGGGACTCACCCCAGGGCATGTCCCTTTCCCATGCCACACACCCTAACCAGCCCTGCTTTACCTCCTCTTTGAGTGCTTTTGTCTGGCTGAAATGTACCTTTGAACTGTGATGATGCCTGTTATTTGCCTGGACAGAGGTGTGTGTGTGTAGAAATCTCTGAATTGTACATGACTGGAATGTGGCCTACTGTACAAAGGCAAGAGTCACACATTTTGCCTCTGGCCATGCCCACCATATGTATGCAGTCCCCAGTTAGTTGTTCCTGACAGAACGTGGCCCCCGGGGCTGAAAAATGTTTTCCCACCCTTGCCTTAGCCAGAGAGCTTCAGGTCATGTAATGATGGAGTCCTGTCTGCCATCAAATGGTTATGAGTGGCTAGAAATAAGGCAGGCTGAAAGTGGCAGAGCAAAAGATGGAATTTTAAAGAGAGCAGTGCTTTTTTTTTTTTGCAACCGTACTCACCGCTATATACTAGCACCTCTTTTTTATTATTGCAATGAGTTATATATGGGGATACCTTTGAAAACAATTCAGAAACTGCAGCTAGTGCAGAACTCAGCAGCCAGATTATTCATTGGAGGTAGGAGGTTGATCATATTGTTGTGAGTTTGGGGGTTGGAATGGATGATTCTTGTGGGTCCCCTTCCAGCCTCTGATTTGGAATCCTGTGCCTTGGGGTGAGAAGCTGGCTCTACTGGCCAGATGAGTTTCTTTTGTTAAGCTAATAGAGTGGCCAGTTTGCTAATGGGTCTTTCAGGTGCCCAGCAACTGGTGAATAGACCAGGAAGACCCGTTTGTCATTGAAACTCTTCAGGAGAGCCCCCCCCCGGGGGTGGACAGGGGAGGCTTGTGTTTTTAGTTGTATCTGGAGAAAGGCGAGGGACTGGAGGCAGGCAGAGAGGCTGTCTCTCTGCACCATGGCTTTAGGATGCCTCCTGTAACACTGACGGAAAAGCTGAATATTGGACTGCTGATGCCTTGAACCCCTGCATCCTAAGTTCAGGTTGGAATGTGTGTAAATAAATAAGCCACATTTCATAAAGACACCAGTCTCTGCTGACCTTTCCAAGGAAACCAAACCCAGGGCGAGTGCAGGGACCCCTGAAATCTCACCGCTCAGAGATTGGGGAGGCGCGCAATAACACTGATCCTGGCCCAACTGCATTGGCTTCCAATTAGTTTCTAGTCTCAATTCAAAGTGCTGGTTTTGACCTATAAAGCCCTATGTGGCTCAGGACCCCAGTGCCTTAGGGGCCACCTCTCCCCACATGAACCTACCAGGGCCCTATGTTCATCATCTGAGGCCCTTCTGGATTCCTGCATTGAGCAGGGGGTTGGACTTCATGGCCTTATAGGCCCCTTCCAACTCTACTATTCTATGATTCTGTGTATGTCCCCTCCAAGGGAGGTGCAGAGGAGGGCAACACAAGATCGGGCCTTTCAGTGGTGGCTCCCTGACTGCGGAAAGCTCTCCTCAGAGAGATGTATCCGGAGTCATCACTATCAATCTTTATGTGCCAGGTTAAGATGTTTTTATTCACCCTGGCATTTTTGCTGCTAACTGGCATTTGTCTTTTAGTTGGGTGGAGTAGGATGTGTCCTTTTACCAGAGAATGAACCCTTTTATTTATTATTTATTTATTTTTAAAACTTATATACCGCCCGACTAGCAATAGCTCTCTGGGCGGTGAACATAAATACAATAAAATACAGGAAAATACAAAAGCATCACAATCTAAAATCAAATTTCACAATCTAAAAACTGCATAACTAAGATCAAATTACAAACATTACCATCATTAACAAAAAATTAAAATGCCTCGGAGAAGAGAAAGGTTTTAACTTGGCGCCGAAAGGATGATAGGGTCGGCGCCAAGCGCACCTCCTCGGGGAGACTATTCCATAGTTCGGGGGCCACCACTGAGAAGGCCCTTGATAAATAAATAAATAGTGAATAAAGTTCTTTTATCTTGGGTGCATTTTAAATTTTATATTGGATACTTTCAAAAACTGTAAGCCACTTTGAGACTTTTTTTGTAGTAAGTGACAAATTAATAATAATAATAATTTTGCTGCCCATGGCAGCCATTTTGTCTTGGCATCCACAGCACTTTTTATCAGGATATGAGTATCAGCACCTCGTTTTTTTTAACCCAAAAAATCACTGACAGAGAATATGTAGCAAAGCAGGAGGGAGCATTCAAGAGTCATACTTACAGAGAGTAGGGGGATCATGGGTTGTGGTGAAAATGGACTGCCTTCAAGTCGATCTCGACTTATGGCGACCCTATGAATGGGGTTTTCATGGTAAGCGGTGTACGGAGCTGGTTTACCATTGCCTTCCTCTGAGAGGCAGTGACTGGCCCGAGGTCACCCAGTTAGCTTCATGGTTGTGTGGGGATTCGAACCCTAGTCTCCCAGGTCGTAATCCAATACTCTAACCACTACACCACACTGGCTCTCTTTGGGTTGCAATAGTAAATAGAGAATAATAAACTAACCCTCAAGAGAAAACAGGATTTCTATGCAGATAATTCATCTCCCTTTGGCCGCAATCCTGTGCCCCTTACCTTGGCTTAGAGCCCACTGAACATACAAAATTGCTATGCATGTTTATTCAGGCTGTAAGGCTACACACATCTCCCCGCACTCTTAACATAGTGGGCTTACTCCTGTCCTGACTAAACATGCACAATATCTCTCGGTTTTCCCTGGGGAGGAGATAGATGGATTAAAACGACATGCAGCTAGCACGTTTCCATTTCCCACAACCAGAAATTCACCTTTCAATAAGCGGGCGCACCCGCACGCAGACTGTAACACCGCCTTCCTCCGCCATCGCGCTGAATCGCCCCTCTAAACCTACCCCTCCTTTCCCCCCAATTTCAGTTCCAGAGTTTGAATTTCCCCCAAGCCTGTTTCCTATTGGCCTGTTGGTGACGTAGGCACTCCCTCCCTGCTACCGATAGACCGTACTAATGTCTGATGAGAGGGTGTAATGGCGGGCGAATCCATCTCGGAATAGAAAGGGGGGCGATGAGGAAAAGAGTTTTCAATCCTGTATAAAAAAATTCAGAGATCATTTTGTACGGATCCATTCTCTTTCCTCTCTCTCCCTAAATGCGCGAAAGTTGAGGAGCAGGCAAAAATAATTCCCCCACTGTTCTTGATTGTTTTGAAAGGGCTATGGTAGTGATAGGGTTAAAAAGGTGGGGCTTTCTTAGTCGTCGCTCTCTTAGAGGACAGAGCAGACAGGAAGCCACTCACTGATTGGCTGAATCGGACTCTCAGCTTTCAAGGACAGCAGGCGCTTTCCCTTTTTAGAGTACCGACGGTATTCACAGAAGATGGGAGGCGGGAGGCTGCTGCTTTATTACCACTTGTGCCAGTAGGCTTTAGACTGCCAGGTCCATAGACAGCGCAGGGAGCTCTTCCCCGTTATTTAGGATGCCACACCCTCCCCAGCCAGCTGTTTAAAAGAACTAGCTGCTTATAGGAAACTGTGGAAATCAAGGAATTTAGTATGGCTGTAATTGGGCGGGAGTGTCTCGCCTTATCCTCGTAGAATCAACGACAGGAAATCATATGCTTGTTATTTCTTGTGTGTGTAAGGTGACTTTCGCGAGTTTTCAAACTTTTTTAAAAACTGCCTTGCCAACGCAAAGTTAAGTGTCTGGAAACGAGGGGTAATGGATAAGACAGATTTGAACTGGGAGGGAACAGCTATAGCACGAAGCTCTGGGACAGTATAGAATATGGCATGGGCGGCAGCAAGAAGGGGGGGCTCAGCAAATATAGGAACGAGTGTGGTGTAGTGGTTAAGGTGTTGGACTACGACCTGGGAGACCAGGGTTCAAATCCCCACATAGCCATGAAGCTCACTGGGTGACCTTGGGCCAGTCACTGCCTCTCAGCCTCATGAAAACCCTATTCATAGGGCCGCCATAAGTTGGAATTGACTTGAAGGCAGTACATTTACATTTAGGAAGCTGCCTTACATTGAGACAGACCACTGGTCCATCCAGCTCAGTATTACCTGCACTGACTGGCAGGAGCTCACCAGTGTTTCAAGCAGAGGCCTTAGTCCCATCTGGAAATATCAGGGATTGAACCTGGGACCTTCTGCATCCAAGGCAGCATCTCCATGTAGGGCTGGGAAATAATTCTGCCTGAAACCTTGGAGAGCCACTGCCAGTTAATGCAGACAATACTGACCTAGATGGACCAATGAGGTGGAGATGCACTGGAGCCAGCAGAATAGTAAGAATCCACAGACTTGATTGCTCTCTCTGATTGCTTTTTGTGTTATGGTTTTGCCGACTCCCCTAGAAACCTAATGACAGAACTAGCAGTGATTCAAAATTGAAGGCATAATCAAAATCTCCATACCTCACACTGAGGGGGAGAGCATGGAAACAATATGCATAGAGAACAGGAAGCCAGGAGTAGCTGGGTGTGCATTTGAGAAAGAATGCTGGAAAGGAAAAAGATTGGCCAGCACAGGAAATTTCTCCCTTTTCTGCCTCTGGTTACCCCACTGCCACTCAGATTACACACCTAACACCCCTTCCCTTTATCACTGCTCCCCATACCTGCCCTCAGACAGAAAGGGTAATTCTCTTCCCGGCCTTCTCCTTTCATCTACTACCACTCCCTTCTCATACTGTGTGTGGGATGTGATACTAGAATCTGGATCACGCACACAATTTGGATACTCCAGTATCCTGAGAGTAAGTCTCATTGAATTCAATAGGACATACTTCTGAGTAGACATGCATAGGATTGAACTGTAAGCCTGGTATACAGAAAAGCCTGAAGCCAAAGATGGCAACCCATAGATTTTAAAAGTGGAATTTATAGAAGTGTCTTTTCCCCTCAACATTTGATTTTGATTGGAGCAGCAGTGGTAGAGAATATTTAACCTGTTTCCCCTGCACTATAAAATTATGCATGGAATGGAAAAAGTAGATAGAGAAAAAAATGTCTCCCTCTCTCCTAACATTAGAACTTGTGGACATCCAATGAAGCTGAATGTTGGAAGATTCAGGACAGACAAAAGAAAGTACTTCTTCACACAGTTCATAGTTAAACTATGGAATCTGCTCCCACGAGGCAGTCATGGCCACCAACTTGGATGTCTTTATGGAGGATAAGGATATCCATGCTACTAGCCTCGGTGGCTATGCTCTGCCTCCATAGTTGGAGGCAGTATGCTTCCAAATACTAGTTGCTAGACACTGGAGGAGGGCTGTTTGCACGCAGGTTCTGCTTGTGGGCTTCCCATGGTTGGCCACTGTGAGAACAGCATGCTGGACTAGATGGGCCATTGGCCTGATCCAGCAGGCCCTTCTTACGTTCATGAGGAAAGGGGTTAACTATCCCCTCCCCTAGTACTGCCCCAATCAGAGTGGGAGCTTTAATGGTTTTTTGTCTGTTTTTATTATTTTATTTTGATTGATTGATACTTTCCTCCAAGGAGTTCTCCCCCTCTCCATTTTATCCTCACAACAACCCTGTGAGTAGATTGCATCGTGACTGGCGCAAAGTCACTCAGTGAGCTTCATGGCCAAATGGGAATCTGAACCCTGGTCTCCCAGGTCATAGTTCAACACTCTAACCACTTTGCCGCATTGGCTTTTAATGTTGGAAGATCATAGTTACCAACTTATCTGGTTTGGGCCTGAGTGCTTCTAGAAATTTCCTTCATGAGGAGAAACTATTGATCTTACTTACTATTAAAAAGTTTATATTCTGCCTTTCCGTCCCTCTTGTGGTTGTTACACTGGGTAAAACTGTGCTGTTACACAGCATAAGAAGGATTAGGACAACCCCAACTTAGTCTTATTGGGTGTGATCCTTCAGATTGGAAGCCCCGTAGCCAGTATCCTGTTTTTTCTAATGACATCAGTTCCATTAACTGGCAAAGCTGTTTTTCCTACAGTCAAAACATCAATCCCTAACAAAAAAAAAACACCCTCTTTGAAATGAACTCAATAGACATCCATCGCTCTACATATCTATATATTATACTGTGCTTATTCTAATACAATAGTAGAAAAGTTTATACATGTTTAGAAAAACAATACTACAACAAATATCGCTCTTTGGAGTTTAATCATCCTCATCTTCATCCTCTTCCTCTTCCATCTCTTCCATCTCTTCAGCTGCCAATGCCTCCTCTTGCGCAGCCTTGAGTGCCTGCTCTTCTTCCACAGTTGGGTCTGTTGATTCTGTGATTTCTGGCCCGCTAACATATTCGTTCTGCACTGGTGGTGGTAATTGAGGGCTGAAATTATCTGGACTGTATTTGTGACCCCAGCCAATGTATATGTTATCAAATCTCCTACAGGAAGAAATGAAAGATCATAACATTAATTGAAAGGAAAAATGTCTTCCAGTTGTCCTCCTTTCCTCACAAGGCATCAGACTGGATCTATATTTTATGCATGACATGTGACTACTGCTGAAAGCTGAAAGGTTTCCTCCTCCTTCCACCTCCTACCACCCCAAAGGCTAGCAGCTTAATCCAGTGCATGCCTGCTCCAAAGAAAGTTCTCTTGAGTTCAATAGATCTTACTCCCAGGAAGCTTAGTATAGGATTGCCACCTTAGTAATATAAAATATGTGATGTGACACTACATTTCCTTCCCCCAACATGGCAGTTGAGGGCATGGAAACTAGCACCTTGATCACATCATATCATGTTCCTCCAATTAACTGATAAAACAAGATGGATGAAATTGCACATTACAGTCCAGGTGACACAGATACACAGACTGCTTCCTTTTCCTTCCAGATATGTTGAAAAAGAAACTTAGGACCTAATAAAAGTGTGAGGAGGGAAAGTTTAATGCCTTCACTTCCTGCTGCAGCCCTGACAAAAATGGCCTCCCTGAAGCTGCTGTTAATATTGCAAGAGAAACCTCCTTTGGCCTCAGTTCCCTGGAAATGCTAAAAATAGCAGCTTTGTAGAGATGGCACAATTAGAAGCAGCAGCAACAGATGATCAAACCAAAACGACCTCTGCTTACCTACCTTCCTAGAGCAAAGGAGTATGCCCCAGGCCATAAGTTGGCCTGAAGAACTGCAAGGGCATATTGAGGAATTAAGTTGGTTGATGTCTCGGTTGACCATGGTGGGATGTTTTGAATGTCTGTTGAAGAAACAAATGGATTCTTGGTCATCTGAGAAAAGTCTCTGTAAAGCTTTTATCAAAGGGTGAAACAGCATACTGCGTTATTTATGTTTTTAAAAGTTTACTTAAAGTGGCCATTTTTATTTTGAAGAAAAAGCAGCAGCAGGACAGTGAGGGAAAGTTGGGAAACAAAAATGTGAAATGCGTAGTGTGGAATCTTAAGCCTTGAACAGGAGCATTCCTGTTAGGGAGTGGGGATATACTGCAATATTACATATATAATGCTGATATTTATGCAAGAGACAAAACATTTGCATCCACAGTTGTCTCTCTAAGATGTTTTAAATCACTACAGTGAGAATACATCCATGCCCTTCAAATGTACTGAGAGAAGCAATGCTGAAATGTACAGACTATTATTCAAAGAAAAGACATATCTATTGAACCAATAACATTTATTGGAGATGTCCTAAGAAAATTGTTATGGTCCATTCCATTCCATGTAAATGCCTTCTGCCACGTTTGAGGAAAAGTCAGTTACTCATTCAACAGGAATCGCTTCCTTATGATGTTGCACATGGTATCTGAACAGATATGAATAACATTGTGTCTGCTCTCCATGAATGCCTGAATTGATGTCTGGGAAGATCTCCATCATATGCAGTAGTTTCGAGACCTCTCTGCCAGCAGATCTACTAATACAAGGGTAGCTAATGTGGTGTCCTTCAGATGTTGGATTACAGCTCTCATCAGTATTGACCATTGGCTATGCTGGCTGGGGCCGATGAGAGTCCAACAACATCTGGAAGACCACAGACAGCAACACCACATGAGGAGGGCAGAGGAGAAACACCGTGTTCACCAGGATGTGATGAAGTAAAGTGGAAGGAGCTCCAGGATGGCAGCACTGACTTCCTGCAGATGAAGCCCACTCTGGTCTAACCTCCCCACCTCTGTCACATGCCACTGGCCCCAAGTCTGGTTTAAACAAACCATGACAGAAGAGCTGAAGCCATCATGTGGGGAGGGCACTGTATGGTTTATTAAACTGAGATCATTACTTATGAACTGGTCTTCTGCCTCTATCTTCCATGTCTTTGGAAGTCCTTCTCAAAGTTCTTCTTTGGAAGTTCTCCATGTCTTTGGAAGTTCTTCTCTTCTCAAATCCCAATGAGGGATTTGACTCATAAATGTCTATTCTGAAGGAGCGCCTCCAGCATCGTCAGCAATGCAGCCTAACAAGATCAGCCTCAAAAGACCTTCTCTCCATCCCACCAGTTAAAACAGCCAAACTGGTGAGGACTAGGGAGAGGACTTTTTCAATTGTGCCCCCCACCCTGTGGAACTCCCTACCAAATGATCTCCGTCATGCCCCCTCTATGATGGGCTTCCGCTGGGCCTTAAAAACCTGGCTCTTCAGGCAGGCTTTTGGGGTGGGTTAGGTTTTATTATTCTGGTTTGAGATTTTAAATGTTTTAATGTAAATGTATTTGGATGTTTTATTTTGTACGTCACCCAGAGTGGCTGGATAACCAGCCAGATGGGCAACTAACAAAATTCAATAAATAAATAAACATTCTTACACAAAAACTGCATTTTAAAATGATGGCATGCTTCCATTCTAACTCGGAAAAACTTGTCTCTCTAAGCCTAATATTTTCTCTTCCTAACATGACATTTGCTTTTTAACAATGTTAAAACAAAAAAGGCAAGATCCTGAGAATGCAAAAACAGTAACTGGAGATGTCTCCATTGAGTGTTCAGAATATGCAATAAGGATTAAGGAACATGAAGTGAACAGCTGAACTGGAAATTCTAGGCATGAGATGTAAAAAAAAAATCCCATTGTTCCACCAGGAACTTAACTATACTATATAGAATTAATACGATGAATTCATTCACTTTTGCAAAACTATACATTTAATTATCTACAATCCCAAACCACTTGGTTTCCTCACTGGCCAAAACCCCTATGTCCATGATACATGTAAAGAAAAAAAAGGATCTTGTCTACCTGCATCTTCGGAGAGCGGTGTGAGAAGTGGGGGTCCTATTTCTTGTGATTCTTCTTGTTCATCTTTCTCCTCTTCCTCATCCTCTTCTTCTTCTTCCTCTGATTTTTGAAATGGATTAACCCAGGTACAGCGTCCCTACACCCAAAAGACCATGAGTTACTGTGATGCCCATTATATTTGTATAGTATTTATGGTAAGTGTGGGTTTTGTAATGTAAATATGGTAAGTAAAGAGAGTTGGGAGGGGGGAGTACATGTGATGGAATGTTGAGGAATGCTGTGTTGTGATTGGTTGAGCATCTGGGTGGTTGAACGTATATATGTGAGAATGCCAGCGGTGGGGAGAGTATGGTTCTGGGGTTTTGAGTTGAAGAGAGTGAGGGGTGGATTGTGTATTAGGCAGGTAGTGAGACAGGTTTTAAGGACTAAGGTATTTATATAAAAGAAACTATAACATGTTGGAAACCATTTAAATGTAACCACACACAATCTACTGAAACTAAAGTAATCTTGTTTATCCCCTGTGTTAACTAATAACTTCCTTTTGGTTTAACAGCATGCCTGATCCTTGGCTGGATACATACAGAAGGGAAGGGTAGGCAGAGCAGAAACCAAAGCTGGAAACAGTATCTATGGTGGCAGCGGTGAATGAATAGTGTAACAGCAGCAGGTATCCAAAGGCAACCCAGGGCTATACTGTAGCAGTGTAGTCTTTAACATCAGAAAGATACAGGGGGGCTGTGGCCTAAATAAACTTAGACACTTAATAGCAAGCTGTTAAAGAAGGAGACTACGGCTAAGTTGCTTTACAGTGTGACAGGCAGTGACGCCTAGTAGTGGGATTGGGAGAGATCTGTGCCAGGACCAGACCACAGGCGGTGGTCTGACAGTTACAAAGCAAGATTGATGGGAACTCAGTTATCCAGTCAGGCAGTATTTCTTTGCTAATATGAAGCCATGGGGATCTTACAAAAAGGAAGGAACAAAGGAAATTTATACTTCACAGAATTATTAAAGCAATCTTTAGTGACTTGCTTGCTCTTTTAAAATAGTGCCATGCGTACATCACATAGCACTTCCATATTTAACATTGTTCAAGGAAACTTAATTAGAATGATTGGTATCTATGTGGATAGAAATGCAGAGACAACACAAAGATGCTACTATGACCCCAACATACATCCGATATGTGACAAAAGAAAACTCCTAAAATGTTTCCATGAACATGTAAACAGATCATTCCTTAAAAACATTCAGGCGGTATCTTAAGATAATTGTTCATGTAAATAGTCCCTTAAACACACACACACACACACACACTCATACACACAATGTCTACTGTAATGTAGATAACTCACAAAATCATTCTAGGTTAATGATACAAAGGTAGCTGAAGGATTTTCTTAAATTCCCATTGGAGAGACTAAGGTGGTGATCTTATGGACCACATACTTAGGGAGTAGGTCCCACTCTATTCAGGTCACAGCTTCAGTTGCAACCAAACAGGAGCACCATTTATCCAGAATGGTTTATTGCAACCTTTACAATTCTTTTGCAGAATTCCCTTTTTGTGCCTCGCACTATTTCTCTTGAATGTTTATTATGTGTGCTAATTCCATCATTGCTGTGGCTTTTGATCTCAAACAATAGACTTTTGCTGTAATCCCATGCCCTGTACAATCAGAGCAGCCTCTCATAGGGCACTGGTGGCTTTGCTCCTGTTTCTTCGGGTTTCCAGAAGAAACTCTGATCTTGCTTCTACTAGAGGATGTTACATGCCAAAGACCTGAAGGAGGACCAAGCTGCTGGATACCCTAAAATGGAATGTCCTGTATTTAGAGCAGGAGTGGGGAATCTTTTTCAGTCCAAGGGCCAAATTCCTTTCTGGGCAACCTTCTGAGGGCCACATGCCTGTGGTGGGCAGGACCAAAGGCAAAAGTGGGCAGGGTAATTGATGAAATTTTACCTTTGTGCAGTAGGCTAGTTTCTACATGCACACACACACTTTTCTATTCTCTATCCAGATCAGCAAAAGGCATTATCAGACTTCAAGGATCACATTACAGCCAGGAAAAAGTACCGTACTGGGTGCAAAACAGGATCAATAAGGGGTGAGACCTATGGAGAGGGAGTGTGGCCTTGAGAGAGTTCCAGGGACCAGACAGAGAGCCCTAGAGTGCTGCATTTGGCCCTCAGGCCTGAGGTTCCCCAGCACTGATAGAGGGCTAAGCCTTCTTAGCACAGGGCATGATAGGATGTGCGGACTTGCCCTGATGAGGCTTCGTATGAGAAGCTGCTTTGCTTGCACAGTGTGCAGAAATGGTGTGGCATTTTGCTTATGCAGCTCATAAAATACAGCTACTGCAAAGGAGACCAAAAGAAATAAACTCTTCTCTTTTTGATTGTTCCTTCCAGCTATAGAGAAATTAACAGTTGTAACTGTTGGGCAGTACAGCTCTGTTTGGGCAAGGAAGAAGTAATGTGGACAATGCTGTTTTCATCCAGAGATATTCTTGGTACTACTGCAAGATGGACATATTTGTCATTATTTATTTGTTTATTTTCTGCTTAATGCCAAAATAAGCTTCTAAGCAGTTTACAAAGAATTGCATAAAGTTCACTAAGCATACCTGCATTAGAATATTCTGTATGTGGTGCACCCAGTTGGAAAGGGACTCTACCAGCTCTGCCACAGAAATGGGTTCAAAGTCAGGATTTTCCTCATAACTATCTCTTCCAGCTCCACCCTCTTCCTCTTCATCTCCTTCCTCTTCTCCAAACTGATAAAAGCCCAGTGGACTGATCTGGGTCGCCCCTGAAATGCGGGCAATCTGGGCCCGCAGATAATTGGACTCATTTCCTGGGAAAGGCGGGTAACTCACAATGGGAGCATCTAGCCTTCCGACAAAGTACTTCCTGATTTTCCGGGCATTCACTATCTGCGTAGGTGTCACCTGGGGTAATCTCACCCAGGGTTTGCCTGGTTCATTGCAAACAAAATAAGTGAATTTATTGGCGCCAGTTCGATTTTCTTCCTTCGGTATTACTGGTGGTGGCTTGTAGTTTGGCTTTGGTGGCTCGTCCTTTTCTTCATCTTCATCTTCTTCGTCGTCTCTATTTTCGCTTCCCTCTTTCAGCCCCTCCTCAACAATTTCTTCCTCCTCTGCTTCTTCCTCCTCCTCTCCCTCACGGAACTCAACTTCAGCAACAATATAGTTTGCTTCAATGCCTAGGATTTTGCCCCAGAAGCGACAAGTCTGGATTGGATGCGTGCTGACCAGCTGTTTGAGGGCCAGGAATATGTGGTAGTATTCTTCCAAGCTCAAACCAATTCCAGCCTGTTCAAAATAGAAGGCTGTCTCCATTACGTTGGGTAGAGGCGTTTCTGGCTAGGGAAAAAGTGCCTGAATTAGATGAGCATAACTGTAAATAGTTTTCATTATAAACAATTGTTTACTCCTATTCCCAGCTCTCCTAAATGCATCCCAATCCTATCAATGTTTACTGAGCTCAATGGGATTTACTCCCGGGTGAGTATGCACAAAATTGCAGCATTGCTTGTATGCAATATTCACTGGAACAAATGGGTCTCAAAAATAAATATGTTGGCTATTGTGAACTTAACAATTAAGTTCAATTGGACACAAATTCTTTATGCCCTTTCTACTGACTGATCTCACTTGTTCTGACAAGGAGCTTTGAGCTTTCAGGACTTATGGAATGTTGACAAAGAGACGGGGAGGGGAAGGGAGAAAACTGGAGAAGGGGGGACGAAAAGGGAATTCACCTCTTCAAGTTCTTAGTAGCTTATTGTTAGCATTCTGAATGGGGGCAGAGAAGAGTTGGGCAGATTCAATGGGTGTTTCAGTTTTTAGGTGTTGCAGTGACTCACCAACTCCTCTTCTAGTTCTTGGTCTGTTCCCTCTCCACCACCCTTTTGGAACAATGTCTTATACATTTCAGCCAGTTCAAAAGTTGGATGTTTCTCATATTCATCTCTGAGAGTGTCCAGTTTCTTCTGGAATCGAGCACACTTTATATCCTTACTGATGTTCTCAATTATGTCAGCTGGGTTTTCAGGCCGCTCATCCAGAATCTTGGACAGCATGTCAGCAAGATGGTCATACCTATGAAATTAAGAAGAAGAGACCGCCCCTCCCCAAAGGAGATATCATTGACTTGCAATAGATTCTGAACATAATTGGTTTCTCACTATCATATTTTATGAGTCATTAAAAGCACAATGTGTTCACTACGACAGGGGCAAGGAACTTGTAGCTCTCCAGAAGTTGTTGGACTCCAACTACCATCAGCCTCAACAAGCATGGCCAATGGTCAGGGATGATTGAAGTTGTAGTTCAACAACATCTGGAGAGCCACAGGTCCCCCACTCATGCTCTAAGCATTTTCCTTGGAGGAAGCACTTCTATTGTAGGCAAATACAACTGCGGTATTATTTGGTTGCTGGGAAAATGCAATTTCCCACCCCAGTCTAGATAGTACTCTGTGAAATGGGGTTGTGCTGGTCTCACAGCACTTATTGGCCAGTGCCCATGACACCACTGTTGACAAATGACACAAGTGTCCCTTCCATGCCCATGTTAATTTGTCACTTTTAAAGTGAAAAACTATCAATTCTTGCTGAATTTCTTTAAAAGCTGATGGTTTCCTTGCCATAATACTGAAGTGTGAAGGTGCTCATGTCACCACTAAGCATGTTATGAATATGAACAAGGTTATCCTCTCCATAGTAATGCCCTGCCATTTAGGAACCTTTCTATTTTTATTGACTTCTGGTTTCTTGGGGCCTGCCCCCCCACAACATACAGCCAGCACTTTTTTAAAAGGGGTGAATGGCTGAGCATTCCTATGTACATTTACTTGAAAGTGTCACTGTGTTTGAAGGGACTTACTCCTGGTTAAGTGTGCAGAGGACTGCAGCCTATAAGCCTCTAAGTTCCACCTACTCCCCTCCTTGCTATCTTGTCTACAACAAGATGGTTCCCTTCCTATAACCCACTATGTGATATTTATGCTCCTCACCAGCCCATCCCACAAAGGCTAAAATGTGGTTGATGCCTGTTTTGGCTGATAAAGCTATAAAAGGACCTGCAACAAAATGATGCAGTGCAGATTGCACCTGTTCAGGGTTCCAGCCAGTGAGCCAGCCAAGCCCTCTTCCAAGATATTCCAATCCACTATTAGTATATTGCAGGGATGGGGAACCTGTGGCTTTCCAGATGCTATTGAGCTACAGCTTCCATAATCCCTGACCCAGCTGTCTTGGGCTGATGAGAGTTGGAGTCCAAGATCATCTGGAGGGCCACAGGCTCCCCAGACCTGGCATATAGGATTGCATTCTATGACATGTATTCAATTTTGGCAGTGCCCCTTCATGCTGCTTGTCTTTTGCCACTTCCATAGGCATTGTTCTTCTCTTCCCACTCATTTTCACTTCACCCCTACTCACAAGCTCACGCCAGTTTTGACGCTCGTTTTCAGCAGATAGGCTTTGGCATTCTTTATCGCCAACTCTCTGGGTCCCGGATCAGGGATCTGATCTTCCAACAAGCCGGCCCCCAGCTGATAAAGGCCATAACCAGGCTCATGAGTTTGATAAGGGCCGTGCCCTCCCATTTCATGTTGCAGGATTTGGCTGCTTCTTGCCATCTGCCCATGGAAGCTGCCTGTTGGTCCTGGCGGTGGCCCTTGATCTGGCGGCTGGTACATGCCTCCCATTGGGTCCTGAGCCTGGTGAAAGCTCCCCCTCGCCTGCACTGGCGGTTGCTGCTGCTGCCAAGTAATGCCACTCCTGGGGTCCCTTGTCTGAAAAAGGGCTCCCCTCGCCTGCTGAGGCTGATACATGCCACCTCTTCCTTCTGGCTGATCGTAGACGCTGAGCCTGGGTTGCTGAGGCTGGTAGATGCTGCCCTGGGGTTGCTGAGAGGGGACATGACCTGGTGTCTGGCCGGGATACGGAATGTAGCTTGGCTGGCCAGGGCCCTGGCCTTCCCCAGGTTCATGGTGGTCTGGGTGTGGTGGAATCCAGGGATCCTGACCACTGGGGGCTGTCTGGCTGGGCTGCCTGGGGGGCCCCTGGCCGGGATGCTCGGGGTTCTCCCCATTCTCAGGTGCTGGCTCATCGCCAGGAGGCTCTGCCATAGCACCGGGGCGAGGGGGCGAGGGGGCGAGCGTGGGCCCTGTAGCTCTCCTTCGTTTCGCAAGTCCTTTCTCTCGCCGAGCAACGGCTCACACCTGCACCTGTAGAGGCGTTGCTAAGGTAAACCTGACACCGTTGCTAAGGGAGCGGATTGGCTGCGACACGCCACGCCTCTTGCCCACAAGAGGAGGAGGAACAAGGACAACCGACAGTTGTTGTAATTGCTGTTGCCAGTTGAAGAAAAAGAAAAACAACAACAACAACCCATCCTGATTGGAGGACAGTTGCGGAGGTCCCGCCTTCTTGTGCTCAACAAGCATTATGCGTCTGGCCAATGCTGTGCCGCAGAAAAGCGAAGGTGGGGGAAAAGCGAAGCCGAGGAAGAGTGTTGGTCGTCGCCTAGATGCTGCTGGTGATTTGGCTGGCGTGCGCGCGGGGATACGGGTCTTCGCTCCCACCCCCCCCCCGGTGCTCTAACCGTCTTCTAACTGGGGCGTGAGAAACAAGGAATAAAGAACGATGTGTAGAAAGAGTTCTGTTTCCCTACTGTGGATTGTTAAGAGACACGCCCTTTTGCACGTTTGCTTAAAAGTAAGCCCCGCCAGAACTGTAACACCTAGGGCTTTCCCCCTCACAATAGAGAGGGTGCATAGTCTTTGCCCTGAGGGGCGTTGAAGCTGCAGTCCTTCTCTCCACGCCTAGCTGTGAGTTCAGCCCACTGAATATAGTGGGCCTTGCTTCCGAACGTGCAGTTCAGGGATGTTCAGTCTCTCGTAGGTTTCAAAGGGAGAGAATTAAGCTTTTTTTTTTTTTGAAGTACCGCTCCCATCAGCCCAAGGCAGCATGGCCAACGGTGAAGGATGATAGAAGTTGTTTTGGCAGCTGAACCCTGTTCTGTACTATAGTATCCTTCCTTTCTCTTCATCTTCCACCTGTGAATGTTAGGGCTCCCCACTCTTCCTCAGATCTGGAAGATTTATTTCTGTGTGTACGCCTGCCCTTTCTCTTACTGTTCACAGGTTGGGCTACATGGGTGGGCAGAAGCTCTGCTAAGTGCTTTGGCCATTCACTCCTCCAGCTGAGCCACCAAAGAAACTTGTGAAAGGGAGGCAGGATGTTGGCAGAAATTATTATTTATTTATTTAATTAATTAATTAGTATCCCCCCCTTCCTCCCAGCAGGAGCCCAGGGCGGCAAACAAGGCATTAAAAATACTTTAAAACATCATAAAAACAAATCTTAAAATACATTACTATGCTGTAGTAAATTACTATGTCACAGTTACCATAAGTGTAGCTAACGTAGTAACTTAAATGTTTATGACACAGTAATGCAAAACAAAATAAAACTCCAGCCCTACAGAATATTATATTCCTAGATGTCAATATTTTAATTTTAAGTGTGGAACTTTTCTGGCTCTGGAAAGGTCCTGTTTTCTGCTTCCATACTTTCTGTTGATCTTTGAAAACAAATCAGACAAGAATCTTGTGGCATTGTAAATACACCTACTGCCCATTTTTTGTGTGTCTACTCAGAACTAAGTCATAATGAGTTCAGTTGGACTTAACACCTACTTAACTGTGTATAGGATTACAGTCTTTAAGATTGCAATCCTAACCCCATTTATCTAGGAGTGAGTCCCATTCAATTTAATAGGACTTTCTGAGTAGACGTGATTAGGCTTACAGCCTAAGGTGCCAGGAAAGTAGTTTTTGAGAAAGCTAACACATTCTCCCCCTCTGGTAATTAAACAAAAACAAGCTGGCTGATTCCTTCCCCTCATCACACACACACACACACATTTTCCTTCTAGTGCTAGTGCAAACATTTACACACGTGCTTTGTGGAATCTCAGATTTGCATACCCAAAGCTATCCCCAGAGCTGCTGTGAGCTACATAGCCGGAAAGTATAATTTCCTTGTAAGAGCTAATTGCAGGCAAGACCTTTGTGTCCCCTGCAGCCACTGAGTCATATCATTTGACTGCAATTCCTTCAGGCAACAACGCTTGGAAGAGCATGAAAACCCCCAACAGAGGCATAATTCTTTGGATTGTGTATTCAAGGGTTTAAATTGATGCTTGGGAATTTCACTATTGGAAATCCTCTCCAGTGTTCCACAAGGAGGTTAATTAATTAACTACTAGATCCGATAATTAGATTCCTCACCAAAGGCATGCAGCTGGTCCAGGCTCAATGAAGAGGAATTGTCCTAAATCCCAACCTAACCCACAAAAAGTTAGCTTGGTGCAATCAGCATGCCTTAGCCATAACAACAGAGGAGGAAAATAGCAAGACATGTATAAAATTGAATGTTCATAAATGCAGCCATCAGGCACATGTGTAAAACTTTTCAGATGCATAAAAGAGAATGTGAGCACAAGCAGGCACTGAGTCAGAAGAGCAGGGAGTCACAGGATATAGGAAACTGCCTTATACCAAGTCAGACCATTGGTCCATCTAATTTAGTATTGCCTATGCTAAGTAGCAGCAGCTATTCGGGGTTTCAAGGGTCTCTTGCCTAACCCTATCTGGAGATGCTGGGGATTGAACCTGGGTCCTTCTGCATGCAAAGCAGAAGCTCTAGCACTGAACTTCAGCCTTTCTCCTTACAAGTCATCATAATAAAGTGGAAGTTGGGGTTGAGTTCTCCAGTTTTGAAAAGGGCAATCGGGTGTAGTCATCCAGGGTCCTGGGGGGTCTTACACCCCTTACTTTTTACTAAAGAACAACAACAAAGCAATCATAATCCCAAAATACAATTTAAATAACATCCCAGAAGAATATAACGATCAAATAAGGAACAGATTTGAGGCTTTAAAATTAGTTGACAGAGAACCAGAAGAACTATGGAATGAAGTCAGAGACATTATCAGGGAAGTATGCAAAAAGACAATACCTCTAGTTAAAAAGAGAGAAAAACCTCAATGAATGATTGAAGAAACTCTTTAAAAAGGAAAGCAAAAGCAAAAGGGGATAGAAACACAGTTAAAACCCTATATGCAACAATACAGTGACAAGTAGTTAGGAACAAAGAGAACTATTACAATGGTTATTGTATAGAAATTGAAAAGGACAACAAAAAGGGTAGAACAAGAGCCCTATTCCAAAAAATCAGAGAAATTAAAGGGGAATTTAAACCAAGGGTGGGGATGTTTAATAATGAACAGGGGAACACACTGACTGACCGAAATGAAATAAAAGGAAGATGGAAACAATACACTGAAGAACTCTAGAGATGCAAAGATGACAGATTCAGTCACGGAGGGACCGTCTGATAAAGAACCAGACATTTTAGAATGTGAGGTGAAAGCTGCTCTTAAAATACTTGGAAGAAACAAATCAACAGGAACAGATAGCATACCAATAGAGTTGCTACAAGCTACTGAGACTGAATCTGTCCAAATTTTGACAAAAATTTGTCAACAAATATGGAAAACTAAACAATGGCCCACAGACTGGAAGTGTTCAATATACATCCCAATTCCAAGGAAAGGAGATCCCAGGGAATGCAGTAAATACTGAACTATTGCCTTAATATCCCATGAAAGTAAAGTAATGCTCAAGATTCTACAACAAAGGCTCTTACATGGAGCGAAAAATGCCAGACGTCCAAGCTGGATTTAGAAAGGTAAGAGGTACCAGAGATCGTATCACAAACATACGCTGGATAATGGAATGGACCAAGGAATTTCAGAAGGAAATCACCCTGTGCTTTATAGATTACAGCAAAGCCTTTGACTGTGTAGATCATGAAAAACTATGGAATGCTTTAAAATAAATGGGGGTGCCCCAGCATCTGATTGTCCTGATGCGCAACCTATACTCTGCACAAGAGGCTATTGTAAGGATAGAATATGGAGAAACCAATTGGTTCCCCATATAAAAGGTGTGAGACAGGGGTGTATTTTATTACCCTACTTGTTTAATCTATATGCTAAACATATTATACGGAATGTGGGATTGGACCAAGATGAAGGAAGTGAGAACATTGGAGGGAGAAATATCAATAATTTAAGATATGCAGACGATACCATACTACTAGCAGAAACCAGTAATGATTTTAAACGAATGCTGATGAACGTTAAAGAGGAAAGTACAAAAGCAGGACTACAGCTGAACGTCGAAAAGACTAAAGTAATGACAGCAGAATATTTATGTAACTTTAAAGTTGACAAAGAGGACATTGAACTTGTCAAGAATGATCAATACCTTGGCACAGTCATTAACCAAAATGGAGACAATAATCAAGAAATCAGAAGAAGGCTAGGACTGGTGAGGGCAGCTATGAGAGAACTAGAAAAAGTCCTCAAATGCAAAGATATATCACTGAACACTAAAGTTAGGATCATTCAGACCATGGTATTCCCGATCTCTATGTATGGGTGTGAAAGTTGGACAGTGAAAAAAAGCAGGTAAGAGAAAAATCAAGTCATTTGAAATGTGGTGTTGGAGGAGAGCTTTGCAGATACCATGGACTGCTAAAAAGACAAATAATTGGGTGTTAGAACAAATTAAACCAGAGCCATCACTAGAAGCGAAAATGATGAAACTGAGGTTATCATACTTTGGACACATGATTCACTAGAGAAGACAATAATGCTGAGAAAAACAGAAGGGAGTAGAAAAAGAGGAAGGCCAAACAAGAGATGGATTGATTCCATAAAGGAAGCCACAGACCTGAACTTACAGATCTGAACAGGGTGGTTCATGACAGATGCTCTTGGAGGTCACTGATTCATAGGGTCGCCATAAGTCGTAGTCGACTTGGAGGCACATAACAACAACAACAAATCACTGTCTAAAGTGGAATAAAGGTCTGGTATGGGTGTGGCCCCCTGATTAGGCAAGCCCAGGAGCTGTGAGTCTGGCGTTTAGAACGCTGACAGTTGGTTCATACTGAGCATGCCTGGGCTTATCATTGAGTTTAATGTTAAATTTATTTAATTAAAAATCAGCCATGCATTTTTTAAAACCTTTAAACTGCAGAAGATGAAGGTCAGAGTATGGGGCATGGTCAGTAATAGGATTACAGGTACTGTGTGAACATGGCTGATTTTTAATTAATTTCAACAAAAAATGAGAACTCTGACAGAAATAAGTCCACAAGTGGTATGGTTTTTCTCTCTCTTTACACTTTGAATCTCAATTCTCTCTGACTGTTTTGTGTATCACCGTGAAAATTTAGAGGATTGTTAAACAAGCATTTCTGAGTTCAGAACTATATGTTTTGTAAGGTTTTGTTTTGAAATGAGTTTATGGGAAGCATCAGAATAGATGTGGGGGGTATTTTCAATTTAACATTGTGGAATGCGAAAAATCCATGCTGACTATAGTGTACAGCCACTCTCGTGGCTGAAAAATGATATTGATATGTACAGAATCATATATTTATTAGCAATCTCAAGCTATTCATGTAGAGTGCCAAAAGGAATGCAGACTGTGGGATTGCTAACAGTGACTGCCAGAGACAGATTGTGAGTGTAGCAAGGCATGTGCCCAGCAGATGGCAGCTGTACGTTAGAGATGAGAGTCTTGGTTGCTGTGAAATTCAAATAAGCAACAAAGCAATATAGCCAGAACTATGGATAGTGACACACTTGCAGTTGTGCTGGCTTCAGTGCGTGTCCACCTCATTTTTTGAATGTAGGGACATACAACAAACACCATCCCCTTTTATTCCTAAACCTCGGAAATTGTAACTGCAGTGTATTTTACCTTGAAGTCAGACTTCACGCAGGCCTCAAAACTAGGGTTGCCAGTTCTCAGGGATCCTGCTGGAGACTCAGGGATTGCTGTTGCTGTTCTGACCTCCAGTCAAAATCACCCGCATGTCCCTGAATCTCCAGCTTTTGTGGATGCCCACCCAGCCGCGCATGCATGTCCTAGCTTCCAGACACGCATATGCTAATTCCCCCTTGCTTCTACCTGCTTCAGTGCCTCTTTCCTCTGCCTCTCTCTCTCTCTCTCTCTCTCTCTCTCCTTTGCATGCATGTGCATTGCACCACCCACCCTGGCAGCCCACCAACCCACCAACCTGGGGTCGGGGAAGGACTCCATTCGCCTTTCCAACAAGCACCATCCTGCATTCTCATTGGCTGCCCCTGAGGCCCAATGAGAGCCCAGACTTCCTCAGCAGTGGCGCAATTGGAGAGAGAAAGTGAGGGAGAAACTTGGAGCAGGTACTGCATGAGTTACCTGGCTGGCACGCTGGCTGGCTGGGTTGCTGGAAAGGGCTCCAGCTTTTGGGTTTTTACCTGGATTAGACCTGCTACCCGGCGCCTGCTTAGTTCATTAGGTGGCAATCTGGGCAGGCGCCGAGCTGCAGAAGGAATTACTTTCCCACTGCCCCTTTTATATGGCAGCTGATTTAATTTAAAAGCATGTGGGTGGGATGGAGAACAATGAAAGGAAACACCAGCCCCTTGGCAAGCTAAATTCATTCACGCCCATCCCCACCCTGAAAACCTGCGTAGTGAGTTTAGCCTCGGATGGGAGGTTTCCCCTCCGTTTTGCAAGAAACCCAACCACCACCAGCAGCCTCCATCCCCCTTCCCCTCCACACTGCCATCTCTTCCCCGCTCACGCGGCAGCCTCCCTTCCCCCCCTCCACCCCCGCCTTTGAAGGATCATTTATTTGACTTGTGAAGCACAGTCAAGAGCACTGTGGTGAGTTTTTAAAATTATTATTACTATGATGATGGAACTCTCACCAGTTAGGCTGATCCTATGCATGCTGGCTTCAGCATATTCTTACTACATTCAGTAACACAGCCTAAAAACCACATAGCATCCAATTAATCCAACCACCCAGCTAAACACACTTACTATGTTCCATTAAATGCAGTGAGATTTGCAAAAGTAACTGTGTAATCCCCTTCATGACTGGTCAGAAGTAAGTCTCATTGACTTGAATGGGCTTTTTGCCAAGTAAATAGGAGGGCAGCCTTTGTGGAAGATCCCATCAAGTCTTAGCAACAGCACAATGCTAACAGGCAATTGCCAACTGCTTGCCTGGAATGCCCTCCTTTGTCCTTAAGATGGCTGCAACCATATCTACTCAGAAGTAGGTCCTATTGAGTTCTATGAGGCTTAGTTCCTTAATAAGCATGTTTAGAATTGCTGCCTTCAGGGGCATCCATCTGTGCTCCCATCTAATATCTCTGCAACACTAGGCTCCTTTCTTCCTACAGTCGCCTTCTGGTAATTGGCCTGGCCTGAGGGCATGTAAACCCTTCTTGCCAGAAGCAAGTAAGCTAGATTAAATGTTCCCTAAAGATGTTGGACTACGACCCGGGAGACCAGGGTTCAAATCCCCACACAGCCATGAAGCTTACTGGGTGACCTTGGGCCAGTCACTGCCTCAGTGGGAGGCAATGGTAAACCCCCTCTGAATACCATTTACCATGAAAACCTTATTCATAGGGTTGTCATAAGTCCAGATCGACTTGAAGGCAGTCCATTTCCATTTTGCATCCGTGCTCCCTAAGCCGGTGAGAAGGAATGACCTTGTCACTTCAGCTGGACCTGGGAACACTCTCTTTTAGGTAAGATTTCTATCTTAATTTCCAGTCAGAGAATTTTTTTTGAATGGTATGCTCCAAGCAACTGTGGTTGATACTTAATGTATCATGCTTAACAGAGCTTGGAAAAGTTACTTTTTTAAACTACAACTCCCATCAGCCCCAGCCAGCATCGGCCACTGGATTGGGCTGATGGGAGTTGTAGTTCAAAAAAGTAACTTTTCCAAGCTCTGATGCTTAATGACATCGCTAGGGCCCGCCCCGTGATGTCGCTAGGGCCCGCCCCATGATGTCGCTAGGGGCCGCCCCATGATGTCGCTAGGGCCCGCCCCATGATGTCGCTAGGGCCTGCCCTGTGACATTGCTAGGGCCTGCCCCGTGACATTGCTAGGGCCTGCCCCGTGACATAGCTGGGGCCCGCCCCATGTCACCACTAGGGCCCGCCCCCGTTTTCTCAGGTTTTCAGATGGTTCCAACCTGGCAACCCTTGGCCATCAACCTTGTTGCCACTCCAGGTGTATCCAATGAAAATGCTTTTCTGTAGGCTCAGGAAGACACAGTAATTGGCCTAGTGCTTTGCTCTGCGTAGTCCTAATCAGCTTATCAGGAAGGGAGATGTGGCCAACCATGTGCAGATTCGTTTTATGCAGAGAGAGAAACCGGTCTGGCTGCTGTTGAAGCAACTAGTGTGTCTGCAGCCAAAAAATAAATGGGATTCTGAGTGAAGTAGACTTGTGGAGATAAAATGTTCTCCTGCAGAGACTAACATGAGGTATGAGGGAAAGAAGAGGCATGTTTGGGCTCTTTCATATGTGGGCATTATCTGTGTGCAAAATTGTCACTCTGCAAAGGGTGGAAGATGAAAGACTGTTTCCCCCAATATGATGAACCTCGCCATCCATTCCTTTTGAGCGGCACCTGTGGGAGTAAGGGCAAGCTAGACATTTAATAACAAAGATAGTTCCAGAAGAGAGACCTTTTCCATTCCTCAGAAACATTTCTAGGCAACTCTTTGAAATGTAGTAGAGGGGTGGTGTCATTTTTCCACCTTGGCTAGTGATCCCCTAGGATTTTTCTCCCTTTCTGCACCACACAACTTGGTTCACTAGCTAAAGAATGTTGGCATTAGGCCGTACTGCCTAAGGATATTTTCATCAGGTCTGGAAAGTTACAAGCATGTGTTTTGAGAAGCAGTCTTATCTGCCGTGTCTGGCCTGAGAGAGCAGACGTGAAGGTCAGACAGGTTGTCATGGTAACGGGAGATAACAGCTGGGAAAGTTGTAACAGAGTCCATGTGTTGTTCCCTTCTTCTGAATTATGCCTCTGAGCTGAGAGGCTGTCTTTTGTGTTTTATCTATGGAGAGAGATGTACCAGAAGGGGGGTGACTGAAGAATCTCTACATGTATTTACTCTTAAACCTCTGGCCTTAATGTCTTTCAATAAAGACTCTTAACATGCTCTGAAGAAGTTTCTTGCTCAACTTAACTCCAACGTAATGTATGCTGTTTCACACAACAACGCACACACGCCAACAGTGGTAGCAGAGGATGGTTATGCTCCACAGCGCATTACACCAGAGTAAGTTGCTGGTCTGAATGGGAGACGGAGTTCCAGAGAGGGCAGCTTGATTGATTGAACCAGACGGAGGTGAGCAACATGGCTGTAAACCTGTCTGGGGGAGGCTTGCCGATGGAACGACTTAATGAAAAGAATTTTGGCAGCTGGAAGCCGAGGATGAGGGCTTTGCTGATAAAAGAGGATTTATGGGACACAATAGATGGACCCACTCCGGCGGTACTGACTGCGGTTTGGACGCGCAGAGATCAGAAGGCGCAGGCTTTTATACTTCTGGCTCTATCTGACTCTCAACTGCTACACGTGAGAGATGTTACAAATGCCAAGGAGATGTGGGACCGGTTGGAAGGCATTCATGTGCAACAGACCGCGGGATCTAGATTGTGTTTGGCACGGAAGCTTTATCAAATGCGCTTCACGGGTGAGTGCGACATGAGTGAGCATCTCACGGAATTCAGATGCCTGTTTGCTGAGTTGACAGACCGAGGCGTCGAACACTCTGAACTTCAGAAGACCTATCTGATCCTGGCTTCACTTGATGGGACTTGGAATAATATGGTCATGGCTTTCGAAGCCATGCCTGACGGAGGTTTGAACGTTGTGTTTATTGAGGAAAAATTGACCCAAGAATGGCAGCGGAGACAGGAGGCAAAAAGAGCCGAGTCGATGGAGGCTGTCAGGAAGCAAGAGGTGAAACATGCCGTGCCGAAGGATAATAAACAGGAGCAGCAACAGAGGCTGAAGGCTTGTTTTGTTTGTGGAGATCGACGACATCTCCAGCGCGATTGTCCAGTCAAGCGAAACTCCAGGGACGGAGGCTTGAAGCAGGGCAGTGTGAACTTTGTTTGTAAACAGAACTCTCAAGATTTACGACCTGTGAACTGGTTGCTCGACAGCGGAGCAAGCCATATACTAATTAAAGACAGGAGTCTGTTTTACACGTCTACAGATGAGCAGGACTTTGTTTTACTTGCTGATGGATCACGGAAATCCGTAAAAGCTAAAGGTCTGATTAAATTTGACAAGCTTGGCATTATGACAGACTGTTTGTTTGTTCCGGAATTGGCTCATAATATTTTATCAGTTAGCAAACTGGTAAGTTGTAATTATTCAATTTTGTTCCACAAAGACCAATGTTTTATAATGAGGGGAGATGAAGTGTGCATGCAGGGAAGCCTTAATGATTCACAGTTTGTAATAAAGAGCAGTCAAGCAGGGTGTGCTGTGTTAAACGCTGAGGCACAGGTACATCAGGGCTGCGTCCATGAATGGCATCAAAGGCTGGGGCATGCAAACCTTGACACGGTAAGGAAAACCCCTTTGCACAGTGAAGACATGCGTTTAAAAGCTTGTGGGCAGTTAATGGATTGCGATTCTTGTAATCAAGCTAAAATGACTATTGCACCAATAAACCGGGAGGCTGAGAGAACCACAACAGCTCCCTACCAGCTAGTACATGTTGATTTAGCAGGGCCAATAAATGCTTCACGAGGAGGTGCGAAATTCTACATGGTACTGGTAGATGATTTTTCAAGATTTTGTCATGTTTTTCTGTTAAAGCATAAAAGTGAAGCTGAGCAGAAGCTGAAACTGTTCATTAAGAGAATCGAAACTCAACACTTGGTCACGGTGGGGGCTATACGCTCAGACCAAGGTGGAGAATTTACGAGTAAAGCATTGAGTGACTTTCTGGAGAGTAAGGGAATAAACCAGAATTTCACTGCTCCACACAGCCCATTTTCCAATGGAACTGCTGAGAGAAAAAATAGGGTGCTTGGGGAAGCAATGAGAGCTATGCTGCTGGATTGCAGTTTAGGGAATTCTTTCTGGGCAGAAGCAATTCTTTATGCGAATTACATTCACAACAGGGTGTTACACAGTGCTATTGGAATGTCTCCTTATGAGAAACTTACTGGCAGAAAGCCTAGAATACAACACATTCAAAAATTCGGGGCAAGGTGCTGGATTCACATTCCACAGGGAAAAAGGAGCGGCAAGCTTGCGCCCAGAGCACAGCAAGGTTTTGTTTTGGGATTTCAGAATGCATATTTCAGAGTTTGGTGTCCAGAAACACAGCAGTTAATTCTGAGCAGAAGCATTAAAGTCTCAGAGAAGCCTTGGGATCAAAGGGAGACAGTCCTTCTTACAGGAACAAATGACACACGAACACACTCACAGAAATTTAAGCCAGATGTTGACATTAAAGTGGAAGGTACACAAATACCTCTCAGAGATGCTTTGAATGAGCTCATTTCTGGAAAACGCAGATCAAAGAAACGAAAAGCTGAGGAAATGGAAGCTCCTGCGCAGGTTGTGCCAAGCACAAGTACAAATGGGGGGGGCAGAGAGAGCCGAGGCTCTGGTTCCTTTAAGACGCTCCACAAGAGTGAATTTAGGCAAACCGCCTGACAGATTTACTGTGGGATTAATAACAAGTCCTGGAATGAATAAAGTTGTAGACATGGATCCTGAGACACTTTATTTGACATGTGTTGAACCAAAGTTTGAGTGAATAAAGTTTGAACTGTACTGAACTGATGATGCAATGTACTGAAATGTATTGCAAGATGTATTGTAGAAATGTGTTATTGTTGTAATGGATTTACAGACATGATGAAAAAGGGGAGCTGTTGGCATTAGGCCGTACTGCCTAAGGATATTTTCATCAGGTCTGGAAAGTTACAAGCATGTGTTTTGAGAAGCAGTCTTATCTGCCATGTCTGGCCTGAGAGAGCAGACGTGAAGGTCAGACAGGTTGTCATGGTAACGGGAGATAACAGCTGGGAAAGTTGTAACAGAGTCCATGTGTTGTTCCCTTCTTCTGAATTATGCCTCTGAGCTGAGAGGCTGTCTTTTGTGTTTTATCTATGGAGAGAGATGTACCAGAAGGGGCGTGACTGAAGAATCTCTACATGTATTTACTCTTAAGCCTCTGGCCTTAATGTCTTTCAATAAAGACTCTTAACATGCTCTGAAGAAGTTTCTTGCTCAACTTAACTCCAACGTAATGTATGCTGTTTCACACAACAACGCACACACGCCAACAAAGAAGTCATCCAGAGCTCTTTAGTATGGTAAGAGCATAAGAAGAGCCCTGCTGGATCAAGCCCATTTAGTCCAGCATCCTGTTCTCAGTGGCCAACCAGATGGCTATGGGAAGCCCTCAAGCAAGACCTGAGTGCAAGAGCACTTTCTCCTCCTGTAGTTTCCAGCAATTAGAAGCATACTGTCTCTGACAGTGAGGGCAGAGCATAGCCATCATAGCTAGTAGCTAGAGATGTGAAGGCCTGGAAAAAGCTGGGGGAACCCAGTTTTCCCATTTCCCCCAATTTTTCAAAAAAACAAAAACCTGATTTTTTCCAGTTTCCCCCCGGACCTTCACATCTTTACTAGTAGCCGTTGATAACTTTATCCTCCATGTTTTTGTCTAATCCTCTTGTAAAGCCATCCATGATCTTCTTTGCCAATCTGTTTATGGCCCACTATAATCTGGATGGTGCTAGTTAATGGGTGGAAAATACTGGGTTGTATCCAATATTAGACCCAGAGTAGACCACTGAAATTCATAGACACAGCTAAGGGTTGTATTCAAACAAGCCCTACTCAGAGTAGATTCATCGATATTAATGAACCTAAATTAGTTCGGTCTATTAATTTCAATGGGTCTACTCTGAGCAGGACCAGCACTGAATACCAGCCTACCTTAAGCTCATTAATTTCAGTGGATTTACTCTGAGTAAAATTTAGTTGGCTACAACCCATAGTTTTGAGGTGGGCAGGAATAAATTGAACAAGATGATCTTTGTGTGCCTTCCAGTTCAGTGGTCACATCCACACCCCAGGGTCCTTGATATGCCCTGCTTATTAAGCAGTCATCTTGATTTACTTGCACAAAACTTACACAGAGGTTAGATTATGTCTGGACTTGATTGAGAAATCATTCTGATTTGTTTGCGGGGGTGGGTCATGCAACAATGAGCATTTATCCTGATTTGCTTGCAGTCTCTTTTTGTCTTCCCGTTAATCATTTGTTCATTGGCCACATACAGTGCATTCCCTTTTCATTTTCCCAATTGCAAAAAGTCTGTTTTTTTTAAAAAAAGGGTGGATTTGTTGCCCCACAATGACAGAATGTTTTAATCCACTTTAATTGCATGAACTTAAATTTTGGTGTGTGCTTCAATCCTTCCTGCAAAATACTGACAGTCTGGAGGCAACCTGCAGCTCCCTCCCCCACCACACAGAGATGCCACTAAGGGTACCTTTATATGATACATCCTTATTCAAGCATTTCCCTGCTCCCACAATTAGTTATTGTGAGAAGGGAGAAATGGGGTTGTGCATTGAGTGTACATGTCTGTAGAAGGGAGCCTGCTCTATGCACATAGGTCCCCCCATGTGGTGGAACCTTGTGTGATCATCTTGGGGAGCATTCCACATAATGGGGAGAGCCTTCACACAAAGTGCCAGATCCCATCTACAGATGTGCCTCCCAATGCATGGAGGGCAGGGGTGGGACCATGACAGCAGGGGACGAGCCAATGGACATGGCCCTGCTCTATTTCTCTATGCAGCTGTTAATCCATTGAGGACAAATGCCTGAATCATAAATCCAAGGTTCATTGTTCCCATAAATCCAAGGTTCATTGTTCATTGTTCATGTGCCACCTCAACAGAATTAAAAACCAGATGCTACAAAGATCATTAGAATTTCTTTTCCATGCGGTTCCTGTCAGACTTGAAGACTGAGACCTAAAGCAATTCTTCTCCAGGCAGATCGCTTGTCAAGCAGTCTGCTAGTCTGCTTAGTGATCTTTTTTTGATCTAGGTCCCAAACCTGGATATGGGAAACTAACACCAATACATTTGATTTGATTTTTGCTCTGAATACCGAATGCTTGATGAATGACTTTATACAGCTTGAAAGCCTTCCAACCATTTTTAAACAACCAATAATAATAAAAAAGATCTTTCTGTTTTCTCATTTTGTAGAACAACCTTGGCAATGACTGACATGCTTATTTGTTACCTATATGAATGGAGTACTGTCAAACAGCAAAGCTAAACTGGGCCAGAAACGGATACAAATATTTATCCAGAAATATTGTCTATCTGCCAAGCAAAAGGACAAGACACTCAAAGCACAATTAGGAACTCAACATTGAATTGTAGCTAATTAGAGTGATGGTGTTCAGGCATCAGTCATTCATTTTGAAAATATTCTGGTATGACACAGACTTGATTGCCCACCTCATCCTGAATAAGGCTGACTAAGCTAAACAGCAACCCTGCCGTGGCCAAAGGCAGAAAGTTTAGCAAAAGCACTCAAAGGCTCTGCCGTATGTGGAAATGCTATTAGGAAGCAAAGAAGAGGCTACTCTCCTGCAGGGGGTTGATAGGCATCACAGCTGTTGCTCAGAAGAGAATAACACATTTGTATAGCTCTTAGAGCTATCTCTCAACTGATGACAGGAAATGGAAGCCTTGCCATCAACGTGGGCCACTGGAACAGACAATTAGTATGTTGGTCAATAGTAGCCTGATTGCTATGTAAAATTCAGCTTTGAGTACAGATTGGCATATGACCTACATAGAGCTTGGAAAAGTTACTTTTTTGAACTACAACTCCCATTAGCCCAATCCAGTGGCCATGCTGTCTGGGGCTGATGGGAGTTGTAGTTTCAAAAAGTAACTTTTCCAAGCTCTGCGTATTAATATATTACCCATGCAGAAAATTCTGTGGTTGAGGCTATGAAACACTGCCGGCACTATCCAGACAAAATTAAAGCACTTTCAAGTTCAATTCATTTCAGTGAAAGAATTAAACTCATGCTGAACTCTCGCTCACTGAAATCAATGGGACTTTGCTTTGGCTGGATTGTATGATTATGGTTGTGATTTTGATTGCACAACTTTCCCCCTCTCATTTGGGACATTGTAAATTGTGATATCTACAGCAGATGTTCATTGCTAAACCTTGACTATATTCCATTCCAAATGTTGTCACAACAAACTAATGCAGCAATGGGAACAGGAATGATGCAAATTATGAAATGCATGCTGTTTTGAAAGTGTGCGTATATTCTGATTGAAAATTAGTGTTTCCAAGAGATAGAATTTGACCTGCGGTAAAATTGTCCTGTCATCATCTGTGTTGTTGGATGCAGAATGAGACCTTTACTCCATCAAAATAAAACTTAGCTCATGCTGTACTCAACTCAAATCTGAGTTTATTAGATTAGGGCAAACTTCAGCATGCGGTGAAGTGATTATGTGATTGGGATAAGGAGGAGAACCCAGTTAGACTATGGAATACAACACATAAACACGCAAGAAAAGCCCTGCTGGATCAGACCAAAGACCCATCTAGTTCAGTATCCTGTCTCCACAGAGGCCAACCAGGTACGTATGGAAATCTGTAAGGAGGACCGAAGTACAACAGCACTCTTCCCATTTGTGGTTCCCAGCAACTGGTATTAAGAAGAATACTGCCTCAGACGTGGGAGAAAGTCCATAACCATCTTTGTTAGTAGCCATTTATAGTCTTATCCTCCATGAAATTGTCTAATCCTCTTTAAAGCCATCCAAGTTGGAGGCCATCACTGCATCTTGCAACTTCCATCCGCCCCAGCCAGCATAGTCAATGACAAAGGATGATGGGAGTTATAGGAACATCTGAATGATTGGCACTGCGTTGCTTTCCCCTGATACAGAGATTATAAGAACGGGCATTACCATTGCATTTTGCCTGGGATTCATTAACTGCAGTGTCTCACAGTTCATTTTTTGGGCTCAGTTCCAAGTGCTGTTTTTGACCTTTATAGCCCTTCATGGCTTGGGACAGGCATGTGCTTCTTTGGGTGTCCCCACCATCTGTGGAGCAGTGGAGACAGCTACAGAGGGAGATGGCTTACTCAATGGTGCTGGTGTCACCCCATTAGTGAAATGCTTTCCCCTTGCAGGCACCTACCTGGATGACATTTTGGTGCTGGGCAAAGACCCTTTAATTTTTCCAGGCTTTTTAATCTTCTGCACATTGCTCTGATGCTGCTTTGGTATTTGTTTTAATTCTTCTGACGGCTTCTATATTGTGGTTTTTAATTTATTTTATTGCAATTTTAACTTTATGTAAGCTGACCTGGGAGTCTGTTGAAGGGTGGAGTATAAATCATATAAACAAACAAAGCAAGAGAATTGCTCTCTCCACATAACTCCCTTTTGGCATATCGGCAGCTTAGTGTAAGGCAAAAAGTGTCCAAAGCCTCTGTCTCTAAAATCAGTTAATATAGAGGAAGCAACTGTACAGATTGTACGAGGGTTCTTTTTCTATTATATAAAAAAAGTGTTCTTAGTGATGTTAGAGGACATGGTGGTCTATGGTGTAATTATACAATACTGGCAGCCATAATGATCTGCAACACTGCATCAGCCCACAACAATCAATATTCAGATAGGTTTTTGTTTTTTGCTGCTACTCCCTGTGGGAAAGAAGCCATTTGTGATAACTTTTCCTTCCATCAGTTCCTATTCCCTAGTCTAGAAACCCTGCTGCTCAAACCTTGCTGGTCAGACCTAGATCTGCAAAGGTGGCTGCAGTGATTCAGAGTGACAATGTAAGGGCACACTGTGAATATTCAGAGGTATTATATGTAGGGGGGGGGAGCTGTCTCATCAGGGGAATTTGCACAACCCTCCTGCATATGTTGAAGGAATGTCTGAGAGAAGGCTGTGTAGACTAGCTTCCACTACCAATGCACAACACAAATTTATGGTGTGTACACAGCCTCAGTGTGAAAGTCTGAAGCAGCCTTCACCAGCTTGGTGGCCTTCAGATTATGTTGGACTACTTCTACCAACCTCAGGCAGCATAGCCCATGACCTGGGATGATGGGAGTTGTCGTAATAAAATAAAATTTGGAGGATACCAGGTTGGGGAACGCTGGCCTGAAGATGGCTCTAAGTGCATTCACTTAGAGCATGTGTGGGGAATCTGTGGTCCTCCAGATATTGCTGAACTACAACTCCCATCAGTCCCAGCAAGCATGACCAATAACCAGGAGGGATGGGAATTGTAGTTTATCTGTAGGGCCTACACCTGACTTATAGGCAGCATGCAAGGGGAGATAATGTTGGGGATGTGTAGCCTTGCAGCCCCTCCCCAATTTATGCCTTTATGTGTTTAGCTGAATGTCTGAAGAGGTGCTATATTCTTTCTCTAGAAACTCTGGATAAAAATGGAAACTTTCCTACAACAACCCAACATTGTTGAAAAGAATACAGAATGAAGCTGAGCGTCTGTGGTTGCCAGCTTTCTTATGAAATTATGAATGGGCACCACAGGCAATAGCAACTGCCCCCAACAGAGGTTAGCAACAAAAAACTGTTCCCAAGGCAACCTATTATACCTCTGAATCACAGAGAAATGCTTTGTGAGGTTCTCTGAGGAAGCTGTTTCCTCTCCCTAACAAAATAACCCAAACAAATTAGCAATCTGTACACTTTAAAAAAATTATTTCCTCATTATGAGATTTTAGCCAAACAATTTGTTGAGAGTGCAAAGTTAAACAAGAATTAGGCCCTTTCTTGAGAGACTAACTAGTGCAATCTTAGACAATGTGGTGTGTGCATGTCCTGTATATGTGCGTGTGCATCCAGTGCGTGTGTGTATGTTTGAGTGTGTACTGTATGTGTGTGTAGTCACATTGTGGGACATGTGTATGCATGTCAGAGGAGTGTGTATGTGTGTGGTGACCACATCCATGTTTGGATATACCTGTCAGTGGAATGAGGCCCCTGAAGGATTAGCCAAAGGTGGATGTGGCCCTTGGAGAGAGAAAAATAGCCACACCTGCATTTGTGATAGCTTGTGCTGAGGATGGGAACTGCACTTGGTTACAGATACTGACATACTGTAGATGACTGCATAATTATAAGGTTGACTGAAGGGTTGCACATACCTTGTACTTTGTTGATACAGAATCTGTGATAAGGCACTGTTAGTTTCTTGCTCTTATGATTTTGTAAAATACATATGGCCTTCCCTTCTTTTCAGTTTCATTCATTAGCACTGTTCATCTCTCCCCCTTCCCCCAGCTTTAGTGGTGCAGTTAGGTAAACATTAGGACTTAATGTCCTTACGAGATGATGGTAACCTTTTTCTTTACTTCATATTCTTCAAAATGGGCCCCTCCAGTTCATTCTGCTGAGTGGGACCCTGGACTTCTGCCTCAGAGTCCAGCCCTGATGGTGCCACTGTCTCTCCTCCCCCACCCCAGTTTACTCCAATCATATCTTCCTTATCTGGATCAAATCAGTGACACCCGAGACCCACACCTGCCCTTTCCCTGGACATAGCCAAGGCAAAGAGGAATGCAAGGCTTTTCGAGCGGTCCGTGGAAAGGAAGAGATTTGTATTTGGCTGCCATTTCCACATACTGAAACTTCTGAAGAAAACCCCAGCAGCAACAGGGACAACAACATAAGTGCACGGCATGGTTTTATGTGTGTGTGAAGGAGTTGGCCTTTATTAGCCTCTTACCTTCATCACACATACTGGCTTAGTACATGCTACACATTTACATGTTTTTTGACATACATGGCTTCCTCTGAAGAATCATGAGAATTGCAGTTTATCCCTCACTGAGTTCCCAGCACCCTTAACAAACTACAGTTCCCAGGATTCTTTAGGGGAAGCCATGCACTTTAAATGTATGGTGTGTACACAGCCATAATGCAACAGACAGGGTCTTCATTTTGTGCTGGGGGATGAATTTTAACATATTACTGTGCCATTTCTACAGTCTAAATTGCCCGCTTCTCAAAACTACTATTAGTCCTGCTGGAGGAGGAGTGGAGGTGGAGGGAATGCAGGTATCTGTATCATTTCTTTATCCTTGCCCCCGTCCCCCATAGATCTAATAGCTTATAGGGCAGATTTCGTTTGGAAAAATAACATTGAGCTGTGGGCGGGGCTGAATTAACTATTACTCTCCACAGTACTGCTGGCTGCCCTGATCAAAAGTGGAACTTCCTGCAACTGCTTTAAAGTTGAAAAGGGGAAAAAACCAACAGTTTGTTGCCTCTCCTAATATTTTGGCACTTAGTGGCTCTGTATGCTAAAATTAGAGCATTTTCATTGTCTACCCCTAATTCTAGCCCTTTTGGCTGCTATTGCAAGGCATATGAAGTGTAAAGCACACTGAAGGGAACCTGTGATCTATGTTGCTATGTTATGGATTTATCACCACTGATTCTAATGTATGGTTTGCATCTGTTGTGATATTTGGTTGCAGAATTGCCAATAGGATTTTCACAGGCTGGATGTGATCTCGTAATCTTAATTTCCAACTGTAACCAAGCTTTAATCATGTGTGATGGGACTTGGCCACAGTCTTCCCTCTCTGCCTTTGCCTGTCACTCCCACCCTCTTTAATTTTCCCGTGGTCTATTTTTGATTATAAACTCCTTAGGAGCAGGGGCATGTCTATGTTGCCTGTACTATATCAGCAGTATGTATGGCACCTTTCAAACCAAAACAGATTATTGCTGCAGACACACTAGTTGCTTCAAAAGTACTCAAACTGTTTTCTCTGGCTGCATTGTGAAACAGCTGTGCCCAGGCTGGCCACATCTCCCTTCCCCACTTCTGATTAGGACTGGCCACAGGAAACCTTTGGGCCAATCATTGTGTCTGCCTGAGCCTACAGGAAAGCGTTGTCATTGGACACACCTGGTGTGGCAATGGAGATGATGACCAATTAGTTGTGAAGACTGTGTGAAGTCTGACTTCAAGGTAAAGCATGCTGGAGTTGCAACTTCTGAGGTTTTGGAGTAAAAGAGGGGCAGAGTTTGAGTAGTCATATGCCCCCACATTCATAAAACGGAGGTGGAGGTGCATGGAAGCCAGCAAAACTGCAAGTGTGTCTCTACCCTATATTACACTGGAAGATGCCATTTACCAGGATTGTGGCCAGCTGGTTAGATCCTTACTTTCCCCAGTGCTTGTAGGCCAATTTTGACAGGTGGGTGGGGCTTTGCAGATGCAGACAATCAGATGATTGTTGGTGCTTGCAAAGCTTGCTGTGCTTGCAAAGTTCAGAGCTTTGCAGGTGCCTGTGAACAGCTGATTGGCAAGGCGTGCAAGCCCAGCTTTCAGCGGGACACCACATCTTTACGTGCCCATATCTGCCATCATATACGATGTGATGTGTCGGGCTGCGGGTTCATGTCTAGGCTGAAACAGTCTTATGGACCAAATGGGGAGGCCTGATGGGCATAATGAGGCCCACAGGCTTGAAGTTCCCCACTGCTGCCATGCACATGGACAGTGTAATATGATGGATCTATCAGTTAATACACTTGCAAGTTTCAAATCTGTGCATATGGTGAATTTGCTCAACTTGGCAGCTGATTAAAAACCTGTGCATTGCAAAGAAATATAAAGTTATAGGATTCTTCTTACTCTTTTCAGGTACATTACTGAGTTCTTCCCTTTTACGTTTCTCACTTTAAAAGAAAGGTTGTTGAAGCGTGAATAGCTGCTTAAGGTTTAAAAAGTGGAGAATTTGACTGAAATTCTGAAGGGCAGCAGCAGGAAAGGATTTCAGCAAACTTACCATACCTAACTACCTATCATTCCAACTTTCTCTTTGACTGTAATAAATAGATCTATCAACTGTTAACGTGATGTTCAGTAAATTCAGTGGAGATCTATACATCATAGCTTAGTGGGCGGCAGAACATATACTTTGCATGCAGAAGATCCCACGTTCAATCCATGGCATCTCCAGGTAGATTGGGAAAAACCACTACAGTATATGTGAAACCTTCTGGAGCCACTGCCAGTCAGTATAAACAATACTGAGCTACGTGGTCTGACTCAGTATAAAGCAGCTTCCCATTCCTGTCATGTCTAGTTTGGCCCTTAGACAAACGCTCATTAGTTAAGACGTCCTATGTAAAACTGATGGTGAAAGTTATCATGAAGAGCAGGCCGGACAGAAGATACACAAACACAACTTTAACACAAAAAGTTTATGGAGGGAAAAACAATGTAGCAGGCTGATGCTTATAACGCAGAGCGGAAACCAAAAAGCAGAGTACCTGAGAGCTGACTCAGACGGTTCATGGTATGGCAAGCCAGGAGAGCCAATACCTTACAAATGGGATTCCTGCCATCTCGGCTTTTCCTTATTTGCCACTCTAAAATGTCATGAATGGAGTGGGGCAGCCCTTCCCCCTTCCATGGTAGTACCTGTGTCTTTTTCTGGCCCTTCTCACCCTCCTATCTCCATCCCTTAATTCTCCCTCCACTCACTACCTCCCATCTTCAAGAGACCTGGGTTCAAATCCACACTGAGCCATGAAGCTCACTGGATTGACCTTGGGCCAGTTCCCACCACACAGGGTAGTAGTGTCACAAAGTTATCATCAGGGAAATAGTGCTGGGGGAACAGACTAATTCCTTCTCCCCCAGTGCCATGACCTCAATCCAAACTGGGTTCCACCATGGCTTCTATTTGATAAAAGAGAGACAGGAAACGCAACCATGGATCCCAGTAGTTGCATCTAATTAGGTCCTGAGAATCATTTGTTCAATATTTTGGTTGTGGAAGGATGGGATCTGGGCACTGCCCTCACGATGCACCATATGGGCCAACTCCACTCCCCTCTCCTGCTTGTTGCTCACTTTAATAAGGCCCCCGAGGAATCAAGGACTCCTCCACCCAGTCTCCTCCTCCTCCCTGGGGTCAACTTACCACCAGCCAAGTGAACCCCATTTGGAAAGCCACATGGTCATTCTGAAGTCTCTCAGATGACATCCAGGGCATTGGGGAAGGTGGTGTTGGCTCTCTGATCCTAGACACCAGGCAGAAGCTTCATGAACGCCACAGAAGTGCCCAGTTAGCTCCATGTGAGGAGGGGGGAGCTCATGGAAGCACCTGACCATATCAGAGCTGGCCAAGAGCCAGGAAAAGGTGATGCCTCCAGCTCTTAAATAAGCTCCCAGTCTGAGCTGCTTCATTGCTGAAGCAACACCTCTCTTCCAAGCTCTAGTCTTCCTGGCCAGGAAAAACTGACAATGGTATTGGACAATTAAAAGATGGAGCAGGCCTGCAGTGTATACTGTGCACTCAAAAAAAAATACATGGCCTGATGAAGAGGCTCCAAAGAAGTTCTTATGCTGGCTGGCAGTATCATTTATATGAGCTTCAACACACTTTCCAGGAGGATGGGGGTTGTGCAGATTTTAGGCAGTGTGGTCACATCACCAGAGTCTCTCCATGAATAAAAAATAGCAGTTGATTACAGCAGATAATTAATAGCTGTTCTGCAAAGTACTTTTATCTCATGTAAACATTTGTCAGGCTAACCTCATACAAAAAGGTGGAAGCACCCTTAAATACAAAGGACGTGATGCAAATGTGGGTTTAGCTCTGTCAGAAAAAATAGCTGTGCCAATTTGCAACAAAGATCTCTCTCTCTCTCTCTCTCTCTCTGCCATTTGCTTTATGCTGTCTTCCCCCCTGAACAGAGAATTAATCGATACTGATCTCTCTGTCTCTCTCTCTCTCCATTATCTTCTCCCCGCTCCCACCATTGCTTGTCTTTTCACACTGAACATTTTCCAGAGGAGGAACGCAGCAAGAGTTCTAAATAAGCTGGGCAGCTGTTGGGCCATCTGCTAGTGAGACCAGCTGATTAACACTCGAGGAAAGTCTCACAGGGCTGGCTGTGGAAAGAGAGGGGAAATTGCAGGCATGGCACTCTGTGTCAATATCCCAGTCCTTCATGGGAGGATGCACTTTAGTTTCAGGCGAAAGCCAAACCTGAAAGGTGCGGTACTTAGAATGCCCATCAGGCAGTTGAGTTGGCCTAATACGGGCTTCCCAGTTCAGGCTTTGATGGCAAGGTGAAAAGGGGGTGGGCTCTGGACTCTGCTTAGAGCATGCTCCTGATTCTTCCTTTTCAGTTTTGGCTTTGCTGCGACTTTACCTGTTCCACACCTGACATTGGATGATGTTAGGAGATGGGCATGGCTTGGCTGAAACAGCCTAGCCGGCCACATGGTGGTCCTAATTAGCCCTGGAGGCTGAAGGTTCCCTGCTGCTGCTATGCAGTATGCTGTGGCCTCCCTAAATGGCCCTGCTGTCTCAGGTGGAAGGGCGCTGTCTCATCTCTAGTGTCGAATCAACGTTCAACTGCTAGTCTAATTGGGTTCTGTGTGGGGAATGAGGAAGGAGCAGTGGAGGCTAGCACATTAGGGCTAATGGGGCACTGCCCCACCAACCTCAGTCTGCCCTTTCAACCTCTCCAGGGGGTGGCATTGGCTGTTCTTCCTCCTCCTTAGTGTCAGTGTTGCATTGCAGAACTCAACAGGGAAAATAATTAGTTGGCTCTGCCTGTCACAGGCTCTGCCTCCACTGCCCTCCGCCCTACCAGTTTCAGTGGGCACCAGCCACCACTTGCAGGGGCAGCATCTCATCATTTGCCTTTGGGAGCAAAATGTCATGGACCAGCCTTGCCAAACAGGGTTTATACTTGCAAGGTAGATTAGGCTGTGCGAGAGTGCCTGGCGCATGGTCACTTACTGAACTTCATAGCTGAATGGAGGTTTTATTATTTATTTATTTATTTGATTTATATCTTGCCCTTTCTCCCAGTAGGAGCCCAGGTTTGAAAGTGCATCTTCTCAGCCCTACTCCGATGGTCGTTTCACAAATTGCCTGCATATAGAAGGGATCGTTGCTTTCGGATTGCGGAACCAGAGGGAGACATAGGGCTCATTCACACGGGAGCTAAACTTCATATTAAAGATGAAGCTTTTGCCATCGTGATAATTTGCAAGGTTCACACTTCCTACCTTCCAATCCGCTGTTTTCCATTCACACTGAAGGGAAAGGATCAATCATGCAGCTTCCTGATGACCACACCCTCTTAAGGTCAAAATACCACTTCCCCTGGTTACCTTGGCAACCTAACATGCTCAGTTTGTTCCAGAGTAAGTTTCATAAAAAAAGAAAAAACTCTATGATTATTTATATTTTCACAATTCAGCTGAAATACATATATTTGTTTGAACAGTGTTATTTTTTTTGCACAAGTTAGTGGGGAAAGAAGAAGCACTGTCTGCAGCAGACTTGCAGAACGGGAGCCAGCAACCAAACCTTAAATGTAAGAAAGGAGGAGGGAATGGGCGTGGAGTTGGGAATGATTGACACACCCACTAGAACCATCGGAGCACAGCGTCTGCAAGCACTAGAGATATGAAGTGGATACATTTTTCCCTTCCCTTTTCGGATTTTAAAAGGATTGGGTTAGTACGAATTTACAGGGGGGGGAAATGCGTGATAGCTTCTGTTTGCCAGTAACATCATGTGAACCATGAGGATTAAAAGGGGCTGTGAGTAGCACCAGACTCACACTAAGCCTCCGTGTGAATCAGCCCATACTCTGGCCTCTGCCACCAGCCAGAGCACCAGAGCCACTGGGAGCCTACACCCCCAGCTTCCACAGGAAGAACATCATGGCAAGGGGGAGGCCCACATGGCTCCATCTGTCATCCAGTGAAGGAGCAGCTGCGCCAACCTTTCTTTTGTCTTCCCTCCCCATCCCCTTTTCCTTTTGAATCATATGTATTAAGATTGTGAGCCTTTAGTCAGGGAATGTCTTATTGTTTACAGTGCTCTAAATTCTACCCCCCCCGTGCATTTTATGTGTTAAATAAATGAATAATTGGTAGGTCCTTTAACTACTTTAGCAACTAAAGCCCATTTGCTCACATGTAGGCAGGGATGGAAGCATTTGTCCATTTCAGTTCACTCCATTTCTCATTTTTCCAATCTTAAGTTCAGTTCTCCACATTTCTGTAGCAATCTGCATTTTTTTAAAAAAACCGTTATGAATATTCTTCAGTATTTGAAAGCAAATTTCTGTATGCAGTTTTGACTAATGTACACATTTTGCCAGCAATTTCTTCTGATATAATGCATTTTTGTATGCTATTTTCACTAATATATCATTTTTATACATGTTTTCCCCTCATGCATGCATTTTTGTAAACACTGGCTGCAGAACTGCATTGCAAAATTCAGATATGTGCAAATTTCAATGGACAGCTGTATTTCTGTCCTCATATTGTTTCAGAAAGTGCGAATTTATACTGTGGTAAGACATAGTCCACAAAACCAGCATATTGTTGTCTATATTTTCTGGGGAAGTGTTGTGGTCTTTTTTTGGATGGAGTTGCATATAGGATTGGTAGCTTAGCAATTTTGGAAAATGGATGAGCTGTTCTACAAAACAGAAATAATTCTGTATGCATAGAAGACCCTTTATTCATTTAAAGGAGGGATGCAAAGAAAATCGTTTGGGATCTACTTGCAGATCTCTAGATGATTTAATGTTTTTAAAAATAAAAAATATAAAAAAGAAAGTGTGAATTTGATAGATTTGGCTTTAAATAAATAATAAATAAATATGAACTGAATTGAATTTCTCCCCCAGGCCTACATGTAGCATATAGAGTGAGGAGCAGAGAATAATCAGGAGTCTTGATCATGCAGTTTTGATCACACTCGTGAGCGGGCACTCACATATCTGGCTTTCTTCTTTCTCACACAGTTGTATGCAACACTTGGTCGCTGAACAGAAAAGTACAACATTGTGGTAGAAAAGTGTAACCCCCTCCTAGGTCTTATGCCCTACATGGGAGTTATGTGTGAACAGGGCTTAAAAATCTGCTAAATGTCACCCCCCACCCAAAAGTATGCCTCAAATTAGAGCAAGACCTCCAAAGACTGCCATTTCGTCTGTGATTCTATAGCCTTTCCGTCAGCGGTTTCCATTAATAGCATGTTGTTACCATTTGCTGGAGTGTCTGTATGCAAGTTTCCAGTGCTGATTCAGATAGTTCCGTAAGGTTTAGCCACCCAAAGAGCTTTTCAAAATTCAGCAGGAATCTGCTTTTGTTGCCACCCATTTCCAAAATCTTCATGTAACTCTGGTTTTTATTGCCTGTGAAAGTCTAAAGTATTGCAGAAATAAAAAATAAATGGAATGAAATTAAGTGTTTATTGTATCACAGTGGCAATATACAAAAGCAATTTTGAAAAAAAAAAAAGTTGCAGTGTAGAGTATGTCCTGTTCAGGATTCTAGCCACACTTTCTCCACCAGTCAATTAGCATTCTGTGGCTGCTGAGCGTGCTCAGTCCTCATTGGGATGTTCTGGGGGTCCTCTCTCCTTAGTTTTGTTGTACTTGGGTTTCCCCAAGCCTACTGGTACCACCTTCATATGTGGATGATACCTGAAAGATCATCCTACCCCTTATATACCTAGTCGATCACTGCACTCTACAAGTGAGGGCCTCCTGCAGATACCATCTTATCAGGAGGTCCATTCTGCACAACATAGGAAGCAGAATTTTAGTGTTGCGGCACCTAAACTTTGGAATTCATTCCCCTTAAATATTAAACAGGTGCCAACTTTTTGTTGCCTACTGAAGACCTTCCTCTTTCAACAAGCCGTTTAAGTAGAGACCTTTATCCTAGTCTGCGTCTGTATTATAATTGTTTTAAAGATGTTTTAAATTAGTTATGTTTTGTTGTTTTATTGCTTGTTGTTTGCCCTCCTTGGCTTCTAAGGAAAGAAGGAATCATCATCATCATTGCAAAATAAGGGAGAATTGAGATTATTATTAGTATATATGACTGGTATGCTGTGGATCCTACTATTAGAAACTGGTGTTAGATGGCATGGAAGATGCTGTGTTGCTGACCACTATCCATTGCAAAGGTAAACATGGTTAAGCCCATTGATTCTGATGGGCTTAAGTGCACTTACACTTGTGTTGGATTGTGGCCACTGGCATTGTTAAAACCTGATCTACTGTATCAGATCTAGAGAAAGGAGGTGATTAGATCCATTGGGTTTCTCTCCCATCAAAGAATATAGACATTTTGTTTGGTATTGGAAGAGGCATTTTCCCTAGACATTTTGATGAATAACCAATTAGTGTCAGAAAAATTTAGCTCTCATATAAACCGTTGATTTATGTAGCACTCTTGTAGGATCTAAAAGTTTTTAGCTTATTATAACTTAATCACATTTTGGAAAAATACCCATAACATATTTATAAATACTGCGTTCGAAAGTTTTAAAATCAATGATGACTATCCCCTTAGAATACGGAATTCCACTGCTAATAAAAATTTCATTGGTTGCGAATTCTGTCTTAACACTGCTGGGGAAAATGATTTGATTTCCTACAAAGTTGTGATTAAGGTACAGAGACCATAGTAGGAATCCTGGATCTAAAGCCTAGACAGATTTTCTCTGAAGTTCCTCTAGAGGGAGTTCCTTACCTTTTCCTAGAACCTCACAGAGGAGCCAACAGATCGGTCCTATCTCCCAACTGCTTAATGGACTTGATACACTGTGGTCTAATCTAGAGAGTGAATATCAATTGAATGTGAGCAAGAGTGATAGAGGTTGATCTAATTAGTCATCTTGGACTTGCTTTCTGTCTCAGAGGAAGGGCAGGATATAAATTCCAAAATAAAAACAAAGCAGAATGAAATCAATTGGCTGGATGATCAGAACAATTCCTTTAATAGGCTTTCAGGAGTTCCAAATCTGGCAAATACAAAATAAATAGGGTTTTCCCATTATACCTTATTGGCTGAGTAAAAAATGGACCATTCTTTTTTTTGCAAAGTCTGCTCCTGAAAATTCTTTAAGGAGGTTACACTGCCTGCACCACAACCCATGATCGACCACTGCTTCACACACCTCTTATCGGTTGAGGACCAACGAGACTTTCAGGCATATCCATATAAGCCACAGTTATCCACACTCTAACCTTCAGATTAGGTCACTGCAGCCTTCACTAGCCTGTTGCCCTCCAGATCTTTGGGACAGCAAGTTGGCAAAGACTGGGTTTCTGCAATCTGTTGTACATGGGGATGACTTCCAAGAAATCTTGGGAACTTCTGTTAGTTCAGAACAGAAGGACTAAACTGTCAACTGGGAACACATCTTGCCAGTCTTGAAGCGACACCAGTATAGGGTCACCATGTGTCCTACTTCACTGAGAACAGTACTCTATTTGAAAGGCTGCCTGTTCCAAATCTAGTTTAAATGTAAAGAACCTTAAGAAGGGAGAGCAACAGGGGACACTCACCATCAGTTAGCACTTGGACAGCAGACTGAGCAGGTCACCCTCCCCACTGCAACTTCACTTGGATTACTGCATACAGTTTTGGTTGCCTCACCTCAAAGAGGATATTGTAGAGGTGGAAAAGGTTCAGAAAAGGGCAATCAAAATGATCAAAGTGACAGAGCAACTCCCCTGTGAGGAAAGGTTACAACATTTGGGGGCATTTTAGTTTAGAGCAAAGGCAAGTACTTCGAAACTTAACATTTGGGGCTTTTTAGTTGGGGAGGAAGTGAGGGGAGACACAACATACAACTGTATAAAATATGCACAGGTAAAGATTCCCCCCAACATTAGAACTTGTGGATATCCAATGGAGCTCCACCCACCACTGACCAGCTCCCCTGACCTCCAGTATACAGCCCCTGACAGATTGCGCCCAAGGGAATGAGGTCCTTGACAGAATAAAAGCTTCCCAACTGTGGCGAAGATAAATTCTTGGCCTTTCCTTCTTCTCTTGATACCTGTGCAGAAGGTAGCCAGAGAGCTAAGAGTATCCTCATGTTCCAAACCCTTTTTGAAAGACTGAGAGTCAAATTATATGGGATGTGGAAGTTCTGTGATGGGTACTCCCAATGTCTTTTCATATTTGGAAAAGCAACCAGCTGCATGAGGGGTGCAATTTGGATCAGAACCACGGCCCAGGCGAAGGCTACACCTTGGCTTTGCCCCTCCCTGATCCCAAAGCTGCTATTAGCCACAGAGGATGACTCTTATGGGCTTAAGAGTTTCCACCTCCACAGCTAGCAGCAGCGTTAGCAACTTCTCAAACTACCTGTTGTAAATTGCATATCTAAAGCTTCAAATGCTTCAGTCTTTCTAAATGAGCACTTCACAGCAGCTTAAACATAGAACTGATGAAGAATAAAATGAACACAATATAGAATAATGTTGAAAGAATCTTAGTTTCTGTTGTGTGGGATTTAAATTTTTATATTGTTAGTTTAATTTTTTTATTATATTGTATGTTTTAAAATCTGTTTTATATTGTATATTTTTAAATCTGTTGTAAGTCGCCTAGAGACCGTTGTGTATGAGGTGATCAATAAATGAAATGAGCAAATAAATAAATAAATAATCCTTATGAATAAAAGTGCCAGTTTAATTGACAATGACATAATAATTTAATCCAGCAATGAGTGATATCCAACAGTCATACTCAGGACAGATTCTCTGAAATTAGTGTACTTAAATTGCTTGTCCATTGATTTCAATAGGTTTACACTGAGTGTGACAACATTGGCTATCATCCGAGAAAAGGATGCATGAAATTTCTAGCTAGATTAAAGATTAGGGTTGCAATCCTGTCCACTTATCTTGGAGTAAGTCCTACTGAACTCACTGGGGCTTCTGAATAGGTATAAATAGGACTGCACTATAAAGTATGACTTTCCATCAGTTTATTAATTTCTATGTTAATTTCAAAGCAATCTGTCCAAAATTCTTTATTGTTATCAGTGCACAGCTGGTGCCAATGGCACCCCAGTGCAATCACTGTTTTTATTAGGTCAAAGATGACAACTTGGCCATCTGTTAATCCATTATTTTAAGAAGTTGAACTACAAATTAAGGATTCCAGACTGAAAACAAGTTAGTCTGATTTTAAAAGTGGAGTTCCCCATAGTTTGAATTAAGTGAATTTTTTTTGCCCACCCCAGCCTGCAACCTGTCACTTGCCCCATGGTGTGGTGTCTTCCAGTGCCTCTTGTTCCTCCATGGTCTGGTCCTGCTTGGGGAGGCTGTTGTTGAGGCTTCTGCTCATTCAGCCCAGGTGTGTGTGTCCTCTACTGCCTTTTCCTTCTCCGTGGTGGTGCGGGTGGCAGATTGGAGGGGGCCACCTTCAAAAACATTATGGGACAGCATCCCAACATGGCCTGACATGACTACACACCTGGTTTGTTTATCTGAAATATTTATAGCCTGCCTTTCACCCAAGTGTCCTAGGGCAGGATGCAACAAAACTCCCCACTCTCGAGCCCATAAAACCATTATATATGACTTAATATCTCCCCTTTGGCAAATGGTTCATGATCAGATCAACATATTCCACTTACAGGACTTAGTATCTCACACTAGGGATCTTACACTTTCTTCCCTTCCCCCTTCCAGCTTCCACTCTCTGTAAAGACTACCCCAACGCACCATCTCTTACCCAGAGGTTTGCTTCCTCTAACCACATGCCTTGAAACCAACAGGGATGCATGCCTCCAACCCTGTAGATCCTCCAAGTGACAAGTTAGATAAAATAGTGTGTTTGCCTTAGTTGCATCCACAGCAGCTCCACTGGGGCATGTGAACTATGACATCTTCTGAAGATAAATGAAAAATAATATTTCTGGCTAACTAGTGCAGCAACAGATTCCATTTCAGGCCTGCATCTTTCCTTGCACCAAAGGAACATATAAAATGATAGCAGAGGTGACATGGCTGAAAGGGAGCCACTGTCATGAGCCCTGCATTGCCAATAGGGTCTGGACTGGGGTGGCAGTATTTGACAGGTGAGGAGGGGAAGGATGAGGAGGCAGAGGGGAAGAGTGAGCTGGGGCCAACTGGGAGGGAGGAGGAAGACTCAGTCCCCTTGACACAGGATATTAGGGATGGGGCAACGGAGTTCCTGGCTTTTGCCTCCACCTTTCCATCAGAGCAGGACACAACACTGGGGAGGGTGTGGATTCAACAGGAGGGGCGGCAGAGCAGGAGGAACAGAAGGAGCCTGGGGGGCAGGTCACTGTCCCATCACCAAGGGCTTGATGACACCTCCACCAGTTGCAGCCTTCTCACACAAGTGCCTGCCTCCAAACACAGTCTCCCCAATCAGGGCAAGAGTCCTGTGAATGGACTTGCCATGCCTAGCTCGTTTAAAGCTAGACAGCAAGGGCATGGAGACTTGTCAAAACATCCTCATTGCAACCATCCAGTCTTGAACTTCAGATCCTGCTCTTAGACTCTTGATTTGCGACCCCAGTAATAGGAACCTTCAGCTAAATCTGTATCAAGCTTTCCAGAATAAACGTCTCTCTCTGTCTTCCTTGAAAGATAACCCTTGTCATGGTGTTTTGACATGGTAGCTAGGACAACCACAGTAAAATGTTTGAAACGAGGCCACAGGAGGAAGGAAGTAGTCCACTGAACTAAAATTTCCTGAACAAATCAAGACATTTGTACGTATCATACTCCATACTGTTTTGCTGTTGTTAAAAAAATAGGTGCCAATACTCATACCTTGATATAAGTGCTGTGGGTGCCAGCACAAAATGGTTGCCATACTGGAAGACTGTCACAAAAAAGCACTCATCATACATCACATTCATGTGAAGAGAAGGATCCCTCTGCAGGCTCTGAACATAAACAAAAGATCAATGCCACAGATCTAAGCCTATAAACCCAAGAAGATTTTTCATTGGCGTTTGTCAGCTTTGAAGCCTTATCAAAAATGGCTTGCAAAAAAGTATCAATTTCTACTGTAAGGCTGCAATTCTCTACTCACTTACCATGTAGTAAGCCCCATTTAATTAGGTAGGCATATATAGGATTACTCTTTGAATAACTGGAACAAATAGCAAAATTAATAACGTGAGGCTCTCGATGTCAACTCAGTCCATAGCAAAAAGTGGCAGATAGTGAAAATGCAGATTAAGCATGAATCTGTACATGTAGAAGAATGGGATGGTTAATTTTTTTAAAATAATTAAATTAATTTTGTACATTTGATTTTAGCCAGTAGTGGATAGTGCGGTATGGCAGTGGTGCTCACCTGACCTGCAGGTAGTTGCTGCTGCTTACTGGGAGGTGGAGCGGGAGGGGCAAGGTGGCAGTGAGGCAAGTGCAGTGTAAATGTATCAGCAAGAGTGCCGGATTGACTCCACCAGTGCATTTGCTCCATGCCGACTTCACCACCACCTTACCCCTCCATTTCTCAGGATGCAGTAGTAACACAAATGACTGGAGACCAGGCCAGTGTCACCAGCCAACCCCATCCCACTGCCTACTACTGATTTTAGCTATATTTTGGTCATTGTTATTATGTCTATTGTTTTCAGGTCTGTCTTTATTGTTGTTTTAATGAATATTCAATACAATTCAAGTAAAGTGCTTAGAGATTTATTGACTGATTGGTATAGAACTCTTATTAAATACAGTGCCTTGTAAAAGTACTCAGACCCCTGAGCAATGCTCTCATATTACTGAATTACAAATGGTACATTGGAATTTTGTTCTGTATGGTATTTCTTTTGAAACACTGAAACTCAAAATCAATTATTGTAAGGTGACATTGGTTTTATGTTGGGAAATGTTTGTAAGAAACATAAAAAACTGAAACATGTTGCTTGCATAAGTATTCAACCCATGTGCTGTGGAAGCTCCCAGTTTACACAGATGAAAGAAATTGCCCTGTCAAGGGCACATTTACCTTCCCATTGGCCTCCACCTGTGAACCATTAAAGTTGCGGTCACATTGTCAGGATAAAATCCCCCACTGTTGAAGGATCATTGCTTAGGCTGTGGATCTGAAGGAAAATGAAGACCAAAGAGCATTCTACAGAAGTGAGAGAAAATGTAATACAAATGCATACATTAGGAAAAGGGTACAAAATAATATCCCACTGTTTGGATATCCCAGTGAGCACAGCTGGATCAATAATCAGGAAGTGGAAGCTGCATCACACCACCCCAGCACTGCCAAGAAAAAGCTGTCCCTCAAAACTCAGCGCTTGAACAAGAAGGAGACTTGTGAGAGAAGCCACAGAGAGGCCAACAATCACTTGGAAGGAGCTACAGAGTTCAGTGGCTGGGAGTGGAGTAATGGTGCACCAGTCAACCATATCAAGAGCTCTGCATAACACTGACCTGTATGGGAGGGTGGCAAAAAAGAAGCCATTACTCAAAAAGTACCATCTGAAAGCATGTCTGGAGTTTGCAAGAAAGCATGAGTGTACCCCAGCTGCGATGTGTGAAGAGGTTTTGTGGTCAGACGAGACCAAGATAGAGCTTTTTGGCCAAAACTCAAAGCACTATGGGTGTCACAAACCTAACACTGCCCATGCCTCAAGACACACCATCCCTACAGTGAAGTATGGTGATGGCAGCATCATGCTGTGGGGATGCTTCTCATCAGCAGGGACTGGGCATCATGTTAAAATTGAAGGAAGAATGGATGGAGCAAAATACAAAGAAATACTGCAAGAGAATCTGCTTCAGTCAACTAAAAAACAACTTTGGGAGGAAATTCACTTTTCAGCAGGACAATGATCCCAAGCACAAGGCCACAGCAACACCGGAGTGGCTCAAGAACAAAAAGACGAATGTCCTACAGTGGCCCAGTCAAAGTCCTGATCTCAATCCCATTGAGAATCTGTGGAGGTCTTTGAAAATTGTGGTCCACAAGCAACGTCCCACCAACCTGAATGACCCAGAGCAAATCTGCCAAGAATGAGCCAAAATCCCTCTGACACTGTGTGCAAAGCTGGTACATACCTGCCCCAAAAGACTTAAAGCTGTCTTTTGCAGCCAAAGATGGGTCTACCAAATATTAATGTGTGAGGAATGAATACTTATGCAAGCAACATGTTTCAATTTTTTATGTTTCTTACAAACATTTCCCAACATAAATCCAATGTCACCTTACAATAATTGATTTTGAGCTTCAGTGTTTCAAAATAAAATATCATACAGAACAAAATTACAATGTACCATTTGTAATTCAGTAATATGAGAGCATTGGTCAGGGGTCTGAGTACTTTTGCAAGGCACTGTAAATATACATATGACACAACCTTCCTGGGGAACTTTTAAAAATTCATTTGGCACCTTAAGGGCATCAAGACAGGTGCTAAGTGAGTCTTGCTGCGAAGAGCATTCCAGAGACAGGGCACTACAGAAGAAAAGGCTCCCCTGTCACCATTGGCCTAACCTGAGAAGACAGGCACATGTAGAGAAGAGCTTGTGATGATGATCTCAATCCAGAAACAGGCACATGTGGGGAAAGATGGTCCTTCTGTTACCAAAAACCACAGAAAAAGTCTATGGAAACCATGAACAAGAAACAGTGGGTATTGTTATTGAAAACAGCAACCCATACGTAGTAACTGTCTTACATAATAACACATGTGAACTAAATTACACCAATGGTATGTAAAACACATGTGACACAGACCTGTAGTGTAACCAAAAGCCACCAAATGAACTGCAAAACTTCCTTATGAAGCTGAATCTTAGATGGGAATATGGTGGAGTTGTTGAAACCAGCAAAACCAACTTAGAAATGAGGAATTTCTCATGGCAGCTGAAGTCCCACTGACTTTGTGGATTCTGTATATTTGGGGGCCCTCTCCTTGGTGCTTGTGCCTTCAATCACTAAGCCATATAGGGCTTTAAGCAGCATCACTTCTTGAATTGTGCTCAAAAACAGCTGCTTACACAATCACCAAAAAAAGAGGAATTGAATCACCAAAAATGTGGATGCATGGAATTTGCATTTACTATTTTGTATGCATATATGCACCTTTAGACATGATTACTATAATTTAAATAGAAATGCATCTTCCACTTTGCATGGAAAGCAGTTTGTATTCAAACTTTTAAAAAATGGAGCATTTTTTTCTTTCCAGAGAAAGTTTGTAAAGCCCCTTGTGCAGTGCTGCAGAAGGTGCTTTGCAAGCCCTGTGTTCAGTGCTGTCCTAGTGCTTAGCACAGGGCTTGCAAAGTGCCTTCTGCTTCCAAAGCACTGAAAATCAACTGATACATGCCAATTAAAACATTTCACCAGGAAGATTGTTATTCTGAGATGATTTTTTTAAAGTTTATGGGATCTGTTTATATATCTGTACTTATATCTCTGAGGCCTATTCATTTTTTAAAAAAAATCTGCTAGTGTAATATAATTAATCCGTACTCTTCTGCTTACTTGCCTGTATCTTGATTGTGGACATCATTGTCAGAATATTTGTTTATACAGCTTTATTATCCTTATCCCTTTCATTTCCCCTACAACATTGTGCAAAGGCCGTTACTATTGTTGTCTAGACAGAAAACTAAGATGGAGATAGAGAAGCCTTTCTGTAGTGAAAATCAGGGAGGTGGGAGGGCTAAGATTAAAGAAATAAATAAAAAACCCTAATGTGGCTGCTTGACACACAATTAAGGAAACATGTGGCTTGGCCCTGGATCTGTATTCCCACCTGTAATACAGCATCTGCCTACATTCTCCCGGCCCCCCTAGTTATTTGCCCCTCCTTTTCTTTGTGGGTTTCCCATTGCCTAATATAGATTGCAAGCTTCTCAGGCTTATCTGTTTCATTTATGTTACATTGTGAGGCACCATGTACACTGGTGGCAGGATCAAATACATTATAATAATCTATGTTTAGCGAACAGAACAAATGGAAAATAAACTGTTTTTATTTTAAAAGGATGATCACTGCTTGTAGTTGTGAAAGAACCAATAGAAAGTCTCTTTCATTATTCACTGTAGGACTTTTAGAAAACCAATAATTGGTACCTTAGCCTTAAGAGGATGACTGTGTTTCTAATCCATTCTCTGTTCTCTTTCTTTTAAAGCATGTACTGACAAGAATCTGACCATCAGATTGCAGGCAGCCATGCTGCTTATGTTATATACCGTGTGAAAATCAGTTCACCTGGGATTCTTGCCAGGTCTCCAAATTTATTTGTGAGAAGAGGGTTGAAGTGTGGTAATGTCAACAACAGGCAAGGGGAAAAAGCAAGACCCCGTGCTGAAATGATTATATTGATGCGATTTAGAAATGCAAAAGGTGATGCTATACGATGTTCTGTAGGGACAGATATTGCTGCACTCTCTGTTGAATGTCTTTAGCACTGTGAAATTGTCTTCTAAACAGAATACACACATCTGTCTGTATATACAGGGTGTGCATTCCATTCTAGGGGTATTGGATCTGAAATGATGAACCAAAGAGGCTCCTCTTTGGGCAAACTGGATTAGAAAGATAACTGTATCGCTGTAGACACCCTCCATTTTATTGGACCTGATTTTTGCCACAGTAGGGGGGGAAATGTGCAGTCATGGAAAGAAAGGCAATCTATCAATTGCATAGCCTTGGTGCACAAAATATAATTTCTGCAAAACAACAGAGCATAAAAATTCCTTGTGGATTGACACTGAATGGTTCACCCTTGCTAGTGCATCTAGCTTGTTCGTCAACAGCACAGAACTTTGCAAAATGAATTGTGGGGGGAAAGTCAAGGGTGGGAATTTAATCTAGTATGAGGCTACATATAAAAGAGCGGACATTCAGTCAATCTGTTGTAGGGTTGCCAGGTTCATGGCCTGAGACTGATCCTGTATTTTTAGGAGAAGAGAAAATCAGCCAAGTGCAGGTGTTTCTGCAACCCTCTAATGGGAAAAACCACAAGGTGGAATTCTCCCCCCTGCACAACTTTTAAAGATACAGAAGACCTCTTGGTTGCCAGGCCAGGCCTCCAAGAGGTCTTCTGTATCTTTAAAAGTTGTGCAAGGGGAAGGGAGAATTCCACCTTGTGGTTTTTCCCATTACAGGGTTGCAAGAACACCTGCACTTGGCCAACTTTCTCTTCTCCTAAAGATACAGGATCAGTCTCAGGCCATGAACCTGGCAACCCTAATTCTGTTGCTGTATAGATAGCATTAAAGCAAACGGTCATGCCCAGGTTCCCAGGTCCTGATGCTAGCAGATCCTTAGACTTGACACCAAAGCTAGGACAACGTGCTCAGGAGGTGTGATAGGCTCTGAATCTGTTGGATATGGATATGGATATGGAGTGGAACTCCCTGAAGATCTTTTTGAAGAGGAAGACACTTTAGGAGGTTCATAGCTTAGGAATAGAGTTGGCCAGCCCACTGTATTTTGCTTCCTGAGGAGAATGAAATGATGGCACCCCCTCCCCATAAGGATAGAAGAGAAATTCAGTTCTCATTTGAAGTCAAACCTACCTAATTTATACTTTCTGAAACAATACTAGAACCGAAACAGAGCGATACTTCAAAATCTGCACTTCTCCGCATTTTGTAATGCAGTTCTCCAGCCAAGTACTATGTACAAAATGCATGCACTGGGGTAAAGTGTGCATTTAAATGCCAATATTAGTGAAAGTAATGTACAAAATGCATTATATTTGGGAAAATTGTTTTGCAAAAATGTGTCTATGAGGCAAAATTGTATAAAAATGTGTATATTGGGAGAAATACATACTAACATGCTGATGAATTTTCATGGGGGCTTTTAAAAAAATTATTCACAAAGTGATGTGGAAATGTGGAGAACTGAATTTAAGATTAGAAACCTGAGAAACCAAAAGGAACTGAAATTGACAGATGCTTATCTTCCCATTCAACATGCAGAAACCATCCAGACTGGCAGGTGATTCTTACTTCAGCACTGATGGCTGGATAGTGTAAGGCAGCAAGTTAATTTTGGGTGTGCGGGGATATAATGTGTAGCATAGAATCATAGAATAGTAGAGTTGGAAGGGGCCTATAAGGCCATCAAGTCTAACCCCCTGCGCAATGCAGGAATCCAAATCAAAACATTCCTGACAGATGGCTGTCCAGCTGCCTCTTGAATGCCTCCAGTGTCGGAGAGCCCACTACCTCTCTAGGTAATTGGTTCCATTGTCCTCCAACAGAACATCTGGGGTGGGTGGGGGAAGGCTTAGAAGGAACAGCCAGGGGGCTGTTGGCACTGCCTTCCATCAAGTGCTGCCTGAGGCAGATGCCTCACTTTGTCTAATGGCTGGGCTGGCTCTGCTCAGGGACAGTAGCTCAGAGCTGACACAGAGTCTGAATGGGGCTACCCTGCAAGCACCTGTTGTTCTCTGAGTGGAGCAAGCAGATGATGTCATATGGGGCCATCCAACAGCACAGCAATGTGAGGCTTCAAGGCAGAGTATTGCCCTTTTAAATTCTCTGCCACTTTGTTTGACAGCCCTGACACTGCCATGGTTTTCAGGTTGTTCTAAGGAAGAATATCGGGGTCCTTTACTGAAAAAGATTAGCCATGCCAGTCAAGCTTTCCTGAATGACAGCTTTCCCCACATTACTATGGATTCTTGCCTGTAATGTCAACTGCAGGATGTGTGCTAAACCATTTACTAGGTATTGCACATGGGGAGAGTGCTGTTGCGCCCAGGTCCTGCTTACAGGCTTCCCATAGGCATTTGGTTGGCCAGCATCCTGGACTAGATGAGACATTGGCTTGACCCTGCAGGATTGCTCTTATGTTCTTACGTGTGTTGGGCATATCTCAGGGCACATTTTCAGCTCACACGGAGCAACAGCAGCCTTGTTCTCACCTTATCCTCCATGCCCACATTGAAGGCACAGAGGGCGATCACTCCAACTGGTCCTGTTCCAACCTCTGTGTGTTCAGCCAAAACTGAGAACATGTGCTTTGAGTGCACCATGGCACACATGCATGACCTGCACGCATGATCTAGAACCCTGACATGATCATGAATTGCAGTTGTGTGTACATCTACATGTGTGTAGTTACATTCTCACCTCTGATGCAGAGTGTGGAGGATAAAGGTGACAAGAGAGCTAGAGAGGTCCTACAGGCCTTGCTTGTGTCCAGTGTGACTTGAATGTTGCCTTGTGTAGATACGCCCCAGAGGCCTCTGCAACACATAGGAGGTTCTTGGCAGACCAGTCAATATGGAAAAGGTTCCCTCAAGGCAAACAAAGGAAGACCACTGCTTTTCTGTAGCTCAGTGGCAGAGCATCTGTTTTGCATGCTGAAGGTCTCTGGTTCAACCCCTAGAATCTCTAGGTATGTCTGGTAACGTCCCCTGCCTGAAACCTTGGAGAACCACTGCCAGTCAGTGTCTACAGTACTGTGTTAGATTGACCAATAGTCTGATTCACTATAAAGCTCACCTGTGTTCCTAAGGCATAAGAGACTTGGAAGCTTAGTTTGGCTTGGGTGTCTTGTGTTCACATATATCCAAGGCCGCCAAGAGTGGGTTTGGGCCCTGGTGAAAAATATTTTTCAGGCCCTCCAGCAAGGGCAGACCAGCTAAAAATCTTTACACTTTAATCTTTTATATCATTATTATTTTCTTTGAAATCCACTGATTTTACAATGGATGCCAAAAACAATCAACAAATAATGATACTACCGAGAAAGACAAAAACATATGCACCGTGGTCAGGCCTCGGGCCCCCTTCTGGACCACTGGCCCCCGGTAGTTTGTACCGGCTTCCCCCCCCCCCTCGTCGGCCCTGCGTATATCCTATGTTTCCACAATTACCTGGGATCCAACCTCTGTCTGACTGTGGTCATATAGCAGGACATGGCCGGAGGAAAACTGTGTGACTTCATGAGGCTGGACACTTTCCAGACAATGTTATCTTCTTACACCAAGGGTTCTCCAGATGTAGCTGGACTACACCTGCCATCATTCCTGACCATTCGCCATGCTGGCTGGGGCTGATGGGAGTCCAACATCAGAAAGGCCGCAGATTCCTCATCCTGCCTTACATTACACATACACCTATCTATAGTTAGCTGTGGCTTGCATTGTGGCTGCATAGATAAAGAGCAGAAGATCAATTTTAAAAGGAAGTAAATCTAGTAGCCCATGCTTTCAGGATGCTGTTATATAATGGAAATGCCGTGGGGGAGTCCTGGATGGAACCTCTGACCAGAAAGTGCTGTCAGTTTGCTCTCCCAGCAAACCTCCCAGTTCACACCCCCTTGGGCTTTCTCTTTGCAGTTTGCTCAACCTACAATACATTGTGCGGGTGTGTGCATATGTGTAATGGTCTCTCAGCAGCCCCATTTTCTTATCCCATTATCTGGCCCACAATTAATAAATCCCAATTAAAAGCAACAGCAGGCAGTTTCATTACCTTTGTTTGCACATTTATGAGACTCATTCATTTTAAGGTTATGTTTACCATGAAGCTGTCTGCATTTTCTTCCTCAAAGCTGTGCACTGACAGGACATTTTGTGCATTTTTTTTTAAAGATTAAAATGGGCACATCTGTCTTTTTCATCTGAGGATTGAATTGCCCAGCCATGCTCCTTGCTACATCATATATGAGCATTATGCCAGTAACAGGGAACAGTTTCTCACATTTTGAGCCAATTTTCTTCTTCAAAGATTGACATCAGTGGAGCCATTTTGCCATCCACTCTTATGATCATTTCCTTGTGCTTATAACTGAAACAGACTTTCCTGAAAATACCCAGCAGAGGTATTGATAGAAATAAATCACTTTAAACAAGCAGTGAGTAATACCGTAGAAAACTCAGGTCTGATTTAAGCACTGCCAAAATAATTAGCTTGTCCCTTGGTATTTGGGACTGCGACGGATTACAGGAACATTGGAGCCCTGCTGGATCAGCCCAAAGGCCCACGTAGTCCAGCATTCCGTTCTCACAGTGGCTAACCAGATACCTATGGGGAGGAGCCCACAAGCCGACCATGAACACAATAGTGACATGAATGCAGTAGTACTCTCCTGCACAAGAATCAGTGCAAACATTATTCTAATTATGACACCTGACGTGTGTGTGTATCTTCCTGGCAGATTTGAGAACCAGCACCTCATTTTTTAGAAATTAATACTGAGTGTCCATTAGATTATTATTGTAATTATACCAAGGATCCCTTTCTTACGTAGAATCCTGGTTACTTAGTCAATACAGGTCATGTGATGATTCCTCAACTGGAGCTAATGGCTGGAGGAGAGTTGTGTGTATTTGAGATGACCATCAGAGCTTGGAGAAGGTGACTCTTCCCCCCACCTAAAGTGAGGAACTGATCTGTGAGATATGTGACAGTGTGAAAAGCAAGTGTGTAGCCTGGAGGCGGAGAGAGAATGAATGTGAGAACAAAGGAGAGAGAGTTGAGAGATAATAGAATTTTGAGTTGGAAGAGAACATGGAGGCCATCCAGTCCACTCCCTGCTTGATACTAGATCTGCAATGCAGGATGCAACTACGACATCAGACATCTGTCCAACCTCTGCTTAATAAATACATCCAAAAAAAGAGCTCACCGCCTCTGATCCACTGTTGAACAGCTGTTGACATTTGGAAGTTTCTCTTCATGTTAGCCAAAATTTTCTTCATTGCAATTTCCATCCATTTAGTTCTAACAAGCAGAAGACTGAAGAGATTTTGGGGTGCAGGAGATCTCTCTCCCCCCCCATTTCTCGAGATCTGCCATCCTATAGAAGTACTTGCTGCTTGCTTCACCTTATCTTACTTGTGTTTGCTTCCACAGTGCTTTCTCATCTAAAGGAAATCAGACCATGCAACATCCCCCCTGGCAAAGTAGGAAGTGCTCAACAATGGGCTCCTCCACACTGGTTGCAATAGGGTGTGTACACACACACACACACACACACACACACACACACACAGAGAGAGAGAGAGAGAGAGAGAGAGAGAGAGAGAGAGAGAGAGAGAGAAAGAGAGAGTAGTGTAGTGACAAATTCAAAAGTGGAGGGTCCCTTCATGATAGTCACAGCCACCCCCTCTCCCTCTTAATGAGATCCCTGTTAATGCCCTCTCCCACAACAACAGACATCCATAGGAGCCAATAAGCATGAAAAGGGAGAGTGTTCATTACTGAAAAGAGTCTTCTCAATGGCTAACTCACCTCCTTTCACTCTGATTTGCTCCAATCAGCAGAAAAGGACAAGGAAGCATGTTAGAAGACTCTTCTCAGTGGCTAACATACTCCCCTTTCATGCTGATTGGCTTGTATGCTGGAGACATAGGGACCCTGATCCCAAAAACATATGGGGTGTAAGACCCCTCCCCCAAAACCCTGGAGGACAACACCATGTATATATATTCTGCAATGTCATTGATGCAATAATAGTGACCTAGTAGTGGATTTTTACTGGATTGTCCACACATCATTCTGCTTTATTAGTTGTTCTGCAATGCTTCCACAATGCCACCTGGAGAGGCACTATAGCACAATAAAAGTGGGACAACCCCCACAACTATTGGTAGTATGAAAAGTTACAGGATTTTAGCAGGAAGCTATGGAAGAGGCACCAATTTGAAATGAAACAATGTATCTGCCCTGAACCTTTTGCAGTCACAGCTCCAATACAAGTTCAAATAATCATGGATGCACAATAAAAAGGATGCTTGGAGGGGTCCAATACCTTTTTCTGAGGAAGAGCTCTGTGAAACCTGAAAGCTGGCACCTCTTCACCAGAATGCAACAGAATGCATCACCTCACCTACTTGATGTGCATTTCAAGGTGAAACTAGCAGTGAGTGATTAAAATTATGCTTAAAAGTAATATCTGATTACCTTCCCCTGCATGCATCTCCTTCATGGGAAGAGTAATTGTCTACTTTGTCATTATTACTTCAGGAGTTTACTGCCCTGAAACACTAATGACAAATGCTGGGATCATTAACATTTTGCATTAAATTAGGTATTTAAATGTGAAGCAGGGAATTAAAAAGCCAAAACAAACAATCAACAGTAAAGAAACAATCAAGAAACAAAAAGAAAAAAAGGAATAGAGCCACAAGTCAAACAATTGAAGAAGATGCACCACACGGACATACCAATATAACAAGGTTTAGCATTAAATCATTTCTATTTTACTTTGCACTATGCAAAATGCTTTCTTATCTCTTTTATCTGTACAACACCAGACTGCGATTAGAGATATTCCCAAAGCCAGCTTTGAGGTTGAAGGCAGACTTCAACTTGCATCTTTTGCAGTCGGTCTCAACATGTGAATGGCTTGCAGGGTTGAGATGCTAAAGGAGGCCAGCCTGGTCCCAACTTTGCCAGTTTTTTGTCAGCAGGAAGACATTTTTGTGTTCCTGGGCAGTTAGGCAGCACCAATGATTGTATGTTTCCATGCTAGTTTTGTTTTTAATATGTTATATATTTTTATTACTGTATTTTATGCTTATAAATTGCTTCAGGATTTTCTGTTGTGGAAAGCAATTCATAACTCGAATAAACTAAACTAAGGGCAGAGTTATATCTTACTGTAGCAAATGCATGAACCCAAACCATGTGTGTATGTGTGTGTGTATGTGTGTGAAAGAAAACATTTTTAGGGAAGAATCAGTGGATGGGTGGGGAGGAGCACTCCCCCTCAATTTTCCTCTGCAAAATTCTCCCCCCTCCTGGCAGCTTTCTCTTCAGTGGAACTTTCGTCTGGGTTTGAAGCTTGACTGGGGGAAAGCAGACTGAAAATGTCTGTGGAAGACATTTGCAGGAGAGAATTTGTGGGTGGAAGAAGGGTTAAGTGTCCCTTTCCACCTGCTGTTTCTTCTCTGCAAGTGTCCACTGCCCAGGAGTATAGCGAGACAATTTTCATTGAGGGGCAGATAAAAATTGGGGGGGGGGACAGAAGGGTTGAGGCATCAGTCACTATAAAAGAGATATCTCGAGAGGGGGGAAGTTTTCTTAGGTAATGACAAAAATAAACCCCAATTTATGCATTTTAATTAGAAACTATGGATTGTGAAGTTTACAAAAAAGCAAATTAAAATACAATATTTTCCCCATGCGAAATAGTTATGTAAACTAAATAACAGTAACTATGAAACAAATGTATATTGTGCAAATCATTCTACCGTAATAATCTGAACTGTTAGAGTCTAATGTGATTTCTCTGCAAACTTGCAGAGGAACTGATCCCTCTGAAACTCCTTCAAATATGTTACTTGCAAAAGCCAAGATTGCTAAGTTTGCTACTTGAAGCCAGCAGAAGAAGCCAGTGTGGCTTCACAAAAAACTTAGAGATGACCTGAAAACAAAAAAAGGAGAAGGAAGGCCAGGCCACAGAGGAAGAGTGCAGACAGCACAGAATTGCAGAGATGGCATCAGGAAGGCTAAAGCTGAGAATGAGCTGAGGTTAGTGAGAGATGCTAAAAGCAACAAAAAAGCTTTCTTCAGGTTCATCCATAGTAAAAGATAGAGAAAATAAATGTTGGAACAGCTACTCAGTGAGAATGGCAAAATGATAACAGATGACAAAGAAAAGGCAGAAGTGCTTAATTCCAACTTTGGTTCAGTCTTCTCCCAAAAGAGGGTCTATGACCCTCCTGGCAAATGTGAAGTTGAAGGGGCAGGATTGCAGTTTCAGATTGATAGACAAACAGTCAAGGAATACCTAATCACTTTGAACAAGTTCAGAACTGCAGGGCTCGATGAACTACATCCCAGAGCAGTGGTTTGTAACCTCCAAAATTTTCACTACTCCCACCTGCTGATTGTTGCAACTTTAGTTTCTGTTGTATTGAAAAAATACATAACATAATACATAAGTATGAAATAACATCACTTTTTATTCATCACAAAAACAAATACGATGATGATGATATTTATTACCTGCCCTTCATCAGAAGGTCCAAGGGCAGGTTACAGCAATATAAACAGCTTTTAATAAATTTTGAAGGAAGTGAAAGGAAGGAGATGAAAGTAAACCACCTGGAGTGGTGAAAGTCTGGTTGATGCCAGGGCATTTGGACTCTGGTTTTAAGTGATCCATCTCTATACAACAATGCCTCATATTCAGCACTCAGATCAGGAGACTCCATATGACAATAATATGTCTAACAGACAGGTGTCAACAGGTGACGCTTTCCCTATAATTATATTTCCATCCTAAAAAAGGTAAAGGTGTCCCCGCACTTGTAGTGCGAGTCGTTTCCGACTCTTAGGGTGACATCTTGCGACGTTTACTAGGCAGAACGTATATATGGGGTGGGACTGCCAGTTCCTTCCCCGCCTTTCTTTACCCCCCAGCATATGCCGGGTACTCATTTTACCGACCACGGATGGATGGAAGGCTGAGTGGACCTCGACCCCTTTTACCGGAGATTCGACTTCCTCCTTCCGTTGGAATCGAACTCTGGCCATGAGCAGAGCTTCGGCTGTGTTACCGCTGCTTACCACTCTGCGCCACGGAGGGTCTAGCTTAATTTGATTTATATTTAATCTCTGCCTGCCACACAGCTGTTAAAGGCACAAGTGCCCTGCTCTCCCCCAGTGGCAACCCTATACTATGCAAAGAATTCAAGTTAAGAGTAAAAATATAAAAATTGGGCAACAATATATTTTAAAATGAATATTTAAAATGAATATATACAACAGCATAAAAACACACTCAAAGCCTTGATAAACATGAACAAAAATACACTGAGCATGTGCAATTTCATATATTAAAACATACTTTACCCATTTTGTTTTGCTCATTTACTGCCTTCAGCCAGCCATTAACTCTCAGCCTAACCTACCTTATAAGTCTGGTGTGAAAATATAGAAGGCAGAATTAAAACTGCTGCAAAAGGATACTGGCTGCAGTCCTGATTCCACTTACTTGGGAGTAAGCTCCATTAAATTCTATAGGATTTCCTTCTGAGTAGACCTGGTTAGGATCTCAGGCTAAGTTCTTGTATTATAGACATAAAAATTTACTTCCTTTAACCAGAATGATGCATCTTTGTATTATAAAGCCCCATGCCTCCCTCTGGCAAAAAAGGAGTACAACTTCAAAGCTTTAACAGAATCTTAATCTGGTGTGATTACTGCAGATTGATTTACTTGGGAGTAAGCCCCATTAAATATCAAGAGGCTTCTGAGTAGACATGTACACACTGTACTGTGAATTAACTATACATTGAATTTGTAATGAGTGCCCAGGTGTGTATTCATGGAGGCAGCGGCGTCACTAGCGGGAGTGCGGGGGGGGGGTGCGGACCTCCGGTGCGCGCCCTCTCAGGGGCATGGACGAGGTGGCTGGGCTTGCGTGCGCGCGTGCGTGCACTCGAGGCCAGCCACCCCGTCCATGCCCCTGGGAGGGTGCGCACCGGAGGGGCACCCAGCCAGAGAAGGCCTGGGAATGCTGGCGCACCTCCCTCGCCCTGCCAACGCTGCTCCCGGTCTCGCCCGCCCGCGCGCCCGCCTCCGAGGAGTTGGAGCAGCCTTGCCAGGCAACGGTGCGGGGCAGGGCGGCTCTGGGTGTCACCCCCCTCATGGTGCACCCTCCGCACCCCGGTAGTGACGCCCCTGCATGGAGGAATGCTCTGGGACACCGTCCCATTACGTTTTTGGCAGGCGGCCCAATCCTGGGGTCCCTCTGTCTCTACAGCCAGAGTCAATCAGCTAAATTGATCTTCCCTCACTGCTGCTGACAAAAGAGGGTGGGAGAGGGCTTAAATAAGCTCAGCTTACACCACACATGCCTTGTTTGCTTGTGTGCTATGCTGCTTGGCTATCTGTGTGGTGGGAACTGATTGTGCTGGAGGAAATGGGAGGCAGAGGAGGTTACATGCACACGCATTGCCAACTCACAAGTTTGTAGTGCAAGGACCAGCCATTAATTATTTTTTAAAATTAATAAATAATTCTTCTCTTGGCTCTTCGCAACACCCCTGGGATGCCTTCCTGACCCCCAGGTAGGGAACCACTGTTCTAGAGTATTGAAAGAACTGGCTGAAGAACTCTCAGAACCACTGTCTATTATATTTGCAAAATCGTGGAGAATGGGTGAAGTGCTGGATAACTGGAGGATGCCTAATGTCCCTATCTTTAAAAAGGGCAAAAAGGAGGAACCTGGGAACTACAGACCAATCAGCCTGACATCAATCCCTGGGAAAATTGTGGAGCAGATTGCAAAACGGTTGATCTGTAAGCACCTTGTCAGGCCCGGCCTCCAAAAGGACTTCTGTATCTTTAAAAGTTGTGCTGGGGGGAAGGGAGAATTCTACCTTGTGGTTTTTCCTTTTACAAAGTTGCAAGCACACCTGCACTTGGATGAATTTCTCTTCTCCTAAAGATACAGGATCAGTCTCAGGCCATGAACCTGGCAACCCTACTATGGTGAGATGCACTGTATGGCCAAATGAGGGGAGAGTTCACACATCTCATCACAGGGAGAGATGGATGACTTTTCTTTTCAGAAGTGCAAAAAGTGGTTGTGTGAATCGCTCACACATCCACACACCCCACTTCAATGCAACATCTGAAGTCTTTCTCAATGAGTGTATTTTGCTCATGTGTTAAACACCATAATTTGGACCAAGAAGAATCTTCCCTGGTTTGGCTAGTGACTGTTTTTTTCTTTTCTGTTTTTGGCCTTCCCTTGAGTCACTTGCCCTGTGGGTGCTTTTTGGCAATACACTTGCCTGTGCTTGGGGCACACTGTTGTTAAGAATTGTGTGGACTGATCTGTGAAGTGTGAAGGTGCTCATGTGGCCCTTCCAGATTAAAGCAAATGTTAGGACTCGATCTTGTATTAACAGGGATGGGGAACCATTTTCATCCTGAGGGCTGCATTCCATTCTGGACATTCTTCCAGGGGCCACATGGCAGTGGTGGGCAGGGCCAGAGATGAAAGTAGGCAGAGTAATGAATATGAATTTCAGCTTTGTACTGTAGGTTATTTGTTAGGCACACCTCTCTCCATCTTACATTCAGACACTATTAGAGGTCAAGGGCATGTTCTAGCCAGGCAAAAACACTCAAGAAAGATGCCAAACAGGACCAGTGGTGAATATGGCCTGGGGAGAATGGGTACTGGTGGGGAGGGGTAGTGGCCTGGGGAGAGTCCTTAGGGCCAGATAGAGAGGGTGCATTTGGCCCTTGGGCTTGAGCTTTTCCATCCCTGTTTTAGAACATTGGTAGACCTGTCCTTAGATCCATAGGACAGAGGCTACGGTTGTTAGGTCAGACGCATCCCAAACCCTGAGATTTCAGGGGCAGGCCCTAGTGATGTCACGGGTGGGCCCTAGTGATGTCATTAAGCATGATGCATTAAGCATCAACCACAGACGCTTGAAGCATACCATTCAAACAAAAAAAACCCTGTGATTGGAAATTAAGATAGAAATCTTAGCTAAAAGAGGGTGTTCCCAGGTCTAGCTGAAGTGATGGGATCGTTCCTTCTCACTTACTTAGGAAGCCTGGATGGGGAACATTTAATCTAGCCTACTTGCTTCTGGCAAGAAGGGTTTAAGTGCCTTCAGGCCACGCCAGTCACCAGAAGGTCATTATATGAAGAAGAGAGCCTAGTGTTGTACAGATGTTAGATGGGAGCACACAGGAGTAAAGATGGATGCTCCTGAAGGCTGCAATTGTAAACAAATGGTAAACAAAGAGGCTAACTCCATGGAACTCAACAAGACTTACTTCTGAGTAGATATGGTTAGGATTGTGCTGTTGGTAAGGGATTCTCTGCAAAGTTATCCATATCAAAGCAGGTTTGGCAGCCCCCTGCCTGGAATGCCCTGTCCCGCCTTTTAACGTGGGTGCTCCAAACTTCTTTAGAAACTTGACCCCTCACTGCAGTTCTAGATCTCCTGAAAAAGGCATTCTTCCTGCTCCTGAAAGCTATAAACTTATTCAATTCCTGATGTGCAGATAAGCAGGAAAAGGAAACTGTTTTCAGGACTTGCAGTGGGTTTCAGCTATTGCCTGGAGGTGAACAAATTTCTCATCAGTCACAACCCTGACTTCAATTATTGGCTAAAAACCTGAAAAGGGTGGGGATTTGAGCAACTGGCTATTAGTTTATTTAACAGAAGTTGCCGGGGGGGGGGCTGACATATTGGTGTATACCTCTCAAACCAGACCACCTAGGAACTTAACTTTTTAAAATGGAAACTAAGAGTCCAGAGATTGGGGTGACTCACCCAGAGGTCTGGAGAGTACTCCCAGAAAACAATCTCAAGGTGAAAGCCAGAGACCTGGCAACCCTAACAGAAACGCGTATCATCTACACAAGCAAAAGCATGAAACAGCAGAATAATTACTTTTACTTTTTCTCCTTTGAAATTCTGAACAGGAAGAGTAATGGAATACATATACTAAGTTAGGACCATTCCCTTCCACACATTAACCTTGAAAACCAGGATTCAGAAAAAGAAAACAGAGCAACTACATCTGATTCATTCTTCCTTGGGAACAAATTGTACATTTTACTTATAGAGAAGCAGGCAAAAAAAGAACACCTTAATGAATGAACATGCATTTATTCATTTTTATTTTTATTTTTAAAGATGAATGCCCTTTGGATACATTTTCATCCCTCATGTATTTATTATCTATGAAGATTGGCATGATTAGGTTTCCTTGGAAGAAGTGTTTGTAGAAAATGAGATTTTAATTTCCTAACTGGATCGCTACAGCAAATAAGCAACTACATAATTTCAAACCAGGAAAGGACTTCAAGAGAAGGATGAGGGTGAAAAAGTAATATGTTTCCTCGAGGAAACTGAAATGTAATGCACCAATGTAAAATAGGTTTAATAGGTTTAATGAAACAAGAAAGATGCCTATACTGTTTGCTAATGACATTAAGATCTAAAAATAAGATCACAAACTGAATTATTTGACTTGGGCACCACCATCAACACATTGCAGGTGACCCTGCACTCATGGGAGGGGATCAGAACAGGACTTCATGGATCCTTCCTGGTTGCACCCTGTGTTGATGTCTGTACACCCCAGTGCATCACCCATGACTCACAAAGAGAGGCCTGTGTGCCCCTGATCTCTATTCAGCTATCTCTTTTCTCTCCAGAATCCTAGCTGGTAAATTGTTCACATCGGGGGGGGGGGGGAAGGAAAGACTTCCATTTAACTGATTTTCACCTACAGGGGGATGGGTCATACTCTCAATTTGCAAGTTTTGTTCCCATTTCCATCTAGTGAGTAATCTATTTATTTATTTATTTGATTTATATCCCACCCTTCCTCCTGGCAGGAGCCCAGGGCAGCAAACAAAAGCACTAAAAACTCTAAAACATCATAAAAACAAACTTTAACACACATTAAAACAAAAACATATTTAAAAACGTTTCTTAAAAAAGCTTTCAAAACATCTTCTAAGATTAAAAAGCATTTTAAAAAGGTTTAAGAACATATTAAAAAGCAATTCCAATGCAGCCTAGGATAGGTCTCAATTTAAAAGGCTTGTTGAAAGAAGAAGGTCTACAAGAATGAGAACCAAGTACCCTTGCAGGACTGGCTTTACCATTAGGTAGAGTGAGGTAGTGTCTAAAGCTACAATCCAGTACATGTCTACTCAGAAGTAAGCTCCATTGGGTTCAATGGGACTTACTGCCAGGTAAGTATGTATTGGATTGCAGCCTAAGGCAGCAGATACTGGAAGAGCATCTACTCATTTGTTGGTATCTTCCTTGGAGACTGCTTTGTGTGCACTCACCGTTTGACATATAATGAATGGTAGCAGATGGTGACAGGGCTTTCTCCACAGTGGCTCCAAACCTGTACAAATCCCTTCCTGTTAATGTATTTGTATTGGAATATCAAAAAGCATATCTCAGCAAATGAGCTTGGATTAATAAATCACATGCATCAGAGCATCTATACAAAGCTATCCTTCCTTTGTTCCAAACATCCTACTGTTGATTTGCTTTGCTTTATCTCATAATTTTATTACTCGTGTGTGTGTGTGTGTGTGTGTGTGTGTGTGTGTGTGTGTGTGTGTGTGTGTGTGTGTGTGTGTGTGTGTGTGTGTGTGTGTGTGAGAGAGAGAGAGAGAGAGAGAGAGAGAGAGAGAGAGAGAGAGAGAGAGAGAGAGAGAGAGAGAGAGAGAGAGAGAGAGAGAGAGAGAGACTTCAATTGCCAATGTCAGCCCTAGCAGGTGGGGCTGTTGATGGTAGTATTTTGCTGATATATATGTAACTGAAACACATACCCTATTTTGTATTTTAAAAGCTTGGCATAAATTGAATAGTGCTCTAACTGCTAAAGGTAAGCAAACATTTCCACTGGAATCTTGGCCCTGTTTCTCAAAGCAGATGTTGATATGCTGTAAGCCATGAACCTAGTTGGCGATTATCTCAGTGACTCTGTATCTTTACTGCTATCATCATAATCACAACCAGTCAAGCTTATTATTAACCAGTAGGTGTGAGGAAAGCTGTGAAAATTTCCAGCTGCTATTCACTCGTTTCCTACTATAAAGTGTGGGAGGTCTTTCTTGCTGTTAATATGCCATAAGGAAATATAAAAGTGGAAAGTTTAATATACTGAACTGGATTGGTTAAGACTAACCTTTTTTTTTTTGCCCTAAAGTAGCATGCCTGGCCTGTAATAATAGTGAATAAGAGTTATTCTTATTACACCAAAGAAGGGTGCTTGTATAAAAAGTAAGCAAGAGTGATCATGCCAACAGTGATTATGCCAGTTTACAGATGTAGGAAATATAAAGGAATGCAGCTGAAATCTCTTGATAAGTATGCGTGGGCAGAGCTGGAGTTCTGTACATGCCCTGGAACAGTGCCATGATTTGGCTTTGCCCTGAGCAACGAGAGCATCACTGTGGTAAGTCAGAGAGAGTCAGTATGGTGCAAGCCAGTGCCGGTTTCAGCATAAGCCAGCCATCAGCAGGAGGGTTTAATTACCTTAATTAATTCCAGAATCCAGTGCTATATCTAATGCAAACACCACCTAATTCAGCCATTAATCAAATGATTCTTTGTAAATGAATGAGACCAGACAGCTAGCTATCCAGCTTTAATTAAATCCAAGTCACTTTCCTTGCATTGTTGGAGAGGTCCAAGCCCATTTGTCTTTCAGCAAGAGCAAGACAACCATATGTGAATAAGACTTGAGGGCTGGAGACACTCCTATGACTTGTCTTTAGATCTGTTGGCATGACTCAGGATGTCCCAGTAATTACTACCCATGCCTTGTTACGCAATGACACTCTGGTCAAAGCCTGGACCTTTGTAAAAAAAAAGCCCTTTCAGGTTCAGGGCAAGGTTGTGTGATAAGTTTTTCTTTTAACTGGGTGCATATGGCATCTCCAGGTTGTTCAGCTTTTTGGAACCATACCAGAAGACTGCTCCACACCATTCTTTTTATCAGAAGCTCTATCCTTGTGAACAGCAATGGAAACTGACTTCTTTTTCTTCTGCTTAAACTTTGGCAAGATACTTTCCTTGCCTTCTTCCTATTCATATTTCTTGTCTCTGAACCATGTTTGTTATTTGCTTTGAGAGTAGTTAGGACTCCTTAGTTGAAAGGCATTCACTTGTAATTTGTTGGAAGGGGAATATGTTTCTGTTTTTGAGACATAATTTGGTTTGGAAGAATCGAGGAAAAACTAAAAGGAGAGCAATTACAAAGAATTGACATTTTTGCTGGCTTTTCTGGGGGCTCAGCAAATTATATGGGTCCCATAGGTAAGAGGAGACCACCTCAAGTATCTTCATTTGTGTATGGGAACAATGGGAACCAACTCCATTGTGAATTCCTACCTGATTTGTGATGGTACATCTTCTTCCCCAGTTCCCCTCTACTTGGACACATAACGAGAAGACATGATTCACTAGGAAAGACAATAATGCTGGGAAAAACAGGAGTAGAAAAAGAGGAAGGCCAAACAAGAGATGCATTGATTCCATAAAGGAAGCTGCAGACCTGACCTTAAAAGATCTGAACAGGGTGGTTTATAACAGATGCTATTGGAAGTCGCTGTTTCATAGGGTCACCATAAGTCAAAACTGACTTGAAGGCACATAACAATAGGATTTTAACTAATTAACTAAGTAATTAACTATGATTTTGCTTACCACTGGCCCCTGTGATCCCAGGGAAATGACTATGCTGCATGCAACCTTTCCTCTTTCCTGATTTTTTTGGTGTCCGTAATGCAAAATTGAGGGTTGTATGCAACGTAGCACTTAGAAGATCATTCCATCTCCTCTGATCTCCTCTCTCCTCCCCATGTGCTGTTCTGTTGGTTCTCCCAACCATCCGGAACAGATTTGTGGGAAGCACAGGAGCATGCAGTGGGGGGAAGAGGGGGGAAGTCCCACTGCTACACTTGTGGGAATCATTGCTCTGGTTTCTGCTAGCACAACCAGTTAGTTTAATATAGCCCTGAGTCTCTATGATTCTGCTTCAATTTCATATAAGATAACTCTCCACATCTAGTCTCTCTCCCCTAGCTCTGCAATAGTAACTAAACTTATGGTTCAGGCAATATGTGAGTGAGGTAGCCTAGGTTATTGCTAGCTGCCCAGAGAAAGTACTCTAAAACTCCATGAGCTAGAGGGAGCCCCCAGCTGACGAAGTGTCAAGGCCCCAGCTGACAAAGCATCAAGGCGAGTTAAGCAGCAGAGCTAGAAGAGGGTAAGTAGCACCCATTTATTTCATTATTTAATTGAATTAAAACAGCTCAGAGTAATAAGGGCAGCCTAGGGTCACTGTGAGCTAGGAGCCAAATCCTGAAAGAACCTATATCTTAGGAGAAAGATCCTAGGGGTAGGAAGCCTATAGAAAGCTAGTTTTCAACATCACCCCAGCAGGAAAGCTTCAGGGGACACTGTAAACAAGGCTAAATTCCAGTTGGAGAGAAGAGGAAAAAGGAAACTCCACCAATACATACAGGGAGAGAGTCAGCTCAGTCTTTGCTAAAAAGGGCAGCTTTAGGCTTCCTGAAACACAACCACAAGCTCTGTTTCCTTAGGTTAAAAAAAGGTCAGTCTGTTCTAGGTGGGAAAACAAAAACAAAACAAAAAAGACTCGCCTGGAAGTCTCAGCCCCCTGCTTAGATTAAAAGCATCCAAAAGCTAGTCTAGAACATAAGAACATAAGAAGAGCCTGTTGGATCAGGCCAGTGGCCCATCTAGTCCAGCATCCTGTTCTCACAGTGACCAACCAGGTGCCTGGGGGAAGCCCGCAAGCAGGACCCGAGTGCAAGAACACTCTCCCCTCCTGAGGCTTCCGGCAACTGGTTTTCAGAAGCATGCTGCCTCTGACTAGGGTGGCAGAGCATAGCCATCACGGCTAGTAGCCATTGATAGCCCTGTCCTCCACGAATTTGTCTAATCTTCTTTTAAAGCCATCCAAGCTGGTGACCATTACTGCATCTTGTGGGAGCAAATTCCATAGTTTAACTATGCGCTGAGTAAAGAAGTACTTCCTTTTGTCTGTCCTGAATCTTCCAACATTCAGCTTCTTTGAATGTCCACGAGTTCTAGTATTATGAGAGAGGGAGAAGAACTTTTCTCTATCCACTTTCTCAATGCCATGCAAAATTTTATACAGTTCTATCATGTCTCCTCTGACCCGTCTTTTCTCTAAACTAAAAAGCCCCAAATGCTGCAACCTTTCCTCGTAAGGGAGTCGCTCCATCCTCTTGATCATTCTGGTTGCCCTCTTCTGAACCTTTTCCAACTCTAGAATATCCTTTTTGAGATGAGGCGACCAGAACTGTACACAGTATTCCAAATGCGGCCGCACCATAGATTTATACAATGGCATTATGAAATCGGCTGCTTTATTTTCAATACCTTTCCTAATTATCGCTAGCATGGAATTTGCCTTTTTCACAGCTGCCGCACACTGGGTCGACATTTTCATTGTGCTGTCCACTACAACCCCAAGGTCTCTCTCCTGGTCAGTCACCGCCAGTTCAGACCCCATGAGCGTATATGTGAAATTCAGATTTTTTGCTCCAATATGCATAATTTTACACTTGTTTATATTGAATTGTATTTGCCATTTTTCCGCACATTCACTCAGTTAGTCTAGTTTGCCCAGGCCAGAGTGCAAGGCACCACTTAAAACTACAGGGGAACTTGCACTGATAAAAGTGGTTGTTGTCAGCAAATAAAATAAAAATAGAGTAAGAGCTAATTAACCTTTCTTAGTACCACTAGTCAAAGTCCCCCCTCTCTAAGGAAGGAAGCCTGAGATAATCCTAAGGAGTTAAGCCTCAGCTGATAGTTGAGCCATCAGTCTCAATTAACACATCATTAACTGATAGTTGAGCCATCAGCCTCAATTAACACATCATTGGCTGGCAGCAGTAGCTGGGAGGGACCAGCCACACATAAAAATTCAGAGCATCCATGAGCTAGAGGGACCCCCCAGCTGACAAAGCGTCAACACCCCAGCTGATGACGCATCAAGGTGAGTTAGGCAGCAGAGCGAGTTCGGCAGCAGGGTGAGGAGGCCAGGGCCCCCCACTCTGCCATCTGTTCCGACCTCAACTAAACCGCAGTCTCCAACCCATTAACTTAACAAACTTTAAACAAAAGTATGCAGGTTCGAAGCCAGCAGGGGTGTGGGGGCTTTCCAGTGTTTTGCACTGCCTGCAGCATGTACGACTATCTGCCTGTTGGACAGAAGTTGTGGGTGTGCTCTCGGTGCAATGAGCTCCTGGCTCTCCGGGAACGACTTCATTTCTTTGAGGCCAAGGTGGCTGACCTGGAAAAGCTGAAAGAGGCAGAGAGGTGTGTTGACGAGGCCTTCAGGGACATTATAGCTGTGTCCCACTCCGAGGATGATAGCTCTCCTGCTATCATGGAGAACGATGGTCTCGGGGAAGGAGAGCATCCAGCCGAGGAAGAGGGAAACGATCCCTTAGAAGGGATCCATTCCTTGGAGGATGAGCAGCTATCCTCTTGTGCCGAGGATATATCTCTGGAGGGTGGAGGGATCCTTGTAGTGGGCAATTCAATCATTAGGAACATAGACAGTGGGGTGTGTGATGGGCGTGCAGACCACAAGGTAATTTGCCTGCCTGGTGTGAAGGTTGCGGATATTGCCCTCACTTAGATAGTTTGGTAGACAGTGCTGGGGAGGAGTCAGTGGTCATGGTGCACATTGGCACCAATGACATGAGGTCCTGGAAGCAAAATTTAGGTTGCTAGGTAGGATGCTGAAAGCCAGGACCTCCAAGGTGGCTTTCTCTAAAATGCTACTGGTTCCACGGGCAGGACCAGCCAGACAGGCACAGCTTTGCAGTCTCAATGCATGGATGAGACAATGGTGTCGGGTGGAAGGGTTTGGATTTGTTAGGCACTGGGGAACATTTTGGGACAAGCCGGGCCTGTACAAAAGGGACAGGCTCTACTTGAACCAGAATGGAACCAGAGTGCTGGCACTTAGAATTAAAAAGGTGGCAGAGCAGCTTTTAAACTGACTGAGGGGGAAACCCGACAGGAGCTGAGGAAGGTCCGGTTCGGAATAAACCTCCCCCCTGGGATAAAGACCAAAGAAATGATGAAATTTTAAAAGGGGTAGGCCTAGAAGTAGGTATTGTGAGAGCAGGGGCACAGGATATCAATTCAGAAGGGCAAAATTACCACAGGCCAAACCACAAGTGCCAAAGACACTTGAAGAGAGACACTGCTTACAAGTGCCTGTACGCTAATGCTAGGAGCCTCCGAACGAAGATGGGAGAACTGGAGTGCTTGGTCTTAGAGGAGAGCACTGATATAGTGAGCATAACGGAGACCTGGTGGAATGGAGAAAACCAGTGGGATACGGTTATCCCTGGATATAAACTATATCGGAAGGACAGGGAAGGACGTATTGGTGGCAGTGTCTCTCTATACGTGAAAGAAGGCATTGAATCCAGCAAGCTCGAAACCCCAAAAGAGGCAGACTCCTCCACAGAATTGTTGTGGGTGGTGATACCATGCCCCAGGAGGGATTTAATTCTTGGGACGATCTATTGTCCCCCTGATCAAAATGCTCAGGGAGACCTTGAGATGATATATGAAATTGAGGAAGCATCCAAACCAGAGCATGGAAAAGTTACTTTTTTGAACTACAACGCCAATCAGCCCAATCCAGTGGCCATGCTGGCTGGGGCTGATGGGAGTTGTAGTTGAAAAAAGTAACTTTTCCAAGCTCTGATCCAAACTAGGAAATGTGGTAGTAATGGGTGACTTCAACTACTTGGACATAGACTGGCTGTATATGTGTTACAGCCACGACAAAGAAGCAACATTTCTAGATATTCTAAATGACTATGCCCTAGACCAGTTGGTCATGGAACCGACCAGAGGGACAGTAACCCTGGACTTAATCCTCAGTGGGGACCAGGACCTGGTGCGAGATGTAAGTGTTGTCAAACTGATTGGGAGCAGTGACCACAGTGCTATTAAATTAAACATACATGTAAATGGCCAATTGCCAAGAAAATCCAACACGGTCACATTTGACTTCAAAAGAGGAAACTTCACAAAAATGAGGGGATTGGTAAAAAGAAAGCTGAAAAACAAAGTCCAGAGGGTCACATCACTCGAAAATGCTTGGAAGGTGTTTAAAAACACTATATTAGAAACTCAACTGGAGTGCATACTGCAGATCAGAAAAGGTACTGCCAGGGCCAAGAAGATGCCAGCATGGTTAACGAGCAAAGTCAAGGAAGCTCTTAGAGGCAAAAAGTCTTCCTTCAGAAAATGGAAGTCTTGTCCGAACGAAGAAAATAAAAAGGAACACAAACTCTGGCAAAAGAAATGCAAGAAGACAATAAGGGATGCTAAAAAAGAATTTGAGGAGCACATTGCTAAGAACATAAAAACCAACAACAAAAAATTCTATAAATACATTCAAAGCAGGAGACCATCTAGGGAGGCGATTGGACCCTTGGATGATAAGGGAGTCAAAGGTGTACTAAAGAACGATAAGGAGATTGCAGAGAAGCTAAATGAATTTTTTTGCATCTGTCTTCACAGTGTAAGACATAGGGCAGATCCCTGAACCTGAACTAACATTTGCAGGAAGGGATTATGAGGAACTGAGACAAATAGTGGTAACGAGAGAGGAAGTTCTAGGCTTAATAGACAATATAAAAACTGACAAATCACTGGGCCCGGATGGCATCCACCCAAGAGTTCTCAAAGAACTCAAATGTGAAATTGCTGGTCTGCTAAGATATGTAACTTGTCCCTCAGGTCCTCCTCCGTGCCTGAGGACTGGAAAGTGGCAAATGTGACGCCAATCTTTAAAAAGGGATCCAGGGGAGATCCTGGAAATTACAGACCAGTTAGCTTAACTTCTGTCCCTGGAAAACTGGTAGAAAGTATTATTAAAGCTAGATTAACTAAGCACATAGAAGAACAAGCCTTGCTGAAGCAAAACCAGCATGGCTTCTGCAAGGGAAAGTCCTGTCTCAGTAACCTATTAGAATTCTTTGAGAGTGTCAACAAGCATATAGATAGAGGTGATCCAGTGGACATAGTGTACTTAGACTTTCAAAAAGCGTTTGACAAGGTACCTCACCAAGACTTCTGAGGAAGCTTAGCAGTCATGGAATAAGAGGAGAGGTCCTCTTGTGGATAAGGAATTGGTTAGGAAGCAGAAAGCAGAGAGTAGGAATAAATGCACAGTTCTCCCAATGGAGGGCTGTAGAAAGTGGAGTCCCTCAAGGATCGGTATTGGGACCTGTACTTTTCAACTTGTTCATTAATGACCTAGAATTTGGAGTGAGCAGTGAAGTGGCCAAGTTTGCTGACGACACTAAATTGTTCAGGGTTGTTAAAACAAAAAGGGATTGCGAAGAGCTCCAAAAAGACCTCTCCAAACTGAGTGAATGGGCGGAAAAATGGCAAATGCAATTCAATGTAAACAAGTGTAAAATTATGCATATTGGAGCAAAAAATCTTAATTTCACATATACGCTCATGGGGTCTGAACTGTCGGTGACCGACCAGGAGAGAGACCTCGGGGTTGTAGTGGACAGCATGATGAAAATGTCGACCCAGTGTGCGGCAGCTGTGAAAAAGGCAAATTCCATGCTAGGGATAATTAGGAAAGGTATTGAAAATAAAACAGCCGATATCATAATGCCGTTGTATAAATCTATGGTGCGGCTGCATTTGGAATACTGTGTACAGTTCTGGTCGCCTCATCTCAAAAAGGCTATTATAGAGTTGGAAAAGTTCAGAAGAGGGCAACCAGAATGATCAAGGGGATGGAGCGACTCCCTTACGAGGAAAGGTTGCAGCATTTGGGGCTTTTTAGTTTAGAGAAAAGGTGGGTCAGAGGAGACATGATAGAAGTGTATAAAATTATGCATGGCATTGAGAAAGTGGATAGAGAAAAGTTCTTCTCCCTCTCTCATAATACTAGAACTCGTGGACATTCAAAGAAGCTGAATGTTGGAAGATTCAGGACAGACAAAAGGAAGTACTTCTTTACTCAGCGCATAGTTAAACTATGGAATTTGCTCCCACAAGATACAGTAATGGCCACCAGCTTCGATGGCTTTAAAAGAAGATTAGACAAATTCATGGAGGACAGGGCTATCAATGGCTACTAGCCGTGATGGCTGTGCTTCGCCACCCTAGTCAGAGGCAGCATGCTTCTGAAAACCAGTTGCCGGAAGCCTCAGGAGGGGAGAGTGTTCTTGCACTCGGGTCCTGCTTGCGGGCTTCCCCCAGGCACCTGGTTGGCCACTGTGAGAACAGGACGCTGGACTAGATGGGCCACTGGCCTGATCCAGCAGGCTCTTCTTGTGTTCTTATGTTCTTAAAACTGATTGTTGATATTAATCCCCCAAATAAGCAAAGTAAACACAGCCAATGCAATCCTGTCTAGGTGTGCATAATTGTCTCCCAGAAAAGATCCGAAGAGTTGCATAGCTAATTTCCCCAAAGTAGCTTTTCTGGGCAAATACATGTAAGATGCATGTTCACATGCATGTATGCACAGACATACTAGCAGATGTGGTAACCCCTTGGCCACTTCTATGGATGGAGAGGTGCTAGCACCAGGATCTGTTGATGCACTTGACACTGGGAGACATGTCTCGACTTTCATCAGGTGTGGCAATCAAATCTAACTGCAAACATAAGCTTTCTTGGATGAAGTTTCTGGGTGTGCTTCATGCAGCTCACTTAGAACTTGCTGTCATCCTTGGTGGTGGTGGTCCACACAAGATGCACCTATTCTCTATGCTTATGTCCTGTTCCCACTAAACACAAGAGGTTTGGTTTGATTACTTGTACTGCCAAGAGATGGATTGATTCCATAAAGGAAGCCACAGGCATGAATTCACAAGAACTGAACAGGGTAGTTCACAACAAATGCTGTTGGAGGTCACTGATTCATAGGGTCGCCATAAGTCGACTTGAAGGCACATAATAACAACAAACTGCCAGTGCTGGGGAGCTGTCTGGCAAGGCAAGAGTGGCAGAACAGGTCCAAAGGCAAGGTTTGCAGGGGAGCTGTCCAGCCAAGGAGCTGGACATAAGTGTAAGGAGCTAGGCAGAGTTGTTGAACCAACAAAAGCCAGGCAGCAATGGAACAATTTCATAGTTTCTTTGCTGCTCCACCCCTTCTTGGAGTATCCTGCAGGATTCTGATTCTAAGCATACATTGGTTTTTGCCTTCTCCGTATGAATACAGCTTGGATATCAGTTACTGCCTTTCTCTTACCCCTGCCTCTGTGATAGCATTATGACTCTACTGGCCACACACACTTCTGAGCCCCTGCAAGTGGGTTGGGAAGAAATTCCTCTCCTGATTCTTCTCCCCTCCCCACCTTAGGATTTTGTGTTCCTCAGCTTGTCACTTCTCCAAGTCCTTCCCAACAAAATCATCAGCGTTAGTTTTTTGATGTCTCATCTGAAGGCAGATAATGTGCCTTCCTAAGCATTTCACATTGAGTGGCAGTATGTAATTGGCTATTTCATTGCTACTTCAAGCAAAGGACCATTTCTGTTTGTTTCTTCATAGTATATAAGTAATAGCCAATTAATGCTTGAAGCAACTTTCGGATGCTGGCAGCATGTATCCAGCAAGGCTTTCATTAAAGGGACGCTTTCATGTACCTTTTTCTCCTTCTCTGTTCAGACTGTGAGAATGCCCTATTACAGCTAGATGGGGTGGTGGTGGTGACCAGCAATAACCAACCTTTCCCCCTAAAACAGACAGATCCCCTTTGAAGCAGAAGGCATAAAGTCACACCATAAGCCATTGCCATCCATGATATTGTTTTGAAACAAATTTCCCCAAATTATGCTTTCCCCTCTTCAGTTCTCCTGGTGGCATAACCCTTCTACAGATGGGTGTGCTTCACAGCTTTTCCATTTAACATTAAAGGGCTAATGCACCCTACAAGGACATGATCTGAAGACTTTTCTGAAACAAACCACTGAGTCTGATCAGTGTCTGGATGGGATACTGACCAGGAACAGCATGTACATTGCCTTCAGTTCAATGGAAGAAATGTAGGGAATGAATGACTGAATAAATGAATGAATGCTATATTCATATTTCAGATATCTTCCTTGTAAAAGCAACTAGTTTTTTATAAAATATGGAAGTCCATCATCATAATTAGCCATGAGTCAGGGAAAATTCATACAGTAGGTACACTCATGGGTGATCCCCTACTTTTAAAACCCAGGTTGTTACAGGCACCAACACTCCTCCCACTTTAGTGTAGTTAACAATGGTATACCAGACCAAAATGCCATCGTGCTACTGACAAATTGTTTCGGTGACTAGTTTGCCTCAGCAGAGTTCTCTCTGGAGTTGAAAAACTACCATATGGCTTGTTGTACTCTGTGGTTGTTTGGGCTGGCCCTGATCCTTTCTGTTACTGTTAATTTTAGAGTGGAGACAGGAAGTGAGGGCAGAGTTTGGGTCCTTCCTGGGCCAAGTGAGTCCTAAGCTGGAAAATCTAAATTGCACCCTCCTGTCCATGGTGGTATAAATGTATTAATAAAGTAAACCGTCATCCATTTGCTGCCATTTAATGTTTCCTGATGTGAGGTCCCTCACCATGACTAATGGTAGAGCAGGCTCTTCTCCAGGCTACATAACATATTACATGGTGTCAAGTTATGAGGGGATCCACCTAATTCTCTCTCTATATATATTTTTGTTTAAAGTTTGGAATACCAGAAGTATGCAGTGATTTAATAAAGCATATATTTATTACACTGATTAATTAGTCTCTCTCTCTCTCTCTCTCTCTCTCTCTCTCTCTCTCTCTCTCTCTATCGGGGATGGCCAACCTGTGGCCCACTAGGTGCTGTTAGGCTACAACATCCAATGGGTACTATAGTTCAGACATCTGGAAGGACAACAGTTATGATTGCATTAGGACACTTAGCTTTTTAAAGATTCCAATATTCAAGGTTGTTTGAATCAAACAATTAGCTAACTTCATTGCAGATTTAGAGCAAACTGTTTAACATTCAAATCCTACATAATTGCAGCTCCTCTTACTAATTTCTACACTTATTTGAATCTATCTATTTATCCAAATACTTATAAGTGTTTAATCCTTTTTGGTACAAACAAGGCAATCAGTTTTTATCACACTTCCAAGTCTTCAGTAATTTGTTTTCCTTTTCCATGATTCCTTTCAACTTCTCCTTTTTTTCTTTACCTTCTCTTAGTGGAGGTGGGAGGACTGCTAATCCTTTCTTCATATTTTTTATGAGGCTTTGAAACTGACAGCGGATTCCTTTGTTGCTTTGATCAGAGCAACTTGCAAGCTCTAAGCATCTGTTAAAAAATTATCAATTCCTTGAAGAGCATTGAAAATTAGACACGTCTCCAGTATGCTTCACCACTGATAAGTGTTATTGTTATAGAAATGAATGAACACAGATTTATAAACCCAGCTGTGTCTAATCCCCTAATCCTGGTTTAACCCAGTCATGATACTAAATCATGTTTTGTTATCATGAAAGAAGATGTAAATGTCTTTTTGCAAAATATATGAGAAGATGGGATTTTGCACAATGCTCTGACTGTGCCAGTCAATGCCCTGTTGAGGGCCAAACTGTATGAGCCACAGGTTGTTAGTCATCATCATCATCATCATCATCATCATGCTACCATCTAAAGTTAAAGACTACTGTGGAGTAGGTAGTAATGAGTACGGACAGGAGTTGCTTAACTCTTTTCACTCCAGCATTTTCCCTGCAAAGAAACATGCCCCCACCACAAGATGATTTTCACTCCACTGGGGGAAAAACACAGGCTTGATTCCTAATCCTTGCAATCTGAAACAGAAGACCAAGGCAGAAATCTCAAGCAGCGGTAAAACCTTCTTACCCCCTTTCCTCCTATTGTGTATTTCCAACTGAAAAATCTAAACTGCTGCCTCCTCCTCCCCACAATTGGGAAAAGATACAGGGGCTCATGGAAGAAACTTTTTCTCTCCCTCTTCCACGCTGCAGCAATTACCCCCCCCCAAAAGAGGGTTGGGTAGGGGGCCTGCCTGAACAATATGATATAGGGTGCAGAAGGCTGCTGAGATGGGGGGGGAGAATCACCACAAATCAGGCTTGGATGCTAAGAAAATTCATGGAAGGAAGGTTTCTCAACCCTCTTTTCTCATGAGCTGTCCCATAAAGAAAAGATTTAATGAGCATTTACCCCTGCTTTAGGTTGCCACTTTGGTCTTCTGCCTCAGATTGTCACCTTGTTTTGTCTGTACCTTGTCCCCCCATTTCCTGTGTAAGGTCCCGGGTGCTGCACTACGAGTGGCTGTGGACAGTAAGGATGGGTGAATCTGCCCATCATGGTTTCTCCCCGTTTCTCATCTTTGCCACATTTTCATATCAGTGTGCCATTTTTGTGTCCTCATGAAAATTCACCGGCATTTTAGTGTGAATTTCTCCTAATATACACATTTGATATGCAATTTTGCCCAATGTACACAGTCCTGCAAAGCAATTTTTGATTTTTATGTGTTATTTTTATTAATATATATGCCTTTTAATACACACTTTACCCTAGGATGTGCATTTTTGTACATCTTACATGGCTGGAGAACTGCACTGCAAAATTCAGAGAAGTGTGGATCTTCACTTTTGTGTTTTAGGGTAGAGATACACTTACTGTTCTGCTGGTTCCAGCACATTTCCACCTCTCTCTTCTGACAACGGGGGCACACAATGCTAATCAAACCCTGCCCCTTTACACTCTTAAACTTGGTTGGAGAATCTTCAGTGTGTTTTAAAAAAAAATCACTTCAAAAGGATTTCACAACTGATCAGCCAATCAACCTGTTCCCCCTCCAGGTGTGGCTAATGGAAACACTTTGCAGTAGGTGACTAGTGTAATCACAGCCTCAGTTTGGGTATTGTTTCAGAAAGTGCAAATTACATAGGTTTGCCTTTCAAGGCAAACTGAATAAAAGTTGTCCCCCATGCCTAGAGGGCAGAGGCAAAAGTGGATGGAGCAACAGATGCCGAAGATGATGGTTAATTATTAACTTTATATCATGCCCTTCCTCCCAAATAGATGCGATTCTTACCTTTGTCCTGTTTGTTACATTCCAGCTATGGAAAACCCAGAGGTTTCTAGATATGCACCAACATCATCCAGGGAAGCAAGAGGCATTATCACAGTTCACCAGCACATTCCAGTCAGGCTATTTATTTATTTATTTTTATTATTATCTTTATTTATACCCCGCCCTTTTCCCAAGTGGAACTCAGGGCGGCTTACAACAAACATAAATACATATGATTAAAACATTCAAAATTCTACATTAAAATAAGATTAAACCATTAGCACGATTAAAACATTTATTAACATCCACTTAAAATAAATAAAAACACATTAAAAATAGTGCAATTAAGTAATAAACAATGCAGCAACCTCTCCACGAACTATCCTAACTACCCTTTATTTTAAAAGCCTGTTGGAATAAAAAAGTCTTTGCCTGCCAACGGAAGGACAATAAAGAGGAGGCACTTAAGGAGGGTGCGGAGGAGGACTAGTAAGGAATGCAGTCTGGGAAGGGTGTGTGTTAACCAGGAGAAGGTTCTTGGCTTGGGGAGAGTCTTTAGGTTGAGACGGAAAGACCTGGAGGGCCATAGATTCAACCCTCAAACCCATGGAATCTTGGCATACAGTTTTTTGTTTTACAAAAAAACACTGGAATATTCATTTTCAAGGTCAATGTGAAATCAAGGGAGAATTAGTACATGTGTGTGTGTGTAAATGAGCCCACATGTTATGCTATTCTTTGGTTCTGATTTGGTGGTTAGCAAAGTTTTCAGGTGCCATTTATGCTCATGCATACCATCATAATTACAAGGGGGATATTTGAATAACGGTGAAGAGGACTAGATACTTCTGTAGTTGTTATTCATGAGTACCCAACCTCTGTCCTGTTACAGACTCATTTAGAGGCTAATATTCTCTCTGTTTTCCCCACAAGTAAGTTCACATGCAGCATGTTTTATGATTCAGGAACTGAAGCTACTGATTTTAAAATTCCATTCAGATAACATTAGTGCCTGAAATTTCAAATATGATTCATTCAGCATGCATAGATTCCGCATACAACTGAATGAAGAGATGTACTTGATGGGGGCAGCTTGTATGAAAAATTAAATGAATCATTATCTTTAGGTAGCTGTCCCATTTATCAAGTAAGGCAACATAATACTTTGTTATGGACCCTGGCTGCATTCCAGCTTGCTTAGTATCCTAATTGTCTGCATTCATTTTGGTCTCTTCACTGATCCATAGGCAAAGCCCAGAAACAGACATATCTGAAGAGAAAGAAAAGCATATATAGGAAAATGTAATACTATAAGACAACCTTTGGTTCATTAAAGGTTATTCCTCTCTGCACAAGGAGTCAGCAGGCTGTGACACGGGAAGCCTTCTTGCTGCGTAAAAAGCGTGCATTTAGGAAGCAGCTTTATTAATCTCAGTTGGGGAGCCAGCCAGCAAATCACACACAACGTCATTTCTTGAAAGCAAGTGCTTTTCTTGAGCTGAATGGCCTTTTATGAAATCACAGATAATGTGGCTCTGAAAATATTCATTGACACAGCAGGCTGTCTGGGTGGCTTTGCCTTAAGTAAAGACAGGCAGTGTGAGAAAATGAATTATGCAGAACACCTCTGGCACACACGGAAGGACTTTCAATTAACAAGGAATCCCAATCAGCAGTAACTCAGATAATTGGCTCCTCCTGGCCTTGTAGAGTTTGGCTGATAAGCTGGTAAAACTCTGCACAATTCTTCCTAATCACATCGAAGGTATGAGATGAGAACAGGGGACTGGCCACAGATTAATAGGTAATTAATAAGACCACATGAGAATATACCAGTTTTTTGAAAGAGCATCATGTCTTCATCAGAGCATAAGATGAGCCCTGCTCAACTTGGCCAAACTCTTTTCTAGTCCAGCATCCTGTTTCTCACAGTGGCCAAGAAGATGCCTGTGGGCAGCCCACAAGCAGGGCATGAGAGCACTAGCCTTCTCCGGCAATTGAGCTGCCCTGTGCTCCTGCTGGGAGGAAGGGTGGGCTATAAATCAAATAATAGATAAAATAAATAAATAACTGGTATTCAGAAGCAATCTGCCTCTCATTTTGGAGGTTGTATATGACAATAGCCATCAGTAGGTTTAGCTTCCTTTTAAAACCATTTCCCCATAATTCTTTGCTAGGCAGCAAAACCAGGTGGTTGACTGAGCCCTTTCTGGGATGGAATGAGGGAAGATTGGCTCCACAATCTGGAGCAAATCCCCGTTCTGCCGCTCCCAAGCCAATGCTTGCTTCAGAATGTAGATATGAGGCTTAGACCACATACATACACACTTTTCCAGAGCATGATTCAGTTGACTACTCACATTTTTTGCAAGGTGGTTTCAGACCTGGTTTAAACCTCTCTTTTTTAAAAAACATCGGTGCTTACCGTTCTAGTTGAAAATGTACTAAAAATACCCTGGAAACAGCAGTACATCATTAGGCTACAACCACAGCATGCATTTAAAACAATATGATACCACTTTAACAATCATGGCTTCCTTCAAAGAATCCTGGGAACTGTAGTTTGTTACAGCTGCTGAGAGTTTTGAGGAGTTCCTATTCCCCTCACAGAGCTACAGTTTCCAGGGTGGTTTAACAATCAATACTTCTTCCCAGGGAACTCTGGGGATTGCAGCTCAGTGAGGGGAACAGGGCTCTCTTCACAACTCTCAGTACCCTTAACAAACCACAGTTCCCAGGAGTCTTTGGAGGAACCTATAAATTGTTATCACAGTGCTTTAAATGTAGATGTGGTCCTGCTGGGCAATTCTTTAGAGAAAACAATGGCTGCCCCCATGTTTCTATGGGCACAACCATCTTTTTTTCCATGCATGGTTCATGCATGCTGTGCCACATTTTGCTGTGACAACTTTAAATTTGCTAAAAGCATGTTGAGTTTTTAAAAAGTGTTTTCCCTTGCACAGTCATGGGATGGAATGGGCTTGCCAGTCAACTTAAAGCAAAGGGACACAAACCAGATCAAGACCATTCTGTTCTTCCTCCTTATCGACCACAATAGGAACCTTGGTGGATCACAAACTCCACAGTGCTGGATTTTCTCTCTCTTTAGATTTATGCTGTGGCAACTTAATTGCCACAATGCAATGGCAATCTGTAAACAGTGTAGTTCCACAGGGTAGGTGTGCATATAGTATAACTCACATTTAGCATCGATGGTTTTGCTTCTAAATTTTATTTATGGTTTTTAAACTGAATGAGAGAAAAATAAGGGAGATAGTAAAAACAAAATAATGCTCTTTGGGATACCACAGCTAACATTGCATGGAAAATGTTGTCAAGATAATATAACAAACCCATCCACATCTATGTTAACAAAGTTAGTTACAATGTGGTTTATTGATGCAGAATATTAAAGCAATTTCCTTGGAAAGGTACAGCAGCAAAGAGTGATGAAATTAGAGTACAGGTGCCAAAGTGTAGTGAAAAGGAGATTTTAGCCTGAAGCTCTGTAGTTTGAGTTCTGCAAACTAAATTGACATCTGGAAGGAACAATTCAATTCAAGCTTCTGTTTTGTTTATGACAAATAATCCCACTGACCTCTATGTGTTTTTCAAGAAGCAAATTTTAATTGAAAGAGCCCAGAGTATTCTAGACAATTTTGGTATCAGTTACAGAGAATGTTTGCTTTAAAGTAGTTTCTGCAGCAAGTCATAATAAAGTCTGTGTAAGAAAATTAGAAGACAATAATGTTAGAGCTCCAGGACTTTTTCCTCAGTGAGGCAAGCTGTAAGTGTGATGACTCACAACCCAGGGGTCATGCACTATGTGACAGAGGAGTCAGAGAAGGGCGAGGCTCTGGCTCAATCTTTGGGGTTGGAGTTGCCAAAATCAGGACCTTTCTGATCAGATGATACAGTAGGGCCCCACTCATATGGCGGGTTATGTTCCGGACCCCCTCTGTAAAGCGAAAACCACTGTAAAGCGGAACCCATTGAATAGAATGGTGCACGATGCCCGAAAACCGCCGTAAAAGTGGAACAAGCGCCGTATGAGAGGGGCTTTAGTCAAATTGCTTCTAACTGAGATCACTGTATTAGTAAAGCGCTGTAAAGCGGGGCCCTACTGTACAGCCTTGCTGCCCTCCTGATTCAGAAAAAGTGCTTCTCACAGTAACCCTGTCTTTCCACAGCCCTGAAGGAGTAAAAAGCTGCAGAATAAGGTGAGGATCCTTTCAACACCATCCAGCTTCTTTCAGGAGGCTTACTTCATTACAGGCCCAGACAAAGTATATAAGGCTTTAATTGGAGATGAGGTAGGGGCTTGAAATAATGACTGTTTGCAGAGCTATATCAGTAGGAGACTTGTGAACTCTCCAAGGTCCTTTGGATAGAGAGCCAGTGTGGTGTAGTGGTTAAGGTGTTGGACTATGACCTGGGAGACCTGGGTTCAAATCCCCACACAGCCATGAAGCTCACTGGGTGACCTTGGGCCAGTCACTGCCTCTCGGCCTCATGAAAACCCTATTCATAGGGTTGCCATGAGTCGGAATAGACTTGAAAGCAGTACATTTACATTTTTTTTGGATACTTCCTGAGCCATCACTGGGCTTCCTCTGTGAGCCTTGAGTACTTAAAGAACAGGACTGCAATGAAACAGCTGTGCTCTTGTGAAGTTCTGGCTTATTTAAATGGACTGGTGCAAAATGCCCCATGGGTTATGCCCTTAAAAAATAATGAGGAAATGGCATCAGTTTTGCACTCAAATTTGATAGATGGCATGTAGGAGTATGCAACAATTTCTGGCACCTAATGGGTTATGAGAGTTCATCTTTGATGCCTGTCAAAACAAGGGAGGAGATGCCATTTTTCTTCTTCTTTGTCCTCTCTGTTCTTGACCTCTTGCGGCCACGCTGCTGTTTAATCTGATTAGGTCTGGTGGCTTTGTCAATGATATCATGATAGGATGACATCAATGGATGCCCACAAAAAAAATATCACATGGGTTGCTACAATGCGGGCAAATGAGATCAAGGACAGTAAGGGCAATGAAGAAAGAAAATGGTGTCAAGTAGAAGAAAAGGCCAGATAAACAAAAGGGTACAAAACAGCATCAAAACAATATGAGTGCTTTGCAAGGAGGGTATATTATGGTCATTCATTCAGTTTGTTGGGTGTGCTAATTTTGAGGGGAATACTGAAATCAGAGACTATTCTATGCAGCCTTGTTTTAAAGGTGGAGCATAGAGGTTACATAATTTCTAAAGCAGATTGGGTGACTTACAGGGCTCATCCTAACTTAAAAAAACTTCTGTAAGTGAGCTGTTTAGACATCTGGCAAGAGAAATCTGTCTCTAACTCAGCTGCCCTCTGGGTGGAGAGGAAGAGATAGGGAGAAGGGATGGCAGAAAGAGAGGAGGTGGGCTCTGCCCACTTCTGGTCCTGCCCACCAGTGGCACACAGTCTGTGACAAATTGCTCCCAAGGGAATGTGGTCCTCAACAGAAAAAGAGTTGTCCACCTCCGTGGATACTGTATCTCTCCTTGGGAGTGATACCTTCTGACCAGCATATGTGCTGTAAGATCATAAGAAGAGTCTGCTGGATCAGGCCAGTGGCCATCTAGTCCAGCAACTTGTTCACACTGTGGCCAACCAGGGGAATGACCAACCATTCAGGGGAAGCCTGAAAGCAGGACCCGAGTGCAAAAGCACTTTCCCCTCCTGCGGTTTCCAGCAACAGGTTTTCAGAAGCAGACTGCCTCCAACTATGGAGGAAAAGCATAGGGATCCTGGCTAGTAGCCTTTGATACCCTTATTCTCCACGAATTTGTCTTTTAAAGCCATCCAAGTTGGTGGCCATCACTGCCTCTTGTAGGAGTGAGTTCCATAGTTTAAGTGTGAGCTGTGTGAAGAAGTACTTTCTTTTGTCTGTCCTGCATCTTCCAACATTCAGCTTCCTTGGATGTCCACAAGTTCTAGTGTCATGGGACAGGGAGAAAACCTTTTCTCTATCCACTTTATCCATGCCATGCATAATTTTATACACTTCTGTCATGTCACCTCTTACCTGCTTTTTCTCTAAACCAAATGGTGCAACCTTTCCTCATAGGGGAGTTGCTCCACCCCCTTATCATTTTGGTTGCCCTTCTCTAAGCCTTTCCCAATTCTACAATATCCTTTTTGAGGTGAGGTGATCAGAACTCTACACAGTATTCCAAATGCAGCTGCACCTTAGATTTATAAAATGGCATTATAATATCAGCAGTTTTATTTTCAATACCTCTCCTAATGATCCCTAGCATGGAATTTGTCTTTTTTCACAGCTGCTGCACACTCGGTCAATGTCTTCATCGAACTATTCACTACAACCCAAGGTCTCATTCCTGGTCACTCACTGCCAGTTCAGACCCCATGAGCGTATATGTGAAATTAGGACTATTTGTTTCAATATGCATCTTTACACTTGTTTACATTGACTTTCATTTGCCATTTTACTGCCTATTCACTCAGTCTGGAGAGGTTCTTTTGGAGCTCTTTGCAATCACTTTTTGTTTTAACAGTGTTGAACAATTTAGTGTCATCAGCAAACTTGGCCACCTCACTGCTCACCCCTAAAAATCTAGATAATTTATGATGAAGTTAAAAAGCACAGGTTCCAATACTGATCCTTGGGGGACTTCACTTTCTACATCCCTCCATTGGGAGTAGGGATGGGGTTTGCTCTTTGGTTCCAATCCGTGTTTTGGTTTTTGCAACTGGCTTGTGGTGCTGATCCACAACATTTCCACCCCCCTTTTTAGCTATTTATCCGCTTGTTTTTTCCTTCAGAATATTATTCAGACATAATAGCTAAAGAATTGCTAATGCTTTTGGTGATCTTTCTACTGATGGTGTCTTGGGTTTTCTATTTAAATTTAAATTAGGCAGATCATTGCCTGTCAGTTCTGCCTCTTGCCTCAGGTTACTGTGGTGCTGACCAAAGACTGTCAACCCCAACCCTCTCCCCCACTAAGCAGCCACAGAGAGGATCACAGCTAGAGAGAGAAAGAGAGAAAGGCTATTTCCCCTTTCATCGTTAAAACATCCATGTGTGCAGATAGTAGGCTTAGCTAAATAGCTTCCTCTGCTTATGTCCTCCTTGCAAAAAACCAACCTCACTCGGTCAAGCAGGCTGAAGGAGCTAAGAACTCTTTTATCAAAGAAAGGCTGCTGCAATCTACCCGAGACTCGCCACAGTCCCACACTTACATAAAGGCACACAGCTGTGGAAGATGGAATATGCATCCTTTTAAAAAAATAAAACAAGGACAATATAACAGCATTTTATTAGTTTTATTCTACACTGCCTGCTGGTGCAATGAAAGAGAGAGCCAATTCAATTATTTATAAAATAAAAATGTGTCAGTTAATCTGAGGAACTCCCTTTCATATGGTCCCACAGCAACATGGGAGCATGTACAGAACACTGGGGAGTGGGTTTCTGACTGCCTGGCTGGGGGAGGCATCATAAATGGACAGAGTTATCAGAGACATTTCCACAGAGTGAACTGATGCTAATTATGATGGCTCAGATGGTGTTGATGGGCCTTGGCTCATGCCAACTAATGCATGTATTCCCCATCCCACTCCACTCCATGAAACAGGGGAGGACTGGACATCTTTGCTAGTGTATTGAGTGAGAATTAACACAGCAGAAAGCGAGTCAGAGTTGAGTAGGAAGAGGAGCGAGATCTTTCCTTCCCAAGATAATAAGTTGAGCATCCTCTGTGGATTAGCGTTCCCGAAAGGTAAGGTAAAGAGGGAGGAGTCTGTCTCTGTCTTTCTATTCTGAAACAAAATGAAGAATCAAGCTTGCCTCAACAGGGTTTTCACCTGGATATTTTGCAGCCCCTATGGATGGCATGCCTTGCCTGGCTGCCACAAGGCAACTAGCCTCACTGTGTCCATAGCTTAAGCATCCTCTCTCTGTGGCTCTATGTGTGTGTGTGACACACTATGGAACATATAGAACACAAATGTTAGGGGTTTGTGTTGGATTGTTCTCTCATTTGTTTCTACTGTCCATCTGTTGGTAAGTCTCTCCCTTTCTCTCTCTCTCTCTCTCTCTCTCTCTCTCTCTCTCTCTCTCTCTCTCTCTCTCACACACACACACACACACACACACACACACACACACACACACACATGCATGCAGCAGCAGATCTTTTTGGGGGGGGAGTTATGGAAAGCTGCTAGGTGGGATTCACTCTGATGAGGTGCGATTGCCAGTGCCATACAGTAATGGAAGGTGTTCTCCTACCTCCCTCCTTGCAAAATTCAAAGCATCTACTACTTCTCTTGGCTATCACATTCACATAATCATAGTTAACTATGGCTGTTGTCATTCTGGATTTTGCCATGCATGCATATGAATTAATGTAATAAGAGCACACACACATGCACAGGATGAAAATGAAATAAACAATTTATTTCAATAGAATGTTTTTAATACAAATATTAAAAAGACATTGCCAGAAATAAAATTAAAATTAAATCTATTTGTTTACACAATTGAGGCTTTCTGATCATCAAAAAATGAGAGAGGTGGTTAACTTAAGACAGAAAATGATATTTCTCAGTTGTGCTAGGGGCTGCATTGCAATCTCCAGACCATGTCAACTCAGAAGTAAGTCCCAGTCCATTCAACAGGGCTTATGGTAAGATAGGTGCAGGTAGGTTAGGACTGTTGCCTTATATATGACAGAAGTCTTATTGGCTAGTTTTTCACATCAGTTCAGGATGTGTGTCAATCTCACTCACTGTCATTGTTTCCGAAAGAGTATAAAATAACATAACCCTGCCCACCTTTAAATAATAAAGGGGGGGGCGGTTAAGAAATTAACATGAATGTTAATGACCATTGTAGTGAATTATCAAAGCAAAGAAGGATGAAAGTTAATAGATGTTAATGGCGGTTGTTGTCACCTCACTGAGGCAGAACTTCAAAGGAATACACATTGCAGCACTTCAGAGCAAAGCTGTTTATGTTAATAACAATGTCAAATTAGCTATGGATTTGTTTTTTTAAAAAAGTTGGTGTCATTGACAGTTGTAAGTATTAGCAAGGAGTCAAATCCAATCCGAAGACATACTGGATTTGCGGATTCTGAGAGAATTCGGTAACAAATCTGAAAATGCGGCAATTCGCCCCCATCTCTAATTGGGAGAACTGTCCATTTATCCCTACTCTCTGTTTCTTGTTTCCTAGCCAGTTCCTGATCCACAAGAGGACCCCTCCTCTTATTTTATGACTGCTAAGCTCACTCAGGAATCTTTGGTGAAGTACTTGTCGAAGGTTTTTTGAAAGTCCAAGTATACTATGTCCACTGGATCACCTCTATGCTTCTTGACACTCTCAAAGAATTCTAATAGGACAGGACTTTCCCTTGCAGAAGCCATGCTGGTTCTGCTTCAGCAAGGGCTGCTCTTCTATAAGCTTGGTTATTTTATCTTTAGCAATACTTTCTATCAGTTTCCCTGGGACAGACATTAGGCTAACCGGCCTATAATTTCCGGGATTACCCCTGGATCCCTTTGTAAAGGTTGATCTTGATGTTGAATATATGTTCTGCACGTTTCTGTACATCTGATTTACAGCATAAGATTAACTGACAGTCACAATGAAACTATTATATCCATGTACAACATCTCTCTTCTGCAGAAAGGTGTCATTTATTTCCACTTCAGCTCAAATCTAATTAAGCTGCTGCTGATTAGGCTGTTTGTTTTTTAAAAAAGAAGAGCAAGCAGGAACTGTTCCTCAATAGGTATAAAGATTTTACATTATGGATTATAAAGCAGCATATCTGTGAAAGGGAGAATCGACCTTTCATTAATCTGCAAAAGGATGTTAAACTTTTTTTAGAAGAAAAAAAGAACAAAACTGCATTACAAGTACAATTTGCAATTTTAAGGATTTTTAAAGAGTACTGCAGTTCATGAAGAGGCAGCTGTATGAAGCCTTAAGGGAGCTCTGTTATTTCAGTGATACCATGACTTTTGATATCATTAATCCCTACCATCTCCAGGTAGGGCTGGGAGAAACTTCTGCCTAAAACCTTAGAGAGCTGCTGCCAGTCAGTGTAGTCAGAGCAAGATGGACCAGTGGTCTGACTCAGTATAAGGTAGTTTCCTATGTGATGGTGAGGGAAAGATTGGAGCTCAGCTAGCTGTTCTACAGCACTGGAAAGCACTCATCTTCCCATACACAGCAGGGACCAATTCAAATATAGCCATGCTGATATTGCTGGAAATGCTTTTCCATGGCAATGACTCCAAACTGGGATGCAGTCACACAACATGTGAGAGCCATTGACCATTCTGGCTGGAGCAGATGGGAGTTAGAATCCAACAACATCTGGAGGGTGTTGGCTACCCCTAATTTACAACAGGAATCAGCCACACTGTATTTGATAACAGTCCTTATGCCACTGCCAGCTGCATTAGGGACTGTGTTGCTGGCATGGAAATTGGCGATGCATTGGGAATGATGTGTAGGCAGTGGCTCTCCTATATTATGTCAAACCATGTGAGAACTACAGATGGGCAATAAATTAATTTGTTCCACATTTTTAAGTGAACTGACCCAATTTACACCCCTCAGACTAATATACAAATTGGACGTAATTATCCTTTAGATTTTGTACTTCTCTGAATTTTGCAATCCAGTTCTTGCCTAAAAGAAACTGTACCAAATACATAAAAATACATACAGTTTTTTAGGGTAACCTACATTTAGAAATATGTACATTGAGATCAAATATATGTTTTGTGATAAAATGAATATTTAAATATTAAATAGCATTTATACACAAATTTTATATGGATTTTTAAAAAGAAAATAACAGATTAATGTGGAAATGAGATGAAACAGAAATGAGCACATGTGCAATCAACATGGATCAGAAATACTCTTATTTGTCTAACCTGAAAGCCTTTCCCATAGCCTCTCTGTGGTTCTTGTAATGTTAGTTGGTCTTGATGGCTGCCAGTGGAGAAGAATAAAAGCATTGGTAAGGACCTAAATATATATATTTATACTAGGGGATTCCACCCCTGCTTGCTTCACTCACCCACCCCACCACCTAACATTAGGAATGCCAACCTCACCTATCCCCACCCTCTCGCCACCCCTCACTGTCCTTGCCAATCTCTGCCTCCCCTTAGACCTGGCTAAGCTTTCTTCCCCTCTCTCTACAGGTTGGAGTTGCAATGCTTGGCCAATCAAACAGTTTTTAAGTTGGAGTGAAGTTGGCTTGGAAGGTAAATGCATCAAAACTCAAAATTCTGAGTTTTGGGACAGGAAAGGAGCTAGCGTCATGTTCACCCAGGTTCACAAAACAGAACCAGCATAACTACAAGTGTGTACATAGCCATATATTCACAGTTAGATAAGAAACAGACTTCTTCGCTATTTATTTTCTTAAGCAGTTTATGAATGATGCATTGTTGGAAGAGCAGACTCCATATTTCTAATCAACAACAGAAGACAACTCCTGTGGGTGAGGATGGGAAAAAAACCACATTGTTAACAAGCTGCTTGTCTCTTGAATTGGGAGATTAGAAGTAGGACAATTCAGCCTTCTCCTGTCACTTTCTATCCATTGGGCAAGAGAATATATGTCATATCAGTTTTGGAAGGAGCTTTTAGGGATTTAGATTGCTCACCAGATAACCTTCACAGAAAAGTTTGTCTTTCTGGTTCTAAAACTACTGTTCAGAATTTGGCAGTTTCTACTTGCAAATGATGCCATTCCTCCAACTTCAGGGACTACTGATATATCTTTTGGTCTTAATTTAATCTTTTCCTGCTGAAAGTCCCAGCTTCAATACTTGCCTGAAACCCCCAAGAGCTGCTGCAACTCAGCATAGACAAGTGCCTTCTTCAACCTGGAGCTCTATAGATGTTCTGGATTCCAAATCCCATCAGCTCCAGCTAGCAAGGCCAGTGGTCAAGAATGATGGAACTTGCAGTCCAAAACATCTGGAGGGCAGCAGGTTAGGAAAGGCTGGCATAGACTGAACCAGGTGCTCTGTAAATTTCACCCTGCTGCATGGCAGGGCCAGCTGTTCCAGAGACAAAAGTTGGTGAGGCAGTGAAGTGCTTGAGAATGCATCATGGAAGGCCCCTATTCAAACCTCAATTTAGCCATAAACTCACTAAAGAGTTTTAAGCAAAACATCATTCCCTCTGCGTCCCCACACAATCTGCAACAATACAAGGCAATTGGCTAATTCAATACTAACCTTCCTTACAGGGCTATTAGGTTATTGAGATAATGTATCTGAAGTGTTTGGAATGAATATTATGATGTCACAGTCCAAAAAAGAGCGAATGACATTTGTCTGCTCGCATTCTGCCGAACACTCAACAGCGCCATACCCACCACCACTGTTTCATAGATGGAAATAGTGACATGCTTGGAACATTCCGATCCCCATATTGAGGACACTGCCCCCCCTTCCATATTAGTGAAGGCACCTCACTGCCTGCTGTATGTATAGTGTATTGATTTAATCCTAACATCCAGGGATTAAAAAGCCTTTGGATTAAATATGTTGTTACCTGCACTCTAATATTTACAGCCATGAGAATTCCAAGGGTGTAATGTGAACTCAGGATCTGTTTCCTTGGAATGAGGTAACTGGAGGCTCACTGGTGTTTTGTGATATTTTGTTTATTTACACATAGATACAGGATGAGCATAGGTGAAGAAACAGCATTACTTCAACAAATGCACCCAATTCTCCATGAGATTTCTAGGGGAATCTCCAGCCCAAGGGATTCTTGCAGAGAGCAATTCAACCTTCTGTGCATTTCTTCTTTCAGCCTTGAATCAGTCTGTCAGATCTGCACCCTCAGTTTGCACAGGCACAGATGGATGACATCACCTTCAGGCATGGGAGGGGGAATAAAAGCATGCCTACTTTTCCCAAGACTTGCTCTCAATTTCAAGAGGTGTTTCTGACCACTAGCTCCTATGACAACAAATTGCCCGTACTCGGCAATGTTATATAAAAAGGCCGACCTGCTTGGCAGGTTTAAGCAGTCCTGCCATTGTCCAAACTCTGACCTTCCAACCTTAGAATCACTGAGGGACTTGGAGGTCATCCAGCTCAGTCCCCAATCTCATTACAACAAGTGCTGCCAATGTTTTTTGGCCTGTGGGCACAGTTGGAAACCTGAGAAACTGTCATGGGCATCACACAGACCAGCACACTGCAACCACATATGTGTGGCATGCACACCATGCATGCACTGTCCCCCTCCTCCCCCAGCTATAAGGCTTGGGGAATAAAAGAGTTTTAGCTTTTTCCAAGATGAACTTCCTGGAGAGTACATCTGAGGAGGGAATGGGTGAAATTCTCTCTCCTCAGCTGTGATCTTCAGGAAGATCAGTGCTCCCGCCCCCACAATTAGGCTTGAAAAAAGTATTCTAAAAGTCTTTCTAGTGACAAGGTATTGTGCTATGAGGGGAAAGACAATATCCCTATAGCAGAACCATTTCTCCAGTGGAAAATATCTGGCTGTCCTGCAATAGCAGCAGTAGCGGAGAGCGTGGTGGGATGGAGGCACTTACCTGACCTACCCGGCAGGTGAGCTACTGCTGCTTGCTGGGAGGGGGATGGACAAGGTGGTGGGGAGGGTGGCAGGTTGCAAATGTATCAGCAGGCAGCCCAGATTGGTTCAGGCAGTGTGTTTGCACTGCATCAACCTCCCTGCCCCCTCGCCTGTCCCCATAAGCAGCAGCAATTTACCTGCTGGGAGGTGAGGTAACTACTGTGCCTCCACCCTAAGGTTGGAATGTTCTGCCAATTTTGGTTCTCTCAATTTCTCATTTTTATTATCTTAAATTTGGTTCTCTACATTTCTGTGGCAATCTGAGCATTTTTTTTAAAAAAAATCCTCATGAAAATTCTTCAGCATTTTAGTGCAGATTTCTCCTAATAAATACTATTTTGTATGCAGTTTTGACTAATGTACACATTTTTGCAAGCAAATTCTCCTAATATAATGCATTTTTGTATGCTGTTTTCACCAATATATTCATTTTGTGCACACATTCCCCTAATATATGCATTTTTTGTAATTCCTTGGTTGGAGAACTGCATTGCAAAATTTGGACAAATGCAAATTTCAAAGGAAGGCTGTGTTTCGGTTCTCATATTGTTTTGGAAAGTGCAAGTTTGATAAACTCAGTTGAATTTCTCACCCATCCTTACTCCATCCCAAAATGCTGTCTGCTGCTGAATAGCAGAATAGTCATGGTGACATAAAAAAGTTTGGAAGAGCAATTTACCTGCTGTAAAGCTCAAGATCAGACTATTTATCATTCTTTTAACTGCCAAACCCAATCACGGCCACTTCTTTTGTTTGGGTCCTATAGGGCTTTTCAGTGCATAGCATACTTTCCATAGCAAAACTCAGTCTCCAACAGCCACCTATGACTGGAGAAACAAAATATTTCTGTAAAGAATTCTGTACATTGCAGTTTTAAAAGCCAGTTCCTTTTCCATGGTTTGTTTTACGTGCCCAGTAATCAGGTTAGTTTAAAATTAAGTCTGTAAGAGTGTAATGCCGTTGCTGCTGAGGTTTCCCTGTGGGAAGCTATAGTTATGATGAAGCAATTAATGGGAAATCACATGCGACAGACAAGTCACTTTTTCTGTGAAAATCATCCTAGCAGAATGGTTAATGGCAAAGAAATACAATGCCTATTCCTGTGACTGTGATTTATTTTGACTGTTTTTAATGTTTAATTTTAGACTGTTATAACCCACTCTGGGATTTGCTGGTGAAGGATGGGTAATAAATTGAATGATGGTGGTGATGAAGAAGATACAACCTTCCTGCTTCATGAGGGATAAATGTTTTATGAAAATCTTCCTCTGTAATGGAATTGCATTGGGTTTTGGTTCTTCACATTTATTCATTTTTCAAAATGAACTTACATCAAAGAGAATCCTAAACTATTTTCAATGTCCATCGTTTCAATAGTATTTTTATGCACGCTCTGGGTTTGGGTCCCTTTAGGTTGCTGAAGATTATCTGACATTTTGTAACATTTGTGTTTATTCACAGATGTACAGGAGGAGCATAAGTGGAGGTCCAGCATTAGACTACTCCAACACACACCCCAAATTAATTGTACCCTTAACAGGTCTTCTAGGGGACTTTGCCAGGACTGCTAACAAGGCTCTGACAGGTGGTCCTCAGGCAATCTAAAAAAATGGAAATGGACTGCCTTCAATTCGTTCCCGATTATGGCTACCCAATGAATAGGGTTTTCATGGTAAGTGGTATTCAGAGGGGGTTTGCCATTGCCTCCCTCTGAGGCTAGTCCTCCCCAGCTGGCTAGGGCCTGCTCAGCTTGCCACAGCTGCACAAGCAGCCACTTCCTTGTCCGCAACTGCCAGCTGGGGGGCAACTGGGCTCCTTGGGACTATGCAGCTTGCCCATGGCTGTACAGGTGGCAGGGCACGTTGCCCCGAGCCACTCACTGTGGGGGTGATCTTTAGCTGGCCCTTTACACCCAGGAAACACTAGCGGGGATCTGAAGTCACAGATCTGGACTCCCAGCCAGGCTCTCCTCCCCACTGTGCTATACCAGCTGTTCAGGCAATCTAGACAGACAGAAAATCCATTCACAGAAATTTTGAGCCAAGAATTAGTGAATTGGAAGAGACCCCGTAAGGCCATCCAGCTCAAACCCTGTTATCATCTATTATTATTGTTATTGTTATCACTAAGAAATCTTATAGCAACTTACAGAATAAAAATGGAAATAAGAAAGACATTAAAAAAAAGGATGAGTACACTTAATGCACAGTTCTTCAGCCTTGGGTCCCCAAATGTTGTTGGGCTTCAACTTCCATAATCCCCAGACAGCATGGTCAATGGTCAGGGATGATGGGAGTTTTAATCCATCAACATCAGGAGACCCAAGGTTGCAGGACAGTGACTCAAAGGATGAGCACAAAAAGACCAATCCTATAACAGTGTTGTTGGCTCATTGTTTATTGCAATGCACATTTGCTCATCTGCTTCTCCTTGTGCTCTCAGAGGCAGTTATTTGTGAGGTCCATTGGGGTGGAGAGCCATGAATCCTGATCTAAGAACACAAGAAGGGCCCTATCAGAATAAAGAAGCATTCAGCCTAGCATCTGGATCGCAGCAGTGCCCAACTAGCTACTTCTTAAAGCCCACCCCAGGACATCCAGACAATAGTACTTCTTACTCCCTCAGCAACTGATACTCAGTGGCATATTACCTGTGAACATGCAAGTTCTATCCACAATGGCTAATAGCCATTGATAGACCTAGCCTCCATAAATCTGTCAAATCCCGCTTTAAAGCTATCAAAGCCAGTGGTCATCACCAAATCTATTGCAATATACCCCTCTTTTCTAATTGCATTCATTCAGTGCTGTCTTCTATGTCCCCTTTTATAGAAACAGATAAGAAAAGTATCTCTGACCATGTGTTGGCTGCCTGTTTCTCAGCAGTAAGCAGGTCTAGTCTGTCTCCACATACTTAAATTAACTTACAGGACTTACTTTCAGATAAAAGTGGATAGCAGAATTCTCATATAAATCTGAGCCCTGGCACATCATTTCTTTTAAAAAATAAGGAAATGTACATATATCCAGCACATCAAACATATGTCTTGAAAACATATATTTTTTTAGTTTCTCACCCCTCTGTTTTTTATTTGAATATTCCTAACATGGAGTGATATTATGGTACTCCTAAATAATGCATACCCTCAGTCAATTGGTCTCAATTGAGCTTTATCCATTGTTGGAGAATGCTTTGCTCTGGAAATTGGATTTGAGAAACAAAAAAGTCAGCCCTTGTGTGCCATATTTGGTATGATCTAATTAGACTTTAATATTTGAAGGTCAGGAGCTCTGTGTGTGTGTTCATGCGCATGCAAAAGAGGCTTCAGTTTTTCTGTCTCTTTCCTAGGGGACGATAAAATTTCTTTCAAATGTTGGTGGGTATGGGGTTGAGTTTACTTTATCATTACAAGGTGGCCATGGGTGGTGTGCGTGTTTTTCTTTCCATTAAACATTCCTTCAGCGTTTTGCAGTCCTCCAGGCTGCTTGTGCTTCCTGACTCGAAAAAGCCCCATGGGAGGAATTACCTTGTGACACCTTCCCTGAGATTTAATTGAAGCACCGGAAGCCAGGGAGAATGCCTAGAGAGCACAGAGAAAGGTGTGGGGAGAATGGCTAGCGAGCATGGAGAAAGGTGTGGTCACTGATTTTCTTTTTAAGGGAAGTCCTTCCTTTTCCTTTAAGTAAAAAATGGAAGAAAACTTCACTTAAATCTATGAGCTGGTGTCAGGTGAAAAATAAGCAGCCTCCTACCTTCCCGTGCTTACAGAAAGGTCCAGTTGAGGATTTTTCAGGAAATGCGGCCACCCAGGAAGGCTGTAGAGTGCAGACCAGTGGAGAGAAGATCTATAGGTTAAAAGAAAGGATACTCAGAAACACACTTTGACCTCTTTGAAAGTAAGGTAAGCACAACAAAAATCCTACATCCTACCCCTGAGGTTTTCATTAGAATTTTCTCTGCCTGTTCATAATTTGCAATGCCATTTCTTTTCTCATAAACTGATAGAGAATGGTTGGGGCAAGGGCAATGCAGGATACGTTTTCAGTACTAATGAAAATGGAGCCTATGCGAACAGGAGATTCAAAGTCAAATACTGATTTAAATAAAAGATCTAAGATGGAAGCTAGAGGACTGTAATTGGTACCTGTGGCAAAAGGCTGTAGTATGGAATGCTCCTGTTCAGTGTTCCAGCCAGCCAGCCAGCCAGCCAGCCATGCCCTTATCGAAGATACTCTATTCCATTCCCCCATCCCAATAGGCCACTAAGCAAGTACAAATTTCAATTTGGGGTTTTTTTTGTGGGGGGAGCATTGGCAGTAGCAAACAATGTGGTGGGCTGGCATTATTCACTTGATTTCTGATTGGTTGCTTTACTGGTCCTTACCGGGATGTAGAGGGGGAGGGATCAAGTGATGGCAAGGCCAGTGCATTTTCACCATATTGACCTCACTGCCACCTTGCCTCTGTCTCCCCATAAGCAGCAGGGACAAACCCAAGAGATCAGGTGAACAGTGCTGCCCCACCACACTGTCTGCTACTGGGTGTTGTAAAGGGTTGTTGTTGTTGTTTTGCATTTTTGCAAACGGTGGGATTCCCCTGACCTTGCTGATAACCTCCCTCTTGTTTTTTCAGTGGGCTCATTTTGGTTACAATCTTGTTGACACTCACCATTACAGGGAACAGTGTGGGCTGGTCCATTAGGGCAAATGGGATTCTGCCCCACTAACCTCAGCCTGCCCTCAGCCAGCTCCCACCTGCCTGCCCTCTTACCAATCAGGGGGTGGCTGTGCCTGTCATTTATTTATTTATTTAAAATATTTCTATCCCGCCCTTCTACCCTATAATAGGGCACTCAGGGCAGCTTACAAAAATAAAATCAAACATGTACATAATAAAATTGTAAACAAGAAAATCACAAAAACATTAAAATAAATCTGAAATACATAAAATACAATTAAAATACATAAAACACACACACACACACATATACTAAAGGCACTACAAAGGTAAAATTTAATGCAGAAGACATAAAATCAGTGTCAGACTCTACCTTCAATCCCTCCCATAGGCTCTTCGGAACAAGATCGTTTTCAGAAGTCTCTGGAAAACCAACAGGGAGGGCTTATTGGCTCTGGCTCCCCTTACTGTGGGGTTCCCCGTCTTCCACCCTACCATCCTACTAATGGGCACCAACCACCACTGAGAGGGAATGTTGGAACAGACTAAATATTGTTTATAAGGATAATTTAGCAAAAAGGATCTAGATGCCCAAGTACATCAGCTACTCACATATTATTGTGGTTATTCTCAGTTTCCACACAAAGAGATGGGAAAATGTATTTTAATTAAAAGTGCCTCAGTTATTGAACCTTGAATAATATGAAACTTTGATCCTTGTATAATACTGTATGAAGGCTTTCCTCAAGAGAATATGACTGAACATGAGAGCACATAATGATTTCCTATCTCAGATTATAGTGAATTATACAGTTATTCCCTCTGGTGATAGAACTGTTCCCACCTACCCACCCCAAATCCACAGCAAGTCTAGCCTATCTGATTATTGAACTGTTGCAATGATTGCTGAGATAATGGATGTGAAGCATGTATGAAATACACGAAGGATTCATTCATCTAAATTTATAAACAGTCTTCAAACGCCAATAGCCAGGATATAAAGAACAGTGAAATTAGCTCAAGAAGAGTGTAGAAGACCTTAGATTTTTTTTTCTCAAACAGTACACCCTCTCCCCATGCCATGTGGAAAATTGCTTTTGAAACACAGGAGAATTTGTGAATTGAAATAAGTTTTGAAAAATCCCACTGAGCTAGTAAAAGGCCAACCTTCAGATCCAGCCCAAAAGACTTAGAAAAATGTCTCAATATCTATTTCTTAATTAAAGGCACTTAAATTAATTTAAATCACTGAAACTGTCAATCAATCATGCTGCCTTATGATGGTAGAACTACAATATTGACAAAAGGGAATTCTCTTAAGAACATCAAAACCATGTTGCTGAATCAGACTAAGGCTACAGTCCTATACACAGTGGAGGCTGGTGGTTCTGATGTCAGTGGAGCAGTAAATCCGCTCCGGATTTTAGCCCGAGCCTGGAGCGGATTCACTGCTCCATTGATATCTGGAGCAGATTCACTGCCCCACTGACATCAGACGCGCTAGCTTCCACTGCCTATACACACTTACCTGGAAGTAAGTCTCACTGAATTCAGTGGGCTTATGTCTGAGTAGAAGTGTACAGGATTGCTCTGAAAATGATCCATCTTATCCAGAATCTTGTTTCCAGCTTGTGTTTGTCCCCAGCACCTGTCACTCAAAGGTATACTGCCTCTAACCATACTGTAGCCATTGACAGAACTATCCTTCATGAATATGTCGAGTGCAGGAATGGGAACCCCACAGCCCTCCAGATATTGGTGGACTCCAGCACTCATCAGCCCTTCACAGCATGGCCAATGGAGTCAGGGATGATGGCAGTTGTAGTCCAGCAACATCTAGACGATGACTGGTTTGGCACCTTGGTCTAGTCCTTTTTCTTCACTAAAGTTACTTCCACCCAGGGCATTTATTGTTGAACAGCAACACTTTGTTCATTAGGGTTGCCAGGTCAGAAGCATCCCAAACCCTGAGATTTTGGGGGTGGGCCCGAGTGATGTCATGGGGTGGGCCCGAGTGATGTCATTAAGCATGATACATTAAGCATCAACCACAGTTGCTTGGCACATACAATTCATACAAAAACATTTATCTGATTGAAAATTAAGATAGAAATCTTAGCTAAAAGATGGAGCCTGGGTAGGGAACATTTAATCTAGCCAATTTGCTTCTGGCAAAAAGGGTTCAAGTGCCCTCAGGCCAGGCCAGGCCAGGCCAGGCCAGGCCAGTCACCAGAAGGTCATTGTAGGAAGTGAGGAGCCTAATGTTGTGGAGATGTTAGATGGGAGCACTCAGGAGTAAAGATGGATGCCCCTGAAGGCTGCAATTCTAAACACACTTACTAAGCCCCATGGAACTCAATAGGACTTCTCAGTAGATATGGTTTGGATTGTGTTGTTGATAAAGCAAAGATATTCAACCCCCTGCCTGGAATGCCCTGCCCCTACCTTTTAACATCCAAATTTCTTTACAGATTTGACCCTTCAGAAAGAGGTCTGAGTAATGAGTAAGAAGATTCTCTACCCTTTCCTGTCTCCCTTGTGGGCTGCTATAAACTCACTTTATCAGCCAACCCAATTCCAGTGAATATAATTGACAGAGAGAAAGCACACATGATTTGGTCTACCTTCATAGGCAGCAGCTTGGGAACAACAATTGCAGCCACACTTCCAAATATGTGAATTCTCTTTTACCACTATTGGGCAAGAAACAAACAACAAGATGCAGTGGGTTTAAGAAGTTTGAGTGGAGCGCATGGAACCATTGTTGTTGCTTCTATGGATAAAAAGGATTGAGGATAAAGGTAAATGAAATGCATATAGAAAAAGAACAAAAGACAGTGATTTCTTAAATGCATTACCATACCAACCACAACAAGATTCCTATAAGGCAGAAAACTAAGTATCTCACAACGAGTCAGGATTCTTAACCAAAAACCAAAATATGAAAAATGAAGAAATATTTGTATAAGCATGACTATCAAATATATTTATTATTTACACAAGCTGTAAAGATATTTATAGTGCAATCCTACGTTTATTTATTCAGAAGCAAGTTCCAATGTATTCAGTGGGGCTTACTGAAACAGGGACAGAACTGCAACCTCAAGTGATAAGCAACTTCATTCACGCAACCCAAAATTCCAAATCATGCCACTTTAAGCTGTTTTGCAACTGTTTATACTTGTTTTAATGGTTATTGTATTTTAAAGGGATTTATTTCTTATTGTGAGCTGCCTTGGTTTCCAGACTGCAACCCTATCTCACAGGGTTGTTGGAAAAATTCCCATACACACACACTCACTCTGGAGATATAAAAATACATACACCCCATATAATAGGTTATTGTCAAAACCAGTTGATTATTGCAGAACATTAAAAAAATAAAATCAGTATTAGTTTCCTACATAATAAGAACAGTGATACCTAAGTAAGCCCTGCCTAATCACTTTAAAAATAGGATTGGAGGCGGAGAGAAAGATATAGAACACAAGCGCAATTCTTTCCTATGTTCACTCAAAAGTCCCATTAATTCATAGCACAATCTTAACCATGTCTACTCAAAAGGAAATCCTATTGAATTCAATGGGGTTTACTCTGGGTATGTTTACTCTGGGAAAGCAAGCACTGGATTATTATTATTACTATTATTTTTTGCATTTATATACCACCCCATAGCTGAAGATCTCTGGGCAGTTTACAGCAATTAAAAACATTAAAAACAAGTATACAAATTTAAACCATTAAAACCCATACAAACAGATAAGCAAGTTAAAAACACATGTTATTCAAATGCTGTTAAAATGCCTGAGAGAAGAGGAAAGAGGATTAAAGCTTCAATTTGGGAAGTTTGCAAAACACTGCCCTCTTCAAAATTTAAACCTGTCTGACTCCTACACACAAGAGAGAAAAAGACTGAAAGCTTACTTATTCAATCTGTGAGATGTTCAGAAAAGCTGGAAAAAGCATCTTTCTGAGCCTTGGGCCAGTCACTGCCTCTTAGCTCAGAGGGAAGCAACGGTAAACCCCCTCTGAATACTGCTTACCATGAAAACGCTATTCATAGGGTCTCCATAAGTCAGAATTGACTTGAAGGCAGACAATTTAATTTGACTATTCATTTTGGCTCTATAATTCCTTGTCAATCACAACCCTGACTTTTTATTGGCTACAAACCTGAAAAGGCAGGGATTAGAGCAGAACTTAAAGCAACTAAGACTTTTGGGGGGGCAGCTGGCGTTTTTGTGTATATCTCTGGAACCAGATCACCTAAAAACTTAATTTCTTAAAAAAATGAAAGCTAAAAGTCCAGAGATTAAGGTGACTCACCCGGAGGGGACCCCCAAAAACCAAAGTCTCTGGCTGAAAAACAGAGGTCTGGTAACCTTATTGTTCATACATTTTTTTATGGGACATTTTCATGACACTGTGATTAACACATAGTTCCCCATGTTTTCCCTGTTCAACTTCTCCCCCGCCCCAGAACTCAGATAATCAGACTTTTTAAAAAACACGACAGCAGTGTAGATAGTCTATTGTGCAGCTATTCCGGATGGTTATTGTCCGCACTGATTGCTCTAAACATTTCCTTCTTTATGGTCTATCTCTCTTCTCTAGGAATCAGTCAGCAGGAGAAGAAAATAGTAAGAGTAGGTGATGCCAAATACTTACTGCTGGACATCTATAGATCTTTTAGTGGCATTCTAGATCAAAAACACTAGTAAGTGGTGTATGTTAGGAGTTTGCATGGACCCCAATATTCATCTTATATCTGTGCATTAAAAAAAATCAGTTCTGTTTCATTTGGGTTCTGAAGCTCTGTGTTCCCCCATAATGGGAAATCTAACGACAGCTATAACTCCCCTGCTCTTGAATGAAATTTACAGGCAAAGGAACCCCTCCAGAGTGGATTAAGCTTGCCAAATTGCAAACAAATAGGTCCAGGGACTTTTTGTGTGGGAAGAAAAAGGGACTTATTTGAATTTGTGAGGGAAGTGGGAGTTTGTCTCTTGCTCTTTCTTACCTTAAAATAATTACAGGTAAGTGATGTGCAATTGGCTTGTATTCTTACTTGTGTGTTTAAACTTTTTTTGCAGGCTCACCCTAACATTTACTTTCCTTGCAAGTCTCTAAAAGGCCTTAATGTGTGAGGCTGTCTAGAATGTTGCCTGCTGAGTTCCGAAGTGCTCTGTTTTTTTATTTCTTTGTTGCAACAGAATAATGTAAGGTTTTTTGTTTCAGGAAGTGTAAATCAGGGAGTTTAGCGTGAAGATGCAAAGTGAACCAAATTCCCATCCCTAAATCCCACCATGTTTGAAATAATCCTCAGGAAGAAGAAAATAATATGTAGTTCCAATGCCTTATTCCAGAATTTTTTGTACTACTGACAAACATAATGACACGAAGCTTCCCAAGCAATTATGTGTTATATCTTCCTTGTGAATTTTAATTCTGGCAGCTCTGCTGGGTGCTAATATCTTGAAGATGCCATAAATAAAAGTGTCATTCATCAGCTCATTCCATGCATTCCACTTCTAGCTTAAGTGCTGTAAACCATGCCCATCAATTTAGTTTTGCACATAGATGCAGTTATTGAGCAGCCACAGAGAACCACCTTCTAGTTTTCATTTTCAAACAGGAAATATTTTAATACTGTTTTTAAAATTTGCATCCATATACACACTGTCTCATTAACCTCTGGGCAGGAACTTTATTTTCGACATCTCTTGTTTATTTTAAATCTTATTAGGTATCTAAACAAAACACCCAAATCAGACTCTTGGTGGCAATCCTTCCTTCCATTCATCTGTATACTGTATATATTAGACAACTGCCTTGTATAATTTAGAATACTACAACAGGTAATGAGGCATGTTGCCTATTAAGGATGGCCATTCTTACGTAGCATACAGTCTTCTCTGTGGCATTGCACACAGAGAATCTCATTAAATGAAAATAGGTGGGTGACTCAGTTTCTTACCGTGGTTTCAGGATGAAGCAGACAATAGAACTTTTATTCAAGTTACCACAGCAGTACACAGCAAGGTTGCCAGGCTCAGGGCCTGAGACTGATCCTGTATCTTTAGGAGAAGAGAAAGTCAGCCAAGTGCAGGTGTGCTTGCAACTCTGTAATGGGAAAAATCACAAAGTGGAATTCTCCCTTCCTCCTGCACAACTTTTAAAGATACAGAAGACCTCTTGGTTGCCAGGCTCGGACTCCAAGAGGTCTTCTGTATCTTTAAAAGTTGTGCAGGGGGAAGGGAGAATTCCACCTTGTGGTTTTTCCCAGTACAGTGTTGCAAGAACACCTGCACTTGGCTGACTTTCTCTTTTCCTAAAGATACAGGATCAGTCTCAGGCCAGGAACCTGGCAACCCTAGATACATAGGATGTGTTTTCTGTGTTTGGCTGCAGAAAAACCACTAGGAAGAACAGAAAAGTGGCTTTTCCACACCCCCTTATAAAAATACTTGCAATAGAAAAATTAAAAATGACTCCCCTCCTCAGCTATGCAAGGTTCAAATTTAAGCCCCCTCCCCAAGAAGGGAGAGTTAGCGCACCCCTCAGCCTTAAAATAGGAGTGCGAGCTTTAGCAATTTAATTTGCCTGTTTCAGTGGTTCAGCCAGATACCAATAAACATAAAATAAACATAAAATAGACACACACAGCTGCTTGATCAAGAGGGGTCTCTGCTCTGCTCAGACGGAAGTCTGTCAGGGCAAAGAGCAACGTTTATTGATTGCAGGTTCATTAAATAGTGTTCATAAGCAAAACAAGGTATTGTTGCAAAATCATAACAAGAAGGGAATACAGTGTTACATAGATAAAGCAAGCGCATCTTCATCTCTTTGTTACATTTACTCATAATTCTAAAAGGCGAGGAGGTGATAAGGAATTCATACACTTGTCAATCTAAGAAACTTAATGTTGAGATAAGAACTGAGGAAAAGCAAGTATTAGAGTTACTTTGACACTTGGTGAAAGATAAACATGGGGCTAGTAAAAGTTATTTACTCAGCTGTGTGACGTAAAACTTATGAATAAGGAAAGTATTTGGGAAGACTTCGTTCTTTGTGCTGGGTATGACATAAAGTTACAGTGTACAGGGTGTATAAAGTAAAACAAGGCAAGAGAAAATAATAACATTCCAGAGGGGGTACACTTTATCTTCTTTCCAAGATATTATTATTCCAGCCAGAGAGGCGCCTATGGGTGTTATTTCTCATGGGAAGAAACGAAACTGGCTCTGACTACAACTTAGCATCTCTGAACAACTTTTGGGGTCTAGCAATAAAATATTTCCTAACAGCTATATTATCTGAAACAGTGTTGGGGAACCTCAGGCCCAGGGGGCAAATATGGATCTCCAGGCCCCACTATCTGGCCTTCAGATCTATCGCCAGGCTACACTCTCATCAGGACACACCCCTTTCACCAGACCATAACCCTTACTGGCCCTGCCCCACACCATCCTTGAATGCTTTTACCTGGCTGGAATGTGTCACTGAACTGTGCTCCGATGTCAGCGGAGAAGTGAATCCTTTCTGGGTTTTAGTCTGAACTTTCAAGAAGCTGTCCAAGGTGGTGGAAGCTGAAAGCCCCTTGGATATCTCCTTGAAAGTTTGGACTAAAACCCGGAGCAGACTCACTGCCCCACTGACATCAGGGCCACCAGTCTCCATTGGATGGAGGTGTGTGTCTGCCTGCAGAAACCTCCCACACTTGCACATCTGGAATATAGCCAGCTGTACAAAGGTAAGAGTCACACCTATTGCTCTGCTTACTTTTGCTTCCAGCTCTATCCATCCCTGCCATGTGGCCCCAGGAAAGTTGCCCACAAGAGAATGCGGCCCTCAGGATGGAAAATGTTCCCAGTGCCTGCTGTAATATACAGTATGTAAGAATCAGGACTGGCTCCAAGATATTTGAACAGCATCTGCACTTGGTCCCCTTGAACTAGAATTTTCTCACCAAGCATTCCCTTGAGCCGACTTTGATCTTAGTTTTTCAGTGCAAAATGAATAAGCAACCCTGCTGTATGGCCTCCCCCAAATGCTTACTCTCTATGTCATTTGGAGATGGCCCTGCCAAGAACCGTCAGCCTAATAGTGTCCCACTGTGAATAAAAGACAGTAGAAGAATTAAATGGTGCACTTCCCATGCTTTGTTCCAGTGCTGCAGGTGTCTTCAGTGGAGCCTAGCTCACCCTCCTGCTCAGACATGGTTCTCCACTAATGAACAAAGAACTGCAATCCATCCCCAACATAACCTTTGCTAGCAGAGGACAGATTTACCCTAGGTTCTGTGGTAAAACTGGCTTGTTTATTTCTCTGCAAGATTATGGCCCAGCATTTCTGCACCAAAATTACCATAGTGGGTCTTGGCACTGAACAATGATGATCAATCACAGCAGCTCAAAGAGGAAAAGGAGGATTAACTATAGGACAGATATTATGTTGTTATCATTTTCGTTCAAAAGGCTTGGTTCATCAATTCTTCATTCATGAGAAAGCCAGCAGCTGGAGGGAATTTGTGCCATCTTCCTCCCAAGAGGAGCTGCATCAGAAAATGTCTGCTATTATCTGGGTGGCTGGCAAAGGTGGCTGCCACTGTCTATTCTGCAGCTATTTGTGGAAAGCTCTATTTCCTTGGGACTTTTTCTATTTTTTTATTTTAAAAAAATAAAAGCTAGTTTTCCAAAAGCACAAGATGTCAATATCTTCAAGCAAGAAAGTTCCCCCCAAAATGTATCAAAAGCACATCAGTGGAAAACAACAATAGAAAGGTAAAATATTTATACTGAAGATGATCAGCAACAATGAACAGTATGTAGGAACAGAGGAACCTGCAGTATGTCACACCAGGTCTCACTATTTGTCCATGTTGTTGTTGTTACGTGCCTCCAAGTTGACTGTGACTTATGGCGACCCTATGAATCAGTGACCTCCAAGAGCATCTGTCGCGAACCACCCTGTTCAGATCTTGTACATTCAGGTCTGTGGCTTCCTTTATGAAATCAATCCATCTCTTGTATGGCCTTCCTCTTTTTCTACTCCCTTCTGTTTTTCCCAGCGTTATTGTCATTTCTAGTGAATCATGTCTTCTCATTATGTGTTCAAAGTATGATAACCTCAGTTTCATCATTTTAGCTTCTAGTGATAGTTCTGGTTTATTGTCCATGTAGCCCAGTGTTATCTACGCTGACTGGCAGTGGCTCTCCAGTGGAGATCTTTCCTATCATCTGCTACCTAATCCTTTGAACTGGAGATGCCAGAGATTCAGCTTGGGACCTTCTGCATGGAATACATGCCCTCTACCACTGAGTGATGCACTTTCCCCATAAAAAGTGTAAATATCAAATGGGCTTTTTTTTAGGAAGGAGTTTCCCTCTGGGGGAGCTTGGCCAGTTGCCTCTGGAGTTCCCAATTGGTATGGCACAACAAGCAAACTGCGTTCCACCTAGGGATGGAAGAATCTGCCACATTTTGGTTCTCTCAGTTTCTCATTTTCCCAATCTTACATTCAGTTCTCCACATTTCTGCAGCAATTTGCGTATTGTTCTTAAAAAAACAACAACAACAACCTACTGAATATTTGTCAGCATTTTAGTGTGAATTTCTCCTAATAAACACATTTTTGTCTGCAGTTTTGACTAATGTACACATTTTTGCAAACTATTGTTTGCAACAAGCAAGAGGCTGAAGCTCAATCAAGCAGGGGCAATGAAACCACACCCCATAACAAGAAGAGAAGAGTACTAGTAGTAGGAGACTCCACACTGCGTGGGATCAAAACCCAAGTATGCTGAGAAGATCCATGGACTTGCCAGGTATGCTGTCTACCAGGAGGATGGACTAGAGATGCGATGGAAGGGTTGCCATCACTCATCAAGCCCACTGACAGGTATCCCTTTCTCCTCATCCATGTGGGAACAAACGATACTGCCAAATGGAGCTATGAAGAAATCATGCCCGACTCTGAATCTCTGGGAAGGAAACTCAAGGACTTTGGGGCCCAGATAGTTTTTACATCCATCCTTCCAGTACTTAGAAGAGGAGCAGAAAGGGAAAGAAAAATACTCCATGTGAATGAATGGCTACAAAGGTGGTGACGTGAGAGATTTGGATTCTGGGACCATGGGCTATGGTTCCTGGAAGATGGACTGCTTGCAAGTGATGGGTTGCATCTCAAAAGGACTGGGAAGAATGTGTTAGGCCACAGCATGGAGAAGTTCATCAGGGGGGCTTCAAACTGAATCCTAAGGGGGAAGGAGACGTAAACTTTGTGGTAACGACTGATGAAGGCTTGTGCACAGTAAAGGGGACAGAGATATCAGCTCTAATATGGCCCAGTAACAGTCCTCAGAAAAATATGGTAAGGAAGCTAAGCCACAAATCACATGGTCTTTGATGGCTGTATACTAATGCACAGAGCATGGGAAACAAGCAGGACAAACTTGAACTCTTAATCCAGGAGGGTAATTATGACTTGATAGGTATAACTGAAACTTGGTGGGATGACTCCCATGACTGGAATACAGCAATTGAAGGATATGACTTGTTCAAAAAGAACAAAAGGAATAAAAAAGGAGGTGGAGTCGTGCTTTATGTTAAAAATATATATCCCTGCACAGAAATACAGGAAGATGAGCTTGGTAGCTCCACCGAGAGTATCTGGATTAAAATTAATGGGGCAAGTAATAAAATGAATGCGGTGCTTGGAGTCTACTACCGACCACCCAATCAAGCAGAAGACAAGAATGTAACTTTTGAAAAGCAAATTGCCAATGTTTCGAGGAGGCATGATGTAGTAGTAATGGGGGACTTCAATTATTCCGATATCTGTTGAGAGACAAATTCTGCCAAACACGGCACCTCCAAGAAATTTCTGACTTGTGTTGGAGATAACTTTCTCCTACAGAAAGTGGAGGAAGCAACCAGAGGATCAGCTATCCTGGACTTGATTCTAACCAACAGAGATGATTTGGTGGATGAAGTGGCAGTTATGGGAACTCTGGGGGAAAGTGACCACACCATACTTGAATTCTTGATTTTAACAGATGCAAAAGCTGAGAGTAGCCATACACACACCCTGGACTTCAGGAAAACTGATTTTAATAAACTCAGAACAATTGTAAGTACGGTTCCATGGCAAGGGACCCTAATGAGAAAAGGAGTCCAAGATGGGTGGGAGTTTTTTAAAAAGCCCTATACTGCACAGGACCACAATACCTATCGGAACGCCTCTCCCGATATGAACCTGCTCGTACACTACGCTCCACATCGAAGGCCCTTCTCCGAGTTCCGTCTCATAGGGAGGCTCGGAGGACGGTGACAAGATCTAGGGCCTTCTCAGTGGTGGCCCCCGAACTGTGGAACAGTCTCCCCGAAGAGGTGTGTATGGCGCCGACATTGCTCTCCTTTCGGCGCCAGGTTAAGACTTGCCTCTTTGCTATGGCGTTTTAATATGTAACTCGTTTTAGTTTTAAATTTTGTTGTAATTGTTTTTGATTTCTTGTTTTATATATGTTTATGCTGTATTTATTATGAGATCTGAGATGTTTTGTATTTTTATATTCTGTTGTTCACCGCCCAGAGAGCTAATGCTAGTCGGGCAGTATATAAATCTAATAAAACAAATAAATAAATAAAATAAAAGGAAATTCTAAAAGTGCGATGGCAAGCAATTCCAACAAGGAAAAAGGGGGAAAAACAGAAGAAGAAGCCAATGTGGCTTCACAAAAAGCTTAGAGATGACTTGAAAACAAAAAAGGACACATACAAGAAGTGGAAAGAAGGCCAGGCCAAAAAAGGAAGAGTACAGGCAGGTATCACGGAATGCAGGGATGGTGTCAGGAAGGATAAAGTTGAGAATGAGCTGAGGTTAGTGAGAGATGCTAAAGGCAACAAAAAAGCTTTCTTCAGGTACGTCCATAGTAAAAGACAGAGAGAAGAAATGGTGGTATAGCTACTCAATGAGGAAGGCAAAATGACAACAGGTGACAAAGAAAAGACAGAAGTGCTCAATTCCTACTTTGGGTCAGTCTTCTCCCCAAAAAGGGTCTATGACCCTCCCGGGAAACATGAAGCAGAAGGGGCAGGATTGGAGCTTGAGATTGATAGACAAAATGGTCAAGGAATACTTAATCACTTTGAATGAGTTCAAATCAGCAGGGCCTGATGAATTGCATCCTAGAGTATTGAAGGAACTGGCTGAAGAACTCTCAGAACCACTGTCTATTATCTTTGCAAAATCATGGAGGACTGGTGAAGTGCTGGATGACTGGAGGAGAGCTAATGTTGTCCCTATCTTCAAAAAGGGCAAAAAGGAGGAACCAGGGAACTACAGACCAGTCAGCTGAACATCAATCCCTGGAAAAACTCTGGAGCAGATTATAAAGCAGTCAATCTGTAAGCACCTTGAAAACAATGTAGCGATGAATAGAAGCCAACATGGATTTATGAAGAACAAATCCTGCCAAACTAATCTTATCTCGTTTTTTGATCAGGTAACCTCGTCTGTAGACTGTGGGAATGCTGTGGACATAATATATCTCAACTTCAGCAAAGCTTTTGACAAAGTGCCCCATGATATTCTTATTAGCAAGCTAGCTAAATGTGGCCAAATGGAACAACTATCAGGTGGATCCACATTTGGCTCAAGAATCGTACTCAAAGAATGCTTATCAATGGTTGCTTCTCAAACTGGGTGGAAGTAAGGAGTGGGGTACCACAGGGATCGGTCCTGAACCCAGTGCTCTTCAACATTTTTATTAACAACTTGGATGAGGAGGTACAGAGCATGCTTATCAAATTTGCAGATGATACAAAATTGGGGGGCACAGCTAATACCATGGAAGACAGAAACAAAATTCAAAGGGACCTTGACAGGCTGGAGCATTGGGCTGAAAACAGAATGAAATTCAACAGGGATAAATGCAAAATTCTACACTTAGGAAAAAGAAACCAAATGCACAGTTATAAGATGGTGGATACTTGGCTCAGCAATACGACATGTGAGAAGGATCTTGGAATTGTCGTTGATCACAAGCTGAATATGAGCCAACAGTGTGATGTGGCTGCAAAAAAGGCAAATGCTATATTGGGTTGCATTAACAGAAGTATAGTTTCCAAATAGTGTGAAGTATTAGTTCCCCTGTATTCAGCACTGGTTAGGCCTCATCTTGAGTACTGCGTCCAATTCTGGTCTCCGCACTTAAGAAGGATGCAGACAAACTGGAACAGGTTCAGAGGAGGACAAGAAGGATAATTAGGGGACTGGAAAGAAAGCCCTATGACGAGAGACTGAAAGAACTGGGCATGTTTAGCCTTGAGAAGAGAAGACTGAGGGGAGATATGATAGCACTCTTCAAGTATATGAAAGGTTGTCACACAGAGGAGCGCCAGGATCTCTTCTCGGTCGTCCCAGAGTGCAGGACACAGAATAATGGGCTCAAGTTGCAGGAAGCCAGATTTTGACTGGACATCAGGAAAAACCTCCTAACTGTTAGAGCCATATGACAATGAAACCAATTACCTAGAGAGGTCGTGGGCTCTCTGACACTGGAGGCATTCAAGAGGCAGCTGGACAGCCATCTGTCAGGAATGCTTTGATTTGGATTCCTGCATTGAGCAGGGGGTTGGACTTGATAGGCTTATAGGCCCCTTCCAGCTCTACTATTCTATGATTGTTCCAAATATAAAGCTATTTTGTGTATTTGTTGTTATGCACAGTTTCCCCTATTACATGAATTTTGGAAAATAATCTTTGGTTGGAGAACTGCATTGCAAATTTCAGATAAGTGCAAATTTTGAAGGATGGTTGTGGTTTGATTCTCACATTGTTTTGGAAAGTGTGAATTCAATAAATTTAGTCAGGGAGCTAAGAAGAAAGAGTTTGGGGCTTTGATTGTGAACCCTTCAGACCTTTAAAACCAAACTGAATCAAATTTCTCTCCCATCCCTAGTTCCACCAAACTGAGGCTGGATGTCATCGTAGCTGGCTGAGAGTTTCCTGTGTCTATTCCCTGCCATGAACGTGGGTGGAGGATGATTACAGTTCTGTATTAGTTTAGTTTCTGCTCCTTTGTCACTGGACAAAAGAGCCCGGGTGGCAAAGTGGTTGGAGTGTTGGACCATGAGCTGGGAGTCCAGGGCTCAAATCCCCACTTGGCCATGAAGCTCACTGGGTAACCTTGGACCAGTCTCTGCCTCTCAGCCTAACCTACCTCACAGGGAAGTTGGAGGGGTGGGGGACTGGATGAAGTTGGCCTATGAAGTATAGATAAAGACTAAAATGCAGCTTGTCCACAAGAGGAGAAGGGGGTGAGGGAAGGGTAAATTTGTCTCCAGTCATTCAGAAACAATCTGAAGGGCTCACAATCAAACTCTTTCTTCTTAGCTCCCTGATTAAGGGTTGTTGGGAGGGAGGGGAAGAAAAGTAGATGCTCTGAAAATTGGATGGGCATCCAAACTGCCACTAGTTTTGGGTGGGGTTCAATCACAGACCATCAAATCCAGGTTGTGCAATTAAAGCTGAATTGGAGCTCTTGTGCAATAAACCCACTTCCCTAAAAGATCAGACTTTTTGTGATAGGCAAAGTGATTGGAAAATACACTGGAAAGTGTGGGACAAGCCTTGCTTGACACAGCATTGCTTAACCTCCCTGCAAACAAATCAGCATGAATGCTCATTAAATAGGCAGCGTCCTCTAATGCTCAATCAAGGTGTCATCTGGAAGTGACAGATAACTGTTGTGACTTGGTTTATCAAAAGCTCCCAAGGGTCCTGCCTTTTGATGCTGAACCAGGCAGGCAGGATCCCCTTCTCCTTGATGACATGATTGCTTTACGGAGCAAGAATGTGTAATCCCGGTTTACTCTCTGCACTGTTTCTGTTAGGGAGACGACCAGGTTGTTGTAGCTTTGTGTCAATGCCTATGGGTCACTTGCCCCAGTGGAAACAGAGAAGTTGTGCAGATCATCTTAGGCAGACCCAGTAGTGTAGTGTTAAATTCAGAAGTGCAGGGTCCTTTCAGGATAGCTATGCCATGCCCCTTCACAGCCATGGCCCCTTGCTCATTCGCTTGCTCTCCATTGTCATCTCGACACTCCTCAGTTCTTCCCACGTGCAACTTCTCCCACAACAGATGTCCCTAAGAGCCAATCAGCATGAAAGGGGAGTGTGTTAGCTACTGAGAAGAGTCTTCTGAGTGGCTGACACACCTTTCACTCTGATTGGCTTCAATCAGCAGAAAAGGGCAAGGAACTATGTTAGAAGATTCTTCTCAGTGGCCAACACATTCCCCTTTCATGCTGATTGGCTCATAGGATGCTGCAGATGTAGGGTCCCTGCTGGGACCCTGCTCCCAAAAAAGTAAAGAGTCTAAGACCCACTGAGACCCTGGACCACTACACCCCTGGGCAGACCATAACATGGTTCACATTAGACATAGAATACATCACTGGAGGCTGGTCCATTAAGGTGAGTGGGCTGCTGCCCCACCATCCTTAGTCTGCTCTCAACCAGACCCCACCTCCCTAGCAGATCGGGGGGTGGCACTGCCTGGCAACGGCCTCCTCCTTAGACTCAGTGCTGCCCTGGTAGAAAGCAAGAGGGAAGAGGTTGGGGACAAACTAGAATTATTTGGCTCTGCCTATCATTGGATCTGGCTAGACCAACTGTTGGCTTCTATGCCTTCTACTGGTGCATACCAGCCACTAGTGGAATACAGGAAACTGCAGGGACTATGACATGGTCAAAGAATGAATATGAACATGTGTGGGTTAAGGGAAGGAGGGCATATCAGTTTAGCAAAAGCTGGGCTGGAATTTTGTGTTACAGAAATAAAGATAAATCTGAAGTTAGAAGGAAGATTTGTTCACCCTCCACACAGAGAGGACTGCTGGAATGTCGTTTTTAGTTGGATCGTGCAGGAATGAATATTGATTAAATTGGAGTTTCAGTTTTGGCTGACTGACCTGCATTATATCTCGGTGTGCTTTCAGCAAAATTAGAAACAGCCCAAATGTTACATATTCTGAAAACAGATTATTTGTCTGTGTAGCTCAGAATAGACTGGGATGCAGCACTGTCAAGTTGAAATAACAGAACATTTCCCATTGATTCCTGCCAATCAGGACTGCAGCCTTGATCTTATTCGTTAACTGTGATCAACCTCTTACTGTAGTAGCACCTTCCCAGACACTTGTCTGCAACAGGTTTTGAGCTGGTGATCTGAAGGCTTGTAAGCAGAGATTCAGCATATTGTCTATGAGTCAGAGCAGGAGCTAAAGCCAGGGAGTTCTGGAGCTGAGCAATTTGGCCACTAAGGAGCTCAATAGGGAGCTGTTAACCTAGCAAGGGCTTAGAGGAGGCCAAGGAGGTTATATGCTCACTGCCAACTCCTGCTCTTCCTTGTCATCTGCTGGACCACTCTTTTGCAGCTGGATCTGCTCGTACCTACTGGATGGACCTTTTCTCTGAGAAGGTCCCCTGCAATAGTGCTTTCTGGCAGTCAAATAGGCATACTTATGCCAGCTCTGGGTTTACCACCAGGTCTGCTGACATGAGGGATGAGTGAATGTGTCAGTTTTGATTTCTCTCAGTTTCTCATTTTTCCAATCTTCAGTTCTCCACATTACCACATCAGTTTATGTGGGTGTGTTTTAAAGAAGTCCTCATGAAAATTCATCAGCATTTTTGCATGAATTTCTCCTAAGACACATGTTTTTGTATCCAGTTTTGTCTAATATGCCAATTTTTCAAAGCAAATTTTCTTAATATAATGTATTTTTTTCTGTTCTTTTCACTAGCATATGCATTTTTATGCACACTTTCTCCTAATTTATGCATTTTTGTAAACATTGCGTGGTTGGAGAATTACATCACAACATTTGGATAAATGCAAATTTCAAAGGATGCCTATGTTTCAATTGTTTGATGATGATAATTTATACCAAAAGGTCCCCAAGCAACTTACACAATTAAAACAAAAACAATAAAAACACACGATAAAAACATATCAATAAACAACAACAAAACAATAGCAATAGCACCCCGCAGCCACAGGAAAGTTTGGCAGCATGTTAAAGCAAAACATCATCTCAATCTATCAAATGCCTGGGAGGAAAGGTACATCTTCATCTGGCACTGAAAAGATGACAATAAAGGTGCCAGGAGAACCTCACTGGGGAGCATATTCCACAGATGGGGAGCCACAACTGAAAAGACTGTCTCCCTTGTCACCACCCTCCGAGCCTCCCTCAGAGGAGAGACCTGAAGGACCTTAGAGGAAGATCTAAGGGTTTGGGCAGGTTCATAATGGGAGAGGCATTCCAAAAGATATTGGGGCCCTGAGCTGTAAAGAGCTTTATAGGTCAAAACCAGCACTTTGAATTGGGCTTGGAAGCATACAGGCAGCCAGTGCAAGTGGAACAGGAAAGGTCTTATATGCTTTGATAGCCTTGAACCCATCTACAATTGGGCAGCTGCATTCTGCACTAACTGAAGCTTCTGAACCATTTTCAAATGTTGCCCCACATAAAGCATATTGAAATAATCCAACCTTGAGGTTACAAGAGCATAGCTTACTGTAACCAGGTTATCTCTGTCCATAAAGGGTCACAGTTGGGCCACCAGCCTAAGCTGATGGAAGGCACTCCATGCCACTGAGGCCACCTGTTTCTCAAGCGACAGCAGTGGATCCAGACAAAACCCCAACTATGAACCCCCTCCTTCAGAGGGAGTGTGACCCCATCTTGAGCAGGCCCCACACCAGTCAGTTGGTCAGAGGAACCACCCACCAATAGCATCTCACTCTTGTCTGGATTAAGCTTCAGTTTATTGGGCCGCATCCAGTCCATTATCACAACCAAGCACTGATTCAGCACATCCAGTGCCTCACCTACAGAAGATGAAAAGGAGAAACAGAGCAGCATACTAATGACAACACAATCCAAAACTCCATATGACCCCATTCATCGGTTTCATGTAGATGTTAAACAACATGGACACAGAACCTCATATTGTTTTCAAAAGTACAAATTAGGTAGATTTGTCTTTAAATGTGAATGGAATCAAATTTCTCTCTCATCCTAGCTGCTGCCTTCACTCCTGAGTGCCAGGTGGCAGCTGGGGAGCATCAGGGATCAAGACAGGGCTTGGTCTGTGATTGGATAGGTCATTGTGGAGCTTGGGTGACACATTTTGAACTGAGTCTCTGCAGGCTGCCTTGGGACTTTTGTGTGTTCTTTCAGGTCCTCCATTGTACTGGGGTGCTCTGTGATGTCCCACGACTGTTCCAGGCTCTCGGTCGCATGAAGGAGGTCAGTCAAACCAGCCAGGAACCTTCTCTACACCTTCCCCATAGACTACCTGAAAACAGCTGAGGATCCTAGTGAATTATTGAATAAACCTTTTTTTTGTTCTGCAAACTAAAGCACAACTCATATTTTAATCCGCATAGCCTTGCCTTTTTAATGTGATAGATGTGTTGCTTTTATGAACAAAGATCTGTAGAGTCACGTGTAATGTCTGTAGAGGACAATAAGCACTTTACATCAATTTCTTATTACTGACTATAGGTCAGGGCTTTGTCAGGCTATTCAATAATCCAGCACTGTCGAAACATCCCCAATTGTCATTGTAACAAAACAATTAATCAAGTGGAGGGCCAAGTAACAATATTTTTAAATGTTCTGCAAACTTTTTGCGGAAGACCAGAATGAAGCTTGGAGACTACCATTTGAGAACTTCTGCTCTATAACAATCATTCACAGCGTGTCAGGCTTCTGGTTTGAGCAACTAGGAGATCTGCTATTGTTGGCCACTGAAAGCTTCTGATGGATCAATGCCATGAAATTCATGACCATATATTTATCTAGCAATAGCAATTTTGTATTTAGAAGATATTGGATTTTTAATAGTTTTTAGAATATCTTTTCTTTCAGTTTGTATTGTTTATAATATCAGTTTTTTGTGGGTGATAAAGATGAGCTTTATTATAAAAAATGGCATGCTTGAGCCCAAAGTAATCATGCATAGAGTGAGTAATGAACGATAGCACGGCTTAACATTTGCTGTATTTGATATGATGCCGCAACAACAAAATTACTCATGTGCCAAGTTTCCCCTCTTGCAAAATTAATCTGTGGAAAAGATGGCAAATGCTGGCATTCCTAAAAGTGATAGCTTAGGGTTTTATAACTTGTTTACTGTGCTGCTGTGATTCAGTGCCCACAATATGCAACTCATCATTTGTGCTTAACAATAATTAACCATTGTATTTTCTGGAGGAATAAATGATGCAGTGTGTAGCAACTTCCTCAGAAACAGTTTCTATTACTTGTCCTCATGTTCCACCTATTAATTTTTCAGTCCAGTTATTGACTCTACCTGCTTCCCTCCATGTAGATAAACGAGTTCATTCTACAGCATTGTGTATTGTGTGGTGATGCCCACCCCAAGTCCAAATACCAATTTGCTTTTAATTTACATTGCATTACAAAAATACCAGGCTAAGCCCCAAGAAACATTTCAAGATGTGTTTTTCCAAACAATGTCAAACAGATAATGAAACTGGGCAACAATTCCTGTAGACAGTTGATTTCAGTTTACAATGATGACAATATTGTGTTAGCTCTTCTGTTGCTGCTTGGAAGAAGGTCTGTGAACAGGGTACACAAAAAGTAAAGGTAGCCATTAGTGGTGGATTTGTCCTGCTTTTGTTTGTTCAGAGATGCTTCTCCAAAGCTACCACATTATTGCTGTTTGGAGGGGCTATAATGTGACTAAAGCAGGACAAAAATAAATCAGAACTTTTTGATATAAAGAGTTGTGGGATTTCAGGAGGACATTATTGGATATACACTAACTGAAAATGAAGCAGTGTAGGAGGGAAGATACAGAAGGGCTTTACAAAGGAATGAAAACAATTCCAATAGAGCGCTGCTATAACTGGTATTGCATAGAATTAACTGAATTCGTAAACACATCTAGTCAGTGTTAAATTTATATATCTACAGTAGGGATGAAAGCACCTGTCCATTTTGATTTTCTCAGTTTCTCATTTTTTCTGATTTCAAATTCTCCACATTTCTGCAGCAATTTGCAGATTTTCAAATAAAAAGCTCTCATGAAAATTGTTCAGCATTTTAGTGTGAATTTCTCCTAATGAAAACATTTTTGAATGCCGTTTGAGTAATGTACACATTTTGCAAGAAATTTCTCATAATACAAAGTATTTTATATGCCATTTTCATGAATATACTCATTTTTATACACACTTTCCCCTCATAAATGCTTTTTTGCAAATGTTGCTGGGTTGGAGAACTGCATCGCAAAATTCAGATAATTGCAAATTCCAAGGAATAACTGCGTTTCAGTTCTCATATTGTTTCAGAAAGTGCAAATTAGCTAGATTTGGCTTTAAATCTACAGCTTACCTGATATCACTTGTTCTAATAGCAAACTCAGATGGTGAGTTCCAGCAGAAATGGAACCAAATGGCTCTACTGAAAAACAAGAGGGAGGTATCAGCATGGTTGGGGAAACCCTGAGATTAAAAAGAAAAACCTTAAATAAAAACCTAAGCCCCCCATGCCCCCCAAGAACAGCCCAGTCAGTATGAAATACTATGTATCAGCTGGAAAAGAAAAAAGAGAAAGCACTCCTGTTAGGAGGCAGGATTACTATGGCCTAGAATCATAGATAGGATCATAGAATCCTAGAGTTGGAAGGGGCCTTGTAGGCCATCGAGTCCAACCCCCTGCTCACAGCAGGAAATCCACAGCTAGAGCATCTCGCGCAGATAGCTGTCCAGCCTCTGCTTGAAGACATCCAGTGAAGGGGATCCCACCACCTCCCTAGGCAGTCGGTTCCATTGCCGAACTGCCCTTACTGTCAAGAAGTTCCTTCTAATGTCCAATCTGAATCTACGCTCCTGCAACTTAAAACCATTAGACCTAGTCCTACCCTCTGGGGCAGCAGAGAACAAATCTGTACCCTCCTCTATGTGGCAGCCCTTCAGGTACTAAAAGAGTGTAATCATGTCGCCCCTCAGCCTTCTCTTCACCAGACTGAACATGCCAAATTCCTTCAACCTTTCCTCATAAGACTTGTTCTCCATACCGGCTATCATCCTCGTCGCCCTCTTCTGAACCCGCTCTAACTTGTCTATATCTTTCTTAAAATGAGGCGCCCAGAACTGAACGCAGTATTCCAGATGAGGCCTGACTAATGCAGAATAGAGTGGGACTATTACTTCCCTCGACCTGGAAACTATAGCTCTGTTTATGCAGCCCAAAACTATGTTTGCCTTTTTTGCCGCAGCATCACACTGCTGGGTCATGTTCAACTTGCGATCCACTACAATTCCAAGGTCCTTCTCACACGCACTACTGCTAAGCTGGGTATTTCCCATCCTGTACCCGTGCATTTTGTTTTTGTGGCCTAAATGCAGAATCTTGCATTTGTCTTTATTGAATGTCATTTTATTAATTTCAGCCCAATTTTCTAGTCTATCCAGGTCCCTTTGGATTTTATTCCTGTCTTCCATTGTGTTAGCTATCCCTCCCAGTTTTGTATCATCCGCAAACTTCATAAGGCTTCCCTCCACCCTGTCATCTAAGTCATTGATAAAAATGTTGAAGAGTATCGGCCCCAGGACAGAACCCTGTGGCACTCCACTCAAAACCTCCTTCCAGTCCGAAGCAGAGCCACCGACGACCACTCTTTGAGTACAGTTGTCCAACCAGTTGTGAATCCACCTGACAGTATTTCCATGTAGTCTGCATTTGACGAGTTTGCTAATCAAAAGGTCGTGGGGGACTTTGTCAGACTCTTTGCTGAAATCTAGATAGATGACATCTACAGCATTTCCACCATCTACTAGGCTAGTGACCCGATCAAAAAAAGAGATGAGATTAGTTTGACAGGATTTTTTCTTGACAAACCCATGCTGGCTCCTACTAATCACAGCATTGTCATCTAGATAGTTGCCAATGGACTCTTTTATTATCCGTTCTAATATCTTTCCCGGTATTGAAGTCAGGCTGACCGGCCTGTAATTCCCCGGATCTTCTTTTTTACCCTTTTTAAAGAGCGGGACGTTTGCCCATCTCCAATCCTCCGGCACCTCTCCTGTTCTCCAGGATTTCTCAAAGATGATGGCAAGAGGTTCCGAGAGTACATCCGCAAGTTCCTTCAATACTCGGGGATGCAGTTCATCAGGCCCAGGAGATTTGAACTCATTTAGGTTAACTAGGTATTTCCTGACAATCTCCTTATCAATCTCGAACTGCAATCCCGACCCGTTACTGAGATTGCTACCAATGCAAGGTTGCACACTGTTCCCTTTTTGGGAGAAAACAGAGGCAAAATAGGTGTTGAGCAGTTCTGCCTTTTCCTTGTTATCTGTCAACATTTTGCCATCCTCATTGAGCAGCAGTCCCACCATTTCCTTGGTCTTTCTCTTGCTTCGAACATATCTGAAAAACCCCTTTTTGTTGTTCCTCACTTCCCTCGCCAGCCTCAGCTCATTCTGGGTTTTAGCTTTCCTTACGCTATTCCTGCAAGCCCGAGCTGCTCGTCGGTACTCTTCCTTGGTGATGCGTCCTTCCTTCCATTCTTTATACATGCTCTTTTTTACTTTTACCTCCTCCACCAGTCTTCCATGTAGCCACATTGGCTTTTTCCGATGTCTTCCATTTTTCTTTCTCTTTGGAATTGTTTGCGATTGCGCTTTTTGTAGTGCGTTCTTCATGAACTCCCATGCTTCTTGGGCTCCTTTTTTCTTTAGTCTATTTAGCCACGGGATCCTACCCATCTTTTCCCTGAGCTTGCTAAAAATCGGCTTTCCTGAAATCCATGTGCCTTCACACCATACATTTATTCCACTATTATTCCACTTTAAACTTTCAGTGCTTCCCCCCAAAGAATCCTGGGAAATGTAGTTTGTGAAGGGTGCAGAGCAGCCTTTCCCAACCAGTGTGCCTCCAGATGTTGTTGGACCACAACTCCCATCAGCCTCAGCCAGCATTGCCAATGGTCAGGAAAGAAGGGAATTGTGGTCCAACAACATCTGGAGGCACACTGGTTGGGAAAGACTGGTGCAGAGAGTTGTCAGGAGACAGCTAATCACCACATAGAGCTACAATTCTTCAGAACTTGGAAGTAATTAGTTTGGAAAAATGAATTACTTGTAATTTATTACTTTTTTGAGGAATGAGTGGGTAATTTCTTTACATTTTGATTGTAATGGAACAAAGAGTAATTTTATTACTTTTGAGGTGTAATTGTAATGTCTCCAGCATTACTTTTGTGTGTTACTGGGGTGTGTGTGCAGGGGAAGTCTTCTGCTCCTCTGATTTGTGGATGAAAATCATGTGCCTCCAACTGGGCTTCTGTGCAGCATTGCTCTTCCCTCGTGCTCTGTGGGTGTTTAGGGGATGACGAGGGAGGAGGTGGAGAGTGAGACGGAGTGGGGTGGAGAAAACAATTCTTAAAAAATGGATGGTGGTGGAGAAGAATGGAGTGGAGGGAGAAAGGAGCTGGAGGGCAAGGATGTGTATGAAGGAGGAGAAGGAGGCAGCAGTGGAATGGAGATAAAGAACTGTGGAGATAAGAGACATGTGTTTGTGTGTGTGTGTGAATACTGCATTTGCACTTGGCCTGTGAAGCAGCCTCCGCTGTCCTCCCTGGCTACTTTGCTGCATTTGCAGTGTTTTAACTTTTTTGCACCCCAGGGGAAAATGTGTGCTTGGGTGGGTCTGCCTTAGTTGGTGGCAGGGCAGGGTCCGGAGGTGGTTGAGTGAGAGAGGCGACACTTGCTGGCTGAGAGAGTGGGGGGGGTTGCACTTGGTTTGGTGCATGAATCTCTGATAGGTGGTCTCTGTCTCCCCCCTCCCTTACCAATGGAGAGACCACTACTGCTGCCTTGCGGATTAAAATTTTTATTCTACTACCCTCTTTGTTTGTGTGTGTTTACTTTTAATGTTGTTTTAGGCATGCAGTAGCCAAGGCCAGCACCTTATAGGCACTCTAGTTTTTTTTAAAAAAGTGACTTAACTATAATTGTAGTGAATACTTTTGAGTAATGGTAAAGTAATCAATTCCTTTCAGACCAATTGTAATTGTAATGGTAATTTATTCCTTTTTGGGGCCATGTAACAGTAATTGTAATTTATTTCTTTTTAAAAGTAATCTTCCAAGCTCTGCAATTCTTAGAGTTCTCTGTGAAGAGGGACTGACTGTTAAGCCACTCCAGCAATTGTAGCCCTGTGAAGAGAACAGGAGTCTCCTAGCAACTCTCAGCACCCTTCACAAAGGGGAAGTCATGACTGTTTAAAGTGGAATAATAGTGGAATAATGTATTATGTGAATGTGGTCTGCAACATTTTGTCGCAAGTTCCACTTGGAAACTACTAATTACTGATGTCATCTATTATTAGTACATTAAGTTCCTAATGCTTTATATTTCCAAAGAAGTAGGCACACTAGTCTTTTACAGTAAAAATAATAAAGTCTTGTTAAGACTAACTGATTTATTAAGCCGGAATGAACGCGTTAGTATTTAAGGTGCTGCAAATTAATATTTGTTAAAATTTTCTAATCACCGTACATGTATTAAAAGATACAATCCCTGTTAACAGGCTCACCATATAATGGCTGTGATACAAAGGGAAAAAGGAGCAGGGAGGGAAGAGGAAACAAGTGCTGGAGCAGCTGCTCATTCACTGGGGCAAGGTGGATCTCCCCCTTGATAACCATGAAATAATGAATCAACAAGCTATACTAGTAGTTATACAGCTACAAGAGCAGCTATATACTATAGCCAGCATGGATTTTTCATATTCCACCATGTTAAATTGAAAATACCCCCCATGCTGCTTCCCATAAGCTCATTTCAAAACAAAATCTTACAAAACTTAAAGTCCTGAACTCAGAAACACTTGCTTAACAACCATATAGGTTTTCATGGTGGTACACAAAACACTCTGAGAGAATCCAGAGTTTAAAGTCGAGAAACAAGAGTAAAAAAAATACAGATATGTATGGGACTTTTTACTGTCAAAGGTCTCATAATTTGTTGAAATTCATTAAAAATCAGCCATGTTCACAGTGTACCTGTAATCCTGTTAATGACCTTGTCTCATACTCTTACCCTAATCTGCAGTTTAAAAGTTAAAAAAATAAATGACTGATTTTAATTAATTTAAGAAAATTAACATTGGAGTCTATGATAGCGCAGGCAAGCTCAGTAAGGATCAACTGTTAGTGTTCTAAAACCAGACTAACAGCTGTTTGGCTTGGCTAATCAGCGTCAACTTTGGGTTACATTTGGGTGGGGACTACAGGTGTCTGCTGTAGAATAAAAAGGTGGGGGAAGCTCCAAAAGATAATGATACTGTTAACAATGTTTTCCTTTTGGAAAGGAAAGGAAAAGGGTTATCCCTCTGCCCAGTGCTCATCCATCCTATCTTCTCCCCTCCATCCCCTCCCCCTCTCCTCTCCTCCCCCTCCCTGTGATCAGTTTCACCTATCCTAAGCATGATTACAGGGGAGTAAATCCCATTGAACTCAATAAGCACACAAATGACCAATTCATTTTCAGCAAACTTGCACAGGATCCCATTTCTTACCTCCCAGATTAAAAAGCAGAGAAATTCACTAATAGGCAAAAAACCCTTGCGGTTTAAGAATGTACCTATACTCAACAGATATTTCTATCAAACTTTTAAAAGCAGGAAAATTGGGCAGGTATAGTGAATACACCAGGGGAGCAAGAGATATGACCTCTCTAAGATATTATACTGGCCTACCAATGTGTAAAAATGCAAACACAATTTGGGTTGATCTTTCACAGTCTATCCATTTCCTGTGTAGCTTGGAAGAATTTGGTGACATGTGCCTCTGAGCATGTGGTGCGTGGTGGCAATACCTGCAATCAGCCCAATAACAGAAATAAGACATGTGCTGTGCAATTAGGACTGCATTTCCAAAGATTGTATGTTGGTGTTTTACTATTGTTCTTCTTTCCTGTGTTACTATTGTCTCTACAGAGAATCTAACCTAGAAAATTATATTTCACTAATTATCCTAGAAATCTGTGTCAAATGTATTTTTATTATTTTCAAAACCTTTTTATTGGTGAGTGTCATATGATGGTGAAGACAGCCTTTTGTGTTTCAAACTGGAGGTTATATTCTATTTCTGTTTTGGGTGCATTAACAGTTGAATCTAAAACTGCAGCTTTGATGTAAAATCAGACTGATGACAATATGTTGCTACTTAAGCATCAAATCTAGCTGTTGGAAAAAACAAACTTGGCCTGTCCAATATGCATGTGTTCAGCCTGCTATGCTTAAACCACTCAAGGAAGGGTGGGCATGGTTAATTAAAAACATGGAGCACACTGGAAATTTGCTAGAATATATGTCACCTTCCACTGTTTTATCTTTGCAAACTGAGACACTCCTCATGTCCATTGGAGACTATTCTGCAGAATAGTCAGTGTCATTATTCCACAATTATTTTTGGAGTTTTTTAGTGTAAATTATGTGAAGTGTTGCTGTACTTCACATATTCACAGAAACAGAAGCAAAAGAAAATTATCTACCATAGGAAACTTGCAAACATATTTAAAGTGAACGTTTGAACTATATCACTTTTTGTAATATTGTTGCTTCCTACCTGCTAAAACAAGATTGGCAAAGAACATGTCTTGTTTTGTTTGTTTATTAGATTTATATCCTGCACTTCCTCTCAGTAGGAGCCCAGGGCAGCTAGATCTGTGAGCTGATTGCAGTGGATTGGACTGTGAAAGAGCAACCCAAATTGTGTTTGTATTTTTACAAATTTGTAGGGCAATACAGTATCTCGGAGAGGAGGTCAGATCTCCTGCTCCCCTGCTGCATTCACTATAGCTGCCCAATTTCCCTGCTTTTTAAAGTTTGATAGAAATATCTGTTGGCTATAGGTACATTCTTAAATTGCAAGAGGTTTTTTTTGCCTATTAGTGAATATATTCTATACAGATCTCATGCCATTACAACTCCTGGTTAAAAAGAAGAAGCTGACAGATATTAAATACTAGATCTATGCATGCTCCCTCCTGGCTGATTTAGGCCCAATCTATGTGGGATGATCTAGATTCAACCTGACCTGGATCCAGGCCCCAAACTGATTTGGGGGCCTTGCACAATCATGCAGTCAGGGGAGGGACAGGGAGGCATACACCTCCTTCTTCCCCCTCCCAACCATATAGTTAATCAGGATTTTAAACCCTGAGACCTGGGACAATGTGGAGCCAACCTGATCCAGGCCCTGAACTGATTTGGAGGCCTTGCACAGTCATGCAATCAGGAGGGTGGAAAAGGAAACGTTGCTCTCCGTCTCCCCCTCCTCTTCTCTCCTGACTATATGCTTAATCAGTGTTTTAAATCCTAATTAAACATGCAGTCAGGTGAGGGGAAAGAAGGAGAGACAGACAGGATGCCTAGACATCGCTTTCCCCTCCCCTCCCCTCACCACCAGACTGCCCCCCTCTTGACAGCCCTGGATCACTGCAGGTGGATCCAATCTGACCCAGGACAATCTGAGACTGCCTCAATCAAATCCGGCTGAATCCCACATCAAATCGGCCCAGTTTTGGATCCAATTTGTAGCAAGAGCTGGTGTATAGTCTATTAAATCCCAGAAATTGACAGAGACCATTGTCAGATATCAAATATAAAAAACCAACAACTATCAAATGTAAAATACTGGCAGATTCCAGACAGTTATAACATATCATATAACAACCTGTCAACTGCTATCAAATATCAGAGATCAAAATATACAACATCATTGGCAAAAAAAGTAAGTTGCCACTGTAGATCAGTCCAAAGGTCTATTTAGTCCACTGTTTCAAAGATCTATTTAGTCCACTGTTTAGTCCGCATAGCCACATGTCAGACACTGACATTGAAGAGATTTGATGTATATCCAGCTTAAGTAAGTATCCATGATAGAGGATTTAGGGAGGCAAATTAAGATAATTTGTTGGGGAGCAGACATAACAATCGGCCTATGGCACAGTTCTAGAATATCCCCAAATTCCAGATTGTAACACACTGACACGGTGTTGGCACAGACTGGATAATGGCACTTGGATTTTTAAAATGTCAGAGGGTTTTATGACTGAAACATCAATAACAGGAACACTGAACATAGGCAATAAATGAGATTTCCATGAAGATCTGCTAACACTGTTTAGCAAAGAAACCCCCCGAAGAATACTCACACAAAGATCAATGTGGTGTCAGCATTACAATTGCTTGAGGTTGCTGAGATAGACATCCTGACTGATGTTTTTAATTTTAAACTTCCAAATTTGAAGTTTTCTGCTCTTTTCCTATGAGGATAGCCTCTCTCTCTCTCTCTCTCTCTCTCTCTCTCTGTGTGTGTGTGTGCGTGTGTGTGCATGCGTGTGTGCGCACGTATGCATGCATATGTCTTTGACATCATTTTTCACTGGCCAACCTGAAATAATGAAATAATGACTACCATGTGAAACTCTTTGATCTCCTCCACAACAGAATTTGATGAGATTAATTTCTTAAACTTGAGTCATTGGCACAAGTGTAGAGGATGATTTGTGTCAGTACGAATACATCATGGCTTAGCTAGATGTCTTGTAATATTAATTAGCAAATGCAGATAGAAAACAGAAGAATGCCACCTTCTCAAAAGGGAGAGAAGCGTAGATACATCTAACACAATGATAGCAAGATTAAATCAAACTACAGCAATGCCAGTTTAAATAATTAAAATGTCTTGCTTTCCTTGTAAAACAAAATATTCATTTGTCTTCTCTCTCTGCATTGTTTTCTTTTGAATTTTAAGTTGGGGTGTCATGAGAGACATATGAACAATGAAAGCAGAATGACTGCTGATGAAGTTTCATCTCAGTCAAGGGGTTGGATCAGACATAAGAACACAAAAAGATCCCTGTGGCCCATCTAGTCCAGCATTCTCATCCCAGTGGTCAGCCAGATGCCTATGGGAAGCCCGCATGCAGGACTTGAGTGCAACAGCATCCCCACCTGTGATTCTCAGCGTTCAGAGGTATACTGCCTCAGAGAGTATAGGCAGAGCATAATCATCATGGCTAGTAGCCATTTATAGCTACATCCTCCATAAATGTGTCTAATTTTTTTTAAAGCCATTCAGGTTGGTGGAGATGATACCTCTCCCTGACTGGCCTGTGCACATAGAAGGCAGGAAGACTGCAGCTGCTCCTTCCAGCATCTGGCATGCCTGCCCCACCTCCAAAGTCCCGAGACATCCATTCGAGCTTATAATGTTTAGATATAGCAATCCAATGTGTATAAGCTGTATCTCTTGCTGTTCATTTTTGAGGGCTATATCCCAAAACTGACAGTGTGACTTGGACCTATGCATACTGGAGTGTGTGTATACAGGCTGTACTCGAACCAGTACCTATAGCTTTCCCCGCTTTGGACAGAAGTAGATGAAATTTGTAGGCATAGCAGCTCCTCCAAAGTGGATAAAGCCTGCCAAATTACAGGCAAAGATTCAGGGACTTTTATGCTAGACACCTTTGAGATATGATTTGTTTTTCAAAAAGGAAATGCCTTTTTTTAATTTGGGGGCAGAATTGGAGGAAATCTTCCCTTTTGGTCTTCCCTTTTGGTCTTCCCTTTTGAAGGCACAGACCTTGTCAAATTTCAGAAGATCAGCTACAGTGCATCAGTCTTCCTGCAAGGATAGCAATTACAATTTTAGGGTGGGTGAGTGAAAAGAAATAATTTAATCTGCCATGTTTGCGGGCAATTGGTCTGAACATTACCGACTTAAGAGAGGTTCCCCTGGGTAAGAAACTTGTGCCTGCGCAATGCTGACGTCCCTGCCACCTTGCCCCTCCGCCATCAGGTAAGTGCTACAACGTTGCTGTTGGGAGGCCAGGCGCTCAATGCCCACCTTCCACACTGACTGCTCCTGGGCACGATAACTGAGACATGATTATAGGGCTGAAGCCTCTAAACCAGGGGTGGGCAGAAGGTAGATCTCTGGTTGATTTGCAATAGAATGGCAAGTGTTTCTGGCTCCCAAATGCTTCAACAATAGCAACAACAAAATTATTCCCCCTCCCCGCAGTACAATCCCTGCAGAAATGAAGAAAACTAATCCGGAATAGACTTTTGTGTGAAAGGACAATGATCTCAATTCAGGTCTGGTACTCAAACAAAGATCCTTAAGCTCAGAATGTGATCAGATTCACTCTGTCCTTCTGTTTGAACTGTGTGTCTTTTGCCCCTGGCACTGGTTGGTAGATCTTGGAGTTTTTGTAAAACAACAACAAAAAACAAAGTTAGACCCAACAAGCCTGCCCGCCCATGCCCTGAACATCACTGCACACATGGAAAACAGAAGTCAGAAGTTGTACCACTGGGTGCATCCTCACCTGCAGAAATTGTACTGCCCTTTGGCCTCTTTTTTTTTTTTTTAAAGCTGGACAGTCTGTGTTGTGAGAAATGGCAGTAAAAGGGTGGGGGTGGGGCAGGTAAGCCAATACTGATTTAATTGCCATATCATGTGTGGATGCTCTGCAAAAAGTGAGTGGGCAAAGGATGATGATCCCACGCTAAATGCCTGGTGTGGAAACAGTCTTCCTGTTCTCCAAAAATTATCTGGTAGGCCTCAATTATTTTTGGATCATTTAGACAGAATTTGCCCACCCAGTGAGCTTCATCAAGGCCAAGCAAGGATTTGAACCCTGGTCTCCCAGGTCCCAGCCCAACATTCTAACCACTATACCACACTAACCACTATACCACACTGGGTAGTGTAATGGGGAATTCCTATGATGGGGAAAGGATCACTTGGCCGCATGAGGCTGTATCACCTGCTCCTGTGAGTGACCTCCTCTAACTTTCATCTGTATTTACCTGATGCTTAGAGAGACCATGATGCATTAACTTTCTCCCTTATGTCATTTTTATTACATTATCAATTCTATCTGGCTCATTCCTTCAGGAATCACACTTGGAGAAACCCACGGTGAATTTAAACATATCCATCAGTCCCTGTTTTATTTCTTGCTTATTGTGTTGGGGAAATCCAGCGTAGCCTTCCTCATCCTGGTGCCTTCTAGATGTTCTACAACTTCCATCAGCCCTAGCCACCATGGCTGTACTAGCCTGGGGCTGATGGGTAGTGCCATTCAAAACATCTGGAGGCATCAGGATGGAGAAGGCTGATCCAGGAATGTAGCTGCTGCTGTTCTTAGAAAGGGATTGTAGGAGTGTGCGTCGTCTGTGTGTACCTTGAATTATGAGATGAATTGGAGTGAACTGGAGAAGGTTTTCACATTTCCAAGTCAGATTGCACTGTTAACAAGGCATTTTGTTAACAAGGCATTGTTTTACAGTGGCTCCGTTCCTTCCTGGAGGAGCATACTTAGAAGGTGGTGATGGGCGATTCCTGTTCAACTCCTTGGCCGTTGGCCTGTGGGATCCCTCAGGGTTCAGTTTTATCCCCCATGCTATTTAACATCTACATGAAACCGCTGGGAGAGGTTGTCCAGGGGTTTGGGGTTCGGTGCCATCAGTATGCTGATGACACCCAACTCTATTTCTCCTTTCCACCTAATGCCAAGGAAGCTGTCTTGGTTCTAAACCAGTGCCTGGCATCAGTGACGGATTGGATGAGGGTGAACAAATCGAAGTTTAATCCAGACAAGACAGAGGTGCTGCTGGTCAGTTGTAAGGCAGATCAGGGAATAGGGATTCAGCCTGTGCTGAATGGGGTTACACTCCCCCTGAAGACACAGGTTCGCAGTTTGGGTGTGCTTCTGGACTCAGCCTTAAACCTGGAGGCTCAGGTGGCTATGGTAGCCAGGAGTGCTTTTGCCCAGTTAAGGCTAGTACGTCAACTGTGCCCGTTCCTTGAGACGCCTGATCTGGCTATGGCGATACATGCCTTAGTTACATCCCGTTTAGATTACTGTAACACACTCTATGTGGGGCTGCCTTTGAAGACTGTGCGGAAACTTCAACTGGTACAGCGAGCTGCAGCCAGAGTGCTAATGGGCTGGCTACAGGGATCATACATCTCCCCTGTTACAACAGCTCCACTGGTTGCCAGTTTGTTTCTGGGCACAATTCAAAGTGCTGATTTTGACCTACAAACCCCTATACGGCCTAGGTCCAGGCTATCTGTCAGACCGTATCTTCCGATATGAACCTGCCCAGGCCTTGAGATCCTCAGCAGAAGCCCTCCTCACAGTCCCAACACCCTCACAAGCACAACGGGTGGGGATGCGAGATAGGGCTTTTTCGGTGGCCGCCCCTAGGCTTTGGAACTCCCTTTCTAGGGAGATAAGAATGGCTCCCTCCTTGCTGGCTTTTCGTCGGCAGGTGAAGACTTTTTTATTCCAACGGGCTTTTGGAACAGAAGGTGCTTAGGACAGGGCCCTAAGAGGTATGCTGTATTGCTCATGGTTTTAATTGCACTATTTTAAAATTGTTTTTTTAAGTATTTTGAGTGTATGTTAATGTTTTAATATTGCAAATAGTTTAAGTTTAGATTAATGCAGATTTTTGTATGTTTTTCTCATATGTATCCATTTTTATCTGTAAGCCGCCCTGAGTTCCAATTTTGGAAAAAGGGCGGGGTAAAAATAAAGATAATAATGATAATAATTTTGAAAGCCAAGTTGACTGGAAAAATGGCCAGAGTTTGACAGAGGAGGGGGTTGGAGAGGTGGAGGAAATATTTCATTTTGACAGAGAGTCTACTTTTAATTGCAGTAAATTATTTTCTCAGCGCACTCCAATCACAGTGATTTGGGGAAGGAATTAAAAACTGTGGTTGTTTTTCATGTGGAGCTATGTCTTCCCTAACACAAAACAGCAGAATCATCTCCAATGCATCCCCCCAAAATCATGACCACCCCCTGGAATTCTAAATGTAATGGTGGATGGTTTGCCAATGACCTGTAATAACAATTCATAGACCTGGCCAGCGGCAGAGAAATGTTTCTGTGGACACTCTTGCATGGAAGGGCCTCAACAAAATAAGCCAGTTTTAGTAATTTACCAAATGGATGCATGTAAAAAGAAAAAAAGTATGGTATCTTAAAAGATTATAATATATTAAGAGCAGACCCATCGAAATCAGTGGATTTAATGACTCAAGAGGGAATTAAATCCACTGATTTCAATGGGTCTACTCTAACTAATGTTGGATACCTCCTTCTGCCTACAGAGTCAGAAAAGGAAAGGATACTGCCATTTTTTAAACTTATCAGTATTACTCCAGTGGAAAAACTGGATAATAAAGAGACATATACAACCAGATCTTTTTGCTGGGTTATATATGCATGAAAATGATGACCAAAAACAGAGCTTTAAGGCAAACGTAAATTACACAGATTAATTCTGATTCTTTTTTATGCATCCAGACCAAGAAGTGGATATTGCTCTGCTTTTTTCAATCCCTTTCTGCACCTGCTTGTGTGTGACATAGGCACAGAGACAATTTATGCTTAGTTTATTAGAACACAAATTGTAGTTGGACAAGGGACCAACAGGAATCAAATGGCTTGAAATTTCTGGGCCATCCAGCCCATCATGCAACAGGCCCCTGAAAACAGCCACAGTTGACAACTCCAATTAAAGTAATGCTGAGAGTCACTTAAGCCTTTCAAGAAAATCTCTTAAGGTCACCTTTACATTCGAAAGGGCTGTTTTCAGAAAAATAGGAAGTCCATTACCTTGTGACACCTGACTGATTGAAAATGCAAAGGGGGAGAAATTGCTCCAGTAACATTTTGATTGCTTTGGGGAAAAACTTTCACAGCAAAGAAATCATCGCTCACTCTGGAAGGTGTGAAACCCAGGCACAGGATCCCCCCAGTAATTATTTTCCATTGCAACTGTAGTGAGGTTTTAATATATGGATCATAATATTTCTAATTTGTTATAGTGGCTATAGTACACCATTAACTCTACCCACCCAACACAATGGATTGCATTCTTAAGGAACAGAACCAAGATGTAAGATATTTTTCCTATCTGTCAAGCATAAAAATACACTTTAAAAAATAATAACTTGGAGTTCTTCAGGAATTGTTTAACATGTATACAAACATTAAATCTCCAGGAATTAAACTTATACCACCTGACAGCAAAAATATTTCATGACACAACCTTTGCTGCTTTTAGTACAGAGAATTAGGGTTGCAATCCTATATCCAGTTACCTGGGCATCCCAGTGAATTCATCCTGAACACACATGGATAGAATTGCACTGTTGAAAAGTAGATGTAGAACATAGGTGTGTGTATATACTGGGCCTTGCATTTGAAATATGGAACTATATATTACCCAGTATACATATACAGTTCTGCTGCAAGTGACTTGCAACATTGTTAAAAACACAAGTAAATATATCATACAATGAAAACAAAACAATAGAACAGTAACACCCCCATACAGCCACAGGAAGCTTTGGCAGCTCACTAATTACAAACAGTATCTTCTTAGTCTTTCAAAAGCCTGGGAAAAAAGATAAGTCTTTACCTGGTGCCAAAAAGATGTCAATGAAGGTGACAGGCAGATCTCACTGGGGAGCACATTCCACAGATGGGGAGCCACAACTGAGAAGGGCCTCTCTGTTGTCATCACCCTCAGAGCCCAGTTCTCAGGAAATGATCTGTATGTACTCTACATCCTTAATTAATCCTTATGGTCAAGCATGGATTGTGTCTGGAAAATGTCCTTTCTGTGTATGCACTATAGGTTCTCCTGAGGAGCTTGGATTTAAGAGTGGATTGCCACAGCTTTCCCATAAAGATGGCATACCACGCAGTACTGGACACTATACACTGGTGCCAGTGGGAGTTTTTTAAAAAAACTATTGCTATTTGTTGCACCCTCACCTCATTTTTTTCAGAGTAATTGTGGGGTAGAGAAGGGTTACATCTCCTCTCCCCATGCATGGTGGTCCTGATCTAGATCAGATCCTTAAGCTTGGTTTATTTTTTTTCCATAAAAATCCTAATCTTGCTTCAAGTTACACACTGAAAGTAATGTTTTGTTAGGCCTGTCACGATCCTGGAATCTTCATGTCTCAAGTCATTCCCCCATGCCCAAATGTCAGCATACTGTATCCAGATCATTACAGTGGAGATGCGTGCAGACTAGGGATGGAAAGATCTGTCAATTTTGGTTCAGTTTCTCACTTTTCCAATCTTAAATTCAGTTCTCCCCATTTCTGCAGCAATTTGCATTTTTTTTAAAAAAAAATCCTCATGAAAATTCTCCACCATTTTAGGTGACTTCCGGGAAGGGTTGCTCTGCCTGTGCTGCCTCTGAGCCGAGCTCTTGTCTCAGAGGAAGCTTTTTCAGCTTCAAAATCAGTCAGAACGTCTTTTTTGACTGGTAAAGATTTTCTCCCGGTCAGGGAGAAACGTGAGATTAACCACAAAGCCTGTTTTTGTGGGGAGGACTGGATTTCATTTATTTATGAGAAAAGGTTCAAACTGCAATGTCGGACAGACTTTCATCAAGCACTAGCTGATTATAGCGATACGTTTATCTTTTCTTCAAAGAAAAAACGGATTTTAACAGGCAAACAAGCATCCTTCTTTCTATTTTCTTTTTTCACTTGGTTTAAATTGGTGCAGTTAAAAAAGAGATTTGTCAATGAATCAGCTGTGAAGAATTCCTAGGTGAGTTATGGCTTTTCTCATTCACTTACGAAATTAAGGAGGAAAGAAATCGAAAAAGCTTATCTTTGCTTTTATCGCAAAAAGCTGTCCTGGAGGTGCATTCTAAAGATACCAACGGAAGAGGGATTTCTATTTCGAGGAGGGGGAAAAAACTTTTTTTGGTCTATTTCATTTTGACGAATCTGCTTGTTCACGACGCCACTAATTGTCTTGATGTTGGGAACTAAGTTTGTTTTGTATTCCTGAACACATAGAGATAAGGCAGGCTGTACTGTCTACACTGATATCAGCAGCCTGGAATATTAACCCAATTGTGGCTGAAATAATTTTTGTTTCTGTGGTTTTAAGAATGGCAACCAGGAAAGTGATGGAGACCATGGAAGAAATTATGTTTCAGAAAATAATGGATGAGATTGAGATAACAAAACAAACCCTGAGACAGGGCAGACAGGAGATGAAAATTGAATTTAACAAAATGACACAGGAGCTTAAAGAAATAGGGGATTCTGTAAAAGAGGTGTTTGATGGGATTAGAGATGAAAAAAGAAAAATTAAAGGGAAGCCACAAGCCCTGGAGATTGGAACAAGTGTGAAATTGGAAAAAGATTTGGAGTTTATGGATCTTAGAAATAAAGTTTACTGTTTGGAATTCAAAGTTGTCTCTGAAGAAATTAATGAAGATTTTGGTGGTAAAGTTACCAATGCCTTGGATAATTTTCTGGACTGGAATGATGTGATGGAGTTTGACATTGAAAAAATCTATGGAGTTGGCTACAGATATGTGACAGTGGAGAAACTGTTAAGAGATGAACCAGTGCATTTTGTAAAAAAGAAGAACAGAGATATGACTTTGCAGCAATATTTCAGTAACATATTCAGAATTCTTGACTGGAATGATGTGATGGGGCTTGTCATAGAAAAAATCTATGGAATTAACTACAAATATGTGACAGAGCAGAGATGTACCCAGAACAAAGATGTGGCTTTACAACAATATTTCAGTAACATATTCAGAATTGATGGCAAGGACATATTTGTGATGGGGGAAATTCCCATCAGACTCTTGTTATATGACTATGGCTATGACAGCAAGATCATCATAAGATACTGATAATGGATGAATGGATACTGAAACCACTGGACTTAACATAATGGATGAATGGATACTGAAACCACTGGATTTAACAGGACTATTGAAGACGGAAAATGGAATTAATATTGAAAATGGAAGAATGGTTATGGAAATTATTGGACTTAACAGATTTGACGAGATGGATTAATCGATATGTTTATTTGGACTATGGTTATGACAACAAGATTATTATGGGATACTGATAATGGAAGAATGGCTACTGAAATTACTGGACTTAACAGGATTATTGAAGATAGAAGATGAAATTAATATAGATAATGGAAGAATGGCTATTGAAATTATTGGGCCTAACAGATTTGAATCAGATGGATTAAGCCACATGTTTATTTGGAGAAAAATTGAAAGATATATCTCTCAAGGAATTGAAACCTCTCTTTGACTTTTTGTAGAAAGAATAAAATAATGTTTATGAGATTTGATGATTAATTAAGATAACTACTGGAGGAAAGTGATTCTATAATATAATTTTAGAGATAGGATTGTTATATATTGTAGACTTATAATTGATCTGCGACAAATCGGAAGTCAACATTTTATTTTGTTGTTTGATTGTTTTTGTCTTGTTTTGTTTTTTGTTTTTGAAAATTTGAATAAAAATTAATGAAAAAAAAAGAAAGAAAATTCTCCACCATTTTAGTGCAAATTTCTCCAAATAAACAGTTTTGTAGGCAGTTTTGACAGGTACACATTTTTGCAAGCCATTTCTCATCATATCATGCCTTTTTGCATGCTATTTTCACTCATATATTCATTTTTATGCACACTTTCCCCTAATATATGCATTTTTGTAAATATAGTTTAGTTAGCAAACTGCATCCCAAAATTCTAATAAATGCAAATTTCAAAGGATGGCTGTGTTTCGGTTCTCATATTGTTTCGGAGAGTGCAGATTTGATAAATTCTGCTTGAAATGTGAACTGAATTGAAATTCTCACCCATCCCTTGTGCATAATAACCCCTTATGGTTAGCTGAAATATGCATCAGTTTATCTGCATGGCAGGTATAGATGGTTCCTGATTGCAGAGGACTTCAAAGGAGTGCTTATAAAAAGAGCTTTCCCCCACTGAGCAGCTTCCGCAATGAAACACACTTCACAAGTTTAATGTCTTTGAATTTGCATGAGCTTCAAATACAGGGGATTCAAGTTTATAAAGCTGTTGTATATGTACATTTAAAAAAAACTCAAGTAAGTCTTGCTTCACTTTAATGCTTCTAGGCCAACGGTTCCCAAATCTTTTCCTCTCCATGATCCACTTGAAAATTGCTGACGGTCTTGGTGGACCAGTTAATGATTTTTCTGCCTGGTGTAGCAATTGTAAAGTGCTGTGTTAGGGGCTGCATGATTTTTAATTGGACATGCTGTGGACCACTTGAATGAAGGTTGTGGACCACAGTTTGAGAACCCCTGTTCTATGCACAGGGGTGGGGCAAAGGGAGGGCTTGCAAGAGCCTGCAAAGGAAAACCTCCCAATGGATTGTGTCCCACGTCTTTAGGGTATGAAGGGCTGTTGACTAATGGGAAAAGTAAATTAGGGGCTGTAACTGATGGTGACTAGAATCAGAGGCCATGATGATAGAGAAAAAGGCAGTGGTGGAGACTGCAGCATTGCAAGACTGTATAGCACTTTCTCTCTCTGTACCACCTCACCACAATCCTCTCTCTCTGCCACCCCAGCTCCATCTGCACTATACATTTCAAGCCGCTTTAAACCATCATGGCTTTCCCCAAAGAATCCTGGGAACTGTACTCCTTTCAGGATGCTGAGAGTTGGTAGGAGACCTCTATTCCCCTTGAAGAGGTACAGTTCCAAGATGGTTTCACAATCAATCCCTCTTCCCAGGGAGCTCTGGGAACTGTAGCTCTATGAGGGGAATTGGGGTCTCCTAACAACTCTTAGCACCCTCAACAAACTACACTCCCTAGGGTTCTTTTGGGGAAATGTAAGGTGCACATGGGCCCCCCCATATCTCTGCAGGTCACATGGAAGTATTGTTGAGGACCGCAGATTCCCCACTCCAGATTTCAGGTATGTGCAGGCCTGGAACACAAAAAGTGTTCACTCTTGGGGTGTGTACCAAGGCACTGATAAAAACAACCTACTGCTTACTCAAGTAGCCAACAGATAAAAAAGAGCTTGAGAAGATGAACACACACAACACAACAATCCTATGAATGTAGATTTATATCAATTGATAATCATTTTCACATTGTTGTGGCACTTTTGGAATAACTGCATGGATGCCATTATTGAGCTGGCACCCAGAGATGAAGGATGAGGGAGGAAAAGAAGAAGAAGAAGGAGAGAACAGATATGCTGGAAAAGAGTAATTTCAATTGCACTGAGAGGTGAAGGCAAGAAAACAAAAGCAGACTTTGTTATACTGCTCAATGCAATTCATTTCCTCTGTGCCATGGATGGAAAAATAATGTGAGTTCGGAACAGTCACTTCAGAACAAGGCTTTAATTTCCTTTAGACATATGTGTTTGTGGGTTTTTTTTAATGCTCGACTCTTGGATCAGGTCCAATTTAATTTCAGAGATAAAAAGGATGGATTCAATATAGTTGTTTGTAATCCAGATCAGCATCTAAATGCAAGACTGATTTGTTTGCTTTTTTAAAATATGGAAAAGAAATTTGCTAGAGATTCACTAGGAAGTAAGATGAGTCGAAATATCAGGGATGGGGAACTGGTGGCCCTTCACATGTGATTGGACTCCAACTCCTATCAGCCTGAGCCAGCATGGCTAATGGCCAGGAAATGCTAGACAGGGCCAAGAGTTCCTAATCTTTGATGTAGAAGAATAGTTGTGATGCAGACGTAGGATGTGGCCCCCACCAGCTACAGGGAATAAATACAACGGACAATGTTTATGGGTTGAAATGGGGCACAACTTTATTAGTTTACAGCAAGTAAGTGGGGTTGGCGTGGCAGTAGGGCAAGGATTCGATTTCATTCCAGCAGTCCTTGCTATAGAAATATTTGTCCCCAGCTAGCTAGCTGGGTTGCCACCCTTGGGTGTTGGCCAGCGTTTGACCCCATTGTGGTGCAGACCCCCTGAGATCCTGCTGGGCATCCAGTGAGGGTGTGTGTGTGATGGAGAAGGCCTGGCCCCTCCTGAGCTAAGGACATAGCCCATGCGTATCACCACTACACCCCTTATGGGGGTCCCTCTTATGTTTGCTCCTGCCGAATGCCATTTTCGCCTTAAGTTGTGACAGAAAAAACATACACCTAACAACTGATGAAGCGTAAAAAGAGAAAGGAGGAAGAACTCAACTGGGGGGGGCAATTTTGATTGAGAGCAAAAATTCCTATCCTGCCTTGTCAACCAGCGACCCAAACAGCTCAGTGATGCACTAAAACTGAGGGAGAGAGGGAGGGAAGGGAAGCTGTTAATCACAATGGGCCTGACTAGGCCTGGGCGGTGGCCTTAAGGCATGGCCCCACCCTGCCCCCTTGTCCGAGCTCCCATGGAATTGCCCTAGAACATGCTCCATCCCATGAGAGCTCAATCGTTGGTAGAGAGAAGTTCCCTCCCATTGCTGCCTGGGGCTGCTGCACCACCCCACAATAGCGCCATGCACTGAATTGTGCAGTGCTAAGATTTCTCAGGTTCTGGGGCAGGCAGGCATCCCCAAGAAGACAGAGACATAATGGATTGTATCCAGCTAGGTTTTACTCAGAATACACCTATTGAAATTAATGGACGTAAGTTAGTCATACCATTTCAATGGGTCTGTTCTGAGTATGACTAATGTTGGAAGCAACCCTTCTCTCCTCTCACCTCTTCTGATATATGGGCCGGGGGAAAAGAGATTGGATGCTATCTGTTGTGTCCCAGGTTAGGGGGGTGGTGGCTTGGAGGAGGGGGACACTGACTTTGAGGACTGGGTTGATGAGCTGAGGGAGGAGAGCATGTGGCATGCTCAGTCACCTGCCCCCCCATGGATGTGCGGTGTGAGCTGTCAGAGACTGCTACTATGGACACAGACCCCTCGCCTGCATCTGAGGTGCTGCCTTCTCAGCTTGCTGATCCCCAGCCGGGTGCCCAGCAACTTCCCATGCCAGAACAGACTGCTAGCCCCCACCAGTCAGAGGGGGAAGCCAAGATCCAATTCCCTTTGCTGCATTCTTGAAGGCTTCTGAGGCGCAAAGAGCAACGATCAGGGTTAAGGAGGAGCCAGAGACTTCACACGAAAATCAAGCCTTCTTAAGGAGGTGCACGGGGGTGTGTGTGTCTTTGCTGCATCAACGTCTGTGGCTATGAAGACATGCTTAGTCAGAGTTAGTAAGGGAAATTAGTTCCTAGAAAGCAGTTAGGTGAATGAGTTGAAAAGCTTTTGAAGTTGCTGTAACCTTAATAAAAAGAGAAAAGCTCACAGAACCGAGCAAGTGCGCCTGGATTTCTTGGCTGCAGGCAGGACACTATCTTGGAATGGATGTGTTGTTTTTTATGGTATATTTCAGGGGCTGAAGTATTTTATAGCATAATGTTTCATGTAGGGACATTTTTTATTTAGTTCACATTTAAAGGTGAATGTACCTGATTTGCACTTTCTGAAACAAACACAGCCATCCTTTGAAATCTGCACTTCTCTGAATTTTGCAATACAGTTCTCCAGCCAAGTAATGTATACAAAAGTGCATATACTAGTAGTGCCAAGTGTGCATAAAAATGTAAATATTTGTGAAAATAACATACATATTATATGTGTAATATTAGGGAAATATAGCATTATATTAGGGAAAATGTAATTATTTGGGAAAATATGCTTTGTAAAATGTGCATGTCAAGAATAGCTAACGTTGGTCAAGCTAAAATGGATCAGAGAGAATTCTGGGGTCCCTGTGGATCCCTGGGATGCCCTATTGAGGGAGATCCGCAGCTCAGTGCCAGACAGGTAATTTACAAATGTCAAGAAGATGCAACTAAACCTTAGCTGTTATCACTTATCTGCTTCCTGAGATCAAAAGTCAGGAAGAGGGGGTGTTGTAGATCAAGACCCCTGGGTGGGGCTAGTAGTAGTAGTAGTAGTTTATTACAGTCAAAGACCAGACTAAATACACTCAGGGTCAAATCAGATCAGGACCCCTGGGTGGGGTGGGGCTGTCTAGCCCCCTTATCTTCAAATGAGTTGATCACAGGCAGGGGCAGAATATGTCTAATTGCCCCCCCGGTTGACTGGGAAACTCCATAAAAATGAAAGATGCTCCTTCAGTTTTTGTTCCCTATTTCCATCTACCTTGGCTCGCCTGAAGTTTGACAGGGAAAAGCCATTTGGGGACCCAGGCTGTTCTACTGTGAGTATAGGATCTTAGCTTAGCAAGCTCTTTGTTATGTTTTGGTCTGTACTGAATCTCTCACTTTTGTTATGCCAATGTATCTCGTGTAGCCCGGCTGAGAGTGATTAGCTTTAAGGAAACAATTGCTGCTCTCTTTTTGTGTATACCTTTCTTTTTTTAAAAATAAACTACTGTTTTATAAATGGTGTGTATTGGCTTGAAACTAATGATTCTAAATCCAGTCCTTGATAGCTGAACGCTACTGATTACTGTTGATTAATGTGGGTTAATACCCTTAGAGCTCATGTAGCTCTCTGAGATCCCCATTCTCAGAGAATGGACCTAGAAAGAGGGGTGGTGGCAGTTCTACCATAGATTTAATCCTGAAGGAGGGTTAGTTTGCCTGAGAAGCAGAGACCCAAAGGGTTGGGACTGTTCTTGGAAGCAAAGAACCCCCCTTGGGGTGCTGAGGGCAAGGGACCGCAGGGGGACAATTCTTTGACAGTGAATATTATGCAAAATTGCATCAAATGTTCTATTAGGAGAAATTTGCACTAAAATGCCGATGAATTTTCATGAGGACTCTTATTTATTTATTTATTTATTTATTTATTTATTTACTTACTTACTTACTTACTTAAAGGTAAAGGTGTCCCCGCACTTATAGTGCGAGTTATTTCCGACTCTTAGGGTGACGTCTTGCGACGTTTACAAGGCATACTGTATATATGGGGTGGGTTTGCCAGTTCCTTCCCCGGCCTTTCTTTACCCCCCAGCGTATGCCGGGTACTTATCTACCGACCATGGATGGATGGAAGGCTGAGTGGACCTCAACCCCTTTTACCGGAGATTCAACTTCCTCCTTCCATTGGAATCGAACTCCGGCCGTAAGCAGAGCTTTGGCTGCATTACCATCAGAGCTTGGAAAAGTTACTTTTTTGAACTACAATTCCCATCAGCCCAATCCAGTGGCCATGCAGGCTGGGGCTGATGGGAGTTGTAGTTCAAAAAAGTAACTTTTCCAAGCTCTGATTACCACTGCTTACCACTCTGCGCCACGGAGGATCTTTACTTACTTACTTACTTATTTATGCAAGCAAGCTGATGGGGAAATTTAGAGAAGTGAATTTAAGACTGGAAAAAATGAGAAACAGTGAGAAACTGGAATAGACAGATTCACCCATTCCTAGCTTCATGCCCCAACTTTTAGGTTCAAGCAGCTTTAGTAAACACTGTTAGTTCTGATCAGATTTTAGTTTGAATTTATTTTGTTCTGGATCTCAAGCTTGTCATCCCAGTTCCTATTGTTATACTCATTCTAATTCTCCAATCATTGAGGTTTTGGGGGTGCTGTGCTACCTAGGTTTGGTCTCCTTTGCAATGAGGTCACCAGAGGTTTATAGTATTTTGTTGTACTTGCATTTATTCACAAATACACATCTTCAGCATAGGTGAAGGCCCACACTTAAACAGCCCAACAGTCTCCCCACCCGAATATTTCAGAACTCCAACTTTGGTATCTTATCATGCTCCCATCTGTCTCAGCCTGACTCTGACTGCAATTTCAGTTCCCCACCCACTTGTGCCTCTGGTCCTGCCCCCCCCAGGCATCCTACCTCTGGACATTTCCCCATGAGCCAATACTGCCCCTGGCCTGAAAAAGGTTCCCCACCACTGTAATAAAACAACAACAGTTAACCCAGCCACAAGCAGCATAAAATTACTAAACCGACCTAGGAGCCAATGAAACACAGACATACGCACATGCATATGCATGCATATGCCGGACAAGGGGGACATATATCCTAAAAGGGCATTCAGATACCACTGAAAGCCTGAGATAAGAGGACAGACTTCACCCAGCACCTAAAACACAGTCAGAAAGGTGCCAGTTGCACCTGTTTAGGCAGGGTGTTCCATAGTTTGGGTGCTACCATTGACAAGATTCTCTCTCTGGTAACCATCCAGAAGTCAGGGCAGCCAGAGAAGATCCTCTGATGAAGATCTGGAGAGAAGTCTTATTAAAACCACAAGAGCTCTGTCATCTTTTTCTTGAATTCTAACAAAATACCCTTCTAGTTGTGAATAAAAGCTGGTTTCTCTGTGCTTGTGCAACTGTTAAGACTGCCTTATTGGCTAACCCCTGAAGGATTACTTTGAGTCCTGACCTCTGCTTGCTTTTGATTAGTCACCCCTCATTTTAATTTTATTTCCATAATGTTCTCAGGAAAGTCATGGTTAAGTACATTTTTTCTGTTCAGTGTATATAGGCTGACTTTTAAGCAGTCTATTGAAGTTGATGGAACACGCCTAATGTGATTAATCCAGAGATGACAAAATTAATATACCTTTGTACATCTTCTTGTAAAGTTAAACGAAATGTCCTTCCACGTTCCCCTTTCCTGGAACCAATCCTGGTCAAAAGTATTCTCCACAAAGACCTTATCAATATTTTTCAATGTCCATGCAGAACCGACAATTAAGAAAATGAAATCAAAGCTAAGCAAATAAAATTGCCTTAAAACCAGATGCATTATTAATTTCTTGCATTTAATAAAAGATAAGGGACATTCCATGTCAGGTCTTGGGGTGTAGTAATTTAATAGAAAAGAATATAAATATTGGCTACTGCAGAGTAAGAGGCAAATGCAAACGAAACTTTCAGATTTAATTTAGGTCATGCAGTAAAATTGCTTAGATTTTCATAAGTTGAACTGAGCAGAATATTAATATTTCATGTTACATTGAATGGGGAAAGCTTTGCCTGTTGAATTTTCCGCTATATGTAGATATTCAAAGTCAGAGGAACCCTGACATAACAAAAAGCAAAGGTTGTCGGAGGCCTATCTCTGAGTTCACTTGACATCTGAATTATGTTAGGGGATTATCGGGCAAAGAGACTTCTCAACAATGATGCCCCAAATGTGGAATGCTTTCTCCGAGGAGGTTTGCATAGTGCTTTGATATTACTTTGGCACACGGTAGACAACTTTTTATTTTCTCATTCTTTTAAATTAGGTTTGATGTGTTTCATCTTGACTGATGTTTTATGTATTATATGTTTTGCTGCATGGGCCCTGCAATCCTATAGACCCTGAGAGACTATCCTAAGGGCCATGGGATCCATAGGATTTCCTTCTCTGAGGGTGGAGAGGGACATCCACTGTTGGAGAAGGAAATCCAATGTCATAAGCCTCCTCTGTGAAGCTGTGGAAAGGTCTGCAGCCAGTTTCTCTCTGATGTCTGAGAGGGCACAGAGGAGGCATTCTGGAGGTGTGATGGGAGAGGCTGTGGATGATCTACATGATCCAACCTCTCCTGTTTCCCCAGCACACCCCAGAATGGAACTGGCATCAATTATTTCCCTGTCATTGTTTCCAATGGGAGGAAAATCATAAAAGAAAGAAGAGTGGACCAGTGTAGCAACGGCAGGTGGTGGCAAATGAGGTCATTGCTATCCAAATGATAATTCTTCTCCTTCCATGAAATTTTCTTTCTGTCCCTAAATTTCTAGCATTGCAGTAACTTAAAACTTCAGTTTGAGATTCTAGAAATACAGTTTAAGCATCCAAAGAGAGGAGCAGGACAAAGTTACAATGGAATATGAACACAGCAAATACAAGAGTTAAAAGTGTGAATGAAGTAAACACAAATCTTGATGGATGGGGGAGGGAGTTGGCAAGCCTAAGGGTTTGTAACTGGAGGAAGGAAAGTTGGGAAGGGCAGTATGTTATGCACTGCAGAGCATCTCTCCCTCCCCTGTAGTGCTCAGCCAGCCTCTGTAGGTGATGGGTGTTATTAGTGCATTTGGTGGGTGTGCGTAGACTTTGGGGCCTAGTGAATTTAAACATTGTACAATGAAGGCTTTCCACACATGTACACTTTATACGCTGCAAGACTCACCTTTGATGTATCTACGGCTGTGTGTGAAAATGCATTCTCATCTTTTACACATGTGCTGACACCATACATGCATTCAGTGCTTCATCAGAGAAAAGCAAACTTAGTAATCCTGGCTTTTGAAAGTAACATATCTGAAGGAATTTCAAGTGAATAGTTTTTCTGCTAGTTTGCAAAGAAATCGCGGTGCATAAGACTTTATTAACAGTTCAGATCATTATGGTAGGCTGACTTACACAATCTACATTTACTTCCTAGTCACTGTTATTTAGTTTACACAATTATTTTGCATGTGGAAAATATTTTTATGTTAAATTGATTTGCTTTTTTGTAAACTCCACAAGTCATAATTCCTAATTAAAATGCATAAATTGGGGTTTATTTCTGTCATTACCAATGAAAACCTTTCCCCCCATAAACAACTTTTATAGTGATCGATGCCCCAACCCTTCTGCCCCTCCCAGTTTTGTCTTTGCCCACCCAATGAAAATTGTCTTGCTACACTCCTGGAGTGGATCTTGAAAAGGAGGGTGGGAGAGCTCAGGAGCACCACCTTATCCTGTCCTGCCCTACCAGCTCCTAAACATACTTACCTGGCAGTAAGTCACATTGAACTCAATATAGCTTGCTTCTGAGTTGATATGCTAGTAGATTTTTGTATGTTATTGCCTTATTTTATTGTGTCTCAGAGTTTAGACCATATGCACACTATACATTTAAGCACTATGACACCACTTTAACAGTGTTGCTTCCTCCCAAAGAATTCTGGGAACTATAGTTTGTGAAGGGTGCTGAGAGTTGTTAGGAGACCCCTGTTCCCCTCACAGAGCTACAATTCCCAGAGTGGTTTAACATCAATCCCTTTGAGCTCTCGCACTTCGAAACTGATGGCATAAGCTGAATGTACCGAATATACCTGGAAGTATTTATGAATGGCTGCAGGAAGTGCAAGATCAGAAATTAAATCTTGTGTGGTTGACTTGCACTTTCATTTTGGATAGTGTCAGCCATCCCACAACATGTACACTTTTCTTTGTGATGTTAGAGAGAAAAGTCTGTGCAATTGTCTAGCAGTGATACATCAGAGGAAACTGGGTATTCAACAAAAGTGCTTTCTGGCCTATGTGTGTTGGGATTAAGCTTCCCGCAGGTGGAGATGATGTCACAGTAGCAGATGAAGTGGTGGGGCAGTGTTACTCACCTGATGTCCCAAGAGCTGAGTTGCTGCGGCTTACCAGGAAGGATAGAGGGAGGGGCAATGCAGCAGGGTGGTCAGGATGGTGCACATGCACCAGCAGGAGCACTGGATTAGCTCATGATGCATTTGCATTGCACCAACATCCCTGACACCCTGATTCTTCCCCTCTCCTTTCCAGTAAGCAGCAACGACTCAGCTGTCGGGAGGTCAGGCCAGAAAAAAGAGGAGCCACATTTGCATAAAATTTGCACGCGCTAATTTAAATGGATAGTTGCAAATTTAGAAATAATAACTATAATTTAAACAGGAATGCAATGCATCTCACCATAGTGGTGAAGACTGCAAGCTCAGTCTGCTGCCAGGTGCTAATTGTTGATAATGGGCAACTTCAAGGCCCTTGCTCTAGTATAGACCAGATTTGGACTGGTCCGACTGGACAACTCTTCAGATAGAGAACTCCTTCAAATACAGGACTATAAAGCAGGCCACATGGCCACCCTACGAAGGAGGACATCTTTCAGATAACCTCCTGTCTAATGTCCAAAGAAAATGGAAATGGACTGCCTTCAAGTTGATCCCGGCTTATGACTACCCTATGAATAGGGATTTCATGGTAAGCAGTATTCAGAGGGGGTTTACCATTGCCTCTCTCTGAGACTAGTCCTCCCCAGCTGGCTAGGGCCTGCTCAGCTTGCCACAGCTGCACAAGTCAGCCCCTTCCTTGTCCTCAACTGCCAGCTTGGGGGGCAACTGGGCTCCTTGGGACTATGCAGCTTGCCCACAGCTGCACAGGTGGCAGGGCACATAACCCCTGAGCCACTCACTTTGGGGGTGATCTTTAGCTGGCCCTTTACACCCAGGAGACACGAGTGGGGATTTGAACTCACAGTCTCTGGACGCCCAGCCAGGCTCTCCTCCCCACCGAAGGCAGGAGGGTAATCCGAGAAAGGCTCCTGGCCCAGACAAAGCCAGATTTTGTTGCCGGAGGCAAAGACAATATTAACTCCCCCCCCCCATTCTGCATATAGAAGCTGACCAGACTGGCAGCTGAATCTTACTGTAACACTGGTGATGGAGACTGCACCTCTATTGCACCTGAGGATAACAGGCTGGCTTAAGATGGACAGGCCAGGCTGCATGACTTGTTCAGCTGCCTTTCCAACACATCGCTACTGTTTCCCATCTCATTTGAACATAAAAACGTTCCTTGCTGGATCAGGCCAAAGGCCTATCTAATCTAGCATCCTGTTGTCACAGTGGCCAACCAGAAGCCCATGAGAAGCCCTCAAGAAGGACTTGAGCCCGACAGCATTCTCCCCACTTGGGATTCTGAGAAATTGGTATTCAGCAGCACACTGCTTCTGACAGTGGAGTTAGAACATAGCCATCATGGCTAGTAGCCATTGACAATAAGCAGTGAGGCAATCACTTCACTCTGTTAGAATAACCCTGCTGGGGGAGATTTCATATTAAAACAAAAGAGTTTGGTGTGGTGTGGAGGTAAGTGGCTGGCCAAGCTTTATCTATTTGCTTCCTCTGTGGCGGGTTGTTATTAATGGCAGCAGTGGACTGCTATTCGGCAGTGCTGGTTGGTGCCCATTGGGACTGGCAGGAGGAAGGCAGGAAACTAACAGTAGGTTGAGCCACAGCCAATGACAGGCAGAGCCAACAAATTCTAGTTTTGTCCACATCCTTCTCCCTGCTGAGTTCGATGAGATCAACCCAGACTGACGACGAGGAAGCTGACATGCAGCTCCACCCCCAGCTCCTCTGGGCTGGTTGAAAGTAGAAAGGCAGGAAGGCGGTGGCATGACGAAGTCAACTTAAGGTAGATAGGGCAGGGCCCCAGCTACCCCATTGACCAACCTCCACTGCCATTCCACTGCAATCCCAACTACCTGAAACCCCTTTGAATCAATTTGCTGAGTAACAACATGGCAACTGTTCTTGTAACTACTCAGACCAAAGAATGCTGGCTAGATGGTCAGGCATGCCACAAAACCAGGTTGGTTGATAGATGTTCCACTACAGACGTTCACACCATTCAGTTCTTTGCTGTCCTCCAGGCAATGCAATATTGTTTTGTTCAATGTAGCACTAAGTTTTTTGTCACAGCCCCAAATGCTAAAGCTTGTTCTCAGCACGAGTTTTTCCTCAGGCTAACAGCACCCTTTTAGCTATAGCAGGGTCAAAGCCTAAAAACCTCTCCCTGTTTGTTTTTTACAAGTCTGCCTTTCACAAAAAAATGTATTTCACGTGCATGTTTCGCTTAAGCGTTCTGTTTTCAGATACTAATTAGTTCCCAACAGCTGACTGAGAATAAAGAAGGGAAATTATTCCTATGATGTTTTAAAATAAGCTTCCAATAATAGCCATCCCACAGATCCCATTGCTAGGACCGTCAGATTGCAATCTAGAGATTTTTCTCTCTTCTTATTATTCCCCTGACCATTGGTCTTGCCGGCTGGGGCTGATGGCAGTTGGAGTCCAACAACATCTGGAGAGCCACGGGCTGGCCATGCCTGCTTTAAAAGGATCACAGCAGTTTTGGCTTCTGTTCCCCGTTTATTGCCTATTCCACATGAGTCTCTTCCTTGCTCAGTGCTTGTTCTGCCTGTTATCATACCCACATGAGAACATCAAACCTTGTCAGCCATAGAGAGTGTGTCTGTGTTTCAGAGACACCTCACCAGATACATTTCACAGGATTCAGTGATTAAACATGTTTGAAACTTGTGTAAGTTTGTAACATAGATACCTATGGGACCGCTTATGTCCATATGTTCCTACCCTGGGTTTAAGATCATCTGCCTCTGGTCTCCTCTGTGTGCCTGGAATGAAAGAAGTTAGATTGACAGGCACGTGGGAGAGAGACTTTTCAATTGTGGCTCCCAGACTTTGGAATTCGCTGCCCCAAGAAGCCCGCTTTGCTCCCTCCGTGATGGTCTTCTGGAAACTTGTAAAAACTATTTTGTTCCAGACCACCTTTGGTTGGGACTGACGGGTCAGCCTGACACTGTTTAAAGGTTTGTATCTTTTATTTTTTTATCTTTTAAGTTCTTTTATTCTCATTCCTTCATATGTGTATGCACATATATATATGTATGTATATTTGTATGTGTATGCATAATGCATTTTATGTATTTTAATTGTATTTTATGCATTTTAACTTACTGTAATGTTTGTGTTTTTATTGTGTATTTTATTATATATGTGTGCAATTTTATTGTAGCCGCCCTGAGTGCCCTATTGTAGGGTAGAACGGCGGGATAGAAATATTTTAAATAAATAAATAAATATGCCCACTTCTTGTCTGTACCTTACAGTAGCCTTCTGTGGTGGGAAAATTTCAGACCACTCCAGAGCTGGGTTTAATGAATTTATTTTTGCTGCAGCAAGAGAAAGAAAAATGGTGCAAAGGAAGAAATGGAGCTCTCTCTGCTCTCTAGAGCAAGGTGCTGATATTTGTAGGGTTGAATACACAGGCTTCATGTAAGCATTACAAGATATAGCAAGACAGGCTCAGCAGTTTCAAACAATGCCAAGTCAGCAACTGCTTCCTTGCCAACAGATGTATCATGTTGACCGTTTCAACTATCTAGTTGCCCATTTCCCTTCTTCATCAAACTCCCAAACAGATGTATTCTGTTGGTCACGTCAGCCTTTCCCTTTATCTGACTTCATTACAGACAATATCCTTTTGATCGTTTCAACTTTTTCCTCCCATTTGGCTTTATTACAATACCTTCTATTTTCAGTGAGCATCTGGCTTAATTACAATACCTTCCAGTTGCTCACTGTCTACGTGGCTGGTTTGCTTGGGGAAAAATGGTTTCTAGCTTGGTCCAAAACTAAACTCCAAAACTAAAATGGAGTCTAATATTTCCCCCTCCATCACTTCCCCAACCTGGTGCCCTCCAGATGTCTGGAACTACATTTCTCATCCAGCCAGCATGGCCAATGTCAGGGACAATGGGAGCAACTTCTGGAGGCAGTGGAGGCTGGTCCATTGGGGCTAGTGCAGCACTGCCCCACCAAACACAGTCTGCCCTCAGCCAGTCCCCACATGCTTGCCTTCTTAGTCCAGAGGCTGACCCTGCCTGGCAGCTTCTTCCTCCTTAGTCTCTGGGTAGAGACACACTTACTGTTCTGCCGGTTCCAGTGCTTCTCCATCTCTCTCTTCTGAAAACAAGGGCACATGATGCTAGTCAAACCCTGACCCTTTTTACTATAAAACCTGGTGGGAGCAGCTCAAGTGCGTTTTTTAAAACAAATCAGCTTCAAACAGATTTGGCAACCTGTTCCCCTCCAGCTGTGGCCAATGGAAATGCTTTGTTGTAGGCGACTAGTGTGCTCACAGCCTCAGGGAGGTGAATGGGGACAAGACTGGAATTAGTAGGCTCTGCCTGTCATCGGCTCTGGCTCCGCCTACTGCTTGGGCTCCTTGCCTTCTGTTCTGCCCCATGAGTCTCAATGGGTACCAGCCACCATTGTCTGGAGGGTTCCAGTTTGAGAAAGGCTGCCCAGAGATTCCAGTCGCAGCCCACATATCCTATTCTAATGTTACAAGCCTATACACACTTACCTGGAACATTTGATTGTTTAAAAACGTTTAAAGGTTTTCTTTTAATTGTTTGGCTGTTGTATTGTTTGCCACCCTGGGCTCCTTTGTGATGATAGAAATTTAATAGATAAATTAAATGCCTTCTCGGTCACTCCCCTTTTATTTAGCTGCTCATGTGTTGATCCAATCCTTGAAAGGAACATAGGGCTGAAAGGGGAAGTGTGTGTGTGTGTGTGTGTGTGTGTGTGTGTGTGTGTGTGTGTGTGTGAGAGAGAGAGAGAGAGAGAGAGAGAGAGAGAGAGAGAGAGAGAGGCTCTTCTAACCCTCCTTCAGCTCTATGTACTTTTCAGGGGAGAATAAGTTATTCACCCTCTCCCTATCATGACCAAGCAGGAAATGCTGGAAGTGTGTGTGTGTGTGCGGGAGACTTTGTGGACATCACAAGAAGTCCTCAAGGGTGCCATTGAGTCCATGGGTACCACAGTGGTGATCCAGTTCTAGTTTAGTTGTGAGGTCACTTCCAGTTCCATGATTCTATGAATGCAAAATTTAATAGAATGGGGAGGTGGTGAAGAAGAATGTCCCTCCTTGATTCTTGCTGAGAACTGACACTTAGCCCATCCTATGGTACTTCCCCAACCTTTCCATCCTGCTCAATTTTGAAATGAAACCATTTTTTTACTCTTCAGAATTGTTTGAAGAAAATTCCTGTTTCATCCTTCCAGTGATTGGAAACCAGGGTCTGAGCTCTAACCCTAAATGCATTCGTGGACGGCTTCTACCCATTTTTTCATCTTTTAATGTAAACAGTAATGCAATGAAAGCCACACGGCGGATGTCAAGGGCTGGTTACTATTTGTGCCTGTCTGCATTTCCTTAGGTCTATCTCCTGCTTAATGAGTTTGAGTTGTTGAGCATTGGGCAAAATTGACTGTGGCTCTGAGCTGAGATAAACAGACTGCAAATGAAAATTTTGAAGGATACATTTTTCAAGCTCTTTTGATTTTTGGGGGGGGGAGGGGCATAATCCAGGCTTCCAGATTTGGGTGCATTAGGAGCTTTAAGCCGCTTAGACTCATTCATGATTCATGAGTATGAACCTCAGATGTGATAAGTTGATGCCATTTCAGACTCTCCTTTGCGTCCATTGCTTTTTTGGTAAAAAAAATAAAATGAGATGCTGGTACTTTGTTAAAAGTACAGTGGGTGCCAGCACAAATTGGATGGCATGGGCAGCAAAAAATAGAGGTGCCAGACCTCTGTACCAGTGAGTAATGTCACAAGAAAAGCCCTGACTGTCAGTCCACTTTTCACAGCATTTCTGCACAATATTATGAACTACCTTATCAAAAACTGAGTTATGTGTCACACACCCATACTTTTCGGCAGGGCTGGCCAAAGAAATTTTCCTGCCTGAGGCAAAGAACAAGATGTCTGTCCCTCCAGTTCTACTTATAGAAGCTAATCAGACTGAATCTTGTTTTAACACTGGTGAGAGGACAACATCCACCAGTGCATCTAAGGACAGATGCTAGCCTAGGGGAAGCCGGGAGGCCACATGGCCCACACAGCTCTGTCCCGCAACACATTGCCTCTGCCCTCCATCCACCAACACTGCTACCTGAAGCAGTCATAAGAACATAAGAACATAAGAAGAGCCTGCTGGATCAGGCCAGTGGCCCATCTAGTCCAGCATCCTGTTCTCACAGTGGCCAACCAGGTGCCTGGGGGAAGCCCGCAAGCAGGACCCGAGTGCAAGAACATTCTCCCCTCCTGAGGCTTCTGGCAACTGGTTTTCAGAAGCATGCTGCCTCTGACTAGGGTGGCAGAGCACAGCCATCACGGCTAGTAGCCATTGATAGCCCTGTCCTCCATGAATTTGTCTAATCTTCTTTTAAAGCCATCGAAGCTGGTGGCCATTACTGCATCTTGTGGGAGCAAATTCCATAGTTTAACTATGCGCTGAGTAAAGAAGTACTTCCTTTTGTCTGTCCTGAATCTTCCAACATTCAGCTTCTTTGAATGTCCACGAGTTCTAGTATTATGAGAGAGGGAGAAGAACTTTTCTCTATCCACTTTCTCAATGCCATGCATAATTTTATACACTTCTATCATGTCTCCTCTGACCCGTCTTTTCTCTAAACTAAAAAGCCCCAAATGCTGCAACCTTTCCTCGTAAGGGAGTCGCTCCATCCCCTTGATCATTCTGGTTGCCCTCTTCTGAACTTTTCCAACTCTATAATAGCCTTTTTGAGATGAGGCGACCAGAACTGTACACAGTATTCCAAATGCGGCCGCACCATAGATTTATACAACGGCATTATGATATCGGCTGTTTTATTTTCAATACCTTTCCTAATTATCGCTAGCATGGAATTTGCCTTTTTCACAGCTGCCGCACACTGGGTCGACATTTTCATCGTGCTGTCCACTACAACCCCGAGGTCTCTCTCCTGGTCAGTCACCGCCAGTTCAGACCCCATGAGCGTATATGTGAAATTAAGATTTTTTGCTCCAATATGCATAATTTTACACTTGTTTACATTGAATTGCATTTGCCATTTTTCCGCCCATTCACTCAGTTTGGAGAGGTCTTTTTGGAGCTCTTCGCAATCCCTTTTTGTTTTAACAACCATGAACAATTTAGTGTCGTCAGCAAACTTGGCCACTTCACTGCTCACTCCTAATTCTAGGTCATTAATGAACAAGTTGAAAAGTACAGGTCCCAATACTGATCCTTGAGGGACTCCACTTTCTACAGCCCTCCATTGGGAGAACTGTCCGTTTATTCCTACTGTCTGCTTTCTGCTTCTTAACCAATTCCTTATCCACAAGAGGACCTCTCCTCTTATTCCATGACTGCTAAGCTTCCTCAGAAGTCTTTGGTGAGGTACCTTGTCAAATGCTTTTTGAAAGTCTAAGTACACTATGTCCACTGGATCACCTCTATCTATATGCTTGTTGACACTCTCAAAGAATTCTAATAGGTTACTGAGACAGGACTTTCCCTTGCAGAAGCCATGCTGGCTCTGCTTCAGCAAGGCTTCTTCTTCTATGTGCTTAGTTAATCTAGCTTTAATCATACTTTCTACCAGTTTTCCAGGGACAGAAGTTAAGCTAACTGGCCTGCAATTTCTGGGATTCCCCCTGGATCCCTTTTTGAATATTAGCGTTGCATTTGCCACTTTCCAGTCCTCAGGCATGGAGGAGGACCCGAGGGACAAGTTACATATTTTAGTTAGCAGATCAGCAATTTCACAATTGAGTTCTTTGAGAACTTTCGGGTGGATGCCATCCGGGCCTGGTGATTTGTCAGTTTTTGTATTGTCCATTAAGACTAGAACTTCCTCTCTCGTTACCACTATTTGTCTCAGTCCCTCAGGATCCCTTCCTGCAAATGTTAGTTCAGGTTCAGGGATCTGCCCTATATCTTCCACTGTGAAGACAGATGCAAAGAATTCATTTAGCTTCTCTGCAATCTCCTTATCGTTCTTTAGTACACCTTTGACTCCCTTATCATCCAAGGGTCCAATCGCCTCCCTAGATGGTCTCCTGCTTTGAATGTATTTATAGAATTTTTTGTTGTTGTTGGTTTTTATGTTCTTAGCAATGTGCTCCTCAAATTCTTTTTCAGCATCCCTTATTGTCTTCTTGCATTTCTTTTGCCAGAGTTTGTGTTCTTTTTTATTTTCCTCATTCGGACAAGACTTCCATTTTCTGAAGGAAGACTTTTTGCCTCTAAGAGCTTCCTCGACTTTGCTCGTTAACCATGCTGGCATCTTCTTGGCCCTGGCGGTACCTTTTCTGATCTGCGGTATGCTCTCCAGTTGAGCTTCTAATATAGTGTTTTTAAACACCTTCCAAGCATTTTCGAGTGATGTGACCCTCTGGACTTTGTTTTTCAGCTTTCTTTTTACCAATCCCCTCATTTTTGTGAAGTTTCCTCTTTTGAAGTCAAATGTGACCGTGTTGGATTTTCTTGGCAATTGGCTAGTTACATGTATGTTTAATTTAATAGCACTGTGGTCACTGCTCCCAATTGGTTCAACAACACTTACATCTTGCACCAGGTCCCGGTCCCCACTGAGGATTAAGTCCAGGGTTGCCGTCCCTCTGGTCGGTTCCATGACCAACTGGTCTAGGGAATAGTCATTTAGAATATCTAGAAACTTTGCTTCTTTGTCATGACTGGAACACATATGCGGCCAGTCTATGTCTGGGTAGTTGAAGTCACCCATTACTACCACATTTCCTAGTTTGGATGCTTCTTCAATTTCATATCTCATCTCAAGGTCTCCCTGAGCATTTTGATCAGGGGGACGATAGATCGTTCCCAGTATTAAATTCCTCCTGGGGCATGGTATCACCACCCACAACGATTCTGTGGAGGAGTCTGCCTCTTTTGGGGTTTTGAGCTTGCTGGATTCAATGCCTTCTTTCACGTATAGAGCGACTCCGCCACCAATACGTCCTTCCCTGTCCTTCCGATATCCCACTGGTTTTCTCACTGGTTTTCTCCATTCCACCAGGTCTCCATTATGCTCACTATATCAATGCTCTCCTCTAAGACCAAGCACTCCAGTTCTCCCATCTTGGTTCGGAGGCTCCTAGCATTAGCGTACAGGCACTTGTAAGCAGTGTCTCTCTTCAAGTGTCTTTGGCACTTGTGGTTTGGCCTGTGGTAATTTTGCCCTTCTGAATTGATATCCTGTGCCCCTGCTCTCACAATGCCTACTTCTAGGCCTACCCCTTTTAAAATTTCATCATTTCTTTGGTTTTTATCCCAGGGGGGAGGTTTATTCCGAACCGGACTTTCCTCAGCTCCTGTCGGGTTTCCCCCCTCAGTCAGTTTAAAAGCTGCTCTGCTACCTTTTTAATTTTAAGTGCCAGCAGTCTGGTTCCATTCTGGTTCGAGTGGAGCCCGTCCCTTTTGTACAGGCCCGGCTTGTCCCAAAATGTTCCCCAGTGCCCAACAAATCCAAACCCTTCCACCCGACACCATCGTCTCATCCACGCATTGAGACTGCAAAGCTGGGCTTGTCTGGCTGGTCCTGTGCGTGGAACCGGTAGCATTTCAGAGAAAGCCACCTTGGAGGTCCTGGCTTTCAGCATCCTACCTAGCAACCTAAATTTTGCTTCCAGGACCTCACGGCTGCATTTCCCCATGTCGTTGGTGCCAACGTGCACCACGACCACTGACTCCTCCCCAGCACTGTCTACCAAACTATCTAAACGACGGGTGATATCCGCAACCTTCGCACCAGGCAGGCAAAACACCTTGCGGTCTACACACCCATCACACACCCCACTGTCTATGTTCCTAATGATCAAATCACCCACTACAAGGATCCCTCCACCCCCTGGAGATATATCCTCGGCACGAGAGGATAGCTGCTCATCCCCCAAGGAATGGGTCCCTTCTAAGGGATCGTTTCCCTCTTCCTCAGCTGGACGCTCTCCTTTCCCGAGACCATCGTTCTCCATGATAGCAGGAGAGCTATCATTGTTGGAGTGGGACACAGCTATAACATCCCTGAAGGCCTCCTCCACACACCTCTCTGCCTCTCTCAGCTTTTCCAGGTCCGCCACCTTGGCCTCAAGGAAATGAAGTTGTTCCCGGAGAGCCAGGAGCTCATTGCACCGAGAGCACACCCAAGACTTCTGTCCAACAGGCAGATAGTCGTACATGCTGCAGGCGGTGCAAAACACTGGAAAGCCCCCACACCCCTGCTGGCTTCTTACCTGCATAGTTTTGTTTAAGGTTTATTATGTCAATGGGTTGGAGACTGCGGTTTAGTTGAGGTTACGGAACGGACGGGCAGAGTGGGGGGCCTTGGCCTCCTTGACCTGCTGCCGAACTCGCTCTGCTGCTTAACTCGCCTTCACGCTTTGTCAGCTGGGGCCTTGACGCTTCGTCAGCTGGGGCTCCCTCTAGCTCATGGAGCTATCACCTCACTCTGCCTAGGGCCCGCCCTGGTTCCTCCTTCTGTTAGTGTATAATAGCTCCATGTGTTCTTTTGGAGCTATCTTATTTTATATTGACTATAACTCTTCTGATATTTGCCTTTTTAATCTGTGCATCAGTCTGTGGACAGTCTCTTAGCCCTGGACATAGTTGAAACTGGGTGGAGTCAGGAGATTCTGTCTTGTTTTCATTTAAGAGAGATGTAGGGAGCCAATGTGATAGCAAGCCATCCACTGCTTCTTTAATCTTGATTGGGAGCCAATTGGGATAGACGGGAACAGGCTCATCATGAATGGGTGGCCAGGTGGGGCACTGGCTGAGGGCTCAGGAACTCAGAAGAGTCCTCACCCTCACAGGCCTTGCTTTCTGCCCCTGGGCTGCCCGGGTGATGAGTCCTATCTCCAGGTGACTCATGTCCCATGTCCCGATTGGTAGTGCACAAGTGCTGACAGTCACGGAAGATAAAGGTAGGAGGAGGAGGAGGTGCTGCTGTTGTCTAGCGTGAGAGTGACAGGTGTGTTTTGGAGAGGGAACATGTCACCCTGCTGGCACCTCCAATCTGCCACCTACCCACTCTCTCTCACACACACACAGGGTGAAGGAGGAGACAGGAGGGGAGGGGGCTCCCCAGCCAAACCATACAGCAGGGGCTTCTGCAAAGCTTCTCTGAGCAGGCAGAGGAGGAAAAGGAAGAGGAGGTGCAATACCACAGGGCAAGAGACAGGCTGCCGGCAAAATATCTGCTTAATTCCATTTGGGGGAAGGGTCAGAAATAAGCAGATATTTGCCCACCCAGCCTACAGCCTGTCTCTTACCCCACAGGATGACTCTTCCTCTTCCTCCTCCCTGGGCTAGCACTCCTGGGGAGGATATTGTTGCAGCCTCTGCTGTATGGATGTGTGGGGCTGGGGCCTCCGGCCTCCTCCTTCTCCATGGTAGGGGAGCGGCAGATCTGTAGTGCCGCAGGGTGAGTGTGTGCATGTGAGGGACAGAGGTGGCGTGAAGGGACTCTGCACCTGAGAGAAGTCTGCACAGGAGAACAGTGGCGAGGATGACAGAGGGTGAGAGAAGGAGTTTACACAGCGGGAGGGTGGAAGGTAGTTGCGACCCCAGGAATGACTATTTTCACCCAGTTTAGGAAGGAATTGGATGTTGTGCTTGCTTCTTGGGTTTTTTACCCCCTCCCAGAGGTGATGGATCAGTTCAGGTTTCAGAAGAGCAGGAGGGGCATATTACTTGCAAAGCATTCAAAAGGGATGAAGAATTGTGCCCTTTCTCTCTCTCTCCTAAAACAATGGCTTTAGAAGTTTGTGAGATCTTCCTACCTTCTCCCCCTTCTGATTCCCTTTCCCCCCCATGCATCTGAAAGTATTCGTGATGCAAAGCATTATAATGCAACAGATTATTCAAAGCAATGTCTTCCCTTCTCTGTCAAACGCTGCCCAGACAAAATTCTCTCTGTGTCTCTTGCTAACAAATTTAGGCTGTAATCCAATACACATTTACCTGGGAGTATGTTCCATTGATCCCAATGAAGCTTGCTTCTGAGTAGCTAATTTGGTTTATTTGGGAGTAAGCTTCGTTGATCACAGTGGGGCTTGTTTATGAGTAAACATGCAAATGATTGGGTTGCATGACACTATAGCAGATTTATCTTGATAAAATAGGTTGTTAATGTCTTTCTTTGGCTAGATTATATGACAAGATTAGAAATAAGAAGAATGATAGTTAAAGAATGATAGTTACATAATTCATGTGAGTTACGGTCATTTTATTATGCTAGGTACATAGCCTTGTGGTGGAGAAGGCATGGAAGGATCTTTCAGCAAATGAGCTTCTAAAACCACAACATGCTTTAAAAAAAATTCCTTGATGAAAATAGGCTTTAAATGGGGAAGGGCTGTAGCTCAGTGGCAGAGCATCTGCTTTCCATGTAGAAGATCCCAGGTGGAATTCCTGGCATCTCCAGGCAGGGCTGGAAGAGACTCTTGCCTGAAACCCTGGATTGCTGCTGCCAGTCAGTGTAGACAATACTGAGCAAGATGAACTCAGTATAAGGCAGTTTCCTGTCTTTCTATCAATCTTCCTAGACTTGCTTAACTTCTTTAATGTACTTGGAAAGAATTGTCTCTAAAAAAATAAAAATAAAAGTTACCTGTAGTAGTCTCACCTGACAAAGGCTGGCCGGCCTGTGAAGTCTGTGACCAAAACAGCCTATCAGCCATGCAGGCTGGTTTGTCAGAGACTTGACTATTTGCTGTCTATATGAAATTACAAAAGTGCAAGTTGTGAAGTACTTACAGGCCACAATACTTGGCTGGTCAGTGTTGTTTTGGGGCGGGGGGAGAGATGATCATCTTGTGGAAGGTGGATGGGTAATTTTGGGGCTAAGGGAGTATGCAAGAGGGTTGGTTAATCTATGTGTGCTGGTGGATCAAATGGGAAGAGATCCATCCATGAGAACTTTAAAATGAGAGGGTGAAGCTTCCATACACCTTCATGGCTTTTCTTTTTCTTTTATTGCTGTAGCTTTCCAAGTCAATTATTCAGGCCCCAATAACGTCAGTGGTATGACCTCAGAATGGGTGGCAGTGGGAGGTGTGGCATGACTCACAAAGGGACCCTGCACTTCTCAATTTGCCACTACACTACTGGCGAGCCAGCGAGCCGGAGTGGGTGATGAGAGGCTAAGGGGTGGGGCCAGAATGGTTTGGAGAGGGGAGCGAGGGGAGGAGTGGCTGTGGTGTCAGGAGCTGGAGAAGAATGCAGCAGGCCTCAGAACTTGCAGTGAAGCCAGCCACTCCTGTCACCGCCACCGCCACAGTCAAAGCAGACAGGGGCACAGGGCCAGAAGCCAGCCAGCTCTTCTGCCTGGCTGAGGTGTGTGTGAAAGAGAGAGAGAGGCAAAGAGAGAAGTGGAGGTGGGAGAAGGTGCAGCAGCCCTAGCATGTCTCCTTGTCCTATCCCTCAGGCTTTCGGTCCTGTTTGCAGGCCTCCTTCCCATTCATTCTCTTCCTTTCTTCAGAGGATGATCCTCTGACCATCCGCCATCCATTTCCTCCCCCCCAGCTTTGCTTGCAACAGCTTCACTCTCGCTGGGCCTGGCAACCGAAAGGTCTTCTGTATCTTTAAAAGTTGTGCAGGGGGAAGGGAGAATTTCACCTTGTTTTTCCCATTACAGTGTTGCAAGAAAACCTGCACTTGGTTGAAATTTTTCTTCTCTTAAAGATTCAGAATCATTCTCAGGCCCTGAGTCTGGCAACCCTAGAGATGAGGCAGCAACTGGCAGAAGCTGGTGCACACACAGAGCTGGGAGATAAAATAGTGGCTAGCTGCACATCCCCAGCCAGTTGTAAAAGTAAAGAGAGAATCGGGTGTGTGGGAGAGAGAGAGGAGTGGAGGCAAGAGCCAAGGACAAAGAGACAGTGAAGAGGGTGGGGAGAACCGAGAGGGAAACCAAGAAGAGACTGGGAGAAACAGAACTGGCAGACATGGGAAAGTAGGAAGTGAGAAAGAAAAGAAGGAAAGGTCTTGGGCCAGTAATCTCAATGGCGAGTTACAGGGAGAATGGAGAGAAGGAGAGTGATAAGCAGGGATTAACAGTACAGCAAGTAAATAAACAAAACAGGATTGTATCTAGTGATGACAGGAGTGTCAAGCCCATAGAGTAAGGGCTCACCAGGAGGTCTATAAAGGTACAAGACATCCTGGGGTTTTGAAGGTCCTTTGAACCAAAAGGAGGAGAGGAGTACCTCTGACAAGAGACAGTGACATTTTTGTCTAGCTTCCTGACTGGTGTACCCTCTTAGCCTTCCATTACAATCTATTTGGAGCCTTGGCAGGGAGCTAGTTGAGGAAAAATTCACTGAGAGTCAATTGAAGTCTGAGTTCAGCATAGGGAATGCCAGCATGGGTAGGGGGTGCAGGGTTGTGCATGTTAATCTTGCCTGCTCCACCCCTGACCTCCCCACATTGAGTGGGAAAGTCTTAGAAACATCCTCCTGATTGGGAACCCTGTAACACAGGGTTGCAGATCACAGAGCGGCTTTTAAGTGGATTCAGTTGAATGCTCTTGGAAGCAGGAAGATTGGGAGTGGAGTTGGTTGGAACAGGGACATTAGGGGTGCGGTCAGCCCCCCTGCATGTGTTCACATTCCCTGCCTGAACAGGCCTAATCTAAACTCATGCCAGTGCAAATGGTCAAGGCACCTATCCAGCAAAATTGCATGCCATACCTTGCTGCCTGCTGAGAAATGAAATGAAACCCATTCTCTGGCTCCTGTCCAATATTTTTATGCTGTTCAATTTTAAAATGAAACCATTTCTTTCATCCACAAAATTGTTCTGAGAAAAATTAGCCCAGCATTTCGTTCTTCCAATGATTACAAATTGGTGGCTCATCTCTAATGGCACATACCCTCTCTGTCCTATCCCTACCCACGTTCCACCTTGCCTATAAGTGTTTGCCATGATATGTGAATGCTTGAAACATCCACACATTCCAAAGTGCAGAGACCTAATAACACAAGCTTTAGCCACCACATTACTAAAAAAAAAGCCACTTTTGATTGGGCCACAATTGTAGCCCTTTGTTAAGAGTGAGCTGGCTGAATTGTATCCCACTATTATAATGAGAAATGGGAGCTGGAACAGGTTCTATGGCTTATAGCTGGGAAGTGGTTCAACAGACTGATTTGAAACTTGGCAGTATAGGAAAGATAAATATGAGGATAGTCCAAATTTGGTACAGAAAGGGTAAGAAATAACTTATTCTAAATGAGTTAAATGTTTGACAAGAGACGCTGGCATATTGATGGGTACTATCCATTTTTCTTCCATAGACTTTGCTGAGGATTTCTCCATATAGATGGTATTGGTTACCAGCTGAGTTCTTGTAACGTGGAATGGTAGCTTCACTCCATGCGTCTATTACAGTGAGCAGACAAATCTGGGACTTGGGTCCAGCACTCTACTACTATCAGCCATCCAGATCCCAGGTAGTGGTGAAGGTGGAACCAACGACAGGATAGGATACCATATCACTATTACCTAAAACAGCCTTTCCCAACCTTTGGGTCCCCAGATGTCGCTGGACTACAACTCTGATCAGCCCCAGTTGGCATGGCCAGTGATCAGGAATTATGGAAACTGTAGTACAACATCATCTGGGGACCCAAAGGATGGGAAAGGCTGGCCTAAACAATGTGCCTATTAAGAGTGAATGGCCCTTAAATACCAGGAAATTACAGCTGTTTGGAGTTTGAGTTTGGAACGCTCTTAACACAACACATTCAACCGGCAGGTTTTTTGTTAATTGAATTATTGATTGAATGCATGTTAAAATGTATGTATGTGAACTCTTTCTTTAAACATTGTGGCAAGTGTATTTGAGAACACAGCCCTGCTGCCCCACTGCATCTTCATTGCATGCTGTTTGCCATGTGTGTGAATAATAAGCTTCTATTTATAAGTACATTTTATTTAGAAGTTTAGGACTGGAATGCAAGACTTTCTGTTCCACTTAGGCCTCAAGCCTTCTGTTGCACATCCCCCCACCTCCTCTCCATATTGTCTGGTATGCAAGGAATGATAATGCACAGACCATTTCAAAACTTACAATATCATCAACAAGCCCCTTCTGCTGTTCTTGCCTTGAGTATATTTGCACGTATTGGGCGGGGTACAAAGAACTATCAGAAGAAAGGAAAGCAGCCACTGGAAATGCGTAAGCGTTCTCGTAATGCTAGCCATTCTCATACTTCTGCTTTTGCAAGAGGTTGCACAAGTGGAACATCCCTTTTCACATCCCTCAGACAATGCCCTGTTGCAAGGAGTGAAATAACCCTTCTGTGAGCAGTGATGTACTTTGGTAATTTTAGACTCTCAGCCTGGAGGGAGGGATGACTCCCCATTTCCTGCTTGGAAAATACTGGACATTCAAGTCCTTCTGCCTCTGTACCACATATCCCACATCCATCCCTATCAAATAAGCTATGTTTAGTTTCTGTGATTCTTGGTGCCATTTGAGCAGGACACAAGTCTGAAGCTGTGTTCAAAGCCTGTCACCTATCCTTCTGAAAATTTTCCTGTTATTGTCCTAGAGACATCTCTATAATATATGACATTTTCATGACAAAATAATTGCCCACGAAACTAAAGGGAGGGAAGCTAATCCCTTTTAATTCTCTCGCCCCTCCACCGCAATGAATGAATGAATGAATGAATGAACCATATAAACCCCTGGGCCTATTTATAATTTGGCAGATTTCTTAGGGGAAACTCTTTCATGCATGCTATTTTCCAACAAATTTCCTACAGAACAAAAGGGAATATTGTGAATCCTTTTTTAACCACCCCCAAACTGCAAAACCTGCCCTTTTAGGAAAGCTGCTACAGCTTTTCTTCCGAAATTTGGCAGGATTCATACCCTCAGAAGGAGCTAATATGCCTGCAAATCTTATAGATAGATTCTTTTATAAATAAATAAACTTTAAAGATGTCTGCAATTCATCCATTCAGGTTTCCAAAACTCCAGCTATGCCTGGAGATACCCTTTCAGTCAAAAGAAAAACAAACTTACAGCAATCTGTTGAGTTCCTCGTAATAGTGAATGGGAAATGCATGAAGCTTGATTTTTCTGAATCAGGATTTGGATTTGGTCTTAAATTGAGCCAGGCAGTCTCCAAAGCGCTTTAGACCAAATCAGGCTGTTTTTTAAACCACCAAATCAGGGTCCAAACCAAATCTTGTAGTCTATGTACAGTATAGTGCTCAAAAAGCAGTTAAGTTGTACATATAAAACACAAAATAAAGTATAATAAATATTTAGTGCACAAATATTATCGAACCAACATAAAATCACTACTAAAATTCTGCATGTAGTATTGAATCAATGTCCATGTAAGATGAAATACAAAAAAAAAATGCAGCCATAAAATTCTGCAAATGGTAATAAATCAATGCCTATATAAGATGAAAAACAGGCAAATGTGTTTCTACAAAGAGGCTTCTTCAGTGGCCTTGTGTCTTAATGGGCATACACCTTATATATTACTTTCACTGATAAGGGCTGATAAATTGGCAGTTCAAAAAGTCAAAATCTCATTTCCTCTTGTTTGCATATTTCTAAAAGTAGTGACAAAATTCCACCAGCATTATGCATCTATCCCGGGCATATTGTAATGGCTTCACTCCAGGCTGCACGTCTAATACTTACATGAAATTTTAGGAACATAGGAAGCTGCCTTATACTGAGTCAGACCACTGGTCCATCTTGTTCAGTGTTCTCCCTACCTGGAGATGCCAGACACTGAACCTGAGACCTTTTGCATGCAAAGCAGATGCTCCACCTCTGAGCTACTGCCTTTTCCCAAAGGCACATATTAAAGTAAGATTGGCAATAGCCTCAGTGACAGCAAGCAACAGGAATCTGCCTCACCAGGCCAGGCTATTTGTCCATCTAATCTAGCATTGTCTGTTATGGCAGTGACTTCCCAAAGTCTTGGGCAAGGTCTTTCCGGCTACTTTTTCACTGGAGATGCCAGGGATTGAAACTTGCATCTTCTGCATGCAAAGCTGGTGCTCTGCCACTAAGCCATGGTCCCTCCTCAAATCTGCTATTTTTTAAAAAGTAAATGGTTACCAAAGATATATTGCAAACCGAATGACTCGCTGATTGATCTTAGCCTCTGTGAGATTATTGAAAAAATACTAGTCAACAATAGCCACAAATAGAAACTCTTATTAGGAGATAAACAATTTATTGGGATGAATCATTTCCTGCAGGAACATACTTAAGCAAACCTTGAGATTTCCCAGTTCTAAAGGTAAGCTAAAAATAAAAACAATGCATATTGAGACAACATAAAAGAATCTGATGGTACATTCTGTGGAAGATGTTATGCACTCATACAAAGAGATGTTCATGAATCACAGAAATGTTCTTGTTCTTTGGAAATACGCATTTGAAACTGCATGGTGGAGTGGTTGAGGTGTGTGTATGTGATTTGGAGAAGAGACCCAGCACGTGTGCCAAGGATTAAGTGCTCCATTCTCTGGTTTGATCACCTGTTCACAAATCTGCTTTTCCTTTGAAACAGCATACGTCAGTGGTTTGTTACACACACTTGGGATTGAAGCATTAAGGATTTCCCCAACTCTCTCTTGGGCAGAGCAATCCAGATCCCAAGGCCCCAATCCACCATATTGGAAGGGGTTTGGATGAGTTTGAGGTATCCCTCTGTCCAGCTCATCTTGGCTCTGCTGGTCTCTGCCAGTAGGAGAACTCCACTACTGAAGGGGGAACCCTGCTGGTGAGGAATGCTGCAGTGTGGCCACCCAGATGGCAAGCAGACAGAAGCTAGTGACAGCAGCATCCCCCACCAGTGGCAGTCAGTGGAACCCCCTGAAATGGGGCATTTTTTGGATAGGGGTAGGCTGGGCCAGCATAGGATGTGATGGCCATCATGGCAAAGAGGCATCCCCCCTCCTCAATGTGAGCAGCAGGGCTGTGGTTGAAGTGGTGGCTATGCTGCTTCATCGAGCCCCGCCGCTGCCAGCCAGGGCTTTGGAATTCAGCCTTAGTCCTTAAAATTAAGGACTAAGGACTTATGTTTGAAGTTAGGTTAGATTAATATCGCGGAGTACATCTACCACTGGGCTCGTTGATGTGGTGATGCTCTCTCCCTCTTTTACCTCAGTGAGCTTTTCAAGGCTGTATTATTATTATTATTATTATTATTATTATTATTATTATTATTATTATTATTATTATTATTATTATTATTATTATTATTATTAACCTCTGTGTGGTTCTTCCCATGTTTCCCTTCTGAGATCTACATGGGGAAACACTGAGACCAAGAAGGAGGAGGAAGCTGACAGGCAGTGCCATACGACCTTGCACTAGTTGTAAGTAAGAAGGCAGGCAGGTGGCACCTGTCCGGGGGGCAGACTGTGAGGTTAGTGAGGCAGTGCTCCATTTGGCCTAATGGACCAGTCTCCTTTGGTAACCTAAGGTAAGCCAAATCATTTTGGTGCTTTGGCAGAAAATCTCACAAGAGCCTCTCCCTGGAAGTTAAAATACAATCCTAACATGTTAGATAACAATTTGTTTTTTAACTTATTTATCTCTCCTCCTTTCACTGGTTTCTGGGTTGTTTGACACCCCTGTTTGCCTGGGGCACGTGCCACAGTCTCCTAAATGGCAGCGCCACCGCTGCAGGCTCAAACAGGCCAGTCTTCCTGGATCAGTGCAACAAATAGTTGGGACTATTTGATCTGTCCTAGGCTGGTCCATTAGATTTATGAGGCCAACTAATTCAAGTTTTTTCTCTTTCTAAAAGGCCTATATTTTATTTATTTATTTATTTATTTTATTGCATTTTTAAACCGCCCTATAGCAACAAGCTATCCATCTTAATTCTTGCGCTTTGAGCCTTGGTTAGGTAGCTGCTGCTTTTGTTTTGAAAGGTGTCTAAATTGTGCATGCTGCCCACTGATCTTGCTTTCATAGCGCGCAGGTCAGTGGAAATGTCAAGCAATCAAGCTGTTTTGTAGAGAGGGATTGAGAGCGAATATTAAGGATTAATTTCTTTACCCAGTCTCCTGTTGTTGGTTTCCGTACTGTTTCTATGTTAAGGAGCCAGCTGTGGCCATTTTGGGTAAAATACAGAACGATGAATCTGTGTTATGGTTTCTAATGCTAAATGTCCCTTAAAAAAACCCACGTTGCACCTCATCCCAAAACATGGTTGCAGAACACAAGGAGTGAGCAGCATCAGTCTGGACCCACTGATATGAACGGAAATTGCCTTGGAGCAGGAGTGGGGAAACGTTTTCAGTCTCATTGCCCCATGGCTAACTTTCTTGGGGGCAAAGAACAAACAGCTCATTGGGCAAGGAAAAAGGCAGATGTGTGAATAACTACTATTCAGGTCTTGTGAAGAAATAAATGGGAACACTTTAATACAAAGCAGGATTAAATGGATTAAAATATTATGGTGAGATGTACTGCATTTCTTTTTAAATTATATTATTTCTAAAATTGCATCTATACAGAGGGGATGTATTAAATGAGCAGATGCAAATTTTATGCAACTCTCTGTCTTCTTATGTTCTCTTAATGGGCGATCCATTTCATGTTTTGTGGTGATATGTAAGGGGCCACTATAATAGTGCTCTGGTCCCATTCATTTAAATGGATTGCACCCTTTGGTCACATGCACACTTTACATGTAAAGCTCCATGGTAGCACTAACAGTTATGACTCCCCCCAAAGAATCCTGGGAACTATAGTTTGTGAAGGGTGCTGAGAGTTGTTAGGAGATCCCTATTCCCCTCACAGAGCTACAATTCTCAGACTTCCTTGGGAAGAGGGATTGAGTGTTAAACCCATAGCTTGGAAAAGTTACTTTTTTGAACAACAACTCCCATCTGCCCCAGCCAGCATGGCCGCTGGATTGGGCTGATGGGAGTTGTCGTTCAAAAAAGTAACGTTTCCAAGCTCTGGAAATCACATGGAATGTCTTCCTTCAGTACCTGGAGAGCAATGGAGATGTGAGCTAGCTGACTCACCTCTCACGCGTGGAATTTCTGCATATTGATAATGCCTGAATAGGATAATCTATGAAACAGAGCACTTGAATCCATGAAATGGTATTCATTTCACTAATATTTCAGGATATTGATCCTCATTTAAACCAATTTTAATGGGTTACTCACCTTTTATACTAGATTCAAACAGATAAACAATAATAACATGCAAAAAATGGATGGGTCTTTTCTACTTTAGCTACAGAGAATTCTCTCTCATAAATCAAGTAAGCAGGTCTCTGGATGCCATGTGTTATTGCTTTCTAGCTGACTTCTCTCACTCACAATGACTTAATGTGCTGGTTCAAACACTTTTAAAGATCAGTGCCCAGGAATTATTCTGCCTGCTACCCTGAGATGTGACATAAAGAAATACACACTTCATCTAGAGAAAGCATTTCCTAAGGGGATCTGATGTAATAATCTCCAAAGAAAATATTTTGTTCATCATCATCAACAAAATATTACCTACTAAGGCAGGCCAAATATGGAGTCTCCTACTGACCACCCAGTCAAGGAGAAGACGAGGATGAAACTTTTGAAAAGTAAATTGCCAGTGTCTCAAGGAGGTGCTATTGGAGGTCACTGATTCATAGGGTCGCCATAAGTCATGATCGACTTGAAGGCACATAACAACAACAAAATATCTGTTGGGAGACAAATTATGCCAAACATGGCCTCTCCAAGAAATTCCTAACTTGTGTGGGAGGTACCTTTCTCCTACAGAAAGTGGAGGAAGAACTAGAGGATCAACTATCCTTGGCTTGACTCAAACCAATAAAGATGACTTGGTGGATGAAGTGGCAGTTACAGGAACTGGGGGAAAGTGACCATGCTATACTTGACTTCTTGATTTTAAAGGAAGCAAAAGCTGAGTGTAGCCATATGGATATCTTGGACTTCAGGAAAGTCAGTTTTAATAAACTCAGAACAATGATAATAAAGTAAGGTCTCATGGCAAGGACTCCTAATGAGAAAAGGTGTCCAAGATGGATGGAAGTTTCTACAAAAGGAAATTCTAAAGGCACAATTGCAAACAATTCCAACAAGAAAAAAGGTGGAAGACAGCAGAAAGCCAATGTAGCTTCACAAAAAGCTTAAGATCTGAAAACAAAAAAGGGTGCATATAGGAAGTGGAATGAAGGTAAGGCCACAAAGGAAGAGTACAGACAGGTATCATGGAATTTCAGGGATGGCGTCAGGAAGGCTAAAGCTAGAATGAGCTGAGGTTAGCGAGGAATGCTAAAAGCAACAAAAAAGCTTTCTTCAGGTATGTCCATAGCAAAAGACAGAGAAAAGAAATGGTGGTACAGCTACTCAGTGAGGATAGCAAAATGATAACAGATGACAGAAAAAGGCAGAAGTGCTCAATTCCTACTTTGGCTCAGTTTTCTCCTAAAAGAGGGTCTATGACTCTTCTGGCAAACATGAAGTACAAGTTGAAGGGACAGGATTGCAGCTTCAGATTGACAGACAAATGGTCCAGGAATACCTAATTACTTTGAATAAGTTCAAATCTCCAGGGCCCAATGATCTGCATCTTAGAGTAATGAAAAAACTGGCTGAAGAACTCTCAGAACCACTATCTATTAACTTTGTTAATCGTGGAGAATAGGTAAAGTGCCAGATGACTGGAGGAGGACTAATGTTGTCCCTAGCTTCAAAAAGGGGGAAAAGAAAAAACCTGGAAACTACAGACCAGTCAGTCTGAAATCAGTCCCTGGGAAAATTCTGGAGCAGATTATAAAGTGATCAGTCTGTAAGTCCCTTGAAAACCATGCAGTGATTATTAGAAGCCAACATGGATTTGTCAAGAACAAATCCTGCCCAAATAATGTTATCTCAGTTTTTGGTAGACCGTGGGAATGCTGTGGACATAATATATCTTGACTTTGGTAAAGCTTTTGACTATGTGCCCCATGATATTCTGATTAGCAAGCTCACCAAATGTGGGCTGGATGGAACAACTATCAGGTGGATTCACAGTTGACTATAAAAATTGTACTCAAAGGGTTATCTAAGGTTCATTCTCCAAGTGGGAGGAGGTAATGAACGGGGTACTGCAGGGCTCAGTCCTGGGCCCAGTGCTCTTCAATGTTTTTTAATGGATGAGGAAGTGCAGGGAATATTTATCAAATTTGCAGAGGACACAAAAACAATCAAATACAAGAGAAGTGGAGAAGCACTGTTGCAAAAAAAATGATTGCTGCTAGGAATGGAGGAGAAATTCGATTTGGTTCACATTTTGATCTAATTTTCACTCCTTGAAACATTAAGTGAACTGAAACTTGGCTATCCTTCGAAATACACACTTCTCTAAATGTTGCAATGCAGTTCACCAACAACAAAAAAGTGTACAAAAATGTATATATTAGGGGAAAGCGTGCATAATATGCATATCAGTGAAATTAACATGCAAAAATGCATTATATGAGGGAAAAGGTCTTGTAAAAATGTGTGTTCCATGAGGACTTTTTTAAAAAAAATTATAGACGCATACAGAAATGTATAAAGCTGAACTTAAGACTGGAAATATGAGAAATTGAAAGAAACCAGAACTGACAGATTCATCAATCTGTACCGTCAAATGGAAGGGACACTATGTTGACTGACGGTCTTGGTATCATCTGTTAGTAGCACATTAGGAAATGTTTTGTTTGAAGGCAACATTTAACATATATATTAGTTTTAGATGAACAGTTCCTGTTAACAGCTCAGTGAACCATTCGTGTGAAAATGATAAATGCCACTGCTCCAACAATGGTGTGAAAGAAATAGAACCAGGTTTACATTCCCCTTGAGTGACAACAGAAGCATGTATACATTTACACAATGGCTTGTTCAGAACATTTAGGGGACATAGTTTTTCCACAGGCCATAAAATACAATTAAGGACACAGTCAAGGACAATTAAAACCAAACAGCACTTGAAGATCTGATCAATCTCAAAGACTTAAGAAAGAAAGAAAAAAGCTCTTTGTTTCTGAGGAAAACTGGAAGATGTTTCACGTTGGCTAATATTGTCATTCTATGTATGGAAGACACAAGGAACGCAATATTTCTGGAGTGAATGACAACATAAAGTGATCTATAAATAGCCCAGTGTTTCTGAAGCATCTGGTCCTACTAACCTTGAGGCAGATGATATGTTTCATTCATTTGCTTCCTTTACATCAGGAGCATTGCACAGTAAAAGTTCCTTGTGCCTAAATGCAAAAATACAATAGGCCTCCATTCATTCATCTGCTTACTCTTCCAGTGTGATGTAAGCCATCCTCTGCCAGGTGCTTGCAATGCCCCTCTGCATTCTAAATAGGACAAACAGGCCAGCCTCCACACCAGAAGTTTATGCAATAATAGGTTTGCTGGTCTTTTAGATGCCACACAATTCTTTGTTGATTTGTGAGTAAGAGGGAACTTAGTGCTCGCTGTTTCTTACATTTTAATCTGCATCTACCAAGGAACGTAGAGCAGAATTACCCTTTGAGGTAGGTGACACTGAGAAATGGTGACATGCCTGAAGCTACCCAGTAAGCTTCCTAGGTGAACAGGGATTTGAACCTGTGTTTCCCATCTCACCGAGACTATTGTCTGGGCCAACAGGCTGGGCAGGCGGGGGCACTTGTCACAGACTATTTACTCAATAATCTACTGAACAGCTGAGACAAGTGGTACTCAAGATGAGTACAATTCTTCACATTTCCACATCAGTTTGCAATTTGTTGAAGAAGTCCCCACGAACATTCATCAACATTTGTGTGCAAATATCTCCTCATATACACAATTTTGTATGCAATTTTGCCTGATAGACACATTTTTGAAAAGCATATTTTTCTGCTATAATGCATTTCTGTATATTATTTTCATGAATACATGCAGTTTTATCCACACTGTACCCAAGTATATGGATCTTTTTACACATTGCTTGTATGGAGAATTACACTGCAAAATTTCAAAGGATGGCTGTGTTTTGGTCAGAACTTGGAAGTAATTAGTTACAAGTAACAAATTACTTGTAATTCATTACTTTTTTGAGGAATGAGTGGGTAATGAGTGGGTAAAGCACTACTTTAGGGCATTACTGGGGGGGGAGGGAAGCAGGGGAAGTCTTCTGCTCCTCTGAATTGAAGATGAAAATCATGTGCCTCAAACTGGGCTTCCATGCAGCGTCGCTCTTTCCTCATGCTCTGTGGGTGGGTAGGAGGCGACAAGGGAGGAGGTGGAGTGGAGAAAACAATTGTTTTAAAAAAAATGGATGGTGGTGGTGAAGAGTGGAGTGGAGGGAAAAAGGAGTTGGAGGGCAAGAACATGGATAAAGCAAGAGAAGGAGACAGCAAAAGAATGGAGATAAAGAACTGTGGAGGTGAAAAATGACAATGTGTGTGTGTGAATACTGTGTTTGCACTTGGCACACAAAGCGGCCTCCACCACCCTCTCTGGCTACTGTGCTGCATTTGCAGTATTTTAACTTTTTTGCATCTCAGGGGAAAATGTTTGCTTGGGTGAGTGTCCCTTAGTTGGTGGCAGGGCAGGGTCTGGGAGGTGGTTACGTGGGAGAGATTATGCTTGCTGGCTGAGTGGGGTGTGTGTTGCACTTTGTTTGACATGCAAAGATCTGAGTAGTGGCCTCTGCCTCCCCCCCACCTCTCTTACCAGTGGAGAGCCCACCATTGCTATCTTATGGATAAAAATAATTATTCTCCTACCTCTGTATGTGTGTATTTATTTTTAATGTTGTTTTAGGCTACTTAGATGTGCAGCAGCCAAGGCCAGCACCTTGTAGGCATTTTTTAAAAAAGTAACTGATTTAATTGTAGCGATTACTTTTGAGAAAAAACAAAGTAATCAGTTATTTTCAGAGCAATTGCAATTGTAATGGTAATTACTACTTTTTTGGACCATGTAATTGTAACTGTAATTTATTACTTTTTAAAAGTAATCTTCCAAGCTCTGCTTTTGGTTCACATGTTGTTTTGGATTAGGTAGGGTCTCTTTTAAATGCAAATTGAATCAAATACCCCCCAAGTCAGCTTGAAAATGTCAGTGAAAATACCCTGGAAATAGAGTGCAAGTGAAGGAGCCCAGCTCCCCAGGTGGAAAATTTCTGGACTAAGGTACTGCTGATTTTGTGTTCAAGAATAGTCCCAAACTGGGTATTCGCATAGGCCATTCCCAAGATAATGAGGTTGCAAAAGCAAAGTCTGCCCATATCCTTTATATCCTTTTGATTTTTACAGGGTGTTTCTTTTCATATTTGGAAAGCAAATCCTGTTTATCCACTGATGTAGCTCATTGCACATTCTCTGAAGAGATTAGCTGTTCTGCCTTCTGCACCCCAAACCTCAAGATGTTATATTTAGGAGGGCTTAACATTTGAGCCAACCTGATTGCAACCAGCCATCTGTGCACAGTCTTCAGGCAATTTCAGCTTCCTTAGCCACCTCTTGTGAAAAATGACACCACCCAGATATATTAGACACAAGACCTACTGTGTTCTTATGTTGTGAAGGGCACCAAAGGGCACTATGCTGAATTTATATCAAAAGTCCAGAAAATGACAGATTTAATCAAGGAAGCAGGGGTCATTTGTTGAGGTTTTAAGTTGAGGCAAATCCAAATAATCAAGATGAAGCTTAAGGTTGCAATATGAGTTCAGAAAGCAGATGATCTCCAGCAAGAACATTTAGTGAACATGAGCATGCTATTGAGACATGTATTTTATTTCCCAGATATGAAATAATATCCTTTGAATGCACAGAAAATGTAATATTCTTATTAAAAAACTTCTGCCTTTATGGAAGAAGAAGTGAGTGTGTCAAGCACTGGTAATCTGGAAGAACCATTATCCTGCTTCACAGGATAGACCATCACCTCTGTGTCCACAGATGTGATCTGGGATTTGTTGGTGGTTTTGTCATCATCCTATGTAAAAATAATGGAGACCCATGGGATCCATGCCTTCAATCACTTTTTTTTTTTTTTGCTACTGGAAAGTACTAGATCTGTGATTTTTCACTGTGAAGTCTACTACTGTAACCTTTAATGAGATGGTACTTTCTTGGAGACTCCATGGAAAATCATGAACATTCAAGAGGATTAATTTACTGGATCCAACTTTTACCCAGATCCTTTGGGGAAGCAATTTGTGTGTGTGCACATGTTGCCTCTCTTTCTATCTGCTGGGTGTGGGATGAGGTAGAGAAACAGCCAGAGAGCATGATGCCCATGGCACTCTCTCAAAATTCTAAATGTGGCTCCTGTTCTGTAGTATTATTTAAGATTTATAGCATTTTGCAAAGCAACATTTGCCAAAAAGACTAGCACCTGCTCTAAGGGGTTTTCAGAGTGAGACAACCAAAGGATCAGGGCAAAGCCCTATGGTCTCAAGTCAAAATATGCAGCCAGGTTGCTGAAGCTAAGTGGGTCTTTGGTCAGCGCCTGCATGGGAGACTACCTTGAGTTTCAGCATGGAAAAAAATGCAGGATATAAATAAATCTCTTTTCTCACAAGTTGCATTCAATGAGTGCACAGTCTGTGTACACAATAGCTGAGCTGTACAAATCAGCAAGTGTACACTCTTTCTCACAAACACCTATACACGTGACAGAGAGCTATACTTGTGTAGTTCCTGTGTTCAGTGTAATGTGTGAACAAGCCTAGTGTCAAAATCCAGGGATATTGTATGGTGGGTGGTGTGGGATTGTGCTTGCTGCCCTGATTATATATTGACCATTCCTTATTGAACAGACCCTACATAGCATCTCTCTCTCCCCCCACAAATTGAACATCCCCACACTTCATCCATGTGAAAATGACTAGTGCGAGGAGGCAGGATGTCATACCAGTGGGGCATATGAGGAAGGGGCAAAGCTGTGGAACTACACCTCGAAGACCAGCATTGCTGCTATTTACATGGATGAGGCTGGGGTGTGCAGGGCCTGTTCAAGACATTTTGGTGCTGAGGCAAAGGACAAAATGATGCCCCCATCCCACACATAGAACCTGATCAGACAAGCAGCTAGATTTGCTTTGGATGCTGGTGACACGACCGGGTCCTCCTGAGGGCAAGCAGGTTAGCTTAGGTGGTGCAGGCAAGCTACAAAGCCCTCGCAGCTCTGTCCTTCCATAACTTGTTCCTGCTGTCCAGCCCCCATTATTTGCCACCCGGGGCAACTGCCTCACTCTGCCTAATGGTAGGGCCTGGTGGCCAGGTGGGGCAAGGTTGGGGCTGCATCATTTCACTGGCAGAAGACCTGGATTGGAGGTGGCAGTTTTGCTAGTGCAAAATGTCTAGCCCTGACCTTGCTGCTGTCCCATCCTACCCACATCTAGGTAAGCAGCAGTGACACTGGTGTTAGGAGGGCAGTTCCACTCCACTACATGCATTGCTACTGGGAAGATGGAAGGCTGAGGAATGCATCCTAAGCAGAGGTACATATGATGAGTCTTTTGGTAACAGTTGCTGCCTAGTTCAGGTATGTTTCAGATTTTTTTGTGTATTTTCTTTTTCACCGAGTTCATTTGCAACAGGCTACTATATTTAAGCAGTGCTATAAATGCTACTGTTATAATAGCAATTACCATTTTTATGAAGTAATATTATGTTTAATTAAAGCAAAAAAGTGTGTTGTATTGCATGGTGATTAGCCCCATAGGAAGGCAAGATATTACCAGATACTCATGCATAAAATATTGTATCTTTGGGAACGGCATTTATTTTAAAAAACTGAAATAAAATAACAATTGGTAGAACAGGTTGTTAGAAAACAGGAGTGTCAGAAAAGAGGTCCTGGAAGTCACTTGGAGATATCTTAACAATTTGTTAAAGTATGAATTAAGCATGTAATAGACATGATTTTATTTTTTTGTGTGTAACCTATGGATAAGACTGAGTTAGTCATATTTATATTTATGTACTATTGACTTACATGTTTTTCATTTAAAAAAAAAACCACATACAGCAAATATCGTCTAGATGTTCAAGCAGTGAAATAATGATTTTACATATGGCAGAAAGAAAATCGACCACTGAAATTAAGCCTGTAGATGAATTCATTAAACATGCATGTTAGCATTTGTAGAAATACAGCTAATTAGTCAAATATTAACGTTATCATTATGGAAACACATTTTTTAAATTTTCCTAGGAAAGGTAATGGAAAATAAGATCATATTTATTTATTTATTTATTTGATTTATATCCCGCCTTTTCCCCCAGTAGGAGCCCAGGGTGGCATAATCAGGCCTCTCTAATTTTAAAAAAATGTGTCACAGGAATCGTGACCTTTGAAGACTGAAAACTGAAAGTGGAAAGTAATTCAAAGGGCAGTTTCTCATTTTTCCAGTCTTGAGTTCACTTCTCCACATTTCAACATTTGTTTGTGATTGTTTCTCTAAAAAAAGTAGTAATGAAAATTCAACAGCATTTTACTGTGAATTTCTCCCAATATACACATTTGTATGCAATCTTGGCTAATATATACACTTTTGCAAAGCAATGCTCCCTAGAATAATACATTTTTTGGTGTTATTTTCACTAACATATGTGACTGTTTGCACACTTTACCCTAATATATATAGTTTTTTATACACATTCCTTGGCTGGATAACTGCACTGCAAAATTTGGAGAAGTGCAAATGTTGAAAGATGTGTTTCTCTTTGCATATTGTTTTGGAAAGTGCAAATTAGGTAGGTTTGCTTTTAAATGAGAACTGGATAGCATTTCTCCCAGGGGGCAGAGAGAAAGAGTGGTGACGAGGTGTTGGAGGATACTCTAGATCTGTGCATTCCCCTAGCCTATTCTACATCCCGTAAGTCAGCCTGTTGCCCTCAGGTATGGCGGAGGATGCTGTCCCATCAATAATGCTGAAATAAGATTCAGCTGCCAGCAGTCAGCTTCTATAAATAGAATAGGAGGGGGCACCATTTTCCTCTTCATCTCAGGCAATATATCCTGCTCTGATCCTGTTAAGATCTCAGGGAATGTAAGAAGATATAATCACTGTGTTGTATGTGCAAGTGATTTATCTTTTAAATGACACAAATGTTTCATGCAGTGCAGGAAGGCAAACCATGAAACCACAGATGGAACATTGGAAATTGGAACTAGGGTGGCTTGAATTACAAGTACATGGCATGATACAGCCAAAGCAAAGAACTTCTGTGTCCTATAGATAGAAATGAACACATCTTCACATCATTATAATTGAAATCAACATTTATTTATTTAATTATTTAATTTGTATACCGCTCCATACTTGAAAAAAAGCTTCTAAGCAGTTCACAGTGCTGGAAAAAAAATCAAACCAAATTACATATTTAAAATAATACAAAATGCTTAAAATAAACCATCTTAAACATTAACATCTTAACATTAACAATAAACATCATAAGAACCAAATTACACATTTAACACAATACAAAACTTTTAAAAAAAATAATCTTAAACATTAATATAACCTAAAATAACTAACAATAAATCATAATCACTAATATTAAAACACAAATATACCAGGAAGACAAGACAACCCCGCCCCCCCCCAAACACACGAGTGTGTGTGAACAGGTAGCAGCATCACTCCCATTTCTGGTGCTACCACCCCAACTTATGCTCTCACCAAAAGGTGGGGCAACACTACACACTCCCCACCCCTGGAGCTCCCTCCTCTCACCAGGGAGCACCCACAATCATTCCACCCCCACACAACACCCATAACTACAGGGGGTACCACCATCCTTGAGGATAATGCACAAAGTGATCTGCAGTAACACAAGTTGTATGTCCATGGATGGGGCTTTGAAGATGCATCGTGTTGCAACCATCCAGCGACTATACGTTCTTTCCCTGTCAGTAAGCTGGCACACTCCATTAATGCCTTATAGGCCAGAATCTTGTGCTCAGGCTGCTCGCCCCCCGCTGAGAGCCACAGGACGAGAGCTCTTTTGCTCTCGCCCTTCAGCTCCTGCCAAGGGCTCATGTGCTTGCTGGGTAGGAATTTAAATAGGTACCTGGAGAGAGAGAAAAAACATAGCCTTCAGTCAGGGTCCCAGCTGCACCTCCTTTCATTAACACACACACTACCAGCCCCACCCTAAGATGCAGAAGTGCTCAATGTTGGTTAGGCTGAGCCCATAATTAACTATTACATGTGAATCATATCATAGAAAGGGGCTGAATGTGTCTTCCCTACCAACGCAGTGGGGAAATGCTTTCTGCAGTTTGTGGCGGTGGGCTGGAGAAATTCTTTCAAATTTCAGCAATGGGGACTTGCATTTCATACTGCTGTCAGCAGAAGTTTATCTCCCCACTTTTCTTGTTTCTAAATATCTTTTACTGCTGTAGCGAGCAGTGGCAATGATCCTCCTAGCCAGCTCTGGCCATCATTCCCTCCCCCCCAATGCTCTGTGGAAGGACACCAAGACATGACATAGCATCCCTCCAGGGAGGAGCCAGCCCTGCGATTAGGCAGAGTGAGGCAGTCGCCTCAGGCAGCAGATGCTGGGTGGTGGTTGTGAGGCGTCCTTCCCTGGCTCTCCCTGTCAGGTTCCTACCTGCTCGTGGTTACTGCCTGTCTCTAGGCACCACCAGGGACTCCACCAGTCCGGACCGCTCTCTCTTATGATTTCTCTCCCCGCTCTAGCACAGATCTCAACAGATCCCCCTGCTAGGCAACCACCAGTAACGTCCCAATACTAGTATTCCCAGAGACTCTGAATACTGGTATTGTTATTCTCTTCACCGCTGCCACCATTTGTTACAGTTCCCCTTCAGCCTTGGTCATTACCTTACCCTCCCTTCTGGTCTGTGAAACCCCAGCCAAGGATCAGGCCTTTGGTAAACCAAATTAAGTATTTATTACAGATAACAAAGCTAACAAGATTAACAAGATTTCTTCTTAAGGCACGTAAGCATATGGTTTTACTCAATACTAATCCGAACTCCACCTCCCTCCTGGTAAACAACTCTCTAAACCCCACCAAGCAATCCACTCTTTCTCTTCTCCCCCCAGATTCCACAATTCACCACCTCACATTCACCCAGATTTACCTGTCATCCTTTCATTTATACTGTCAGCCATTTTAAACATTCAGCCAATCATCAAGCATTCTATTGCCCATTCACTCCCCCTCCTCTTTCACTACTTACCATGTATACTCTAAACAACCAGCACTTACCATATATACACTAATATATAGGAACATCACATTTCCCCCCCCCCTTAAACAACTGCAGAGTATTATTCCTGTTCCAGGATTTATACGTCGCGTTAACAAATAAAAGTCTCTATGGGGAAAATGTCTTTCTTTGTTCCTCTGTCTGGTCATGTCACTGCAGTCCCAGCCACTTGCCTGGAAAGTCCATCGGCCAGTACATTGTCCTTGCCTTTGATGAACTGGAAGTCCACTTGATAGTCCTGTAGGGCCCAGGACCACCTCTGCAGCATAGTGTTATGGTTTTTCATAGTCTGCAACCATAACAAGGCCCGATGATCCGTAGTCACTGTGAATCTTCGTCCCCACACGTATGGGCGCAACTTGTTCAGTCCCCACACGACCGCTAGGCACTCCTTCTGGACCGACGAATAGTTTTTCTCCCTCGGCGTCAGCTTGCGACTCAGATACGCCACTAGATGTCTGGTGCCTTCTCTCTCCTGCAGCAAGACGACTCCCAGCGCGAGGTCTGACGCATCTGTAGCCACGATGAATGGTTGCTCATAGTCTGGTGCTATTAATATGGGTCCTTGGCACAAGGCTTGCTTCAGCAGATCAAAAGCCTTCTGACATCCATCCGTCCATACCACACGCTCAGAACACTTCTTCTTGGTCAATTCATGCAAGGGGGTTGCTATTTCCCCAAAATTTCTCACAAACTTCCTATAAAAACCAGCCACACCCAGAAATGCCCTTACTTGTTTTTTGGTTAAGGGGATCGGCCACGCTTGTATTGCCTCCACCTTGCTCCATAAGGGGGTGATTTTCCCACTCCCCACCTTATGTCCTAAATAGATTACTTCCTTTAGTCCAAACTGGCATTTCTTAGCTTTTATTGTGAGGCCTGCTTTTCTTAAGGCCTCCAATACTGTTGTCAGGTGTTGGACATGCTCAGGCACCGACCTGCTAAAAATGGCCATGTCATCGATATAGGCCACTGCAAAATCTGACATGCCTCGCAACACAGTATTGATTAGCCTCTGAAATGAACTTGGTGAGTTCCTTAGTCCCATGGGTAAGGTCACAAACTCATATAACCCATCTGGTGTACTGAAGGCAGTTTTGGCTCTGGATTGCTCGTCTAGTTCCATTTGCCAAAATCCTTTACAGAGATCTAGTGTAGAGATAATGGTTGCTGCCCCCAATAACTCTAACATAGCGTCTACCCTAGGCATAGGATACGCATCTGGGACAGTAATTTTATTGATTAGCTGATAATCAATGCAAAACCTTGTCGTTCCATCTTTTTTCGGAACCAGGACAATACTTGAGGCCCAGGGACTGATGGATTCCCTGATCACTCCTAATTCCAGCATATCTTCCACCTCCTTTTTGATCTCATTCAAAACTTTCCCATTCGCACGGTACGGAACAGATCTGATTGGGGCATGATCTCCAGTATCAATGGAATGTATAACTATACTGGTTCGGCCAGGTTTGTTGCTAAAGAGATTCCTATAGGTTTTCAAAACTCTCAGAATCTCTTCTTTTACTTCCTCCTTTACCTCCTCTGACCATTCCACTTGATCTACCCCTCCTTTGTCTTTGCTTTCCTGTACCAAATCTGGAAGTTCAGGCCCACTTCCCTCAGGGAATAAGGTAACTTGCAACACCTGTGCATCCCTGGTATGGTAAGGCTTCAACATATTTACATGAACCACTTTGCTTTTGTTTAATTGGTCTGTGGTGATTACGTATGTAACTGTGTCAAGCCTTTCTCTGATGGTATATGGTCCTTCCCAGTTAGCCTGTAATTTGTCATGTTTCCTGGGTATGAACGCCATAACCATATCTCCCACATCATACACACGTTCTCTGGCTGTTCTGTCATACCAGTAACTTTGCTTCTCCTGTGCATGACTCAAATTCTCTTTCACTACTTCCATCATTGATGTTAATTTATTGCGGAATTCCAATACAAAATCTACTACAGAAGTTTTGTACTCTCCCAGAGTTCCTTCCCATGAATTTTTTAGCAGTTCCAAAGGTCCCCTCACTTTTCTAGTAAACATTAGTTCAAAGGGTGAGAAGCCTGTTGACTCCTGAGGGACTTCTCTGTATGCAAATAAGAAGCATCCAAACCGTTCATCCCAGTCTTGTGGGTGATCTTGAACATAGCTTCTTATCATGCCCTTCAAAACTCCATTGAATCTCTCAGTTAGCCCATTAGTGGCGGGATGGGAAGTAGTGGTCTTTAGATGTTTTAGACCACAACATTTCCACATACATTGCATCACTTCTCCCATGAATACACTGCCTTGATCTGTCAGCACTTCATGAGGGAAACCCAGCCTCATAAAGATTTTTAATAAAGCCTCTGCCACTACAGGGGCTTCTACAGATCTCAGTGCTTCTGCGTCTGGGTACCTGGTGGCAAAATCCACCACCACCACTAGATATTTCTTGCCATGCCTTGTGGGTTTGGAAAAAGGGCCCACCAAATCTATTCCCACTCTATAAAAGGGTTGTCCAATTATAGGAAGGGGCTTTAAGGGTGCCTTGGTCTTTACTCCACTCTTTCCCACCTTTTGGCATATTCCACAAGATAGACAGTGTTGTTTTACATCCTTGGAGATATTTGGCCAATAATAATGTGCAGCCAATCTCCTCTTGGTCTTTTTTATTCCCAGATGTCCTGCACATGGGACATCGTGGGCTACCTCTAGCAATCTGGTTCTGTATTTGCTAGGTACTATCAATTGCTTCACTGGTTCACATTCATCCTTTCTTTCAGCAGGCATCCACAGTCTATATAAAATCCCATTCTCACACACAACTTGATTCCTCAGTTTGTCAGTGAAAGGAATCTGTTGGGTCAAGGCTTGTTCCTTTACCTGCTTCAAACTGATATCTTTATGCAGCTCTTCCCTGAATTGCTCTGCTTCTTCCCCAGAGACCACTTGATACAGTTTGTCTTCTTCAGCAGGCCTGCTAGTGGTTGCTATGGTGACCTGAGGCTGGTTAACAGATTCCACCCTGTTTGTTTCAGCCCCCCTTAATATGGCTTCTTTTTCTCTGCCAATTTGCTGTCTGGTCACTGTCTGGTCACTACGACGTCGAAGGCCCTTCTCCGTGTCCCAACACATAGGGAGGCACGGAGAACGATAACTAGAGCTAGGGCCTTCTCAGTGGTGGCCCCCGAACTATGGAACGCCCTCCCTGATGAGATACGCCTGGCGCCTTCTTTGTTATCTTTTCGGCGCCAGGTAAAGACCTACCTCTTCGCCCAGGCATTTTAAAAATTTTAAAAATTTTAAAATTTGAATTTAAAATTGAAAATTTTTAATTATGTTTTATTGTGTATCTACATCCACTTGTATTTTAACCTGTTTTATTATGCTGTACACCGCCCTGGGAGCTTATTGCTATAGGGCGGTCTAAAAATGTAATAAAATAAATAAAAATAAATAAATAGATCTTTCCTTGGGCGCCCATTACATCCCTTCCCAGTATTACTGGTTCTTGTTGCTGGGCATTAATGCCTACTTTATATCGGCCCTCTCGGCCTCTCCAAGTCATTTCCACCAGGGCCACAGGCAAACGTTTTGGTTGACCCCTCACTCCTTGGATAGTCACTGTTTCCTGAGGTAATATTTCTTCAGATTTTATTAAATCTGGCCTCAGTAACGTCTGAGCGGCACCAGTGTCAAGCAATGCCCAATAATTTGCCCCTTGTACACTCACTTCCTCTCTCAGACTTGAATCAAGGTCTGTTACTTCTGTCCAGTTTATCTGGCAAAACTGAACCTTTTTCGCTGTTTCTAAAGCCTTGGGCTCTGTTTTCACTGCCCTTGTCTGAGCAGGATTACTACTGGGGTTGGCAACCTCACATTGAAAACGTAGGTGCCCTGGTCTACCACATTTGTAGCATAATTTCTCCTCACTTTTAGGGTACACAGATCCACTCTGGGGTGTCCTGTGCCCTTCAGATTTTAATGGAGGACTCACCCGCTGTGGTACCACATCCCTTCTGCCAGCACTATATGGTCTGGGTTTAAACTCTCTTGATGTTTTCCCCACCCAGCCAGTTCTATTGGAGGCGAAGTGATCCGCCATCTCTGCGGCCTCCTGCACAGATGTAGGGGAACGGTCTTTGACCAGGAGCCTTATTTCTGGTGGTAACTGATGGTATAATTGATCCAGTATCATGAGGCTTTTCACCTCTTCCACTGACTGAGCTTTGGCACTACTCATCCACTTTCCAAATATATCCATCAACTTTGCTCCCAGTTCCACAAAAGACCTCTCTGTCTGTATCTGGCAATTTCTGAAAAGCTTTCTAAAATAATCAGGCCCCAGTCTGAATCTTTTAAACACTGCTTCTTTGAATTCAGCATAGGTGACGGGCTTGTCTGAGGGGAAATATTGGTATACCTCAGCCAATTCCCCTTTAATCAGGTTTGATAAATACTGCATGTATTTATCTTCAGGTAGCCCCCACAACTGAGCTGCTTTTTCAAAGGTGCTGAGGTAAATTTGAGGATCTTGACCAGGCTCATAGACAGCGAAGTCCTTTGGAGTAATTTTTATTTTTGCTCCATCTCTCTCTTTCCTTGTCTCCTCAGAGTGAAATTTCTCTCTATCAAATTTTAACTTTTCTACTTGTAATTCAGCATCCAATGCTCGTTGCTTCTCCCTCTCCTCAAACCCCAATCTCATTCTCTCAATTTCCAACTCCCTCTGTTTTTCCTTCTCTGCACCTTCCATCCTCAATCTCTCAGCTTCCAACTCCCACTGTTTATCTTTTTCCTCAGCCTCCATCCTCAATCTCTCAGCTTCCAACTCTCTCTGCTTGTCTTTTTCCACAGCCTCCATCCTCAATCTCTCAGCTTCCAACTCTCTCTGTTTTTCCTTCTCTGCACCTTCCATCCTCAACTTCTCTCTCAAGTACTCTATATAAGCGGGATTGCTTAAATATCCTTCTGGGGTCTCTTCTCTGACAGGTTGTTTTTGCTGGGCAGTTGCAAATCCTATAAGTGCTACCCTCAATTCATCTACCCCTTTACCCTCATGAGGTAAATTGAATGTTATGCACTTCTCCACCAGCTCCTCTCTTTTCATTTTTATGTATTCAGCCATGGTGTTTGAGTTCACTCACTCTTTGCCACACACTCTTTGCCAGTCATTCTCACAAGAAATCTTGTTTTGTTATTTCTGTTTGCCACACAACTATTAGGGATTGTCTAGTATTCGTATCTCACTGCTACAGCCAACACCTGTGACGTAGTCTCCTTTGTCACCACGTGTCTTTGGGACTATCTTTGGTTCGTATCTGGATTCTCTGTTGTTCGTATCCCACCGCTACCACCACATGTGAGGCGTCCTTCCCTGGCTCTCCCTGTCAGGTTCCTACCTGCTCGTGGTTACTGCCTGTCTCTAGGCACTACCAGGGACTCCACCAGTCCGGACCGCACTCTCTTATGATTTCTCTCCCCGCTCTAGCACAGATCTCAACAGATCCCCCTGCTAGGCAACCACCAGTAACGTCCCAATACTAGTATTCCCAGAGACTCTGAATACTGGTATTGTTATTCTCTTCACCGCTGCCACCATTTGTTACAGTTCCCCTTCAGCCTTGGTCATTACTTTACCCTCCCTTCTGGTCTGTGAAACCCCAGCCAAGGATCAGGCCTTTGGTAAACCAAATTAAGTATTTATTACAGATAACAAAGCTAACAAGATTAACAAGATTTCTTCTTAAGGCACATAAGCATATGGTTTTACTCAATACTAATCCGAACTCCACCTCCCTCCTGGTAAACAACTCTCTCAAACCCCACCAAGCAATCCACTCTTTCTCTTCTCCCCCCAGATTCCACAATTCACCACCTCACATTCACCCAGATTTACCTGTCATCCTTTCATTTATACTGTCAGCCATTTTAAACATTCAGCCAATCATCAAGCATTCTATTGCCCATTCACTCCCCCTCCTCTTTCACTACTTACCATGTATACTCTAAACAACCAGCACTTACCATATATACACTAATATATAGGAACATCACAGTGGTGTCCTTCAAGATGTTGAAGGACAGTGCTATTCAGCCTGCCCGGTGCCCCCTAGGATAGCCTGCTGCCTTCAGGTGTCGTGGAAGACCCATTGCCAGTGTTGAACTAAGATTCTACTTCCAGATCTGTCAACTTCTGTATGTGGAATGATGAGAGGTCACTACCTTCCTTTTGTCTTAGGCAGCAAACATTCTTGCTTCTAGGAGCATGGTTGGGGTGGGGAATGGCTGAATAGTATATATGTTTGCTCTGTTTTTAAAGTTATATTCATTGCTTCGATCCATTTGGGAAAGCAGGGAAATTGAATTAACATGAATCAGTCTAGCGTTGCCTTTTCTGTGGATTTTCTTGTAGCATGCACTTCCCCGGATCCTATCTGGAGATGTGCCAAAAGTAATTCCTGCTCTGTGGTGTCTTCTCCCCAGGCCATCTCCATCTGAGTATCTTTTGCGGTGTGAACTCATATATGGCACCCCGAGACATTGTTTTATTCTTATTTTAAAAATATTCGCTGGAAATCTCCTTACGGAAGATCATGTCTCTCCTTTCCTGCTCTGCATATCTGGCTTTTTAAATCAGACCCTCCCTACGCAGCTTGACAGTGGTGATGGACTTCATTTCCGAGTGCACAGCACAACGATTTTATTGTGACATTTTACTGAGTCGGTAATTGCAGAAATTACTCCTAATGAAGTGCAAGAATGAGCTGACAATTGCCATGGGGGTGGGGAAGAAGAACCTCTAATTCTATCTTTGATTTGTTGAACAAAATAGCAGACAGTAACCTTTGAAGAAAGATGCGGGGCTGCTTCAAACCTTCCCCTCCCTTCATATCTTTTCCAGCCTGCATGAATAGGTTGATTGACCTATAGATTCTCTGCTCCTCAGGCACATTAATTCAAGCTGTTTTACTATGTTTGTTTTTCAATTCTAAAGGGGTGTGTGGGGGAGGAAATGGACTTCACAGGTGAAAGAAAAGGTGTAAGCTTTAGCTATGTAATACCTAGGATTTGTGGCCTATGGCCTTTTGGTGCTTCCTACTGTAAAATAAATAATTAGAAAATTAAGATAACCACAAGAAAGGGCTGTAGGTCAGTGGTAGAATATCTGTCTTTGTTTCGGTAATATAATTAATTGTGGGGCAGGAATTATTTTGTTGTTGCATTGCTATTCAAATGGGAATCAGAAATCCTTCAAATCACCCAAAGATAGCTGAGTGGGAGACCATTTGCTTCGCATGCGGAAGGCCCTGGGTTCAATCCCTAGCATCTTCAGGTAGAGCTGAGATAAGATTCCCTGCAATTTCCTGGAAAACCATTACCTGCCAATATATATAGTACTGATAGATGGACCAATGGTCTTACTCACTATCAGGCAGCTGCCTATTTGCTCCCCTCAAATGTGGTGCCTGAGAATGTCGCTAGCTCAATCTGCCATATGGCAGGGCAACTCCATTGATCCCTCTCCATTGGCCATGCCAGCTGGGGCTTATGGGAGTTATAATCCAACAACAGGTTCCCCACCCCTGAATTAGTTCCTAAACTGAGCTTCTGTAGCAGGGCAAAGAAGTTTTCTTTATCTGACTATCTGAGACCATGTGGTTCAGTGTTTTGGCATTCCTTCATCAGTGCATACCTTTGGTGAGGACTTCAAGTGGGTGATTGTCTGTTGATGGACTAGATTTTTCTTGAGCATAACACATCACCAGTTTTATTTTGAAGTGATTTTCAAATGACCAGAACTGGTACACCCATTACATCATCAGAGGCCTTGAGAGGGGGCACAGAGAGAATAACAGAATGTTTGAGGGATCAGTTCAAGTCAGGCTGCTAATAAACAGAATCATAACTTATATTTTGGGATTGCCACCTGATACTTATTTGAAAACATTTTTCCTCATTCCAAATGCTTAGAATGTGCTAGATAACTGTTCTTCAACCAAGGATCTCCAGTGGATCTGACCATTGGCTGAGGATGATGGGAGCTGTAGTCCAAAGGTTGAAGAAAACCGTACTAAACAATACTTTCAAAAAAATTACATCTTACTCGAGCTCTTTAGAACAGATGGTAAGGCAATGGAATCCACTCCAGGTTTTAGTCAAAAGTTTCAAGGAGCTGTCCAAGGTCCCTGAAAGTTCAGATTAAAACCTGGAGTGGATTCCACTGCCGCACTGACATGGAGCCACCAGCCGCCACTGGTTCATACTTCAGATTTAGATATGAAGACAGAGAAAAAGGGGACATTTTCTCAGTGGAACCTCACAGTTTCTGTGTTTATCATGCTCTCCTTCCCTTTGCATCTTCTTGGTTCCCTCCATTCGTGCAGGATGCTGAGCTGTCCATCTAATATTATGTTTCTCCCGGTGTTGTTGTGGGTTATTTTGCCATTGTTGCCACTATGAATGTCTTTTGTTTATTTTTATTTATTTATTAATTAAATTTCTAACCCGCCCTTCCTCCCAGACGGAGCCGAGGGTGGCAAACAAAACACTAAAAACACTCTAAAACATCTTGAAAACAGACTTCAAAATATATTAAAACAAAACATATTTAAAACATATTAAAACAAAACATATTTAAAACATCTTTTTAAAAGGCTTTTAAAAGATCTTAAAAAGCAATTCTAACACAGACACAGACTGGGATAAGGTCTCCACTTAAAAGGCTTGTTGAAAGCGGAAGGTCTTCAGTAGGTGCTGAAAAGATAACACAGATGATGCCTGTCTAATATTTAAGGGGAGGAAATTCCAAATGGGAGGTGCCACAACACTAAAAGTTTGCTTCCTGTATTGTGCAGAACTGACCTCCTGATAAGATGGTATCTGCAGGAGGCCCTCACTTGAAGAACACAGTGATCGATTGGATATACAAGGGGTAAGACGGTGTTTCAGGTATCTTGGTCCCAAGCTGTATAGGGCTTTGTACACCAAAATCAGAACCTTGAACTTGGCCTGGTAGCTAACGGGCAGCCAGTGCAATTCTTTCAGCAGCGGGGTGACAAGTTGGCAATACCCTGCCCCAGTGAGCAGTCACACTGCCGCATTTTGTACCAGCTGCAGCTTCCAGACCAACCTCAAGGGCAGTCCCATATGGAGAGCATTACAGTAATCCACCCTGGGGTGGTGGGGTGGAGCTATAGGGCTGGCCTCCTGGTAGCAGCATCACTCCCACTTGCCAAGATGGTGTGAGGGCAGGGCGGAGCAGGGTGGTGGCAGGGTGGTGTGGGCACATCAGCACAGCCAATCTTTAGAGACCCATCTGGCCTCTTCTTTGTCCGATTTTAAGGAATTATTAAAACTTCTTATTTTTCTCTCTTGCATTTCCTTCTTGATATTCACTTTGACTTAGGCTGCATTCTGGCAGCAGCTTATTCCATTTTTCTGTTATTTCCTTACCTGATAATTTCTGCATTTTATTTGATCTTTTACATGACGTAAAAGCCACTTCTGGACATCTAGCGGAATACAGTGGAGGTTTAACACTCATTTCTGTCTTAATTGCTTCCAGTGAAAATCTGTTTGCAACCTCAGTAACCCAGAAAATCATTGGAGTAAAGTGATGAAATTTGGAGTGGTATTCCTGGAGGAATCATGGAGGAACAGAAGTATGCAGGTGTGCAAAGGGCGGGGGAGTAATGACATGTCCATGAGAAATGTTATTGTGGTAACTAGTCCTGTTTTAGAAGCATTTGCAGTGGACAATGAATGGCCCAGATTCATCATATTCATCATTCATTGTTATGTCATATCATGCCAACTGGTGTGAATGAAACTTAGCGCGACATGGCAGTATATCAGCCGAAAAAGCCACAGTTCCATAATGCAACAGGTACCATAGTGTGAAAGGAATGGTAGAAATTGGGACACAAGTGAGAGCATTATGATCAAGAAACATAACACAATAAGCCCCATGTCTGAATGCAGCCTTACTTGATTATTTTGCTACCCACATGTTAAGCTATTGCACTGGTTTTAACTTTTTTTTTTTTTTTGCTTCCTGGGAGTTGAAGCCAGAGAAGGTTTCTGCCTGCCCCCGCATCTTGTTCCTGAAAGTCAGGTGACCTTCCAGAGTCACATGTGGTGCCAGGGGACTTCAGAGAACAGGAGAATTGGTGGAAATCAGTGCTTTCTACTTGTGGAAGAGACCTTCTCATTCTCAGCCTAACACTTTACTCACGCACAGCTAGTGACAGTCTTGTCCCTTCCCTCTATCCTTTCATTTTTTTAGTGCAAGCTTATGAGTGGAGACATGCTCATTTTGTTCCTGCACAGCACTGAGAATTTTAGGGATTTTAAGAAATAAACAATGGCAATTAATCCAGACATTATGCCATTGAAAATCCCATTAAGTTCAGAAGGAGAGGTGTTTGTTAAGCATGCTAGTGGGACTTACATGTCCTTAACTCTGGCTGAATAGTGCCTGAATGTTCTCTCCATCTTGACTGTGAATCTCTCTAACACTTTAGGGACGGAGCAGCAGAACACTGATAAGTGACCTTTGTGGTTACCATGACATCTAGGATTATGGGTCTCTCTGCGTAAAGCGGGAACTTTATTTTATTGAATGCTAGAAAACAGCATGTACAACAGCTGACAATTCCAGCATATTTCAGTAGCAAAAATAAATAATTAAAATCAAACGCAGGCTTCTCTTTCTCTCTTTTTAAAGCATTTGATCATGTACCATTGCACATTTGTAAAGACATGGATTTTACAAAATATTACAATATTAAACCTGTACAAACAAAACTGGCTTGAACTGAGTGGAAAAAAATGCCCTTGCAATGTACGCACATTCCTATTTATTGACAATCGTTACAGTTTCTTTTAATGTAGTGTTACTTGGACTCTGAGCATGAGGCCATAACAGTGCTTTAAATGCTTCTTTAGGAACATCTAAGAGACCACTGATCTATGCAACTCAGTGTTGTTACACTGGCTGTGACTCTTCGGGGTTTCAAGCATCGGTCTTTTCCAGCCCTACCTGGAGATGCCGGGACTGAACCTGGAACATCTTGCCTGCAAAATAGGTGCTTTATCACTGAGTAAAAGCCCTTTTCTAAATATATTAAGTAGCTTCAGTCAACACCTTTGACACAGATATTTTTATTTTTTTGATCAGCTTAAAAATCAGGGAGGACGGCTAATAAAACAGTGTAATCCTATACATGTCTACTCAGAAGTAAGGTCAGTTGTGCTTACTTCTAGGTAGGTGTGTATAGGACTGAAGCCTAAAATGCTGAATTAATGGGTGTGTGTTTCAGAACATAACTATATTTTTAATTTTGCACTTCTCTGAATTTTGTGATACAGTTATCATCTGAAAAACAGAACAAATGCATTAAAATTATATATTTTAAGATAAAACATGTTTAGAAATGCATACATTGATATAAAATATGTACTTTAGTACAAATATATGTATCTGAATTGGGGTGGAGAGGTCTGTCAATTTTGATTCTCTCTGTTGTTTTTTCAGTCTTAAATTCACATTTCTGTAGCAATTTGTGATTTTTTTAAAAAAAAATCCTCATGTGATTTTATTGTGAATTTCTCCTAATAAACACATTTTTGTAGGCAGTTTTGACTAATGTGCACATTTTTGCAATCCATTTCTTGTCATATAATGCAGTTTTGCATGTTATTTTCACTCATATTCATTTTTATGCACACTTTCTGCTAATATATGCATTTTTGCAAACACTGCTTAGCTGGAGACCTGTTATCACAAAATTCTGATAAGGGCACATTTCAAAGGATGGCTGTGTTTCGGTTCTCATATTGTTTCAGAATGTGCGAATTTGATAGATTCAGCTTGAAATGTGAACTGAATCAAAATTCTCAGCCATCTTTAAACAAATAATTAAACAATATGTATTGAAATACAGATTGCCATGCAGATCTTGTCAAAAATAGAATTCACAGATTAATGTCAAAAAGGGACAGCCTGGATTTATGAATGAATACGTATAAAACTGACACAAACCAGAAATGGACTGAATCATCCATCCCTAGGTGGAAACAGGGAAACTGAATGCATATGGACTCTTGCTAGACAGCTCCTCTGTAGCTGGTGGCCCCAAGGACACTTAAATTGGAAAATAAACTTCACTAGCCAGAAGGTCATCTTGTGGATAGGGATAGAACATATGGGTTATTTATGTTTCAAAATTACCATCTCCCTGCTCTACAAGGTCATGTGCAATTCAGCATCATTTCCGATGTATATGTGTGTCAGAGAACATTTGCATCAAATTCAAGCACATCCACTGCTGTATAATGGTTTTCTTTTTGTTGTGCTTTTTGTTTTTAATTATTGTGTACAATTGCTGCACTTGTTACTATGTTGTTCCCTGGTCTCGACTGTCAATAGAAATGGCAGAATGTAAATAAAATTAATCATCATCATAATGTGATGCAGTGAGTAGGCCTCCAGATGATGGTGCAGGAACCTGCTAACTGTAGACAGAAGTCCTTCTGTTGAAAGGTTAGCTGTTTCCTAATTACATAGCGAAGAGTAATCCGACAATGCTGTACTGAAGACCAGCTAAATCTGATTCTCAAAGAATTTGAATATTTTTTAAAAAAATGTTCTCACCCATCACATTAAATATTGAAAATGAACCTAGTGCTGGTAGACATTTGTGCCATTCTAAATGGTAACATTTACAAGTCAGCAAGTCAGATAAGAACCACTGTTACCTTAATTCCAAATAAAAGGTCCACATGTAATGTGGATTGGAACCAGTTTCATTGGGCTGGAAGTACAGCAAGGTAGGTATGCTTTGGTCTCATTGAAATAAGTGAGACTTAAGTTAGCCATGACTCACATGGATTTCAATGGAATCTAATTAACTCTGGATACAGCCCATTTTTGTATAAATCATATAAACATTCCATTTTACAACATGGCACTATGTCATTAGACGGATGTAAACAGGTCTCATGTCTGTGTTGCATTTTCCAAAGCACAGAGACACACTGAGCCAAAGAAGGCTTATGATGACATAAATATATAGATAAATATACACATGCAATCAGTGCTCAGGATTTGAAGCCTGGTTGCCTTTCAGAAGCTTGGATGTTTGGTTCTAAGGCAGAATAGCACTGTCCTATGAGCAATACTGCTTTCTCCCACATCCTCAATATCTCAACTTAAGGCTTTATGAGTACTCGTCCACTGATGTATATGGGGAGTTGATGTAACTTGACACTGTTGAAGTGGCTTTGGAACTCCTGCGTGAGCAACCATTGAAGCTGGCTTCCTGTGAAGGAGCTCTTTTCTTGCGGCTAGACTTAGTGGTTTCTCCATCGCTGGGGTCAAACACTACTGACATGCTGGATTCCATTCTGGAAACTGTGTATAAACTACTTTGCCTAGTAGGATGGAACCTGGTCGTCTTGAGTTCCAGTTCATCATAACTAGATATTTCAATGAAAGGACACCATTGGAAAGCTCTCTTGAAACCAGCTCTGAACCTGGAAGGAAAGAAACCCAGTCACTCACAATACATTTATACTCTAGGACAGCCTTTCCCAGTCTTTGGGTCCCCAGATGTTGCTGGCCTACAGTTCCCATAATTCGTGACTGTGATGTTCCTGCTTATAGTGTAAATATGGTAAGTGCTGTTTATATAGAAGACATATGGTAAGTGGAGAGAAAGAGGAGGGGGGAGTACATGAGCAGTAGAATGCTGGATGATTGGCTGAGCGTTTGAATGGCTGGGAGTATAAATGGAAGAATGACAGTTGAATCTGGGTGGATGTTGGGAGTGTGGAGAAAGAGGTGTTTGAGGGTGGAGGTCAGGAGTGTGGAGAAAGAGGGAGTTGGAGTTCTGATTAATAATAAGTCAAGTACAAAACAGGAATAGATGAAACCATACGCTTGTGAAACATTCTAAAACCAATCTTGTTATTTCTGATATTTAATAAATACTTATTTGGTTTACCAAAGGCCTGATCCTTGGCTGGGGGATATACATACCAGAAGGGAGGGCAAGGTAATTACCAAGGCTGAACAGAAACAATATCTAATGGTGGCAGCGGTGAAGGGAGGAATAATAACAATTCAAGTATCCAGAGCAACCCAGAGTTGTATGCGTTATCTATAAAGATACAAGGGGGTTGGGAACAGCATAAGCACGCAGTCACAAAAGTAACCAGCTAGAGAGAGACTCAGGCAAAGTCTCTGGGAGTATTGGTTATAGGACGTGACTGGTGGTGCTGCCTAGCAGGGGGATCTAGTGAGATCTGTGCTAGAGCGGAGTGAGAAACCATATAAAGAACGGTCCGGACTGGTGGTATCCCTGGTGGTGCCTAGTGAAAGGCAGTAGCCACAAGCAGGTGGGAACCTGACAGGGAGAACCAGGGAAGGACGTCACAGTGACCACTGGCCATGCTGGTTGGGGCTGATGGGAGTTGTAGTCCAGCAACATCTGGGGACTCAAAAGTTGGGAAAGGCTGATCTAGGAGGCATCAAATGGCACGAAGTTGCAAGCTTAGGTGCATAAAAGTGGTGGGGAAAGATGTTATATCAACACAGTTACTATGGCAGAAAATGTAACTTGTGGTTTGGCTGCAGTGAGAACAGAAAAAGGGGAACAGGCAGAACAAAGGGACATGTCAGGGAACAGGGAAATGAGAATGAGGGTTCAACTGAGAAGGTACTCTGTGCATGGATGTGTGCTACCTGACATGTGCCTGCTAAGAAATGGGAAGTATGCATCTAGGGACTTGCTGGAACTTCTGAGTCATGGAGAGAACACATGGAGGATATCTGAGGTATACACATCCATAGCAGCTGGAGTGCCAAAAGTAATTGGTAAAGGAAAAGTGGGAAATTAAAAGAACCAGTTGGGTAATGGAATGGTTGTTATCTTTTTCTGGACCCCAAAGTTTTAAGAACTGTATAAAAAGGGATGGAAAGATGAGCTCAGATTGATCTCTTGGACTTGGACTCCTGCCCATGTGGATTATATCCTGGAGAGTATAGGATCCTGGGCTGACAGGTCACCTCTACTAGTCACTTGCTACTAGTAAAATGCTGTAAGTGTGAGAAACCTTTTCGTTGTTTTTTCTTTTTACACACGTGAGGTCTATGTGAAACTGTGCACATGTGCTTTCAGTAAAGCTTTTGCTAAACCTTTGAACTCAGGGTCTTGACTGTGCCAATTTAATTCCAGTGGGTGAACAACAGTTGCTGGGACCAGAGAAAGTAAATGTATAGGATACCTCCAGTTTAAGTCCTGGTAGCTAATTAAAAATCCTTGATAAAATTAAAATCCTACAGTATGACCTGAGTTTTGACAAATTTTGCAAGGTACTGGGCAGTTCATCAAACAGTATGCATCTGGAGTACTCTGTTCAGTTCTGGGCATTTTAAGAAAGATGTAGACCAATTGTTGACCAGAGGAGGACTACCAGGATGATGAAGTGTCTGGAAATTAAGAAGTATTGTTAAAAGAGCTGGAGAAGAGAAGATTAAGGGGGGACATGATAGTTATCTGCCAGTATCTGAAAAGGTGCCATGCAGAAGTTGGAGCTGACTTGTTCTCTGCTGCACCAGAGGAGAGCACCAGAATCAATGGGTGGAAATTTGCAGGCAAGCAGATTTCAGCTAATGTTTAAGAGAACCTTCCCAGCAGTAAGCGCTGTTGGACAGTAGAACAGAATGTCACCAGAGTTCCCCTTCACTGGAGGTAAGCAAAAGCTGCCCAGCCATTTGTCAGGGATGCTGCACCTGCACTGGAGATCCTGCACTGAGAAGCGAGTTGGACTCAATGACTTACAATGTCCCTTCCAATCAGTGGTGACTGGTGTCCTTTGGGACTCGTAAGGTGGAATGCAGAGAGATGAACAGTAGGTGGAGCCAGAGTCAATGAGAGCCAGAGTCAAAGCATTTGGGTTTTTTCCCCATCTTCCTCCCTGCTGAGTTCTATGAGGGGACATAAGGAGGAGGAGAAAGCTGACAGCCAATGCCACCCCTTGGACTGCTTGTAAGAAAGGAGACAGACAGGTGAGCGGATTGTCTGGGGCCATTTACCCTAATAGATCAGCCTCCAGTGCATCCAGCTTTTGAACTTCTTTTCGGAGGAAGGGCAGGATAGAAATTTAAGAATGAATGAATAAAACTTTAAAATTCTATCATTCTGTGACACTAACTAACTGATTTCCTTAGCTCCAAATGTCTAACATGCTTTTATCAATTAATTTCTGAAGGGCCTGTTTACATGTTTGTCCTGGTACAAACTGGCATGAAGTTGTAATACATTCTATTCATCACGCTCTCATGGTCTTTGGATGCATGCCAGGCCTCCTGTGGCCCTCCAGATGTTACTGGACTACAGCTCGCATTATCCTGACCACTGACCATGCTGGCTGGGGCTGATGGAAGAAGGAGTCCAACAACATCAGGAGGGCCACAGGTTAGCCACCCCTCAAGATATAAAGGCTCAGCTTAAGAATCTGCCTCTATAAAAACATGCTGATAAATATTCCAGGATTATAAGTGGTCTGTGTTTATTCAGCAGGAAATAAGAATATGCATTATTTTCTTTATTAATTTGTTTCAAGGCTGAGCCCTGGCATGAAAAAAGGTGAGAGATGTAGCTGGGCTAGAGTGTTCTTATGGCCATCACAGGTGAAATGTTTTCTTTTCATTAAAGTGGGTGAATCAAAGTAAGATGAAAATTAAAAGGCAGCCCACTCCCCAACAGAGGAAAAAGTTAGTTAACATCTCAGGCTGAAGGAAGCAGAAAGGTAAGGGCCAATTTCTAACAAAAGAACATAAGAACATAAGAAGAGCCTGCTGGATCAGGCCAGTGGCCCATCTAGTCCAGCATCCTGTTCTCACAGTGGCCAACCAGGTGCCTGGGGGAAGCCCGCAAGCAGGACCTGAGTGCAAGAACACTTTCCCCTCCTGAGGCTTCCGGCAACTGGTTTTCAGAAGCATGCTGCCTCTGACTAGGGTGGCGAAGCACAGCCATCACGGCTAGTAGCCATTGATAGCCCTGTCCTCCATGAATTTGTCTAATCGTCTTTTAAAGCCATCCAAGCTGGTGGCCATTACTGTATCTTGTGGGAGCAAATTCCATAGTTTAACTATGCGCTGAGTAAAGAAGTACTTCCTTTTGTCTGTCCTGAATCTTCCAACATTCAACTTCTTTGAATGTCCACGAGTTCTAGTATTATGAGAGAGGGAGAAGAACTTTTCTCTGTCCACTTTCTCAATGCCATGCATAATTTTATACACTTCTATCATGTCTCCTCTGACCCGTCTTTTCTCTAAACTAAAAAGCCCCAAATGCTGCAACCTTTCCTCGTAAGGGAGTCGCTCCATCCACTTGATCATTCTGGTTGCCCTCTTCTGAACCTTTTCCAACTCTATAATATCCTTTTTGAGATGAGGCGACCAGAACTGTACACAGTATTCCAAATGCGGCCGCACCATAGATTTATACAACGGCATTATGATATCGGCTGTTTTATTTTCAATACCTTTCCTAATTATCCCTAGCATGGAATTTGCCTTTTTTCACAGCTGCCGCACACTGGGTCGACATTTTCATCGTGCTGTCCACTAAAACTCCGAGGTCTCTCTCCTGGTTGGTCACCGCCAGTTCAGACCCCATGAGCGTATATGTGAAATTAAGATTTTTTGCTCCAATATGCATAATTTTACACTTGTTTACATTGAATTGCATTTGCCATTTTTCCGCACATTCACTCAGTTTGGAGAGGTCTTTTTGGAGCTCTTCACAATCCTTCTTTGTTTTAACAACCCTGAACAATTTAGTGTCGTCAGCAAACTTGGCCACTTCACTGCTCACTCCTAATTCTAGGTCATTAATGAACAAGTTGAAAAGTACAGGTCCCAATACCGATCCTTGAGGGACTCCACTTTCTACAGCCCTCCATTGGGAGAACTGTCCGTTGATTCCTACTCTCTGCTTTCTGCTTCTTAACCAATTCCTTATCCACAAGAGGACCTCTCCTCTTATTCCATGACTGCTAAGCTTCCTCAGAAGTCTTTGGTGAGGTACCTTGTCAAACACTTTTTGAAAGTCTAAGTACACTATGTCCACTGGATCACCTCTATCTATATGCTTGTTGACACTCTCAAAGAATTCTAATAGGTTACTGAGACAGGGCTTTCCCTTGCAGAAGCCATGCTGGCTCTGCTTCAGCAAGGCTTGTTCTTCTATGTGCTTAGTTAATCTAGCTTTAATCATACTTTCTACCAGTTTTCCAGGGACAGAAGTTAAGCTAACTGGCCTGTAATTTCCGGGATCCCCTCTGGATCCCTTTTTGAAGATTGGCGTTACATTTGCCACTTTCCAGTCCTCAGGCACGGAGGAGGACCCGAGGGACAAGTTACATATTTTAGTTAGCAGATCAGCAATTTCACATTTGAGTTCTTTGAGAACTCTCGGGTGGATGCCATCCGGGCCCGGTGATTTGTCAGTTTTTATATTGTTCATTAAGCCTAGAACTTCCTCTCTCGTTACCACTATTTGTCTCAGTTCCTCAGAATCCCTTCCTGCAAATGTTCAGGTTCAGGGATCTGCCCTATATCTTCCACTGTGAAGACAGATGCAAAGAATTCATTTAGCTTCTCTGCAATCTCCTTATCGTTCTTTAGTACTCCTTTGACTCCCTTATCATCCAAGGGTCCAATCACCTCCCTAGATGGTCTCCTGCTTTGAATGTATTTATAGCATTTTTTGTTGTTGGTTTTTATGTTCTTAGCAATGTGCTCCTCAATTTCTTTTTTAGCATCCCTTATTGTCTTCTTGCATTTCTTTTGCCAGAATTTGTGTTCTTTTTTATTTTCTTCATTCGGACAAGACTTCCATTTTCTGAAGGAAGACTTTTTGCCTCTAAGAGCTTCCTTGACTTTGCTCATTAACCATGCTGGCATCTTCTTGGCCCTGGTGGTACCTTTTCTGATCTGCGGTATGTACTCCAGTTAAGCTTCTAATATAGTGTTTTTAAACAACTTCCAAGCATTTTCGAGTGATGTGACCCTCTGGACTTTGTTTTTCAGCTTTCTTTTTACCAATCCCCTCATTTTTGTGAAGTTTCCTCTTTTGAAGTCAAATGTGACCGTGTTGGATTTTCTTGGCAATTGGCCATTTACATGTATGTTTAATTTAATAGCACTGTGGTCACTGCTCCCAATCGGTTCAACAACACTTACATCTCGCACCAGGTCCCGGTCCCCACTGAGGATTAAGTCCAGGGTTGCCGTCCCTTTGGTCGGTTCCATGACCAACTGGTCTAGGGAATAGTCATTTAGAATATCTAGAAACTTTGCTTCTTTGTCATGACTGGAACACATATGCAGCCAGTCTATGTCTGGGTAGTTGAAGTCACCCATTACTACCACATTTCCTAGTTTGGATGCTTCCTCAATTTCATATCTCATCTCAAGGTCTCCCTGAGCATTTTGATCAGGGGGACGATAGATCGTTTCCAGTATTAAGTCCCTCCTGGGGCATGGTATCACCACCCACAACGATTCTGTGGAGAAGTCTGCCTCTTTTGGGGTTTCGAGCTTGCTGGATTCAATGCCTTCTTTCACGTATAGAGCAACTCCGCCACCAATATGTCCTTCCCTGTCCTTCCGATATAGTTTATATCCAGGGATAACCGTATCCCACTGGTCTTCTCCATTCCACCAGGTTTCCATTATGCTCACTATATCAATGCTGTCCTCTAAGACCAAGCACTCCAGTTCTCCCATCTTGGTTCAGAGGCTCCTAGCATTAGTGTACAGGCACTTGTAAGCAGTGTCTCTCTTCAAGTGTCTTTGGCACTTGTGGTTTGGCCTGTGGTAATTTTGCTCTTCTGAATTGATATCCTGTGCCCCTGCTCTCACAATGCCTACTTCTAGGCCTACCCCTTTTAAAATTTCATCATTTCTTTGGTTTTTATCCCAGGGGGGACGTTTATTCCGAACCGGACCTTCCTCAGCTCCTGTCGGGTTTTCCCCCTCAGTCAGTTTAAAAGCTGCTCTGCTACCTTTTTAATTTTAAGTGCCAGCAGTCTGGTTCCATTCTGGTTCGAGTGGAGCCCGTCCCTTTTGTACAGGCCCGGCTTGTCCCAAATGTTCCCCAGTGCCCAACAAATCCAAACCCTTCCACCCGACACCATCGTCTCATCCACGCATTGAGACTGCAAAGCTGGGCCTGTCTGGCTGGTCCTGTGCGTGGAACCGGTAGCATTTCAGAGAAAGCCACCTTGGAGGTCCTGGCTTTCAGCATCCTACCTAGCAACCTAAATTTTGCTTCCAGGACCTCACGGCTGCATTTCCCCATGTCGTTGGTGCCAACGTGCACCACGACCACTGACTCCTCTCCAGCACTGTCTACCAAACTATCTAAACGACGGGTGATATCCGCAACCTTCGCACCAGGCAGGCAAAACACCTTGCGGTCTACACGCCCATCACACACCCCACTGTCTATGTTCCTAATGATCAAATCACCCACTACAAGGATCCCTCCACCCCCTGGAGATATATCCTCGGCACGAGAGGATAGCTGCTCATCCCCCAAGGAATGGGTCCCTTCTAAGGGATCATTTCCCTCTTCCTCAGCTGGACGCTCTCCTTCCCCAAGACCATCATTGTCCATGATAGCAGGAGAGCTATCATCGTTGGAGTGGGACACAGCTATAACGTCCCTGAAGGCCTCCTCCACACACCTCTCTGCCTCTCTCAGCTTTTCCAGGTCTGCCACCTTGGCCTCAAGGAAATGAAGTCGTTCCCGGAGAGCCAGGAGCTCATTGCACCGAGAGCACACCCACGACTTCTGTCCAACAGGCAGATAGTCGTACATGCTGCAGGCGGTGCAAAACACTGGAAAGCCCCCACACCCCTGCTGGCTTCTTACCTGCATAGTTTTGTTTAAGGTTTATTACGTCAATGGATTGGAGACTGCGGTTTAGTTGAGGTTACGGAACGGACGGGCAGAGTGGGGGGCCCTGGCCTCCTCACCCTGCTGCCGAACTCGCTCTGCTGCTTAACTCGCCTTGACGCTTTGTCAGCTGGGGCCCTGACGCTTTGTCAGCTGGGGCTCCCTCTAGCTCGTGGAGCAGGCTCCCTCGCTAGGGTGCTTCTTTTAATTCATTTTGCATTCCAAGTCCAATATGTACACATCTTGCATCAGTTATGAAGGCAATCAATTACATCTTGCAAACCATTATGAAGGCAAGTTCCAGGCTGGATGGCAGGGGAGCTGTGTTAAGTCTGTTACAATAAATGCAAGAAAGAGCCTTGTGGCACCATAATGATGAACAGATTGATTGTGGCATATGTTTGTGCAGCAATAAATCTGTTGGACTTTAAAGTGTCATCAGGCTCAATAATGAAGGGCTGCTAATTCAAGATAATTTCAAATGGAAGCTCAATCTTTTAACAGTATCGCTGAAGGAAAAAGCTACCCCCAGGCCATTAATGACTCATGGGAGGCAGAATGTCAAGTGGTGAAATGTTTCCTAGCATTTGTTTGTTACATTTATATTCCACCTCGGAGGAACATTTTAGCTCCATAAGAAGCCTATGAAGTAGGTCAGGCTGGAAGATAGTGACTTTCCCATGCATCACAGCTGAAGATGAATTGGCAGCTGGATTTCACAAGTCAAAAGCCCATCACTCCCCACTTCAACAAATAGGTAGTGATGTAGGCCACTGTTATTCACCCTTGGGTCCCCAGATGTTCTTGGACTACAATTCCCATGATCCCCAGACAGCATAGCCAAAGGTCAAGGGATCATGGGAGTCCAAGAACATTTGGAAGACCCAAGATTGAAGAACACTGATTTAGGTGCAATTAGGAGGAAGCCTTCACCAGCTGAATTTCCAAGTGTTAAAAGCAAGGAGCCCTACTGCCAAAATATGACATTGCCACTTTGCATCTGAGTTCAAGGTAGGGATGGGCAAGAAATTTGATTCAGGTCACATTTAAAGCAGAATTTATCAAATCTACACTTTCGGAAACATGAGGACTGAAACACCATCATCCTTCAAAATTTGCACGTATCTGAATTTTGTGATGCAGCTCTCCAAGTAAGCAATGTTTACAAAAACACATATATTTGGAGAAAGTGTGCATAAAAATGAATATATTAGTAAAAATAACATACAAAAATGCACTACATTAGGAGAAATTGTTTATAGTCAGAACTGCATACAAAAATACAGTAGAAATGCTTAGACTCGTATTCTTTTGGTGGGCTGGGTGGGTAAGGGGCATAAAAGATGAATATTTTTATACCAGGTGCAAATCCTGATGGGATTAGGTGTATATGAAATGAGATTGAAACAGACAGGTGTGTAATGAACATGTTGAAAGATGGTGGATTATCTGTTTTTTAGTCTTCTGCAGTCATCTGAAAATATTTGCATGCATACTGCAGCAATTATAGTGTGCTATTTGGCACTCTTCCCAAAGAGATTTCAAAATAATGTTCTGTAACAGTTACTCAGTACTGAATTAGGCACCGATTTCATTTATGAATTATGCTATTACTAGGTGTGGGGAACCTTTGGCCCTCCAGATGTTGCAGAACTGAAACTCCTATCAGCCCTAGCAAGCATGGCCAGTGGCCAGGGGTTATGGGAGTTGTAGTTCAGCAACATCTAGAGGGTCAAAGGTTCCCCACACCTGCAATTACTCCTGTTAGATTTGGACACTTTGCATGTTTTCTTGGAAGTAAGTTCCACTATGCTCTGGGTTCAATTCTTGCTGGCTCCTGGGTAAGTGTGCATAGGATTGCAACTTCAATTCAGCAGCATTTAGAGAAATGTCAGACAAAATTCATATTAGGAAAGGCAAAGACAATTCTTTCGGCACAATGTTGGCATGGCATGTACACCAATGTTAACATATTGGGGCCTTGAACTTACCATAGAATCCAGGCACACAAAGATATGAGGGCACCCAGATTTGTCAGATACTTGCAAATCTGTGCTGCCATTATAAGAAACTTTAAAACTGGCACATAAAAAATTGGGCTTTATTAGTGGATAGATAGGTAGAATAAAGATTTTATGGTGCAACAGTATTGGGGACATATTGCACTATACATTAGACTGGGGATGAGGAATCTTGGCCCTCCAGTTGTTGTTGGGCTCTAGCTCTCATTAGCTCCAGTGACTCTCCCACCTATGGAATTCTCTCTCCCATAGGAGGTTCATCTCCTCCACCTTGCTTCTGCTGACAGGCAAAGGCAATTGTGTTCAAGTTTCCTATCATTTTGGTAATGTAATCTGTCTGTTTTAACTGTCTGCTGTGCTGCTGCTGCTGATTTATTTTCTTTTCTTTTGGCTTTTAATTGTTTTAAGGGCCAATAGTTTTATTGTATTTTGAATGTTGTTGCGGGGACTAGAAACACGGCCCTGCGAGAAGAGACTGAAAGAACTGGGCATGTTTAGCCTTGAGAAGAGAAGATTGAGGGGAGATATGATAACACTCTTCAAGAACTTGAAAGATTGTCACACAGAAGAGGGCCAGGATCTCTACTCAATCATCCCAGAATACAGGACACGGAATAATGGGCTCAAGTTCCAGGAAGTCAGATTTCGACTGAACATCAGCAAAACCTAACTGTTGATATGAGTGATATGATAATGGAACAAATGACCTAGGGAGGTGGTGGGCTCTCCAACACTGGAGGCCTCCAGCAGGCAGCTGGACAGCCACCTGTTGGGTATGCTTTAAGTTAGATTCCTGCATTGAACAGGGGGTTGCACTCAATGGCCTTATAGGCCCCTTCCAACTCTACTATTCTATGCTTTGGTGGCTACTTTGGTAAGTGGAACAGTGGGATATAAATATATACGGTAATAAAATGTTGCAATGTGGATTGCTCCTGTTCAGGATTCCAGCCAGCCATGTCCTCTTCTCAGATACTCCATTCTATTTCTCCTGTAAACATTAGATTGTTTATGTGGTGAACATTATGGAGCACAGTTGTAGCTCAGCCTGTTTCCTGATATGTTACTTTTCCTTGTATAGAGAGTATCTAACTTGGCAAAACATTCAAACATATGATCCTCAACCTGTGATCTGAAGTGATACCATCCGGGAAGGGTTGTACTATGTGATACTGCCAAGTGGTTTTTGTTTTTTTAGTGTGCAGCTGAACACAAAATATGGAGTTGGATTTTGTGTGTGTGTGCATTGGAAAGCTAATAACGTGCACTTTGAAAAATGGGCAGGGGGATGAGACACGTTAGGTGTATGTGTTTATTAAGCACTTAAAGGACAGGCAAAGTCAGGGACAGCATGTATAAAAATTATATAAGGGTAGAATGCACTCAGTTTCCACGCTTAAAGAAAACAACAAGCTGCTCAAACCATATTAAAACAACTTCCTTTTGGCTGGAACCTCCTCTTCTGCAGCATCTTCATGTTGATAATGCTCTGTTGCATCCTTATAAATAAAATATTCCTCTTTTTTCATGCCTATTAGTTACTCAGCTAAGGCAGATTCATAAATGAATCATCACTGTATGGTAGGTAAGAACTACTGACCCCTATGGAGAAACCTCCACCGATACAGGGTGTAAGGAAGGAGCAAAACATGCTTTGTGTTCATTTGGCTTTTTTTTTTTTAGTGTGGGGTGTCTGATGGGGAATTCGTGCACTTGGAAAAAGTGCTTTTAAAACAACAACAACCCTGGATTCTGCTGCAGTGGTAGGGCAGCTCAGAAGCCCTATTCAGTCATTCCTCCATGGATCCACTGAAACAGGGCTGAGGAATCTGTGGCCCTCCAGATGGTGTTGGATTCCCACTCCCATCAGCTCCAACTAGCATAGCGAATGGGCAAGAATGATGAGAGTTGTAGTCCAGCAACATATTTTTTTACAAATATTTTTTTTATTTGCAAATTTCAGAAAGAGAGAGAAAAAGAATTAAAAAGTGAAGAAAAGAAAAAGAATAACAATACAAAACCACCATCAACTCACATTACCAATCAGTCAATCCATCTTAGGTTAAATTTATAAATTAATTTAAGCCCTCCAGATGTCCAAATATGTATTCACACGAAACTGACAACTGTAAGAAATATGTTCAAATGTAGGCAGGGCCTCCCTTATACTTCAAGCCTGGAAGGATAAACACCCACTGTCTATTTCACAATGGTAATTCCAGCAAAGTCTAGAGGGCCACAAGTTCCCCACTCCTGCACTAAAAGGATGGAGAGAGGTAGAATCACATTCTATTGACCCCACTTTGACATTACCCTCCCTACTGACCTTATTCCTGACATTCACATGTTGCATGGGACATTTCACACGGTGAGTATTGCTCAATGAGTGGCAATCAGGAACTGAGCTAGTGGGATGTGATCCCACCTCTTTCATCATTTAATGTCTCCCGGTTGTACATGCCATGCTCTTCACACTACAGTGTACTAATTAAATTTTGTGTGGTGAGTCTAACTTACGTTAGTGATTGTGAGAAAATGGCAGGGGATTAGACATTATTATAAATTAATTCTTCTTCTTTAATACGATTTTATTAACCTGTATGTCCCTGTGAGTTCATCATAAGAGTTTTGAATAACTAAGTTTTGACATAATGGGGGAATTGACTGTACATATCTTCATTTGAGAATATGATTAAGTGAATAGAAAATGTCCAGGATTCCCATTATCAGGCAGGTTATTCCTAAATTACAATCATACATGCTACAAGTTTTCCTTACCTTTTATTGAGACAGCAGTAGATAATGGGGTTGTACATGGTAGAACTCATGGCAAGCCAAAAGGTGGCTAGGTAGATTTGCTGAATGTATTTCCACCGGCCCAAGTTCTCATAGATACCAGTTGCTATAAAATAAATGTGGTACGGCAACCAGCAGACTGCAAATGTCATGACGACAACAATCATCATTTTCACCACCTGGAAAAAAGACAGCAATTTTTGAAAACCATACAGAATGAATGTCTTTTAATAATGGAATTTGATTTTTATTTTGAAACAGAATTAAAATACATGGCACACATAACAGAGCAATACAACAAGATCAAAAGAAAAAAATTCACTGATAATATAATTTAGTATATTATGCTTGTGGGATAACTATCACACTGATACATGACATGACATGCACATCATCATCAGGAAAAGGAAAAAATATAGGCACCCATCCATACTTGACTGGAATTTGATCTTCAATTTTGATCTTCAAGGGCTTCCATGTAGGAAATTCACAGAAATCATAATGTCTTTGACATAATCGCTCCTGAATGTCTTTTGTTTTTTGCAACACCAGATTATTAATGTTGCCAACTTGCAGCTGTTAGAATATGAGAGAAATCTATCAACATTCTGGACATATGGATGATGATGATAAGAGACACAGCAGAAAGCTAAACAGAGACAAACGTTTGCCAATATAGTTTTTTTTAAGGCAGCACAGCGCATTCTGATATGGAACTGAGCCAAGGAATGGAGACTGAAATAGTTATCATCATGTTTTCCCCCCTGCATGGCTTCATACCAGCAGTTGCCTTTCTGCAGAGCACATTCTCCCTATTTGTGGCACACACAAAGTGGTATCCAAGAAACTTGTTCCATTTGTGCAAGGATTTATGCTTGTGCAATGGAATCTCTCCCCATCTCCTCGCCCCTGCACATGCCCCACACCCTCTCCAAATCTGCTCTGGAGGGTTGGGAAAAAACCCACAACAGATTTAGGGGGTGCACAGGGGGAGGAAAGGGGGGAAAGTTCTGCTGCTCAAGCAGAAATCTTTGCGCTAATGAAATGAGTTACTTAGCATTACTTTGGATACAAGCCACTGGTCTAAATTGCTAAGGTGGACTTGAGGTACCAATGGATATATGGGTCTGCATTGTGTCAGGGGGCAACCTTCTGAACTTTCCAGGTTTTGGATTCTTTGAGTATGGTGTAGAGCTTAGAGTATCAGACTGGGACCTAGAAGAGCAGGGTTCAAATCCCCAGTCAGCTATGAAGCTCACTGAGTGACTTTGGGCCAGTCACTCTTCTCATCCTTTCTCATAGGGTTGTTGTGAGAATATAATGGGGAAAGTGAGGAACATATACATCACACTGAGCTGCTTGGAGGAAAGGTGGGATATAAATGTATTTAAAATAAATGAAAATATCTAGGGCTGGGCTAAAATGGATGTTTCATGAAAAACTGATTCCCTCTTTAGCAATCATTTGCGGGACAGCTGTAAAATAGGACAAAGGTGCTCTCTCATTCATAGTGAGGACAATTGCTATCACTCTGCTTTGAGATGTTGTCATATAGCCAAATCTGATTGGGTACGTGTTATCATGATGTCATCATGCTGGGTAAATGATTCTTGATTGACTGAATCATGTAGCCAACCCTCTTTCATAAAACAAATTGCATCAAAAGAGCTGCAATGAGGGGTAATGATCAGGAGCATAACACAGTAAAATGGTAAAATTATGCAGTTGAGTTTCCTGCATTTGGGGAAATTGCAGGGGTCAGCACACCCAGAGTGCAATGGATGAGCCTTACCCTGGGAAAACCTCATTCGTGATCAAAGTATCTCCCCTGCCAAGGTTTAGATCTTTTGGATAACCCCCTCTTTTACACAAAAAATGTTTGGCCTTGATAAATGTGGCTTACCCTTTAGTTATTTCATGTGAAATATTTTGCATTAGACTCTTGCTGTCACAGTTTTCTTCAAACCCAAAACTGATTCATGGGTTAACAGGGTTAATTACTGCCTTAGCATACAAAGCAGAATGCACTGGGGGGAATGTAATGGAGTGGCTGAAACAGGCGGACAGAAAAATAACTCTGTCTCTATTTATCTATAGTAGAAAGAACCATCTAATTGTCTGGATAGGTAAGTGCTCCTGATTCACACTGAGACACTATTTTTAAATATCCCCAGGGACAGAAGAGAGACCTGTCCATAGTCATCAGTGAAGAAACTAAATAATGTAATGTAGATGGGACAAATATATCCCTCTCCTCCACAGAATCTACAATGGAGGGGGGAAAACCCAAATGGAGAAAAAAGTGTCCTCAGAAAAGCCCAATCAGAACCAGCATAATTACTGGGCATGGAATGGTGACTGATCTTTTTTGGGGGGGAAGGGAGAAACCGCATACACAAAATTTATATCTGAATCTCAAGGTGGCTGATTTAGTGGCCTCAGTAATTTAAGAAAAAACAATCTGTGTTTGGTTTTCCTAATGACTTGCAATGCTAGATCTGGTCCATGGCTCATGGACCATGAATACAGAATGAATGCTATCTCCCATTCTTTTCATTTTTTCAATTATCTTTTTGTGTTTAAGTTGAAATTGATTTGTTTTTATTTTTAAATCTGCTGCTTTGGGGATCAGCAGATCAAAAAGCCAGTGACAAACAGAATGAATGAATAAAAATGTGGGCTTGACACATAAAGCAACAAAGTGGCTCCTCTCAAGAATGTTTAGATCAGGAGCATTTAAACTTAATTCCTTTCCACTACTTTAAAAGCAATAACCATAAAACAGAATGTGGAATTCATTGTCCAAAGACCCTCAGGGGAGCAGAGAGGATAGCTAAGAAAGAAAAGATCCAGGTTTTGTAATGAATAGGAAGAAAAGAGAAATGTATTCTCTGAGTGATGCAAAATCATATATTTTTTTTCCTAAAAAAGATGAGAAGGAACACTAAAATAAGATGTGGTGGGATAACTCAAAGGGCATCTCTCTCTCCCCCCCCCCCAATGCCTAGAGATGTATAGAGGAGGAAGTGCAGAGATTGGGCATCCTTTGGAAAAACAATACCCTTTCTTTTCATCTTTGGCATATTTGACTGTAAAGGAAAGGACCAATATAAGTAGCACAGCATCTGCTTTGCATGAAGAAGGTCCCAGGTTCAAACCCCAGCATCTCGAGTTGAGCTGGGAGTGTCCCCTGCCTGAAAGCCTGGAGAGCTGCTGCTAGTCAGTGTAGACGGTACTGAGCTAGGTGGACCAATGGTTTGACTTGCTGTAAGGCAAGGTCTTATGTTCCTATGAACATGATTTTAAATGTTAATTTAAATGTCCCAATTTCTCTCTCTCTCTATCTCTCTGGATGATGCCTGATAGCAAAGAAGCCATAAAGCCATGACAAAAAATGTTAAAAGTGAGCTTGTTCATATGTTTCCATGAGCCATGCCTGTGGGCACCTTATGGATTATACCATGATGGAAACCTTTTAATAACTCTTATTCGAGTCCCCCGGAAAGGACTTTGAGTTCTCAGAGTTGTGACTTGCCTGCCCTGGGTCACTGCAAACTCAGTGATCTGCTTTGGTCCTCTTTGTCATATGTAGTTGAACTGACCAAAAAAACACAAAAATATACTCCTGTCCCTCTAAATACTGAAATTGATATTTACTATAGATCCAAGAATTAAGACTTTGTTCAGATAAATCCACACATTCATTAGTACAAATTTCTTTTTTTTTTTACTATCCAAGGTAAGGCACCAGCAACTGAGGGTCAACAGGCCAAATCTAGCCCTCCCGAGTGATGCCATTGTACCCCTTGCCCTATTTCAACCCACAATGGGAAAGGTGAGATGCAGATAAGTATATTTATGCTAAGGTTGCCAGCTCTCCAGTTTCTGACCGGACACTCTGGATATTTGAGGTCCTCTCTGGGTCTCCAGATGAGTCACCTTAATCTCTGGACTCTCCGCTTTCATTTTTTTTAAAATTAAGTTTCTAGGTGGTCTGGTTCACGAAATATACACCAAAACCTCACCCCCCCCGGCAACTTCTGTTAAATGAGCTCATAGCTGGCTGCTCTAACCCCGCCCTTCCAGGTTTGAGCCAATAAGTGTTGACTTCCAGGCAGTACCAAGACCACATTGCAAAGCCTGAACACTGTTGTTTCATAAATTGAATAAGTATATAGCTTTCAGTCTTTTCCTCTCTTGTGAGCAGGAGTCAAACAAGTTTAAATTTTCTTGGGCTGCTAAAGAGGGCAGGGTTTTGAAAACCTTCCCAATATGAAGCTTTAATCCAATATTCACTTTTCTGGGAGAAAAGCTGCAAGGCTAATCCCACATACACGGAGTAAACCCCACTCAATTCAATAGGACTTACTTTTGAGTAGACATGGTTAGGATTGTGCTGTAAATTAATGGAACTTTTGAGTGAACATAGCAAAGAATTGTCTCTGTGTTGTAAATCTGTCTCTCCCCCTCCAATCCTATTTTTAAAGCAATTAGGCAGGGCTTACATAGGTATCACTGCTTTTATCTTGTAGGAAACTAATACTGATTTAAAAAAATGTTCTGCAATGACCAACTGGTTTTGACAATAAGCTATTATATGGGGTGTATGTATTTTTACATCTCCAGTGTGTGTATATATGGAGTCTTCCCAACAACCCTGTGAGGTAGGGTTGATGATTAGAAACCAAGGCAGCTTACAACAGGAAATAATTCCCTTTAAAACCATAAAAACAAGTATAAACAGTTGCAAAACAGCTTAAAGTGGCACAATTCTGAATTTTGGGTGGGGTGAGTGAAGTTTCTTATCACTTGAGATTGCAGTTCCATGCACGCTTTCCTGTTTGAGTAAGCCCCATTGAATACATTGGGACTTCCTTCTGAGTAAACAAACATAGGATTGCACTTCAAATATTTTTAAAGGTTGTGTAAATAATAAACATCTTTGATAATCATGCTTATATAAATATTTCTTTATTTAAAGCACATGACTTTCCCCAAAGAATCCTGGGAAGTGTAGTTTCCCCCTCACAGTTATAGTTCCCACCACCCTTAACAAACTACAGCTCCCATGATTCTGTGGTGGGATTCATGTGCTTCAAATGTGAGTTGAATATGCTTTGAATGAATGGTGTGGATCTGCCCTAGGTATGCTATGCATTCATTAGTTAATTTAAAAGAACAATTTTAAAATATACCTTTTTTAAACAGGGGAAGGGCTGCAGCTCAGTGGTAGGGCATATGCTTTGCATGCAAAGGTCCAAAATTCAATTTCTGGAAAAGACTATTGCCTGGAATCATGGACAGCCAATGCTAGTCCATGTCATCAGTACTGAACTAGATGGTACCAAATGGCCTGAGTCTGTATAAGGCAGATTCCCTTGTTCCTAAAAGTGGAAAGAGACCCAAGGGCCACAGTGAGTGACTCCAAAATTGATTTATGCATTTTATTTACAACATTTATATACTGCTTTATTATAAAAAATCTCAAAGCAGTTTACAGATGGAATTAAAACAATAAAATCATTGGCAAAATCAGTTAAAGACAGGTATTTAAAAACATTCAAAATAATAAAACCAACAATGAGTTAAAAATAGATAAGAAACATAAGAGCTTCTACATGCCTGGGTAGGCTTGCCTAAACAAAAAATGTTTTTAGCAGGTGCTGAAAAAAGTACAATGAAGGCGTCTGCCTAATATCAGTAGGCAGGGAGTTCCAAAGTGTAAGTGCTGCCACATTAAAGGACCGATTTCTTACAAGAGCAGAACAAGTACTGTGTGGCATCCGTAACATGGAAACCACACCTTGAACTTGGCCTGGTAGGAAACTGGCAACCAACCTGATTTCAGAGCAGAGGTATTATGTGCGGATAGGGTCTCACTCATGTCAGCAATCGTGCCACAGCATTCTGCACTACCTGCAGCCCCCGGGTCAGGTTGTGCTGCATGGTGATTTCTGTGACCTTGGTTGACTGGCTGCCAGGAATTTTTAGTTTTCGTTTTTGGTTAGGAATCCTGACTGGTTGTGGGATGCTGAGTTTTCTGCCTTACTCATAGGGATCTTGTGGTTGGTATGGTATTGCATTTAGGAAATCATCATTTGTTTTTCTTTTTCTATTTGCATTTCATTTACCTTGAACCTCACTTCCTTACAGCCATAGAAACAATAACAGTGGTTCCATGCACTCAGCTCAATCCCCTTAAACCCACTGGTGATGTATCTTGTTTGTTGCATGATGGTTTCTTTCTAGTCCCATAGAGGTAAAAGAGAATTCACATACTGGGAAGTGTGGCTACAAGTGTTGTTGTTCCCAAGCTGCTGCCTGTGAAGGTAGACCAAACCATGTGTGTTTTCTCTCTGTCAATTATTACTCACTGGAATTGAGTTGGCTGTCAAAGTGAGTTTATAGCAGCCCACAAGGTAGACAGAAAAGGGTAGAGAATCTTCTTACTCATTTCTCAAACCTCATTCTGAAGTGAAGGGTCAAATCTGTAAAGATTTATTTATTTATTTATTTAATTACATTTCTAGACCGCCCTATAGCAGAAAGCTCTCAGGGCGGTGTACAACAAATAAAATCACAATTAAAATATGAGCAAGTGTGGAAAAAAAAATATATAGTACAATTATAAAAGATGTTTGGAGCAGCCATGTTAAAAGGTAAGGGCAGGGCATTCCAGGCAGGGGGTTGCCAACCCTGCTTAGATAGGGATATCTTTGCAGACGATCCCTAGTCAAGCTTTACCAACTTCACAATCAAACCATATCTACTCAGAAGTAAGTCCTATTGAGTTCTATGGGGCTTAGTAAGTGTGTTTAGAATGGCAGCCTTCAGGGGCATTCATATTTACTCTTGAGTGCTCCTATCACATCTCATTTCTTCCTGCAATGGCCTTCTGGTGACTGGCCTTGCCTGAGGGCACTTAAACCCTCCTTGCCGGAAGCAAGTAGGCTAGATTAAATCTTCCCTACCCAGGCTCCATCTTTTAGCTAAGATTTCCAATCAGAGAAATGTTTTTGTTTGAATTGTATGCTCCAAGCAACTGTGGTTTATTCTTAATGTATCATTCTTAATGACATCACTCAGGCCTGCCCCATAACATTACTAGGGCCCGCCCCTGAAATCTCAGGGTTTGGAATGCTTCTGATCTGGCAACCATAATTTATGCCCATAGAAATTGGCAGCAGGCAATTTTGAGGATGGGACATGGAGACAGGGCTCAGCAACCCCCAAGGTGGCTGTATATCAAAAATAGTTGCTGAGTGGGGGATCTAAGCAATGGGCTGAATAAAGCCATAGAAACAACTAAATACAGTGGAATAGCTTGGTTTGGGGGGCTTAATATGTGTCAGATATATAAACATTCACTCTTCAATATTTATCTGGAAGTGGAGTTGCACATCCTACCCATTCCCATATTTATAATATGCATATGCTGCTCAATAACAAATGCTCTCTGGGTGGTTTACAGTAAACACAGACAGACACACACACACACACAGAGTAAGATTGTAAAAAGGCAATTTAAACACATCTATGAAATTAGAACAGAATAAAACTACAATAAAACCAGCAATTGCAAGGAACATTAGTACAAAGATCTAAAAGTATTACAAGATCTTAAGATTTTAAAAGGTTTTAGGACAAGGCTTGGGAAAATATAAAAGGTCTTCACTTTGTGCTAAAATGACTGCAACCTAGAGTGCAACCACCAAAAAGGCCTTCTGTTGTTTTGATTGTCCCTGCAATTACTATGATTCCTTTTTAATCAATTTTCATGTAAGAAGTTTGGAAACATGTGCTAAATCATTGCTTCATGACTATGAATGTGGAGGATTGGAAGCCTGAGCCTTGGAAGGAATAATACTGCTTTTATCCAGTGCTTCTTTAGCCCCATAAATATAGCCCTGTAGAAAATTACAGCCCCAAAACCCTCCTACAATAATCACAACCTTTATATTTCACTACCAGAGCTTGGAAGATAACTTTAAAAAAGTAATAAATTACAGTTACAATTACAGGGCCCAAAAATAGTAATTACCATTACAATAACAATTGCTCTGAAAGTAATTGATTACTTTACTTTTTCTCAAACGTAATCACTACAATTACATTTCAGTTACTTAAAAATATGCCTCCAGGGTGCTGGCCCTGGCTGCTGCACATCTAAGTAGCCTAATATTCAAAATAAACACACACATACAGAAGTAGGAGAATAATTCTTTTTATCCATAAGATAGCAATGGTGGGCTCTCTGCTGGTAAGAGAGGTGGGGGGGAGGCTGAGGCCACTACTCAGATCTTTGCATGTCAAAACAAGTGCAACCCCCACCCCCACTCAGCCAGCAAGCATAATCTCTCTCACTGAACCACCTCTTGGACCCTGCACTGTCACCAACTAAGGGACACTCACCCAAGCAAACATTTTCCCGTGAGATAGAAAAAAAGTTAAAATCACACACACACACACAAGTTGTCATCTTTTACCTCCACAGTTCTTTATCTCCATTCTGCTGCCCCCTTCTCCTCCTTTATCCATGTTCTTGCCCTCCAGCTCCTTTTTCCCTCCACTCCATTCTTCACCACTACCATCCATTTTTTAAACAATTGTTTTCTCCACCCCACCCTGTCTCACTTTCCACCTCCTCCCTCGTCACCTCCCACCCACCCACAGAGCATGAGGGAAGAGCAACGCTGCACGGAAGCCCAGTTTGAGGCACATGATTTTCATCCACAAATCAGAGGAGCAGAAGACTTCCCCTGCTTCCCCCCCCCCCAAGTAATGCTGAAAAGTAATGCTGGAAACATTACAATTACTCCACAAAAGTAATAAAATTACTCCATTATGATCAAAATGTTACTTGTAACGAATTACTTCCAAGCTCTGTTCACTACACATACAGTACATTTACAGCATACATGTATTTATCATGTTTTCTACCAACAAGAAAGGTAGGTTTTCTCTTAAAGGGCACGCAGCATATTCTTAAGGGAACATATTTAGCTGTTGTTCATGGACGGCTTATTGTCCCATCACTGACTTCTGTTTCAGATTGATGGCTGCCGAGCAGGGATGGGGAACCTGTGCCCCCCCAGATGTTGCTCAACTCCTTCTATCATCGCTGACCATTGGCCATGTTGCTTGGGGCTGATGGCAGCTACCGTTCAACATCTGGAGGGACAAAGGTTCTGCATTCCTGCTGCAAAGACATAAAAGAGATGAAGGAAGCATGACCTCAGTTCCACATCACCAGTTTTGCATTACTTTTTAAAAAAATGTATTTATTAAACTTTTACAATACAAAGGAATAAAGAAAAATAGCATACAAAAATCTGTATGTATTACAGAATTTCCATGAAAAATAAATAAAATAAATGTCAATATAGGGAAAGAAACACAATTAAAATAAGGTGGAATAGAGCATATGCATGTAAAACATTTTCCATTATAAAAGGCAATTCATCTCTTTCAAATATAGGAACTCCATTGACATGTGTTGCATCACGCAGTACTAAATAAAGGTAAAGGGTATAAAGTCTGAAAATAATAAATTGAGTATATAATAATATAATAATAGTAATAATAAATAATAATTGAGTGCTTGCTCAAGTCTGCTGTCCAAGTGCTAAGTGTTGATGGGCACCTATAAAGCCTCTTCAGCTCTCCAGTCTTTAAACTGGACTTGAACCCAGACATCTTTTCAAACAGAGGCATCCTTCAAACACATGGCCACCCTAGCTGATAAATACCCACTCCAGATCTCCTTCCACGTCCAGCCCTGACAACAGTCTTTTATCAGTCTTAAGTTCCAGAAGTGCTGACTTGTCTACAATATGACATCTTTAGTGGACTGAAAAGCAGTACCCAGTCCTGTTGGAAAATTATTATTTCCTCTCATAAATCATCTAGTAATTTTCACGGCAAATTGCATTTCTCCACTCCATTACTCCTGTTCCGAATGGGACAAGAGCTGGCAGGCATATGGCCTCAATCAATCAAAATGATGAAGCTTTTGGTGATAAGTCAAACTGCTCCACTCCGTCTCTTGAATGCTTCTCTTCAGTTCTACTTTTTCCTAAGGAATCAGCAGGTCATTTTTTGATCTGACATCCTGACATTTCAGTTTAACAATCTGAAGTGTAGAAATGAGTGCACTTTTTTCATTATTATTCCCCTGGGCTTGTGTTGATTTTATTTATCTCAGATTATGCCAGAGTTCAAACGGGCAAGAGAAACCCACTCAGTAAGCAGCATCCAAATGTAATCAAGTGCCAGAGAATAGTTACAACTCTGAAAAGAAGAGAAAGGCAAGTATGGTGTAGTGATTAGATTAGAATGTGGCACGAGGACTGGGGCGATCTGGGTTCAAATTCTTATTCAGCCATGGAGCTCAGGTCACATTGTCATAAGCCTTCATGTATAACCCAAGTAGCAGGTGCAAGCAATAAAAATTGATTGAAGATCATCAATTGCATCTGTGAGAACACTATGTATGGGCTTGATCCCATATAGGTTTAAAAAGTATTTATTATTGCTGGTGTTGCTGTGTAGTTTGTTTATTTTTTAGCTTGTGTGTCGCAAAAGAGCAAACAAGGTTTTTGGAAAAAGGGTTTCACTGCTCCCCCCCCCCCCATGTAAGCAGTGTGACTCTACAAGAGTTTAATAACAGAGAATAGGGAGATAAGGTGTCCCGGAAGGCAGCCAACATTTTGTTATATTTGTAAACATCTGATAACTTCTGATATCAGTTGAAACAGCTGCTGGAACACCATTTAACACAACTTAAGACGTTCTGTTTTGGGGTGAGTCTGAGAGACGTAGCAACCAGAATCACCAGAGAGGCACACCTGGTTAACTAGTTGAGCCAACTAGTTAACAAAAAGTTTAGTTAGTCACACTTGCTGTCTCTGGCAGATGACATGTAGAGGCAGCATGGAGAGATGGCTCTCTGATAAGAAAGTGTATAAAAATCCCAGCCCCGCTAGGCTCAGGACCCATCTCTGTCTGGAGGTTGGTTGAAGAATGCAGGTATGATATGCCATCTATGTCATTTGATGGGTGAGATGTATTTCCATGTACTTCATAACCATGGCTCTGTAACAAGACTTTGAGTTTAACTCAGTCCTTTCATCTATTGTAACTTAAGTAACTTGTACCTTCAAGGTCTTATCCTATGATGTTATACAGCAACCTCTTTCTTGCTGATTTGTATTCTTATATTCTATTTCTGCTATGATCGCTAAAGACACTTAGAATGCACTTTAATAGTTGTAGTGTGCAAGATATGAATAAGTAGCATATAAGACTATTCTGCTGTCTAAGTCTAACTCCCAAAAAGAAAAGTTATGGTACTTCCCAAGACCCAAGACTCCTTGGGAGGGTTCTCTTTATCTAAAATTGACCTACTTTTTGACAACTGCTGTTGGGAACCTGCGAGCTTATATTCAACATATAAGGACTCTGAATAGATATGGATAAAGGGACAAAGAAAGAACCCTTGACCCTGGTCATTCATAGGAAAGGGGGCCAGCCTTGCCACTATCAACTACCAAGATACAGGTGTGGCTGATAATTAGATGATGTCAGCATGAGTCAGCAGATGGTATTGAGACCAATGGTGGGCAAACAGTATAAAAAGTAGGGATGGGATTTGCCCCCACCCTGCTAATCTGCTGTGCCCCACTCACCCCCGGCATCACGGAGGAGGAGGCAGGAGAGAAGGGGCTTTCCCCAGGTGGAAGAATAGAGCAGCTGTGGCTGCAAAGCCACCTGCAGCAAGGCCAGACTGCAGAGAAGGAACAGGAAGAGAAGGCGCCACACCACAGGGCAAGCAACAGGCTGCAGGCTAGGGTGGGCAAAAATCTGCTTAATTCCAACTGCGGGATGGCAGTGGTCAGAATTAAATGGATATTCACCCATTGTCGCCTGTTGCTTGCTCTGTGGTGTGGCGACTCCTCTTCCTCTTCTTCCTCCTCCACAGTCTAGCCCTGCTGGGGAGGCTTTTGTCATGACTGCTGTTCTATTCTTCCATCCAGGGAGGGACCCTTCTCTCTTACCTCCTCCTTCTCCATGATGCCAGGGGTGAGCAGGGCGGAGTGGATCAGTAGCGGGGGTGGGGGGAGCAAGCCTCAGGGGGAAATCAGTCATTGGAACTTCTCCATGGACAAGGATTGCAATATGTGCTGTGGCTGCCTGGCCCTTGGAGCACATCTGTTACAGCCATGGGCTTCCCAGTAACTGAAGGGATGTAAGTTGTACAGCATCTGCCTGTTCCTTTCTGATCCATCTGTATGATTAAAATCTTGCCTCTCCCCTTAAATAAAATCTGGGAACGGAATCAACCTGGTGTGCCCCATTGCCTTGTTTCAATCCTGAAAGAACCTCTGCCCCCTGGCAGAATAGGCACCTGGTTTCTAATTAGGTGGAGGAAGAGGAGCTGACTGAAGCTGTGGCATGCTGTGCCAGTGATTGGTGAGAGATCCCCTTTACCCTACAAAGGGCATCTTGCAGCATGTAGATCCAAAGAAGACACCAGGCTTAATCATTTTCCTGGAATGTAGATGGGGTACCTGGGGTGCATTGGGGAGCCTTGGACACTCCTGCCATGGCATTTATAGGGAGGCAGTGCTTTTCTTGTGATGGTACTCACTGATATGGCATACCATCCCCTCTTTTTTTGCTGCCCTTGACAGCTATTTTAGGCTGGCACCCATGGCACTTTTATCAAGATATGAGTACTGTCACCTTATTTTTTGGGGGGAAAAAGCACTGTAGGGAAGAATAAAAAGGAAGATCAGATGAGAATAAAAATGTCGCAGAACAGAATCCTCTGTTCTTAATGTAATTGCTGGCATAAGTAATAACAATAAAAACAACACCCACAACATAACTGAGCTATCATTATCAAAGCGATCTTTGTCTCAAGAAGAAAACTGCAGTGTTGCTATCTTCACAGAGCAACTCAGTGATAAACTGTTTCTTTGACCCTTGGGGTATGTTGCTTTTTAATCGCCTCTTGAAACTTGTGTGGAAACTGGCATTGATGGGCCCAAATAAAATACTGAATGCTTGCAAAGGCTAAAAGCTTAGAAGTACATATCTTCTTCGATTCGAAAGTAATACTGGTTCAGGGATATTTGTGAATCAGCTCCAATGGTTCCATTGACATTCTGCCCACAATCAAGTACTGAAATTAAATCGCAGAAAAAAGAAATTATATAATGAGAACAAATTGTACAATCAGGGTTGTAGCGATAAGGAAAATGTGGTTCACCCTTTTTCAACTTTGACTGTTATTTTAAAACTGAGATTGGATTAGAGTATGATAAAGTGCATTGAGTTTGGCCAGTGAAATTAGCACACAATAATCAGTGGAATAATCAGGCTGAGGTCTGAATGCAAAGATGCTCAATGATTTGAGGCCAGAAGTAGTCTGCTACAATGACAAAATACTCTCATCGTATTTTTAATTCCAATTTCTGCCAACCACACCTGTTAACTTCACAGGAAGATGGGAACATGATTGAGAAAGATTAAATCCAGGCAAGCTTGGGAGGGGAAAACTAATTGCAGGAAGCTGGTTGGAACTGACTAATAAAAAAGAGAGTTGATATCACATGACAGGAAGTTACTTGACAGTTAAGGGAGCATACCATAACTCTAGCCTAATAAATACATTGTTTAACACAACTAGAGGGAATCTCCCTACAAACCCTGCAGAGGCAGCACAGTAGGGACGGGGGAGAAATTTGATGCAGTTTGCATTAAAAGGTGAATCTATTAAATTCACATTGATGCAGAAGTGTGAAGAACTGAATTTAAGACTGGAAAAAGGAGAAATGGTAAGAACTGCAGTTGACAGATCCTTCTATCCTTAGGTGCCAGTGAGCTTGAATTGGAAGCTCTAAAGCAGTGGTGGATCGCATGTGGCAGTCCTCAGCCTACTTTCATGTAGCCCTTGGTAGGCTGGCAAGATCTAAGACAGGATAAGACTCCTGTGAAAGTTGTGTGGAAGAGGGAATTTAAGCAGGCATGGCTTTTCATGCTAGTTACACCTGCTGAAACTCTCTCTTTTAGACACCTATTAAAGGCGGAGGAGCCTGCCCTCTTTTCTACCTGGCCACCGTAACTCTCACCCTAATCTCAAATGCCCTCTGAAAACAATCATTTCAGACCTCTGACGAGCAATCTGGCCTCCCCGAGCAGGTTGCTGGGTGGGTGGGTGGAGCCTTGCCCAACTAACTTTGGTTTTAGCTCCATCCACTGCTGACATGTGATCCTTGACAAATTACCCCCAAGGGAATGATCTCTTCAACAGGAAAGAAAAAGAGCTGCACATAGGGTTGCCAGGTTCAGGGCCTGAGACTGATCCTGTATCTTTAGGAGAAGAGAAAGTCAGCCAAGGGCAGGTGTTCTTGCAACATTATAATGGAAAAAACCACAAGGTGGAATTCTCCCTTCCCCCTGCACAACTTTTAAAGATACAGCAAGCAAGGGGTCTTCTGTATCTTTAAAGGTTGTGCGGGGGGGGGGGAGGGAGAATTCCACCTTGTGGTTTTTTCCATTACAGAGTTGCAAGAACACCTGCACTTGGCTGACTTTCTCTTCTCCTAAAGATACAGGATCAGTCTCAGGCCCTGAACTTGACAACCCTAGCTGCACATCTGTGCTCTAAAGGCATGGATTCTTGAAAGCTGAGAGGTTGAGCTAAAGATGAAGGGTGGAACTACACATTGTAAGGTAACTATAGGGCAAATCTGTCAGTTTTGGTTTCTTTCACTTTCTCATTTTTCCAATCTTAGGTTCAATTCTCCACATTTCCACATCATATTTTGATTTTTTTAAAAAAAATCTTCCTGAAAATTCATCTGCATTTTAGTATGAATGTCTCCTAATATGCACATTTTTGCATGAAATGTTTCCTAATACAATGCATTTTTATGTTCTTTTCAGTAATATATGCATGTATATGGACACTTTATGTTAGTATAAATGTTGTATGCAGTGCATGCCTGGAGAGAGCTACACTGCAAAATTCTGAGAAGTGCACATTTCAAAGGATGGCTGTGTTTTGATTTGCATATTGTTTTGCAAAGGGCAAATTAGGAAGGTTCTCCTTTAAATGCAAAGTTAAATTAAATTTCTCCCCCCATCTCTAAGTGCAGATCAAAACCAGCTGCAGGTTGTGGAGGAACTTCGGGAGGATGTCCTTATCCTCAGCTGGCCTGCTCCCTGAGTGGGCTCGTCACTTCACTGTTGATCCTATTTGCTTGCTGTCTCACTTTGGCCCAATATAGTCCCCCCCATTTTATCCTCACAACAACCCTGTGAGGTAGGTTAGGCTGAGAGACAGTGACTGGCCCAAGGTTGCCCAGTGAGCTTCATGGCTGAATGGGAATTTGAACCCTGGTCTTCCAGGTCCAAGATCCTCCATGGTGCAGAGTGGTAAGCGGACGTAACGCAGCCAAAGCTCTGCTCACGGCCGGAGTTCGATTCTAATGAAAGGAGGAAGTTGAATCTCCGGTAAAAGGGGCCGAGGTCCACACAGCCTTCCTTCCATCTGTGGTAGGTAAAATGAGTACCTGGCATATGTTGGGGGGTAAAGAAAGGCCGGGGATGGAACTGGCAATCCCACCCCATACATATGGTCTGCCTAGTAAATGTCACAAGATGTCACCCTAAGAGTCAGAAACGACTCACACTACAAGTGCGGGGACACCTTTACCTTTTTACCTCCCAGGTCCCAGTCCAACACTGTAACCACTGTACCAAATATTGTACTTTCCAGAGGACAGAACCTTTTTTCATGGTGCCCTCTATTTGTACGGCTGTTTGGCTGGAGCATGAAGAAGGGGCCTCCTGAAGTTGTCCATCAACAGGACAGCAGACCAGGACAGCAGACTGAGCAGGCAGGCAACACAGATCCCTTGGTCACAGGAGATATATCTCCATTTAAACTGGAGTAATTGGATAGTATTCAATTCTAGTCTTACTCAATTCTAGTCAGAGTAAACCCACTGAACTTAATAAACATAACTAACTCAGATGCATTAATTTCAATGGGTCTACTCTGAGTAGGCCTTAATATGATGATGGGCTCCTTCTAGGAGGAAGGGCAGGATATAATAATAACAATAATAATAATAATATCCTGCCCTTTCTCCAAGAAGGACTCTAGGGTGGCAAACAAAAACACTAAAAGCTCTACAAGCCATCTTAAAAACAAAAGACTTCAAAACATATTAAACAAAACATCTTTAGAAAATATTAAAACATCTTTAAAAAAAACACAGACTGAGATAAGGTTTCTACTTAAAAGGCTTGTTGAAAGAGGAAGGTCTTCAGTAGGTGCCGAAAAGATAATAGAGATGGTGCCTGTCTATTACGCCTTAGCTGAATCCGCATTATTTCTAAATGTGCATCTGTACATATACATTGGCTAAGTTTATGCAAATCTGTCTTCTTTTGCCCTCTTTTATAAATTTGGTGATGCATTCCACCTATTTTGGCAATGTGTAAGTGGGAACTCTAGAACTGGGGGCTTGGCCTCTTCTTGGGGCATCCTTGCTTGTCTTTCCTTCATAATGCTAATTCAGCGTGGGGCTTTTTTAGGTGAGAATGGTAAGCCAGAGGGAATTCCTCACCCTCCCATATTATTATTATTATTATTTATTAAATTTATATACCGCCCGACTAGCAATAGCTCTCTGGGCGGTGAACATAAAACAGCATAAAAATACAATAAATAACAAAACAATACTAAAATACAAGCAACAATCCAACACAATAAACATTTTTAAAATTAAATCAGTGTAACTTAAAATGCTTCAGAGAATAGAAAGGTTTTGACCTGGCACCGGAAGGAGAGCAGAGTCGGCGCCAGGCGTACTTCCTCAGGGAGACTGTTCCATAGTTCGGGGGCCACCACTGAGAAGGCCCTAGATCTTGTCATCACCCTCCGGGCCTCCCTGTGAGTTGGAACCCGGAGGAGGGCCTTCGTAGCAGAACGTAGTGCACGGGCCGGTTCATATCGGAAGAGGCGTTCCGCAAGGTATCGTGGTCCCGCACCGTATAAGGCTTTATAGGTTAATACCAACACTTTGAATCTAGCCCGGAAACATATTGGCAACCAGTGCAAGCTGGCCAGAACAGGTGTTATATGCTCGGACCGCTTGGTCCTTGTCAGCAATCTGGCCGCCGCATTTTGCACTAGTTGTAGCTTCCGAACTGTCTTCAAAGGTAGCCCTACATAAAGCGCATTACAGTAATCCAAACGTGAGGTTACCAGAGCATGTACCACTGATGTAAGGTCCTCTTTACTCAAATAGGGACGTAGCTGGGCTACCAACCGAAGTTGGTAAAACGCATTCCTAACCACCGAGGCTACTTGAGCCTCAAGTGAGAGGGAAGAGTCTAAAAAGACTCCCAGACTACGAACCCGGTCCTTTAGGGGGAGTGTAACCCCGTCCAGGACAGGGTATATATCCACCATCCAATCAGAGAACCCGTCCACCAACAGCATCTCAGTCTTGTCTGGATTGAGCTTCAGTTTGTTAACTCTCATCCAGTCCATTGTCGAGGCCAGGCAACGGTTCAGCAAATCGACAGCCTCACCTGAAGAAGATGAAAAGGAGAAGTAGAGCTGTGTGTCATCAGCATACTGATGACAACGCACTCCAAAACTCCTGATGACCTCTCCCAACGGCTTCATGTAGATATTAAAAAGCAGGGGGGACAAAACTGACCCCTGCGGGACCCCATATTGGAGAGCCCGCGGTGTCGAGCAATGTTCCCCAAGCACTATCTTCTGGAGACGACCCGCCAAGTAGGAGCGGAACCACTGCCAAGCAGTACCTCCAACTCCCAACTCCGCGAGCCTCTCCAGAAGGATACCATGGTCGATGGTATCAAAAGCCGCTGAGAGATCAAGGAGAATCAACAGAGTTACACTCCCTCTGTCTCTTTCCCGACATAGGTCATCGTACAGGGCGACCAAGGCTGTCTCAGTGCCAAAACCGGGCCTAAAACCCGATTGAAATGGATCTAGATAATCAGTTTCATCCAATAGCGCCTGGAGCTGGCCAGCAACCACCCGTTCCAAGACCTTGCCCAGGAATGGAACATTCGCCACTGGCCTGTAGCTGTTAAAATTGTCGGGGTCCAAGGAAGGCTTTTTCAGGAGTGGTCTCACCACTGCCTCTTTCAGACAGCCCGGGACCACTCCCTCTCGTAAAGAGGCATTTATCACTTCCTTGGCCCAGCTACCTGTTCCATTCCTACTAGTTTTTATCAGCCAGAAGGGGCAAGGATCCAGTACCGAAGTGGTTGCACGTACCTGTCCAAGCACCTTGTCCACGTCCTCAAGTTGAACCAACTGAAGCTCATCCAACAAAACAGGACAAGACTGTGCTCCGGACATCTCACTAGGATCTACTGCTATAACTTGAGAGTCTAGGTCCTGGCGGATACATGAGATCTTATTCTGGAAGTGATCGGCAAACTGATTACAGCGGGCCTCCGATGATTCCACCGTGTCCGGAGGGTTTGAATGGAGAAGCCCCCGGACAACTTGAAAGAGCTCCGCTGGGCGGCAAAGAGATGATTTAATAGTGGCAGCAAAATGATGTTTTTTAGCTGCCTTCACTGCTCCTACATAGAGCTTAGTCGAAGCACTAACCAGCGCATAATTGTATCCGTCGGGAGTTCGTCTCCATTTCCGCTCAAGCCTCCTCCTATCTTGCTTCATCGCTCTCAGCTCCGGAGTATACCATGGAGCTGTATGAGCTCTACACAGGAGAGGGCGTGCAGGAGCGATCGTGTTTACAGCCCGGGTCATCTCCGTATTCCACAGAGCGACCAGGGCTTCAGCAGGAGCGCCAGTCCTATCAGCCGGAAAATCCCCCAGAGCCCTTTGAAAACCTTCAGGATCCATTAGTCTCCGGGGGCGGACCATTTTAATAAGTCCCCCACCCTTGCAGAGGGAAGAGGTTACTGAAAGTCTAAACTTCAGCAAGCAGTGGTCTGTCCATGACAAAGGGAGTGTTGTAAAACTCCCCACATCCAGATCACTTTCCCCTTGCTCAGTAGCAAAAACAAGGTCTAGAGTGTGCCCCGATACATGTGTTGGACCACTAACATATTGAGACAGCCCCATGGCTGTCATGGAAGCCATGAAGTCCTGAGCCGCGCCAGACAAAGTGGTCTCGGCATGAATGCTGAAATCCCCCAGTACTATTAGTCTGGGGGACCTCAACAATATATCCGAGACCACTTCCGCCAGCTCAGTTAGGGAAGCCATTGGGCAGCAGGGTGAGCGGTACACCAAAAGGATTCCCAGCCTGTCCCTCTGGCCCAACACAAGGTGCAAACACTCCAGGCCAGTAACTGAATGAACATGGTGCTTGGTGAGTGAGATGGAACTCTTATAGACGACAGCAACCCCACCTCCCCGACCCTCAGATCTACCATGATGCTGAACCAAGTACCCCGGTGGGCAGAGCTGAGAGAGACCAACTCCTCCCTGCTCACCCACCCAGGTCTCGGTTATACATGCCAGATCGGCTGCCTCATCCACAATCAAATCGTGGACGAGGGAGGTTTTATTATATACCGATCTGGCATTTAATAACAGCAACTGGAGATCTGAGAGTTGGCTGATAGGACTACCAACGACCTTGCGGGTGTGGGAAGGACCGGAACAAGGCACAGCCACAACATGTCTGGACCACGTTCCCCTTACCTGGCACGTCCTTCTCACAGCGCCATACCTTCCTTTGCCCGTCACTACGGTAATTGGGGCCCCCTCAAGTCTCCCCGCCTGATGGATAAAACTCTCTCCGAAGCACATAATACAACTAAAATATACAACAATTAAACGTATAAAAACAGCTATATATACAGCCATATATACAGCATATAAACATACACACTCACTCAGACATACATTCATATAATCAGGCACCCATTCATCTCAAATTGCATCAATACACCAACAAAAAAAAGTAAAAAAATAAAAAAAGAAAGAAAGGAGCAGCACAGCAGCAGCAGCCTCTCCTTCCCTTGGGGCGATGGTTTCTTCCTCCTGCAGGGCCTGGGTCTCCCAGGCCACCTCAGCCAGCCGGCTTATGTATCCCTCCAAAGAGGGACAGGTGGTAAGAATCAGTCCTGGCTGGCTGGGTACCTGGGGCCTGGTCCTGCCAGGCAGAAGTCCCTCAGGGAAGGGTGGTGGAGATGGTGGTCCCGCAGCAGCAGCAGCAGCAGCAGCAGCAGCAGCAGCAGCAGCAGCAGCAGCAGCAGCAGCAGCAGCAGCAGCAGCAGCAGCAGCAGCAGCAGCAGCAGCAGCAGCAGCAGCAGCAGCAGCAGCAGCAGCAGCAGCAGCAGCAGCAGCAGCAGCAGCAGCAGCAGCAGCAGCAGCAGCAGCAGCCTCTCCTTCCCTTGGGCGATGGTTTCTTCCTCCTGCAGGGCCTGGGTCTCCCAGGCCACCTCAGCCAGCCGGCTTATGTATCCCTCCAAAGAGGGACAGGTGGTAAGAATCAGTCCTGGCTGGCTGGGTACCTGGGGCCTGGTCCTGCCAGGCAGAAGTCCCTCAGGGAAGGCCACCAGTTGCCACCTAAAAATGCCCCCAGGCTAGTTTAATCTGGTCCTTCCTCTTTTCCCACCAGCAATGGGGCTTCAAAGCTGGAAATAAGCCCAGCTGGGGGCAAAACCCCTCTAGGAGCATAGACAGGCAGCGGCAGCTTCTCGGTGGCTGCCCCTAGGGTTTGGAATTCCCTTCCTAGGGAGATAAGAATGACCCCCCCTTTGCAGTCCTTCCGCCGACAAGCAAAGACCTTCCTATTCCAACAAGCCTTTGGAATTGAAGGCTAAGGATAGGGCGTGAAGGGTGCTGCATTGCTAATGTCTATTATATCATTTTTAAACTAGTCTGAACTCTTTTAGCTGTATGTGTGTATGGCTTTAATATTGGAAATAGTTTAATCTTATTTTAATGTAGACTTTGTATGTTTTTAATTATATGTGTTTTTTATCTGGAAGCCGCCATGAGTTCCAGTTTTGGAAAAATGGCGGGGTATAAATAATAACAACAACAACAACAACAACAACAATAATAATAATAATAATAGGTTGGGTGGAGTGGCTACGGCAGCTTCCCAGCTGGTGTGTTCCTGTTGCTTACTGGGAGGGAGAGGAATGAGGTGGCAGGGAGGGTCAGTGCAGTGCAAACACACCAGCAGGTACGCTGGATTGGCCCTGCCAGGGCATTTGCAACCTGTCAACCTCCCTGCCACCTCACCCTTCCTGGTAAGCAACAGGGGCCCACCTGCCAAGAAGCGAGTGTAGTGGGTCTGCCCTACCCGGCAAGCCGCTTCTGTGTGCAGGGGAAAATTCATGGGTATGGGAAGGTTTGAACACCAGGTCTTAATGCTCATCCAGAAATTCAACCCTCCACACCTTCAGAAATTAAAGTAAAATGCAGTTTGGCCCTGAGGTAAATGAAATTTCTGCAGACATTTTAATCCACAACAATAAACGATGGTGTGGTAGAAGCGGAGACTGGCCTGCTGGGACATTAATCAGTTGCTTTTTCATTGAATTGGTCTCTCTGTGCAATTCCATCTGAGGGCTAAACTAGATCGGTCACGATTAGCAATTGTGAGAATGCCTTTTTAAAAGTAATCTGGACCCTGGCATGAGGTGGGTTTGGACAAAAAAAAAGGGCTTTAATCCTTTGACCTCGCTGTGATACCAGTCCCTCTCAGGCTCCCTGCATCAATTATTTGCACCAGGGGAAAAAAAGCTCCCATTCACTCCAACAGGAGTTTTATTTATTTATTGAATTTATTAGTCGCCCATTTGGCTGGCTGTCCAGCTACTCTGGGCGACGTACAACATAGGCATACAATACGTAGGCATTAAAAATCTAAATCAATAAAGATAAAATCTAACCCACCCCAAAAGCCTGCCTGAAGAGCCAGGTCTTCAAGGTCTGGCAGAAGCTCATCATAGACGGGGCATGGCGGAGATCATTTGGGAGGGAGTTCCACAGGGTGGGGGCCACAATTGAGTTCCCCCATCCAATGCAAATAGCAGACATGTCACCCACCCAGATCAGGTCCACAGCAGGGGCAGAGTGTTAAAGCTCCCCCATGTCTCAATCCAGATTTCTCCCCCCTCCATGCTTGCAATTTACTTCTTAAAAGCCATGTGTGAAATTGTTAATTGTATGAATTACATCACATTTAGTTTGGTTCTGAGCTGCATGTACAGTGCATGAAGCAATTGTCAATATTGATAAGATACTTTCATTTTAAAAATGAGACTAACATACTATTTAATGGAACATCAGTATCTATCGGTTTCATTGAAAATGCTGTTGTAGTTCAACACTGCAAAGACTGTACTCATCCGACACAAGATACGCCATTTATTTGGAAGATGGAAGAAATGTGAAGGTGAAATTAAACCAGGTTTTTCTGATTTGGCTTCTGTTGCTGGGCAGAAATCATTTCGTTTAAACAAATCACAGGGAAAGTCAAGGTATGGGAGCGCATCCGTATTTCTATGCATGAAATCCATTTATTACCAAGTAATCAGTGGAACTTTTGTCCCCTCCTCCCAAGACTTATGAATGATAAATTAAGTGCTGGAAATGTAATTAATTGCCATTTTGTTAGCAGAGGCAAATAGGAAGGAAATGTGATTCATTGCCTTTGGCAGTGAAATGGCTAAAATAGTATTCGGTAGCAGGAAACATCGCATTAACAGGCTTAATTAAAACTGGAGATGGCAATAAGAATACAGATGAGATTTCTGAAAAATGTTTTTGCTTTCTGATGTTTGGAATGGGAAATGTAGAGGAGAGTTTTTTTTTTTAAAAAATAAATCCTTGCCCTTATCTAGACAGACAAATCCCTGAGCAAAACAAGTTCTACTTATAGGTCTCCTCTAATGCCAGCACATACACCTGTTGAAGAGAGGAGAGATAGTCTGCATCCAGAACCTTGGAGTGTGCTTGCTCGCAGGTACAGAAAATACTGCTGAGCATATGTGGCCAATGTTACCAGCACTGCTGATCACCAGTGCCAGCTTAAAGAGATTTTGTTGCTTGAAGTGAAAAAAATCCGCCTACCTCCACCACAACTCCACATTCTTCAATGCTCAAGATTAGGTGTTTTTTTCATTTTTTGGGGGGAAAATGTGTTGGGGGGCACATGATAGAGGTGTATAAGATTATACATGGTATGGAGAAAGTGGATAGGGAGAGGTTTTTCACCTCACACCCCCTTCTCATAACATTAGACCCTGGGGCCATCCAATGTTGGACGGCAGTGATTGTCACCAATGTGGATGGCTTTAAAAGACGAGAAGACAAGTTCATGGCGGATATCTTGTTGGCTATGTTCTGTCACCACTATTGGAGACAGTATGCATCTGAATACCAGTTGCAATAGCATCTTGGACAGCTCCTTGAAAGTTTGGACTAACACCTGGAGCACATTCACTGCCCCACAGACATCGGAGCCACCGGTCTCCACTTCTGACGGTCTGCAGGCTCTTCTTATGTTCTTATGAGAGCCCACAACCTTTCAAAGCAGTCCATTTCACTGTCAAACAGCTGCCCATTAGTAAGTTTCTTATGTTTTGCTAAAATGAGCAAAATTTGCTTCCCTGCAATTTCCATTCAAATAGTTTGAACCCTGCTTTCTGGAGTGCCTGCCTATGCTCACCGGGACTTCCCTGGGTAATTTATTTGTGTGACTCGCTGGATGGAAGCTAAAATAATTTCATGTTACTGAAGTTCTGAGTTTGTGTTTTAACCATGTGGATCTGTTTTATCCTTGTCTTTAGTAATTTTTTCATATATTATAATATATATATGTATATACAAAGCTCTATAACTGCCATCTTGGTAACAGCATTTGTATGTTCGCAGCTGATGAAGGCGGAAGCTGAAACATTTTGTTAATATAATAAAAACCTCTGTTTTGTTAATCACAATTACTCTCTCTCTCTCTCTCATAGCTTTTACTGTTTCTAATCTGCCTTGGACGAGTTTTGCCCAGAAAAGCAGCATATAAATATTTTAAATTAAAAATAACTAAAATCTTTTCAACCATTCCCTCATTGTTTGTTCCCTACTGGAAGTAAAAGATTTGGACTGCTTATTGAGCTACCAACAGACGGTGCCATGTTTCCACTTTGTGGCTCTTGAGCAATTCTAGGATCTACACAACATTATTTTATTTATGTATTGAGCAAGATTTATACAGTGCCTTGCAAAAGTAATCAGACACCTGACCAATGCTCTTATATTACTGAATTACAAATGGTACATTGTAATTTCATTCTATATGATATTTTATTTTGAAACACTGAAACTCAAAATCAATTATTGTAAGGTGACATTGGTTTTAGGTTGGGAAATGTTTGCAAGAAACATAAAAAACTGAAACATGTTGCTTGTGTAAGTATTCAACCCGTGTGCTGTGCAAGCTCCCAGTTTACACAGATGAAAGAAATTGCCCTATCGAGGACACAATTATTAAAACTGCTGTCACATTGTCAGGATAAAAACCCCACTGTTGAAAGATCATTGGTTAGGCTGTGGATCTGAAGGAAAATGAAGCATTCTACAGAAGTGAGAGAAAATGTAATACAAATGCATAGATTAGGAAAAGGATACAAAATAGTATCCAAATGTTTGGAGATCCCAGTGAGCACAGTTGGATCAATAATCAGGAAACGGAAGCTGTATCACACCACCCAAGCACTGCCAAAAAAAGGCTGTCCCTCAAAACTCAGTGCTTGAACAAGAAGGAGACTTGTGAGAGAAGCCACAGAAAGGCTAACAATCACTTTGAAGGAGCTACAGAGTTCAGTGGCTGGGAGTGGAGTAATGGTGTACCAGTCAACCATTACTCAAAAAGTACCATCTGAAAGCATGTCTGGACTTTGCAAGAAAGCATGAGTGTGCCCCAGCTGTGATGTGGGAAGAGGTTTTGTGGTCAGATGAGACCAAGATAGAGCTTTTTGGCCAAAACTCAAAGCACTATGGGTGGCACAAACCTAACAGTGCCCATGCCTCAAGACACACCGTCCCTACAGTGAAGTATGGTGGTGGCAGCATCATGCTGTGGGGATGCTTCTCATCAGCAGGGACTGGGCATCTTGTTAAAAGTGAAGGAACAATGGATGGAGCAAAATACAAGGAAATAATGCAATAGAACCTGCTTCAGTACATTAAAATACTGAAGCTTGGGAGGAAATTCACTTTTCAGCAGGACAATGATCTCAAGCACAAGGCCAAAGCAACACTGGAGTGGCTCAAGCACAAAAAGTTGAATGTCTTACAGTGGCCCAATCAAAGTCCTGATCTCAATCCCATGGAGAATCATTGGCGCTCTTTGAAAATTGTGGTCCACAAGCAACATCCAACCAACCTGAACAAGCTGGAGTGAATCTGCCAAGAACAATGGGACAAAATCCTTCCGACACTGTGTGCAAAGCTGGTCCATTCCTACCCCAAAAGACTTAAAGCTGTTATTGCAGCAAAAGGTGGCTCTACCAAATATTAAAGTGTGGGGGCTCAATACTTATGCAAGCAACATGTTTCAATTTTTTATGTTTCTTACAAACATTTCCCAACCTAAACCCAATGTTACCTTACAATAACTGATTTTGAGTTTGTGTTTCAAAATAAAATATCATACAGAACGAAATCACAATGTAATTAATTTAATTTAATTTATTTAATTTGTAACCAGCCCTTCCTCCCAGCAGGAGCCCAGGGCGGCAAACAAAGCACTAAAACACTTTAAAACATAAAAACAGATCTTAAAATACATTAAAACAAAACAGCATTAATTTTTTTTAAAAAAAAACAACTTTAAAAAAGGGTTAAAAACATTATTAAGAAACATATTAAACAATTCTGACATAGACACAGACTGGGATGAAAGGCTTGTTGGAAGAGGAAAGTCTTCAAAAGGCGCCAAAAAGATAGCAGAGATGGCTCCTGTCTAAAATTCAAAGGGAGGGAATTCCACAGGGTAGGTGCTGCCACACTAAAGGTCCATTTCCTATATTGTGCAGAATGGACCTCCTGATAAGATGGTATCTGCAGGAGGCCCTCACCTGCAGAGTGCAGTGATTGACTGGGTATATAAGGGGTAAGACGGTCTTTCAGGTGTCTTGGTCCCGAGTTGTATAGGGCTTTGTATGCCAAAACTAGAACCTTGAACTTGGCTCGGTAGCAAAGTGCAATTCTTTCAGCAGTGGGGTGACATGTTGGCGATACCCTGCTCCAGTGAGCAGTCTCGCCATCGCAATTTGCACTAGCTGCAGCTTCCAGACCAATCTCAAGGGCAGCCCCACAAAGCACATTACAGTAATCCAGCCTAGAGGTTACCAGTGCATGGACAACAGTGGTCAGGCTATTCCGGTCCAGAAATGGCCGCAGCTGTCTCACCAGCCAAAGCTGATAAAAGGCACTCCTAGTCACTGAGGTCATCTGGGCCTCTAGCGACAAAGATGGATCCAGGGTCACCCCCAGGCTATGACCTGCTCTTTCACAGGGAGTATGACCCCATCCAAAGCAGGCACCTGACCAATTATCCATACTCGGGAACCACCAACCCACAGTGCCTCCATCTTGCTAGGATTCAGACTCAGTTTATTGGCCCTTATCCAGCCCACCACCGAGTCCAGGCAGAGGTCCAGGGCTTGCACGGCCTCTCCCGATTCAGATGTTATGGAGAAATAGAGCTGGGTATCATCAGCATATTGCTAACACCTCGCCCCAAAGCTCCTGATGACTGCTTCCAAGGGCTTCATATAGATGTTAAACAGCATTGGGGACAAGATGGTACCCTGCGGCACCCCATAGCACAGCTGCCAGGGGGCCAAAAGACAGTCACCCAATGCTATTCTCTGAGAACAACCCTGGAGATAGGATTGGAACCACTGTAAAACAGTGTCTCCAATGCCCATCTCACCAAGTCGGCCCAGAAGGATACCATGGTCAATGGTATCAAAAGCCGCTGACAGATCAAGTAAGAACAACAGGGTCACACTCCTCCTGTCCTTCTCTCAATAAAGGTCATCCATCAGGGCGACCAAGGCTGATTCAGTCCCATAAACAGGCCTGAACCCAGACTGGGATGGGTCAAGATAATCTGTTTCATGCAAGAGTACTTGCAGTTGCTGTGCCACAACCCTCTCAATCACCTTCCCTAAGAAGGGGGTATTTGCAACTGGTCTGTAGTTGTCACAAACCAATGGGTCCAGGGTGGGCTTTTTCAGGAGTGGTCGAATCACCGCCTCTTTCAAGGTGGCTGGAACAACTCCCTCTCGCAATAATGCGTTGACCACACACTGGATCCACTCGGTCAGACCCCCTCGGCAAGCTTTAATAAGCCAAGAAGGACAAGGGTCGAGAGGACATGTTGCTGGCCGCATCATCACAAGCACCTTGTCCACGTCATCAGCATCAACTGAAACCATTCCCAAGAAGTTGCAGCAGACGTTGCACTGGACACCTCATTGGGGACTACAGTAGATGTAGAGGGGGCATCAAGACTGCTATGGAGGCGAGCAACTTTACCCTCAAAGTGCCTTGCAAACAATTCACAGTGGGCCTCCGAAGGGTCTAAGACTCCATTTCCTGGAGTTGTTGTCAACAGACCCCTGACAATATGGAAAAGCTCCACTGGATGGCTACTTGAGGATGTGATGGTTCCAGAGAAGTGGGCCGCCCTCACCGCCACGCAGTAGGCACGGTTATAATGTTTTACTCATGCCCGATCAGCCTCACAGCACGTCTTTCGCCACTTGTGCTCTAGCTGTCGTCCAGCCTGTTTCATTGCCCTTACCTCACTGGTGTACCAAGGTGCAAGCCCGGCTCCACAGTGTCGGAGAGGGCGCTCAGGGGCAATCGTGTCGAGAGCCCGGCGCGCCTTGCTGTTCCACAGCATGACAAGGGCTTCAACAGGGTCATCTGCTCTATCTGTACCAATTGTAATTCAGTAATATGAGAGCATTGGTCAGGGGTCTGATTACTTTTGCAAGGCACTGTATACTGCTTAATAAAAAAACCTCTAAGTAGTTTAAATAAAATGGTATACATTAATTAAAAATAGCAATAGAAAGACATTAAAAACAGTTGTTTTAAAAATGTTTTAGAGTGCTTTTAGTGTTTTTGTTTGTCCCCCTGGGTTCCTTCTTGAAGGAAGGGCAAGATATAAGTGTAATTAATTAATAATAAATGACCAACAGATAGATAAAATCAACACTTTTTAAAACAAATATACATAAAATAAAATCACATACTTGTGTAGGCTTGCCTAAACAAAAACAATTTTGGTAGGCACTGTAAAGAGTACAACAAAGGCATCTGCCTAATATTAACAGGCAGGCTGATCCAGAGAACAAGGCCATCAAAGATGGTTAACCATCAAATATGACTTCAGATTGACTCCGACCTGGGCTGACTTGGGACCAGCTGGGCCTGGATCTGGGCACTGAATCAATTGGGAGCCAGCCCTAGTGTTTATTCAGGGTTTAAAAACCCTAATGAAACATATAGTTGGGAAAGGGGAGAGGGAAGAAGGAAATGCTACATCTCCTTCCTCTTGATCCATCTACACTGCATCCAGAAGGCCTATACCATCTGCTCATCAGCTGGTCTGTGGAGGGTTCAATCCTTTTGGGTGCTACTTAACCAGCATGTTCCCTGGTAGAATGCACTGGCAAAGCAGATCCCTGCAGCCAGTAGGATTGACCCCTCCACAGACCAGCTGATGAGCAGAGGAGTCAGTCCTGCTCAGTTTGGCTGCACACACGTGTTCCCCACTAAGAACAGGTGTATGAAGCCAAAGCACAGTGCAGGGCTGTTTGAAAGCTGCACTGACCTTTACAAAGGTTGCATGCCTCTCCTCCTTCCTGCCAACCTCTTAACAATCCTGGATTGCTCCGGGTTGGCTGACCAGACCCAGAGTGATCTGGAGCTGTCTGAACCCAATTTGGACAAAGCCTAGATCTGCCTGAATTGGCCCAGTTTGGATTCAGATTTGGTATTTGGCTGAATCCAATGCACAGCCCTAGCAGATGGTCCCAATGTGTTCTGTGAGGCTTACTTCCAGTATACATAGGATTGCAGCCTTAGAGACTGCCTTCTTCTGAGGACTGCTTTCAAATAAATTTTCTCTTGCACTTCTTCTTTGCAAACAGCATCTGTCACACTGAGTGATTTCTCACTTTATCATTCACCATCGGACCTTTGGCAAATGCTTAGCAGCAGACGGTCTTTTGCTAACAGAAAAGGAGATGGTGGCACTAACCCAGAACGTTGCCTTGTAAAGAATTTGTCTGGTTGCTGCTTCATTACATTTATCCTATAAGCTGAAGATAATGGGAAGCTTTTTAATGGAAAACATTGTACATGATGTTCCCATTCCCCTTAGTTATTGGCCATGATAAACATGGCACTCTTGAATGGTACATTCAGCATATATTTAACCAATGCTGATCTCTCTCCCCACCCCTCTCTCCCCACCCCCCAGTGATTCAATAGTAAGCAGAGTGATCAGATCTGTTGGATCAATGTATGTTGGTCTAATGCATGGGTCCTCAACCTTTTTGAGCTGAAGGGAACATTTGGAAATCAAATAAACTGCTGTAGGCATCACAAAACACCAATATCACAGAAAAAAACCCTGATGAGATTCAGAACTCCCCCCCTGGCAGAAAACAAATTAGATAGACAAAAACTTGAACAACCCCCTCCCCCACAATTAACCCCTGCTTTGGGAGGAAGGGGTGTAGCTCAATGGTAGAGCACCTTGTTTGCATTCAGAAGGTCCCAGATTCAATTTCTGGCATCTTCAGGTAGGTTTGAGAATGTCCCCTGTCTGAAACCCTGAAGAGCCACTGCCAATCTGTGTAGACAATACTGAACTAGATGAACCAAGGGTCTGACTCTGTGCAAGCAATTTTCTATTTTCCTATATCCTCTGACCAAACAATCCCCTCCCCAATATAAAAAAGCCAAAAATCTCATTTAAAAAATGGGTGGGGGCCTGGGCAGGCATGAAGGAGATATATGTGGGCACCATGTTTGTGATCCTACATCTAATGTTACCACCATCTTCCCATCAGAAATTTGGAAAAATAAGTTCATTTATTACTAATGTTAACTTGTGTATCGATAGCTACAACTAAATGTTGGTATTAAAATGGGTTTTGAATGTGTATATTTGAATTTGAGCTTCTGAGTCAAGCTCACATTTTTGAAGATGTCTTTTGGCTTTTAATATTTTTTTATCAGTGCAGTATTGCTAGCTGTGAGGTTCTGTTACCCAAGCAGGTTTCTGTCATTCAAATGTCAAATTTGCCTGCTCTTAAACACCAGAAGGCTGCAATTAAATCTTGCACACTATTACACTGCTTCAGTGCCACTGGAGTCAAGCAATGGGGAAATTGCTGCCCAAATACTCCCAGGATGAAGAAGAGAGTGACTTCTTGCATGAGATGCTATATGCTCCAGCAATCTCAGTAAAGGGTAGAAATCAATTTTGTGCATTAAAATCAGTCAGACTCTACCCACTCTCGGCCCTTTATCAAACCTGCAGCTGCAACTGCAACGTGAGAGGTAGAGCCTAGAGGACTAGATGAGCTGTCACTCCTTGCTTGAATTGCTGTGATGGCAGCTAGGAACACAAATTGAGGGGTGCTTGGGGAGGGGAGGATCCTCTGCTCACCTGAGAGGCCCTTATTCAAACTGCTGTTGCTGTGAGGAACAGGTGAAGCTGGACCTGGAGACCTGCGCCCACTGTCTGCACTGTGGCAACGTGGCTGGCTTACATCACAGGTTGTGGGGGGCCAGTGTGAGAGATCATTGCTACTAATTAGAAGTCATTTGGGAGTGGGATTGGGAGTGGGATCCAGCAAAATGGAATCCTGAAGCCGGAATGGACGAATCTGTCAGTTTCAGGATCTCCCTAGTTTCTCATTTTGTCTCTCTTAAGTTCAGTTCTCCACATTTCCACATCAGTTTCCTTTTTTTTTAAATGGTCCTCATGAAAATTTATCAGTGCAAATTTCTCCTAATATACACATTTTTGTATGCCATTTTGCCTAATAAACACTTTTTTGCAAGTCAATTTTTCTTTATAATAATACATTTTTGCATGCTATTTTTGCTAACATATGCATTTTATGTGCACGTCACCTTTGCATATGTGTTTTTGTACACATGACTTTGCTGGAGAACTGCACTGCAAAATTTTGAGAAGTAAGAATTTCACAAGAATTCTTCCACTCTGCATTCTCATCTCTCCTGGTTCCGTCTTCATTGACAAGATGACAAGAAAGCGGTGGAATGGCTCATCCCCCACCCCAACAAATAAATAAATTGGTGTTGGGCACAGGAATCCTGGTGTGATCCAATTCCTCTCTGTGCACCCCGCAGAGAAGCCAGGAACTCAGATATAGCCAATACAGATCACACATCTTTTATTTATTTAAGATTATATTCTGCTCTTTCTCAGAAGCTCACAGCTGGTAAGAATAATTTCATTAAAACAACAAGAGAAAGAGATAGGTAGTGTACATTTAAACAGCATTTCCTCAGAACAGGTACACACTGTCCTCTAGACTGCCATCAAATGCCTGTGCAAACAGAAAAGGTGTTAACTCTTGCTTTGGAAATGGAAGATGTTACAATTTCAGTGTTACAAAAAAAGAAGAAGAGAGGAGGAGGAGACGTATCAACCAAACATTTCAGCCCATGCATTATGCAAAAGGCAGTACATGCTCAATCAGGGAGAAACAGAACTTCATTAAAGTCATGGACAAATGTCAGATTGATAAATGGGACCATCATTTTAACCAAGGCCATTGGGAGCTCTTTCATTATTGCTTAGAATAATTTTTTTTTAAGCCGTAGCAAAGCCAGAGTCAAAACAGCAGAGCAAATGGTATCCTGTTATCATCGTGGCTTTATTAGAGCCAGGCTGTTTATTTCAGCTACGAGTATGAACGTATATATTTATTTCTATCCCACATTCCCACTTACCAAAGTAGTGTGCAAGGTGGCTAACAAGTGGTTCCTCCATAGCAAGGTATACCTTTTGCCAACTTCAGTCAGTGCACCAGCTATGGTTGTTCCTGGACAGGGATAGTCTGGCTACAGTGATACACTCTTTGAAAACTTCAAGGCTGGACTACTGCAATGGGCTCTAAGTGGGGCTGCCTTGGAAGTTGGTTTGGAAGCGGGGGCTAGTGCAGAATGCTATGGCACAGCTATTGTGTGGGCTAGCCTGGCAGCAGGACATTACACCTGTGCTGAAAGAACTGCACTGGCTGTCTGTATGCTACTGAGCCACGTTCAAGGTACCTGAATTGACCTATGAAGCTCTATACAGCTCAGGACCTAGATATGTGGCAAAGCTGCCTGTATTTTAAGATCTGTGGGAGTTGTCTTCTTGACAGTGCTACATGATCCTGAAATCTGATGTGCGGCAATGCAACAGAGGGCATTCTCAGGACAGGCACCCTTATTGGGGAATTTCCACCTCTACCAAAGCAGGCTAGCATTTCCCCCCAGGCCTTTGGGTGAACTGTTGGCCACTGGAACTGCTATTATGAGGGTTTATTCTGTTAGTTTTCTTATGTATAATGTATCATGATTGCGATCCACTCTGGGATGCTTTTAGTAATGAAGAGTGGGTAAGAAATATTAAACCATTGATTTAAGCAAATCAACAATTAAAACAATTAAAATACAAACCACAATGACAAAATAGATAGAAGCAGCATAGCAGATAGTTAAAGCAGAGTCAGCTTCAACTTCCACATTAACGGAGAGCCCACCTGAACACAGTTATCTTCACTTTGAGGAGAAAGTTAAAAAGCAAGGGGATCAAATGGGAGAGAGTTCCTCAGGCCTTCTCATGCATCTTGTCTAACCTAGTACACACCCATATCAGGACACAGAGGAGAACCCCTTCACTGAACACCCCTTAGGGTGCTGGCATGATGTTATAGGGGATAGTGGTCCTTTAGGTAACTTGGATCCAAGCTATTTAGGGCTTTATTTGGAGATTGGGTTGCTTGGGTTGGAACTAGATCAGCCTTTCCCAACCAGTGTGCCTCCAGATGCTGTTGGACCACAACTCCCATCAGCCTCAGCCAGCATTGCCAATGGCCAGGAAAGATGGAAATTGTGGTCCAACAACATCTGGAGGCACACTGGTTGGGAAAGGCTGAACTAGATGTTTCAGAGAACAAACGCCTTCCACTGAAAGCAGGAGCTCATGTGTCTTCCTCTCCAGTTTAATGGCTAGTAATACAACAAGCAAGTTATGACATCATCACACTGTGTTTTTAACCCCTTCAAGCAACAGCCAACACAGCAGACCAGGAATAAGGAAACTCACAGTGCAGAGTCATCACATCACGTTTTGTATTATTAAATATTACAAGGGCAAAAGGACGAGGCAGTGTAACAGCCATGCCTTCTCTATAATTGTCCTGTGCTGGTCCTGGGGAGGAGCAAGGTAGCAAGACATACCAAAGAAAGCTCCTAGTGAGCAACTTCCTCTGACTAGGGTTGGAACTGAACTGAGAGCTTTTGAGCCTCTGTCTCCTGCCCACCTCTTCTATGTTCCACTTCCTCTTGAAAAACTCGAGTTTCTTAAATGACCAACCCTCTGGTCTGGACACTTCTTCTGCACTCCGTGGCTTCATGCCTGATGGGCTCCCTGCAGTGTGGGAACAGCAAGGTAATGTGGGAGACACTTGGTTCCTCAGGCCCAGAGGAAGGTGTCCATGATGGCTCCAGTTCTACAGGCCCTGGTGCTCTATGATGTGGTTCAATGGACTCCTACTTGCCAGCCTCAGATTAATTGGTCCCCTGATCAGCAGCATCAGGCTAAGAGCCACGAACGTGATCTCGCTCCTTAGCAGATGACACTGTAAACTCAGACTTTGTGTCCTGGTCACTGCTGGGCTCTGGGTTCATGACAACAAACTGGGCTTGGAGACCCGTGTCCCTTCAGATGTTGTTGGGCTCCAACTCCCATCAAACCCAGCCAGAAATGCCAGTGATCAGGGATGATGAGAATTTAAACATTTAGAGAGCTATAGATTCCTCACCCCTGGTCTATAATATTCCATTCTCACCATTATCAAAGACAGAAGATAGAAGATGGATTTAATTGCATGGAATTTGACAGCTAGGAGTTTGATTGTGCCATCACAAATATTTGGCACTGGAGCACACGTTGAATTTAGTCAGCTGCGGTGCCCAAAAGTTCAGTATTTCCAAATACTTTGTGAAGTGTCCACCAGTATGATAAAGGCTGGGATACGACACCAACGTTTGCAAGACCAAAATAATGTGATAACTAGAAAAGAAATGGAAAAATAAATGAACATCGGTCAATGCCATTCACTTACCCTACTGAAACTATGCAGAAAGAGGACCAAACTCCATGCTACAAAAACTGGCAATCATAAACATGAAGCCATTAACATTAATGTCACTAACAAATAAGCAAGTATTAGTGGTACAGTACCTTCCTCTTTGCTTTCAGCTGCTCATGATATTTGTCAGATGTATCACCAGGGATCTCTCCACCCCAAAGGGTAATTCCAACTATTGTATAAGTGATACCCATGACAAGCAGTGGAAAACAATAGACGAGGGCAATCACAATGATGTGGTACCTGAAAGAGAACGACATTGAACGGACACATTCTTTGAGAAGAACCATTCAGAACTGATACTGCTAAAAGCAACAAGTCTTCATATGATGGTAGGGGGAACAAGGTCAGTTGATGTATGGCCATTCAACATTAGGGATATTATACTACTTTCCCCTCCTTTCATTTAGTGGGGAGGAAACAAGATAGGGTATGCATAAGTGGAAAGAATTCCCATCCAATTCTCTCTTGGATCATGAGAGTGACTCACATACTGGAGGCTTGTCCATTAGGGTAAAGAGGCACTGCTCCACCAATCTCAGTCTGCCTTCAGTCAGCCCCACCTACCTGCCTTTCCATGGGGTGGCATTGCATGTCAGCTTCCTCTTCGTTAGTCTCAATTGTTGCCTCTTGTAGACCTCAGCAGGGATGAGGATGGGGGCAAAGCTAGAATTAGTTGGCTCTGCCTGTCATCTGCTCTGGCCCCACCTACTATTGTGTCTCATTGTTTTCCACCCCACTGGTCCCAATGGGCACCAGCTACCACAGCATGCATGCACCGCCCCCAACGCAAACTGATGACCATCAGGTTGGAGGGCTCTGAAAAAGCATTAGATGAACTCATGAAGAGTAAGCCTGTCAATCCTCCTCTCGGAAGCACACCCTAACGTGGTGAGGGGGTTTGAGAATGTCGAAGAAGCTGACAGCAATGCCGTCAAGAATCTAGAGCAAGAGGTTAGACTCCTAACAGGGGCACCCAAGGCGGAATGGTCAAAGCTGAGACACCAGACTAAGATGCATCCAGACTCAGGGGAAGGCAATGGTAAATCACCTCTGAATACCTCTCACCATGAAAACCCTATGAACAAAATGCAACAAGAGATAGTGTTGGAAGATGAGACCCTCAGGTCAGATGGCACTGTTGTTGGAAGAACAACAGACAAGCACAAGTAGCGCTGTGACTAATGACGCCACTGGGTCAAAGCTGAAGGGAAGCCCAGAGGCTGATGCGCACAGATGTGAAAGGAGAGTCCGGGATTGTATGATGTACACAATAGGAACATGGAATGTGAGAAGCATGAACCAGGGAAAGTTAGAAATTGTCAAGCAAGAAATGGAACATATCAACATTACAATACTTTGCGTGAGTGAATTAAAATGGATGGGAATGGAACATTTTCAGTCAGGCAACTACAAAATATTTTATGCAGGAAATGAGAAATTAAGAAGAAACGGGGTTGCTTTAATAGTGAGAAGTAGCAAAAGCAATTAGGAGCTATAACACAAGGTCTCAGTTAGTGATAATGCGATTTAACAGGAAGCCTATTAACATAACCATCATCCAAGTCTATGCTCCAATGGCAAACACAGAAGAAGAGAAATTGGAGAGATTTTATGCAGTACAGGAAGAAACTAATCACACACCAAAACAAGATGGTCTGATAATCATGGGGGACTGGAATGCAAACGCAGGGAACAGAGAAGAACTAGAAATTGTGGGGAAATGGGGCTTAGGAGACAGAAATGAAGCAGGAGAAAGACTTACTGAATTCTGTGAAGAAAATAATTTGTTTCTTGCAAACACATTTTTGGAGCAACCAAAAAGATGACTTTACACATGGACATCACCAGATGGTCAATATAGGAATCAAATTGATTATATAATTGGTAGCAGAAGATGGAGAAGTTCCATACTTTCTGTGAAAACAAGACCAGGAGCAGGCTGCGGTCCAGATAATAAACTGGTAATATCAAAAATCAAAATAAAGCTAAAGAAGAACAAAGCAATCTAAATGCCAAAATACAATTTATATAACATCCCAGAAGAATATAAAGATCAAATAAGGAACAGATTTGAGGCTTTAAACTTAGTTGATAGAGAACCAGAAAAACTATGGATTGGAGTCAGAGACATGATCAGAGAAGAATGCAAAAAGACAATACCTCTAGTTAAAAAGTGAGAAAGACCTCAATAGATAACCAATGAAGCTCTTAAAATGGTTAAAGAAAGAAGGAAAGCAAAAGCAAAAGGAGATAGAAACACAGTCAGAACCCTAAATGCAATAATACAGCAACTAGTACATAGGGACAAAGAGAACTATTACCATAGTTACTGTATAGAAATAGAAGAGGACAACAAAAAAGGTAGAACAAGAGCCCTATTCCGAAAGTCTAGAGAAATTAAAGGGAAATTTAAGCCAAGAGTAGGGATGTTGAATAATCAACAGGGGAACACACTGACTGACCGAGATGAAATAAAAGGAAGATGGAAGCAATACACTGAAGAACTCTATAAAAAGATGCAAGGATGACAGATTCATTCATGGAAGAACCGTATGATGAAGAACCAGAAATTTTAGAATGTGAGGTGAAAGCTGCTCTTAAAATACTTGGAAGAAACCAATCACCAGGAATAGATGGCATACCAATAGAGTTGCTAAAAGTTACTGAGACTGAATCTGTCCAAACTTTGACAAAAAATTATCAACAAATATGGAAAACTAAACAATGGCCCACAGACTGGAAGTGTTCAATATACATCCCAATTCCAAACAAAGGGAATCCGAGGGAATGCAGTAATTATCGAACTATTGCCTTAATATCCCATGCAAGTAAAGTAACGCTCAAGATTCTACAACAAGATTCTTAGCATATATGGAACGAGAAATGCCAGATGTCCAAGCTGGATTTAGAAAGGGAAGAGGTACCAGAGATCATATCGCAAACATATGTCGGATAATGGAACGGACCAAGGAATTTCAGAAGAAAATCACCCTGTGTTTTATAGATTACAGCAAAGCCTTTGATTGTGTAGATCATGAGAAACTATGGGATGCTTTAAAAGAAATGGGAGGGCCACAGCATCTGACTGTCCTGATGCACAACCTATACTCTGGACAAGAGACTACGGTAAGGACAGAATATGGAGAAACTTATTAGTTCCCAATCGGAAAGGGTGTGAGACAGGGGTGTATTTTATCACTGTATTTGTCTAATCTGTATACAGAACATATCATACGGAAAGCGGGATTGGACCAAGAGGAAGGAGGTGTGAAAATTGGAGGGAGAAATATCAACAATTTAAGATATGCAGATGATACCATACTACTAGCAGAAACCAGTAATGATTTGAAACAAATGTTGATGAAAGTTAAAGAGGAAAACACAAAAGCAGGACTACAGCTGAACTTCAAGAAAACTAAAGTAATGACAACAGAAGATTTATGTAACTTTACAGTTGACAATGAGGACATTGAGCTTGTCAAAAATTATCAATACCTCAGCACAGTGCTTAACCAAAATGGAGACAATAGTCAAGAAATCAGAAAAAAGTCAAATTTCAGCAGCCAGCCTTGAGTCTCCCACAAATATCTGTTAAAAATGTGAGAAATGTTCTAACCCCTCAAGAACCATAAGAAGACAGTGGGTGAGCTACAGTATTGGCAACTTATATACATTGCATTCTCTTCAGTGGAGGTATTTATGAACTTTCACTTTGAATATGTTGCTGTTTGAATACCTTTATTGTTCATAGACCTACACGTGGGTAACATTTCTCACATTTTTAACAGATATTTGTGGGAGACTCAAGGCTGGCTGCTGAAATTTGACTACCATGAATGTATGAAGAAGCACTGAAACAGTTTAACAATCCGGAATAACTGTAACCTTTTATCATTGTGTCATTTTCCATTGCCTGTCATCATTGTATAATTTCTCATGTTACCATATTGACTGTGGCAGCATTTTGCATTGTTACATATTGTTGTTTCAGGTCCTATGTTTTGGGCCTCTCAGTATATTTATTCATTCTGTTATTCACAGTCATTGTGATTGTTTTGCTAGCTTTCATTTCAGCTGCATGCCACACTGCTTTTCATTTTCCTTTGCAAATTTGGGGTAGTGACTTTTTCTGCGCATAAAGGTTAAGACAGGGGTCACCAATCAGCTATAGCACTCTCGAAGGCATTTAATGGCACCCCTAAGAGGCAGTCCAGAATTTGAGCTTTCATTTTTTTTTAAAAAAAGTAAGTCTTTAGCTATCCTAGAAAGAAAGTTATACAGCAAAGTGTGCAAGTACCCTTCTAAGCAATTATGTGAAATGAACCAGCCTGGCTGCTCCTGCCTGTCAGTGTTATTAGCCAATGAGTAACAACCAGGATGCATCTTTACTATGTTGGATTCGCCTGAGATCAGGTAATGCCCAGAAGTTCATTTTTTGCAAATATTACCACACAATAAGTATGGGTGAATATTAAAGAATCTCCCTCCTCACAAAAGGCAAATGTGAAAACTTTGCAAAGAGCCTTAGGCATGTCTCCTCCTTTTCAGGAGCTAAAGACCAGAAACTCATTAAGAATTCACTTACAGTACAATGATATATATTTGTACTCAGAAGTAAATCTCTTTGTGTTTAATGGGGCTTACTTCTAGGTAATTGTGTACAGGATGGCTTTGGTTTAGGGTTGGCTTTGGGGAAAACAGGGTTCTTGTGCCTTTAACAGCTATATGGCAAGCAGAACTTCAACAGGTCAAGCCTTTTCTGGTATGGAAATACAATTATGGGAAAGGCTTCACCATGACTACTTGCTAATTTTGTGTTATGCCATGCTCCTATGGCAACAATTTTGTGACTCTCTCAAAATTTGCAATATGCCCTGTGGTCCAAAAAGGTTGGAATTCCCTGTGTTAAGCAATTTATGAATGGAAACACAACTATGGGAACAGCTTCAGTTACTGACATTATACCAACCCTGCGTTAAACTTACCAAAGCAAAGAGATTCAAACAGGGAGAAGAGATTATCTGACCTGATCACAGTCTTTTCCACTAAAGTGAGATATGTTTCCAGATGTGCACTGATGTGTATTGATGCACACACATTAACACATGCACATTTTGTGCAAAGTTCTTTTGTGCAAAGTTCTTTTGAGAATCTGGTGGAAGGCTCAGTCTACAGTCAGTATACTGGCCCCAGAAAATACTGTTGACACCCTTGTCTTTAGCACACCCAAACATTTTTGGGGGGGAGGAGGGAATGCTGATGCAAGTAGGGCAGGCATGCCTGGCACAGAAGTCAGGGCATGGTCCATATTACTGTTCCTACACCTAGAAGAGACCTGGTCTCTCTCTGATTAGTAACCACCTGATTAAGCTGTGACGTGCTCTATGTAGGGCTTCCTTTGAAGATAGTTCAGAAACTTCAGCTAGCGCAGAAAGTGGTTGCCAGTCTACTGAGAGATATAGATTGATATTATCATATGTCTGCGTCTGTGTTAGAATTGCTTTTAATATGTGTTCTTTAATAATATGTTTTAACCCTTTTAAAAAAAGATGTTTTTAAAGTTTTTTAAAAAAAATGTTTTTAATGTTTTGTTTTAATGTATTTTAAGTTTTTTTAAAATGATGTTTTAAAGTGTTTTTAGTGTTCCTGTTTGCCACCCTGGGCCCCTGCTGGGAGGAAGGGCAGGACATAAATCAAATAATAAATCAAATAAAAATAAATAAATATGTCACCTATTGTGACACATCTGCCTTGACATCCACTCTATCAAAGTGCTGATTCTTACTTTTAAGGCTCAAGTCCTTGTTATTTAAGGCAGAGATAGGAAATCTTTTCTTTTTCTGCCAAGGGCCACATTCCCTTGTCATCTGTCAGGGCCTGCATGTCAACTGTTGGTGGGGCTGAAGCCAGTGATGGTGTGGCCACTCTCTCTCTCTCATCCCCTTTTCTCTCCCTTGTTCTGGCACACTTTTCTCTCTCCTACTCCTTCTTCCCACCCAGGAGGGGAGACAGGCCACTCTTGCCAAATGTCTGAACTGATCACTTTCAGAGGACTTTTGAAATTAGACTGAGGGAGGCCAAGGGTTGTGTATGGCCCTAGGGCCACAGTTGCCCATCTGCAATATAAACATGCACTTCTGCCCCTATACGAGCTACTCTCTGACACCCGGAATCTTCTGACAAGGGCCTGTGGTTGCTGGAAAACCCTTTCCATCATGACGCTACATCCATGGCAGTGGAAATGGTAAAGAAAGAACAGTTATTTCTCCATCTTTTTGCCCCCTTTCCCCCCGTCATCTGAAGACTTACACTATTAATCCAAGCTATGATCCATACAATCTTTGGTTTGATCCAGCACTATTGCTGGAAACGGCAGGAAGGGAGAGTTCTCTTGTGCTCAGGTCCTGCTTACAGGCTTCCCATGGGCATCTGGTTGGCCACTGTGAGAACAAGATGCTGGACCAAATGGGCCATTGGCCTGATCCAGCAGTCTCTTCTCATGTTCTTTGTGGATGTTTCTATGCTCTTGGGAAGCCGGGGGGGGGGGGAGGAGAAGCATGCAAAAGTGCATTGCCATTCAAAGTCTGACTTACGTAAAATGCTGTTTCATACCGCCTGGCCATGAAACATAGCACAGAGTCCTTGCAGGCATCACATTAGTCTTGGAAAAGAGACACTGTGGCAAGGCAAGCAGGAACGCCAGAATCCATATGCTGGCAATTACCACTTTGGTAGCAGTGGCAGACAGTCTGGGCTTCAGGGGGTCAATAATGGCCATATATCTGTTAAAACAAAACAAAAAAATACATAGAAAATGTTACAAAATTAGGAATGGTGGGGAAAATGTAACTTGCAGACAACTAATTTTCAACACCATACAGGAAATGAAAGCTACTCTCTTGGCACTCCACAGCTGAGGATAGTTACTGGCAAGAGAATGGCTACTGTGGCACAAGGCAGAAATTAAATAATGGAAGGCTCCTGTGAACCCAAAGTAATTACCCGCAGCGGAACTGCCCACCACGCTCCTTGTATAATTCATTGCTCTGGCCTTTCCTCTTTCCAATTCATTTCCCCTGGGGAGGAATGATTGTGCCTTGACTCGACACTGGGAGTGATTGGATCCCCCTGATGTAGCAGAGGACTCTGCATGCTCTCCACTAACATGCCCATAGAGTAATGTGTCAACACAGATGCTCCATGCATTGGAATGTGCATGCATATGTGCCAGACGTATGCAATTCTTTCTCTCCCATGAAGAAAGAGGGAAAGATTGTTCACATCATACCCACAAATGCACAGTTCTGTATTTAGAATGCCTGTGTCACCTTGTGTGTTTGGTGGAAGCCAAGGGATGGGTTGGAGGGAAGGAGAAAGAACCTGCTAGGAATGTGCACTTGGAACAAAAACATTTTTCATTTCATTTCTGACAGCTCTGTTCACTTCATATTCCATTTGCTATTGCCTTGTTTGCGTCATTCCTCTTTCGTTACTGTTTCATTCATTTTTGATTGCTTATTTCTTTTGTTTCTACTTTGATTACAATGGATGCTCAGCCTCTCTCCTGATGCCTGTAACTTTGATGTTTGCCATCGAAATTGCCAAATGGCATGAAAGCAGTAGGTGTCTTACTATTTTCCAAAGCACCAGACCTGACAAGTTTCAGATAGGGTGAATGAGGAGCCCCCTTTCTATGAGCAATTTGAAAGGGGTAACATCCTCTAAGCTGTCCTTCCCCAAACTGGTGCCTTCCAGATGCTTTGGACTACAACTCCTATCAACCCCAGCCAGCTATAAGTTTCCTATTGCTTTATGCTTCAGATTGGACAGTTTTCAAATCCCTCTTAAGGCATTCAGCTGAACATGTGAATACATAAGCTACCCAGGGAACATGTGAACACATAGCTGCACAGCTGCTGCTGCCCCCATTGTCCATGTGCATCCTGGCCCTACCCATATTTGTAACATGAACTCATAAAAACCAGCAGTTCACTTCCCCCTTCAGGTAAGAGACAACTAATTTGTATGTTATAATATTATGATTACTGTTCTCCTATTGCCCCTTTCCACCTGGGAAATGTTAAAAGGAAGGAGTTGAATCCAACAGAGTTGCCGTGCAAGTGGAATGACTTCTGCTCAGCCACAGAACTTCCTTTCTCTCTCCTCCTTCTATCCTTCTTCCCCAAATTGGCTCTAGGGCTTCCCCAACTGTCCAGAGCAGATTTGGGGCATGTGGAGGAGGAAAGGGAGGGGAAGTTCTGTTGCATGAGTGGAAGTCATTCTGTTTGCACAGTGACTTCATTGGATTCCACCCAAGGAGGTTACATGAAAGACCAACATGGTTATGAATCTCAGTTTAGGAGTCAGGGGTCAGCATTGTCAGGCACCTGTTGAGGCCCACACTTTAGCAGAGTCCTTGGCCTTATTACTGCTCCATTTGCTTTTGCCACCTGCTCTCTCCTAGGTAGGGTGGGCAAGAATTCTGCCCATTTTGGATTTAAAACCAGAATTTTAAACAGTTGGCATGCTTCCACTGGTGTGGAGTGAGCATGCTTGCTGCGAACTCAGTGGCTTTTCTGCAACACCGGATTTGCTGCTACCACCACCCATTGTCAGGCATGCTTTCCTTGCCTTCTCTTCCCCTGTCTGGGCCACTTCTGCCTCACTGCCGCTCTTTCTTTTCAGCTGGGGAGGGCACATTCTCTCCTGCTTTCCCCTCCTACTTTTAATGGGGAAGGGGGAGTTCAGCAATTAAAGATTAATTAAAGAGATTTAAAGGGAAAATCTAGAGTGGCTTCTGCATGTTAATACAAGCCTCTCTAGGCTTCCCTGTTGGTCTCTATAGTATTAACCCATTAAATGCTTTTTCTACCTACTTCCTTCACTTGAAGGATATGAAACCTGAAGTTATCCGGGGAAAATAAAGACAGCTTGGAAAAGCATTCCATTTCAACAGAATGCTAGTGGATCAGGACTAGCAAGTGGACCCAAAACCTAACTCCACGGATGAACATTAGCAAGTAACAGACGAGAGAAGAAACAGCAGTGGTCATTGCCTGCTCACTTGCAGTGGCACTTGCAGTGGCTGGGTCCAGAGGCAGAGGGAGAACAAGGGGCACAGCTCAGTGGTAGAGCACTAGCTTTCCATACAAAAGATGCCAGCTTCAGTTCCTGGTATCTCTAGGTTCAGCTTGGAGGGACTCAGACCTTAAACCCTGGAGAGTTGCTGCCAATCAATGAAGACCAGTGTTCTTTGACTATGGATCCCCAGATTAGGCTACAATTCCCAACATTTTCACCCACCTTAGCCAACAGCCAGGGATGATGGAAACTGTAGTCCAACAACATCTGGGGACTAACCTTGAAGAACACTGGTGTAGACAATACTGACCTAGATAGACTAATGGTCTGACTTGATATAAGGCGGCTTACTATATTCCTAGGTAGGCAATTACAGGGAGGAAGAAAGGAACCCGCTGAGGGGCATCTTGCTTATCCCCTCTCCAAAATGTGGAATCAGTGCTGGCTTTCCTTGCCAGCAAAGGAAGGAAGTGTTAACCATATATCTTCTGTTCCACTGTCCCACATTCCTTCAGCAGTTCTGCCAGGCCTTGTATGGGTTCTTTCTTTCTGCAAATCCCACTGATTTCAAACTTTTCAAAGACTGATATTTGAACAATGGGCATTTCACCTTTTCACTTTGGAAACTCAAAGTCCCCCCCATTCCAGCTTTGCTTCACCTCTACTATTTTTTTAAAACAACATTTACATACCACTTGAATGTAAAGACCTCTAAGCAGTTTATGCAACTATGCAATCTCTACTATGCAATATCTCCTTTAAAAATTGGGCATTCGAGCTGATCCTCCTGATGGCTAGATCCCACCTCCACTGTTGGAGGTGATGTGTCTCTGAATGCCAGTTGCTGGAAATCATAGGCGGGGAGAATGCTGTTGTGCTCAGGTCCTGCTTTTGAGTTTCCCACGGGCATCTAGTTTGCCTGTGAGAACAGGATATTGGACTAGACGCTCCTTCGGTTTGATCCAGCAGGGCTCCTCTTACGTTCCTTTCAAGCAACAATTTGAGGAGACTTGTTTTATATTTTTCTTCTTTTTCTTTGTTCAGTGTTTCTCAACCTTTTAAAACCTATACCCATTTTTAGCTAATGTAAAAATCCTACGCCCCTCTTCTAACCTGGCTCCTTTGTTTTATTTGAATTTTCAAATTTTAAATAAAAAATTGAGCTTCATAATAAAAATGAATCAAGGTGCTTATAATTCTTTGAGTTTTTTGCAGCCATTTTGAGATAATCCAATACCCTGAAATTAAAAAGAAAACTGTTACTTTCATTCTTGTTCATGCCGTGATATTGTATTATGTATACATAGTGATAACTTGTGAGATAATGCTAAATTATTGCAAACCCGTGATGATGTGCAGATCATGTAATAAGCTGTCAATCTTCCCACCTTCCAAATAAAATGTTTTATACTTTTATATTTTAATATTGTCAATTTGTTTACTTTTATTGTACATATTTTTTTGAAACACTCCCCCCCCCAGAGATCTTCATACACCCCATCTCAGAGGGAGTGTGTGTAACCCACTGGTTGAGAAACACTGGGTTTGTTAATGTTCACAGATTCCTTCCTACTTCTGAAGCCACAGATGGTAACTTCTCTATTTGACATTTCAAGATCAAGATGCACATCTTTTTTAACAAAAATCATCTCTCAACATCACTACAACAGGCAAATTTTTATTCCAGATCATTTCCTCTCTATTTTTGTATTTTTATTATGTTCATGAAACTTTAACTCTTTTCTGCATTAGCTCTTGCCTAGGTTGCTGTTGACAGCAAAATTGGGAGTGGGGACTAGCCCCATTGCAAGGAAGATGAAGCCCGGGGCACCCACCTCTCCTTCCATTTTTTCTTTCCTGGCCATTAAGGCTCAGAGATAAATGATGGAGCAGAAAGTAAGGGAGGGGCAGCAACAAAAGACAGGACACACCACTGTCTCTCACACATATGTGGAATTACACTAATAATTTCTCTATCACTCCTGGAGATACAACATGCTTGGTATCATCATTATATCATCAGCACTCCTTATTCTGAGGTGACTTAGAATGGTTATTTTTCAGTGTTCAGCTCCCTCCCTAGTGTCTCGCTGGTTGTATCTCCAGGGGTATGGAAGATGTCATCTCCCTAGTTCAGGGGCCAGCAACATGGTGCCCTTGGGTGCCAGTGTGCCCACATATACTTCCTCTGGCGCCAATGAAATGTCTCAGTAAATATCCCTTTAAAATTCCACAATATATCAAGGACTGTTTGCTCAGTTCCTACTCAGTTCCTATTTGCACTGGCTCAGACTCTGACAAGAACATTGACAAACCAATATAACCTAATAACAATAGACAGACAATGTTTCTAGCTAAATAATCAACCTGCCAACACTTTAGCAGTTTATTTCGACTTCAAGGCCTTTTCCACTCTCCGTTCTTATGGTTCTTCATCTTTAAACTGGGCTTGGACTTCAAGAAGAGGGCTCTCCAAATACAGCCTCTGACAGCTCTTCAGATAGAGGATTGTCCTCTGTGCATTATAAGACAATGCCCACTCTAATTCAGAGATATATGAAAGCAAATTATTTATGCCAACAGGGTGAAAAGAGAACCTTCATATCGGGCTTGTGTATAACAATGGTTTTTTCCTTGCCTGTGGAAACAAAGAAGATCACAAAATATTTCACCACCAGTAAGGAGTTGTTCCAGAAGACTTATATATAAATGATTTCTTTTGGAGAAGGAAACTTTGTCATATAATTTGTTCAAAAGCATTCTATTTGCAGGCCCAATTCAAAGGGTGGGTTATTTCCTTTAGGGTGCAACCCACTTACCTGGGAGTAGGGATGAGTGAGAATTCTGCTGAATTTAGATTTAGCACTCAATTTTTCAATAGTCCACATATTCTCCATCTTTGTGGAGCGATTCAGTGGCTTTCCTCCAGCACTGATTTTCCCCCTTGAATATTCCCTCAAATATATTGCTCTTTTATTGATTTTACTCACAGCACAGCAGTACAGCACTCTGTCTCTCTCTGCCACGCCCCTGTCACTCAAATAATCCAAGCTCCAAACAGGGAGGAAGCAAGCCAAGCCTATAATAATCTACAACAGCAGAAGAGAATGCAAAGCTGCTTTCCTTTCAAAATACCAATAATTCATTTCAAAATATCAATAATTCATTTCAAAATATTGATACCTACGTATATTGATATTTTTTGATAGGAAAAAAACCATGGACCAGTAAAAGCCATGGTTAGTGAACGAAGAAGAAACTCAAATTGATACTGCCTGTTAGGTTGAGCTCGTTTGAGCTCAATGAAACTTACTTCTATGAAGATGTGTATAGGATTGCACTGTTAAAGCCCTAAAAGAGTTAGGCCTAGGACACTTTGCAGACTGCCTGCTTCCACATGAGCCTGCAGGATTGCTCAGATCTACTAGGAAGACCTTTTTGTATGCCCTACCTCTGTTTTTGATGTGGTTGGTTCAAACACAGAATAAGGCTTTGCTGTGGTCACAACTAGACTTCAAAATTACCTGCCCAAGGAGTTCCATCTACCTAGCCCCAGTGATTTTTCTCTGTAGTCTGAAGTCATTTTCTTCTGATGGGTATTTGGCCTGCTGAATGTCTAATATGAATTATTATCAAGTAATAATTCCTAATTTTTGCATTGACAGATTACATCAGGCAGTATTGACTGACTTCATGTATGATAACACCATCAGTGGCTACTAGACACAACGACTATGTTCTATCTTCACTCCCAGATGCACTATGCCCCTAAATGATAGTTGCTGGGAGTCACAAGTGGGGAGAGTGCTGTTACACTCCAGTCCTGTTTGCAGGCTTTTCATAGGCACCTACTTGGCCACTGTGAGAAGAGGATCCTGGACTAGATTGGCCATTGGCCTGATCCATCAGGCTCTTCTTTTGTGTATATATATATATATAGCTTTTAAAAGGTGTATATATGGACCCACTATGAACCCCATCATCACCACCACCATCTCTCTCTCTCTCTCTCTCTCTCTCTTGCTTGTAAAGGGTGTATATATGAACCCAATATGAACCCATGCAGCAAACCCTTATTTTCTTACCCTGAGAAATATTATCACTTTTGTACATTCCCAAATGTGAACTAACCTTGAATTGCAAACTGGGCTACATGACAGGTAAGAAATAAACATTCCAGCCCTGATTATTTCACAAGTGAGTTATTTGAGACAAATTGTTGAATAAGCATTCTCTATGATTAGATGATGCACATTTTGGACATGTGTTTTAATTGGAGAGATCATTATTCCAACATTTTATTGCTGATGCATCAAAGAAATTATCCTGTATACTTAAGAGAACCCCCCCCCCAAACACATACAATCCCTGGTTGCTTCTACCAGTCAGTGACCTAAACTAGCACATTTAAATTCCTATTTCTGTTACTTAGCAGAAAGCAAAAGTTCCTCAGCCTCATTACTGTAAAGAGCAGTAGAGGAAAAGTTTCTGAAATGTGATGTGTACACTGGAGAAAAATAAAACTAATTGTCCATAAGATGGGATCTTGTGAAAGAAAGAACAAAGATTTTAAGAGGGCATATTTGAGAGAGGTGGGGGAGGGAGATGAAGATAGAGAAGGAGAATATCTTTTAGCACCCCTCTCTTTGGAAATCTCATTTGCAGAAAACACTGGAAGAGAATGTCTTTTTGTAGAAACCCAGGAGAAATAATCAGCTCAGGTTTCCCACAGTTTTAGCAATATAAACATCAAGAACATCTGTGAAATTATATTGTTTCAGTCCCAGCATATCCACAGAAAATAAAACTGTGTGAAAGGGTATGGTGGTGGTGGGGAAGATGCACCACCAATGTTATTTCAGAAACAGTGAACATTAAGTTAGGTGTGGGATGTTGAAAAATCTAGGTCAGTGGCAGGGCATGTGCTTTGCACGCCAAAGGTTCAATCCCTGGCATCTCCAGGTAGGGCTGGAAAGGACTTGTCTGAAACCCTGGATTGCTGCTGCAAGTCAGTGCAGGCAATACAGAGCTAGGTGGACCAATAGCGTGACTCGGTATAAGGCAGCTGCCGACATTCCTAGGGTAATGGCTCTTTTTCTAGTGTACAGCTTACATGTAGGATCTGTTCTGGTTGTTGGTTCAGCTAGATGCGCCACTTACATATGGCCAGACATGAGGAAATGCATCACCCCCACCCCTAAAAAAAGAAAACATAGGTCTGCATATGCTAATGTCACACATTTAGAAATAATTATTGTAAACACCTACTGGGAGGAAGGGCAGGATATAAATGTAATAAATAATAATAATAAATACAATACATCTCACCATAATGGAGAAGACTCTGAGCTATGTCCCTGCTCAGTCTGCTGCCCAACTGCTAACTGTTGATGGGTTGAGGGGCAACCTTCTGCTCTCCCTTCTTAGGGTTCATCATCTCACTGCACTTAGATTGGCCAGCCTTTCAAACAATGTATACCCTCAAGGAGGGGACTATTCTGATAGCCCTTCATATAGAAGACATTTCTCTGCAAAGTAGGACACATAGTTACCCTAATTTCAGCCGATGGCTGCAAAACCAAAAAGGCAGTCCATGCTGACTTCTAACACCATAACTTGTGGTATGGTGGTAGTGGCCAGAGGGGAAGGGCAGTGGCAAGCATACCAATGGAGGCAATCCGGAGCTTTCACCGATCTCCCCACCCCTCCCCCTTGCACACTGAGATTTGGCTTTGCCACACCACCCGAAACAAAACAAAACCCTGTATGTAAGAACATAAGAGCAGCCTTGCTGGGTCATACTCTGGGTTCATCTTCTGAGCAGTCTGTGAGAAGTCCACAAGCAAGACATGAATGCAATAGCCCTCTTCTGCTGTTGCTCCCAACATGCAGCAGTTCAGAAATATACTGCCACTGAAACTTGAGACTGGATATCCATCATGAACTAATAGCCACTGATGGACTGAGCCTCCATTAATTGTTCTAATCCCCTTGTAAAGCCATCTAAGCTACTGGCCATTGCCACTTCTTGTGCAGCACGTTCCATAAATTAGGCAAGCCACTGCCACAAAATGTGCTGGATGACCACTAGCTTAGATGAGTATGCCAAAAGACAAATTGTGGAGGGAAGGGGGGTATTTCTTTACTTATTCTATTAACAAAACCCAACTTCCACTCCAATGGCTTTCCTAAACCTATACTACTGCCACCACTTAATATCACATACCTTTTGGCCCCTTAACTTATCAATAACCTTGATAACTGTGGGGTGCAGGCATGGTACAAAGCCAGAGGATATATTTAACAAATATATTATTGCTTATTTATTACAAGATTATATAGTGCACAAGCTTGTGTGGTTACTTTAATACAGTACTGTCTCTTGTATTTATATACACTTTACTAACTGGTTACTGTCAGTTTAAATACCAGCAGCTTATTTTATACTACAATTACTAAACCAAAAACATGTTTGAGGAACCTTATTTAAAACTCTTTGTCTAGATTGCCTCTGTATTTACTCCGCCCCTGTTAAACCCCACCAACGCTATAACTGAAGACTTTTGTTGAAGCCTCTGTTTCAACCCCTACTGACCCTATTGAAGTACAGGGCTGTTTTTGTCGAACTAGCCTAGAAGCTTCTTCTGGCTCTCCTACCAGACCCCAGAGCCTAACATTCCAAATTGCCTCTCACTTCTTTTCCCTCTCCCCCGTAGACACATTTTCCCTTCGTCCCTTCAGTCTAAGGCAAGTTATTCAGCTATCCCAGCAAGTTGTTGGCTGCCAAGCCACTCTGCCTGCCTTTCAGATCTGCTTTCTTTTTCCCTCTGCTGTCTTCTTCTTCCATCTGTTCACCACAAACACCAGGCACCGGCACAGACTAGCCCTGATTGACTAGCACCCAGCCATATATTCACTTCTCATATTCAGACCCCTGTCCCAGTCTAGCTCCAGCCAATCACATTATCTGACTAAGAATTCTAAACCTATAGCCACCAATCAGAATGTGCATACCTTCTATTCTTCTTTTGCATAATGACAGTCTATCTCTAATCCTTCCACCACTGCCCATTAAGATCGCCCTGACAGTTAAACCAACTTTCACCTCAGACAGAAGACTTCTCTGGTCAAGCACATTACAATTTACATCACAACACAAATAACAGAACACATTACACAACACCCATTGAAACGTAATTCAATTAAACAGGTTTTCTTCACACAAGTCTAGGCTGAAACCTGTAGATATTAATGGCTTCTCACAAGTGCTTTGCTTTGTTGTTATGTGCTTCAAGTCGATTACGTCTTATGGCGTCCCTATGAATCAGCAACCTCCAAAAGCATCTGTTGTAAACCACCCTGTTTAGATCTTGTAAGTTCAGGTCTGTGGCTTCCTTTATGGAAGCAATCCATCTCTTGTTTGGCCTTCCTCTTTTTCTACTCCTTTCTGTTTTCCCCAGCATTTCTAGTGAATCATGTCTTCTCATTGTGTGTGCAAAGTATGATAACCTCAGTTTCATCATTTTAGCTTCTAGTGATAGTTCTGGTTTAATTTGTTCTAACACCCAATTATTTGTCTTTTTTGCATTCCATGGTATCTGCAAGGCTCTCCTCCAACACCACATTTCAAATGCGTTGATTTTTCTCGTATCTGCCTTTTCACTGTCCAACTTTCACATCCATACATAGAGATTGGGAATACCATGGTCTGAATGATCCTGTCTTTAGTGTTCAGTGATACATCTTTGCATTTGAGGACCTTTTCTAGTTCTCTCACAGCTGCCCTCCCCAGTCCTAGCCTTCTTCTGATTTCTTGACTATTCTTTCCATTTTGGTTAATGACTGTGCCGAGGTATTGATAATCCTTGACAAGTTCAATGTCCTCATTGTCAGCTTTAAGTTACAGAAATCTTCTGTTGTCATTACTTTAGTCTTTTTGACCTAAGTACTGGAAAATAAGAATATAGGAAACTGCCTTATACAGAGTCAAACCATTGGTCCATCGAGCTCAGTACTGTATACAGTGACTCTCCAGGGTTTCAGACAGGACTCTCAATCAGCCCTACCTGCAGATGGCAGGGACTGGATTTGAGACCTTCTGCATGCCAAGCAGATGCTTTACCACTGAGCTACAGCCCTCCTGGTACAGCTGGAAGACAGCACATGCTGCCCCCTCCCGCTGTGGCTCACACAAGCTGAGCTGTGTTCTTACTTATTCATTGAATTTATAACCTGTCCTTCCTCCCGAAGGAGTCCAAACTCATCCACAACAAAATAATCTACAACAACATTGTAAGGAAGATGAGACCTAGGGCCTCCTTATGTGTAGCTCCATGGTAGAGCATCTGCTCGGCATGGAGAAGGTCTCAAATCCAATCCCTGGCATCTCCAGGTAGGGCTGAGGATTTCTCCGGTCTGAAACATTGAAGAGCCACTGCCAGCCAGTGTAGACCAAGGGTTCCCAAACTGTGGTTCATGGACCAACAGTGGTTCGTGAGCTTCATTTGAGTAGTCCATGGCATATTGCTTTCTTAATTGTATTTTTATTGCTTCTTTTCTTTCTTATATTGTATTTTACTGTATTATGATTTAAATTCTATGGAATGCAAACTGCAATACTATAACATAAAATATAAGAAACAAAAGAAGCAATAAAAATACAATTCAAGATCTAGCACAGCACATCACAGGTGCTGCAACATGCAGAAAGAAATCATTGAGCAGTCCACCAAAACCGTCAGCAGTTTTCAAGTGGTCCATGTGAAAAAAATGTTCGAGAACCACTGGTGTAGACTATACTGAGCCAGAGGGACCAATGGTCTCTCTCAGTATAAGGCAGATTCTCAGAGCTCCATTGATAGGCAAAAGTGAAAGGAACATGGAGGCAACTATATGGCTGCTTCCCACACCTGCTGACTCCCATGTGAGCTGTGGGTTCCCACAGGGCCAGATTAGGTGCTGCAGCAGCTAACATGCAATTGAGGTAACGTACTAAGGGTCTCTAATGTGACTCTGTTTAAATTGCTCTACACATTAAGCAGAATGACATCACAGAATAGACTGAGGGCCCCTCGAGATGGCCTGTTTAGTAAGGTTCAGCCAGATGACTATATTCTGTCTGGTAGAAATATAAGAACACCTTCCATTACAGCGTCAGACATTCCTTGACCCATGGCATTTCAAGGAGGGCTGTATTGTGCTGCTAGCAATGCTGCTTTAGTAAAGATGCTACTATAGTGTTCTTACCTACTCAACAGTTTGGGGAAGAACACCTTCCATTATAGCGTCAGACATTCCTTGACCCATGGCATTTCAAGGAGGGCTGTATTGTGCTGTTAGCAATGCTGCATTAGTAAAGATGCTACTATAGTGTTCTTACCTACTCAACAGTTTGGGATATACTTGTGGTATATCCAGAGATTGTCAGTACGGATGGGTGAGCAATTGGATTTAGATCGCATTAAAATGTGAGCCTTCCTAATTTGCACTTCCTGAAACAATATGTGAGCTGAAACACACCTATCATTTGAAATTCACTTTTCTGGATTTCTGTGATGCAGCTCTCTAACCAAAACATGTGCACACAAATGCATATATTAGGATAAACTGCACAAAACCAAAGTGAATGTAGTATGCAAAAATGCTATATTAGGTAAAATTACATGCAAAAATGTTTATAAAAGGAGAGATGCACACTAAAATACTGTGAGGACTTTTTCTTTAAAATTATTTAACTGAATTTGTATACCGCTTCAGGGAAAGGGCTGTAGCTCAGTGGTAGAGCATCTGTTTTACATGCATAAGGTCATAGGTTCAATCTCCCACATCTCCAAGTAAGGCTGAGAATGACCCCTGCCTAAATCCTGGAGAAATGCTGCCAGTCAGTGTAGACAATATTGAACTAGATGGATAAGGCAGCCACCTGTGTTGGGAAAGGGCCATAGCTCAGTGATAGAGCATTTGCCTTGCATGTAGAAGGTCCGAGGTTCAATCCTCGGCATCTCCAGGTAGGGCTGGGAGAGATTCCTGCCAGAAATCCTGGAAAGTGTTAGAATAAGCAAACTTGCATGTTCCCTTTATGGGATATTTAGAAATATCCCATGTACCTGTTTACCAGTGATGTAACTTCCTAAAGTGTGGGGTTACCTGGTTTTCTCTTCCTCCTCCTTTGTCTTGGGCTTTGCATATTCTCCATTAAGCCTGAGGAGAGTGAAGCATGCACATGCTCCTTTTCAAGATGAACATTATCATGGACTGAGACTTCTACTTTTCTTTCACCTAAGCTAGAGCCTATGTTTCCTGAACATATGAAAGGTCGTGAGTAAACATTCTTTATCTTTTACTTAAGAAGATTGTGTCTGTTATTATTTGTGTCTGAGGAAAAGGGTGATTCTCATCTCACTGCTTGCATTTATATCTCTGCTAAGAAATAGGACCACAAAACTATTCCTATTTCACACATATTTTTAAAATACCAAACAGAAAGCTGGTGCCTATCAGAGTGGAAAATGCTGAACAGGATAGATAGAGCAATGGTCTGACTCAGTACAGAATAGCTTATTATGTTCATCACTAGATGCTCTACATGTGTCAGTCTGTTATTCAATTGAGGATCAGGAATCCTTCAAATCATCCAGTGGTAGAGTATCTGCTTTGCATGCAGAAGGTCCCAGGTTCAATCCCCAGCATCACCAAGTAGGGCTGGGAACATCCTTTGTCTGAAACTCTGGAGAGCCACTCCCAGCCATTGTAGACAATACCAAGCGAAGTGAACTAATGTATAACTCAGTATAAGCCAGCTTCGTGTTAGTTATTTTCTACCCATCCCTGATGTAGACTCAATTATGTCCTTTACTTTGCAAGTCACATATGCAACAAATATGGACAATCAAGAGCAGATAACTTACTCAGCAAGAAAGAGCACAGGAGACGGAATATTGACTAAAGTATGAAGATAGGCATAGAACTCCTCTTAAGGTCTTTGAAGGGCCTACTTTCATTCAAAGATGAATTATTTCACACCACTCTCATTGAAAGCAATTTACAATCTCCAGACCTTGACTGAACATTTTAATGTGTAACCCTGAAGGTCCTTACAAAGTGATTTTAAAAAAGAGAGGATAAATATGTGCCCAAAGAAAACTAGAGGGAAGGCACATTATGAAATGGCACTATTGGCCACTGTTAATGTAAGTTCTCCTAAGAGTTATTCTTAGAAGTTGTTTGCACTCTTCTTCTGCCAGTTTTAATTTCTTGCTGTGTGCCTAGAAACTGATATTGTCATTTACATTAACAGACTAGAGGCTGCACCCCAGCTTGCTTCGCTTACCAACCCTTCCTACCTCCACCAACTTTCCTCATTACCCATGCCCTCCCTTTACTCTTTGTTACACTTTCCACCCCTCTCTCTATTCCTGCCTGCTCCCTTCTCAGTCTCTACTTTCCTCCTCGGTTAAACCTTCCCACCCCTTTCTTGCTCTTGCCTGCCTCCATTTTTCTTGTCCACTATACCTTGCAATATGACATTGTAGTTTGGATGCCACCTGTCAGCAGCCATGCAAACTGCAGCTGTGAGCAGCCTTTCAATTTTATGTATATAGGAATGAAATGTGCATAAAAGTCAAGCTAAAGTTTTGAACCTGTTGAATAATATTGCAAAGAGATCCCTTGCACTAGTAGACTGAGTCTCTAATACTGCTTTTTCATGATTTGGCTCTAGCATGGATCAAAAGAGCTCAAGGCCCTCTGGACTGCTGCAGGTTATTAATGTGGAAATCATATACAGCAGATCCTTCTCACACCTGATCTATCTTGTATACTACAGTGGGAGCAACAGAAAGCAGGACAGTTTGATTAGCTCCACTGACATATCAGCTCTATTGGGCTCCGCTTTTCCCTGATTTGTTTCCATTCTAGCTGGTCATATTAAAAACTGGTACCTGCAGATGGGAGAAACCACATGGTCAAATCCTCTTGTACACAGGGCAGTGATTTCCAAACTTTTTCTACCACTTGAAAATTGCTGAAGGTTTTGGCAGATCACTTAATGATTCTTCTGCTTCATATAGCAATTGTAATGGGCTGTACTAGATGCTGTATGACTTGGGTGGGGAACCTTTAACCTCCAGGCCATTGGCCCTTGGGCCATTTCCCCCAAACCACACCCACCCACTCACCAGTTGACATCAGTAGTGATGTCAGCTGATGAGCAGGAGCACTAGATTTAATCCTGCATTGGCTGCACAATCCTGTTCCCGACAAGGAACAAGATCATGTAGCCAAGGCGGCAGGATTTAATCCCTACTCATTAGCTGAAAGGGGACTAAAACTCTGTGCAAAAGTGCCCTTTGAAGCAGCTTTGACGTGCGAGCTACTTGAGAGGCTTTTGCAAAGGCTCTAAGGCAACTTCTGCACTCCTGTTTGCTGAAACTGGAGCATGAGGGCTATCTTAAAGCTTTTTGCAAGTTTCCCCCTCTCCCTTTAAGTCCTCTAACAAGAAGTCTTAAAAGGGAAGACCATGAAGACTTGGAAAAGGCTTTTGCAAGTTTCCCATTTTAAGTTCCTGATTGTGGAGACTTCAAACGGAACCACAAGGGATTTTGACAGGTGGGCAACCCCACCTACCTCTCAAATATGGGCTGGGAAGCCAAAAAGGTTCCCCATCCCTGCTGTATGATGTTTAATTATATTTTTATTGCTTCTTTTATTTCTTGTATTGTCATGTATTACAATACATGTAATACATTGTGCTGGATGGGGTTACACTCCCCCTGAAATCGCAGGTTCGCATTCTGGGAGTACTCTTGGACTCGGCTTTGAGCCTGGATGCCCAGGCCTCTGCTGTAGCCGGGAGCGCCTTTGCCCAACTGAGATTAATTCGCCAGCTGTGCCCGTTCCTTGACTTGTCAGATTTGACTACGGTGACACATGCCTTAGTTACATCCCAATTAGATTACTGAAACGCGCTCTATGTGGGGCTGCCCTTGAAAACTTCTCGGAAACTTAAATTGGTACAGACAGCTGCAGCCAGAATGTTAACTGGAGCTGGGTTCAAAGAACATACAACTCCTTTGCTATACCAGCTCCACTGGCTGCCACTTTGTTTCCGGGCACAATTCAAAGTGCTGGTTTTGACCTATAAAGCCTTATACGGCCTAGGTCCAGGCTATCTGTTAGATCGTATCTCCCTCTATGAACCTGCCAGGACTTTAAGATCATCCGGTGATTCTCTACTCACTATTCCATCTTTTCTGCAAGTTCGTCTTGCGAAGACACAGAATAGGGCTTTCTCGATGACAGCCCCCAGATTGTGGAATTCCTTCCCTAGTGAGGTTCGACTGGCCCCCTCGCTTTTGTCTTTTCGTGCCCAGGTGAAGACTGTTTTATTTAAACGGGCTTTTAATTGAAACTGAAATTTTTAACTTTCTTCTGATTTGTTTTAAATGTTTTAAATGTTTTAATTTGTATATTTGCTGTTTAACTGTTTATGGTTTTTATTTGTAAGCCGCCCTGAGTTCCTTGGAAGAAGGGCGGGGTATAAATATTAAAATCAAATCAAATCAAATCAAATATGAATTCCTATGGAACTTGACTCATGATACAATAAAGTGCACTGTATATAAAAAAAGAAGCAATAAAATATAATTAAAAATCAATGTGTATATTTAATGGAACACATCACAGACCACCTGAATGAAGCTCGTGGACTACTGATGGTCCACCGACCACAGTTTGGGAGCACCTGATACAAGGAATAGCACATATAAGATTAGAAATCAGAGAGAAGCATTTTCTGCCTGGTTGACAACCCTAGGAATCAAGGTACTTTTTCAGTACTCTGATCTTCTAACTCAGAGATTGCCTACCTTTGGGGGTTGGTGAGCACACTTGGCATTTTGAGAAAGTACTGTGGGCACCAGTTGTAAAAAGGCTGCAGTGAGGAGGGTGTATGTGTAATTACACAAAATGGCTGCTGTTGGGTGTATGGCATAACGGAAAATAGCTGGTAGATCTTAAAAAGTAGAATAAGAGACAAGACCACAAAATATTGCAGGCATGCCCCCATCTGTCAGCCTCCCCAATGGTAAAAAAGGCACATACATTATCAGCCACTGATGTTCTCGCTCACAGAGATAATTTGTTTGCACTTCTCTGTTCAGAATGGAAGGGGGTTGGTCAATTCTGGTGTCCAAAAAAGTGTGGGCATGTTTGAGGGGGAGTCTTTTAATGTAAGAGAGGTCAAGTCATGGCAACAAGGAACTGAGCAAGAAGAGCGAACAGTCTTTCATGCAATGTAGATTTTTGAGGGGATTTTAACTGAGACTTTCACAGGTGCTATAGAGGTGCCTGTGGGTACCATACTGGCAACCCATTCTAATCTACATCGTTTAGTTAATTTAGTTTAGTTTATTAAAGTTTCTTAGGTGCCTTTTCTAGGAAAAAGGCTCAGCGCACTTTACAACAATTAAAATATCCAAATTTTTAAAAAAACACATCAAAATTCATAAAATAATAAAACCACCCAGCTCCAACGAAAAGCATATCATCAGGAATAGTCAATTAGTATGAAGCTAATATATAAAATCAGCCCATCCCATCAAGTGCCTGGCAGGAGAGGAACACTCAGTTGCAGAGTGTATGCTTTGTATGCAGACAGCACAGATTCAAACCTTGGCATTGCCATCAAAAAGAATTCCAGACTTGGAACTTGGAGAGCTGATGTCGGCTGGTGCAGATGGTCCTGAGCTAAACAAAACCATAGTTTGAAGCTGCATAAGGCAGCTCCCTTTGTTCCTACGTCCAGCACAAGTTGGCCCCCACTGGGTCACCCAGTTGACAGCACCTTGGGCACGTCTGCAAGTCTGACTTTCTCCACTTACTACAGGGGAAGCTGGTTGGAGGGAGCACCTATCAACTCTTTCCCCACAAGACAGTCCCTATAGCCCTGGTCAGATGTGATATTGCCCAGCTGGAAGCTAAGGGCAGGAGTGGGAAGTGCTTTTGGCTCCGCAAGACAGATCCTTATCAGGATCAGTCTGATGGGCCAAAGTTTGGCAGGTGGCTGGGGCTGCCCACCTGTCAACCACACAACACCATTATGATGTCACATGATTGACAGGCAGCTTAGCCAGCCCACCTACCAAAATACTTTGTGCAGGGTTCCCAAGTGCCCAACAGCCAGCTGGCTGGCTGGCACTTGAGAACTGTCAGGCAAGGGACATTGCTAGCCCTGCACTCAGTGCTTTGTGAAGCACCAAGCATAGGGCTGGCAAAGAACGTATGGGGGAGGGGGAGAAACATGTCTGCCTTTTCCAGGCTTTCTTTGGCTGTGCTGGGCAAAGTGCTTCTTTCTCCCCTGCCGGGGATGGGTGAGGTAAAAAACCCTGCACTTTACAGAACATAAGAAGAGCTTGCTGGATCAGGCCAGTGGCCCATCTAGTCCAGCATCCTGTTCTCACAGTGACCAACCAGATGCCCATGGGAAGCCCACAAGCAGGATCTGAGTGCAAGAGCACTCTCCCCTCCTGCGGCTTCTGGCAACTGGTTTTCAGAAGCAGACTGCCTCTGACTCTGGTGGCAGAGCACAGCCAACATGGCTAGTAACTCCCTTGGGCTGTACACACCTGTTCTGAAGAGGGAACAGGCACCTGCAGCCAATGCAGATTTAAACTCCACCCTCCTGCCTACCAACTGATGTCACAAAATGATGTCAGCTGATTGACAGGTGGGTGTGGTTTGGAAAGCAGCTTTCTGGGCCAAACTAGATCCCCTAGCATGCCAAGATTGGCCTTCAGGCTGGAGGTTTCCCACCCATTGTGTAAAATTGCTGCTGGCACATGCTTTAAAACAGGGGTGGCTATCCTTTTTAAAGCCAGAGGGCCACATTGCCCCATGGCAAGCCTTCTGGGGCTGCACACCAGTGGTATGCATGATGAAAAAGTGGGCCAACTATTAACAATAGAGCAGGTAACTTAGAGGACTTTCTCCCTTGAACGTCCCATTGTAAGAGGATTTGTACAAGGGCTGCTATCTTAATTTCCCACAAGGCCTTGGAATGACACTGTATCAGGATCATTAAGGGAAATCAAAAGACCAGCTCCAAACTGCGGGGCACTGAGTACTGCCTGCCTGCCTGCCTGCTGCTGCTGCTATCAAGTAATCCCTTCCATTCCCCCCAGAAGGCCCATCAGGAGGGCACCCCTTCAAATCTATAGCTACAAAGACAATAATGTTGGGAAAAACAGAAAGGAGTAGAAAAAGAGGAAGGCCAAATAAGAGATGGATTGATTCCGTAAAGGAAGCCACAGACCTGAACTTACAAGATCTGAGCAGGGTGGTCCATGACAGATGCTATTGGAGGTCGCTGATTCATAGGGTCGCTATAAGTTGTAATTGACCTGAAGGCATATAACAACCAAGGTGACAGATATGCTTCTTCCATTTCCACGGATATTGCTGAAGACCTGTTCCTGATCCATTTTTACCATGATGGTCAACATGGCTCAACCCAGCCTATGTTCTTTTTTCTCAGTGCCAGAAACATTAAGCTTCCACTCATAAGGTAAACAGATTTATTTGCAGAAATATTTTTGATACCTTCCATACTGCATCCTTATATTAGTTTTAAAAAGTGATACTACTGGCACTAGTGTCCTTCACACCATTTTCTTCCTTTCATTTGCTTTTTTTTTTAAAAAAAGTAAGTGCTAATTATTGCTGATGAATGTTAATGTTGGATTCTGTACTTCAAGCTCCATGGATGGCCTGGATACAGGGAAATGATCTGCTTGCAAAATAACAGCAGTAATTCTTTTTAAAAAACACATTTTGCTTAGCATTTTTCACAGAAATCATGGTGTGCTATTGACTTTAACTCATTTACGCTTCTCAGGCTTTCTGTGAATTAGGAAAAATGGAAACACTTCTTCCTTTACTGCAGTAATGAAGAGAACACCTTGAATAACAACACACAGCAGTTGAAAAGCTGGACTGACGATATGGTTTCATGTAGTCAAGGACAGGACTGGGACCAGTTCCATCTCCTAGGAAGGATGAAGCAGCTGACCTCAGACAGCATATTTTGGAATGCCATTAAAGCAGGGATCACCAACCTTTTGGGGCACATTGCCCATTCTGGGCACATTGCAAACGGGAGAAACTGTTATGAGCATCACACACACATCACAACCAAACATGCACAGCAACATATTCCATTGGTTACTACAGAGGCCAGAGCCAAATTGGGCCAATTTGGGGCCATGCTGGATCACTCTAGAGTGAGTCAGGTCCACCTGGAGTGATCCAGAGCTGAAAAAAACAGACAGCCTGCCTCAAAAGTGTTGGAATTATTAATTACAACACCATACAAGGAATGGGGAGATGGGGAAGGGAAGGAAGGGAGCCAGACTTTGCTCATTAATAGCTCCAGCTTTCAATCCATGGCTGGAATCTCACTCCACCCTCTCTAGTCACAGTGCTGGTAAAAAAAACCCAAAATGTAATGGTGGAAAACAGAAAAGCCCCTGAGGCTACCTGTCTGAACTTTGGTAGGGTTAATCCTCTCTTGAGGGGCTACCATGTATCCAAATTTCATACACCTATGTGAAGAAATAAAAAAGTAATGGCCATTTTGGTTTTCTAATGCAAGTGAATGGGGTCACTGAAGAGTCACATTTCAGTTTAGATCCAGGATCCAGATTGGGTTGGGTATGGATTTATCTAGACCAAACGGGCCCCGGAACTGGATCAGGGGGCCTTGCACAGTCCAAATAGTTGTTTATTTCAAGCATAATTTCATGGGGGGGGAGAATCTGTGGGCATTAGGAGGAGGGATCTGTGGGTGCCTGTGTATCTCTGGATGCCACATTGGTGAATATTATTTGGGACCTACAACAATATGTTGCAGTGTGGAGTGCTCCTGTTCATGGTCCCAGCCAGCCATGCCCTTTCCCAGGATATTCCATTCTGTTCCTCTTTTCTTCTTCCCCTTAGGGTATTTTTTTCTTAAACTTTTTACTTCTAAAACTTAAGGTTTCCCCCAAACTTGCTGATATGTGGATGGTGCTTTTTTTGGCTACATAAGGATCCACACTCATCCCTGCACTTCGGAAATAGGAGCAAATGATTACTACTAGCTACAGTGCCATGTTCCACCACCACTGTAGGAGGCAGTATACCTCTGAATATCAGTTGCTGAGAATCACAAGTGGGGAGAGCACAGTTGCACTTGTGTCCTGCTTGAGAGCTTCCCATGGGCATCTTGTTGGCCATTATGAGAAGTGGGTACTGGACCAGATGGACCTTTGTCCTGACCCAACAGGGCTCTTCTTATGCTGAACTACAGCTCCCCTCATCCCTGACCATTAGCCATGTTGGCTGAGGCTGATGGGGGTTGTAGTCCATATCTGGAGGCCACCAGGTTGGGGAAGGCCACCCTACACTATCACAAACCAAGGTTTACTGCCATGTCATGTTCCCAATGGTGCTTTGGAACTGAGAGCTGTTTTGCTGGGGTCTCAGACCAATGGTTTGTCTCCTAGCTTGATCTCTTTTAGGTTCAGCTGCTTGGGGCAATTTCTGCAGGGAGCTGCCCGGCAATTGTCTGAAGAGCTGTTATTACACTTCATCCAAGTGTCCATTGCTTATCCCACACAGAGGAGTTCTGAGATTTTGTTTTGACTGGGAATAATGGCTCCTTGAGGAGGAGAGAGAGGTTTTCATGGTGACATACCTTAGTCTGATCTCTCTGCTCAAGCAGCAGGCTCAGAAATGACTCACTGGACAAGGCAGAATAGCACCCAAGTGAATCACCAAGACCTGACTTTTATGAAGGAGCATTAGCAAAAGCAAAAACAAAATACCCCCCCTCCAATACTGAAATACTGATACTGAAAATACAGCAAGGATCTGTAGAAAGAATTCTGGAACAATCAAGAAACATCGAACCCTTTAATTTTTTAAAAAAGGTATTTGCTTACTTAAAACAGATATAGATACAGTGGATACTGGTCCCTCCAATGTCAGTGTGGCAGTGAATGTGCTCTGACTTTTAGTCTCTACTTTCAAGGAGCTGTTCAAGGTGCTGAAAGTTCAGACTAAAACTCAGAACAGATTCATTGTTCCATTGATATCAGAGCCACCACTCTCCACTGCATATATACCACTTTTTAGGCCAGCCTTCACCAACCTGGCACCCTCCAGCTGTTTTGGATTACAGTGCCCATCAATCCCAGCCAGTACAGCCATGGTGCCTGGGACTGATGGGAATTATAGTCCAAAACAACAGGAGGAGCCAGGAGGGTACAGGCTGCTTTAGCCAAACCTCACAACTTGCTTTACATAAAAATATTTTAAAAATAAGTATCAGTTTAAACAATATAATAAAACAGCACAGGCAAGCAACAAGAGGTTAAAAAACTAGATCTCTCCTGCTCCTTAGGGCAAGATGGTTCTTGAGCAGCCCAATGGTGGTAGTTGAGGAATGAGAGCCCACCTGAGATGGAACAGGTGGTGGGCAGCTCCACAAGCTCTTCTGTCTAATACAGCTTGTATATTCTAGCATCCAAAAGAGCAGTCACAACATTCCAGCCCATCATCCTTAACCCTGTCCCTCTTGCTCCACACAGCCATGAAGCTCACTGTGTGACCCTGGGCCAACCACTGCCTCTCAGCCTCAGAGGAAGGCAATGGTAAACCACCTCTGAATACAGCTTACCATGAAAACCCTGTTCATAGGGTTGCCATGAGTAGGAATTGACTTGAAGGCAGTCCATTTCCACCCTGAGAGAGTGTGAAAAGTCATGCATTTTGTTGTTATTATTGTTATTCTATTAGTTGCTTGATACCTGCAGTTCTCCAAGCAACTTACAACAATGTTAAAAACAAAAACAAAATATATCATACCATAAAAACAAAACTCACTAGAAAAGACAATAATGCTGGGAAAAAACAGAAGGGAGTAGAAAAAGAGGAAGGCCAAACAAGTGATGGATTGATTCCATAAAGGAAGCCACAGACCTGAACAATCTGAACAGGGTGTTTTCATGACAGATGCTATTGGAGGTTGCTGATTCATAGGGTTGCCATAAGTTAAAATCAGCTTGAAGGCACATAACAACAACAAACAAAAACAAAACAATAAAAAAGCAACACCCCCATGCAGCCATAGGAAGCTTAGGCAGCATACTAATAACTGACAGCATCATCTCAGTCTATCAAATGCCTGGGGGGAAAGGCAAGCATTTACTTGGCCCCGAATGAAGGTGCCAGGCAGACCTCACTGCGGAGCTCACTCCACAGATGGGGAGCCATAACTGAAAAGGCCTACATACTAGTACATATGAGGGGTGTGTGGGTGTTTAAAGCATAATGAACAAGATGCCATTTGATGAAGATAGGGGCAATCCCCCCCATTTCAGATATCATGCAGTTTTTCTTCAGATGCAGCTATTACTTATACCCCCCTTTTTGAGATGTACAAGCTATGGATGGCAAAGGCTCAAAGCCCTTTACTTTTAAACAAAGTTTTTGTTTTATTTATATATGTGGCTTTTCCTCCATGAGGAGGGACCTCAAAGCACTGTTCACGGGCTTCTAGGTGGTCACTGATCAAACCCAGATCTGAGTAGATTTATGGGTTGCATCATGTACGGCTCATCCAGACGACTGCAAAATGTGTGACATGCCCGCTATGTGTGTTCATTATTTTTCGGTTGTCCAAATGATGTCTCGTGCTGTTATGCATTTTTGCGGGTTAAATCCGCTCCTTGCAATACCGGCAAAAATGCGATTTGCTGTTTAAAATCGGGAATCATCCACTGTGCCTTCAGGAGTTAGGATGCAATACCGCGGACTTTACAGCTGATGGGCGGTTCTTGGGCGTTTCCCCTTGCCCCTTCTCCTCATTCCAGCCAATCACGTATCTGCACTTTGCGCATGTGCGAGAATAAGCCCAGGAAAATTGAACCAATCATCGCAATGGTGGGGTGTTGGGGGGGGTCTGCAACTACTGCGCAGATGCATTTTATTTTTTGCCAGCCTGCAAACTGGGTGGCTGCTCTGGGTGAGATCTGCAATGCACAGCAAGCGAGAAAGGGGGGGTGGTCAGTTTCAGCCTGCCTCCAAAAGCCTTGTCAATTTCATTCTACTTGCTGGGGTTTTTGCTTCAAATCAGAAAAGCATACATTCCTTTAAGTGTAATATCGCAAATGCAAACAAGAAAAGGGCTTCTGGTGGGTTTCAAGCCTGCTCTGGAAAGCTTTGTCAATTTCATTCTCCTGGGAAGGCAGGCATGAAAGACCAGCAGCCTTTCCTTCCCAGGGGAGAACTCCTTTACAGCCATATTGTGCTTCCTTGCAAAGGGGGAGAGAAGCATATGTAATTTTTTTGCTGACCAATTGGTTGATAGGGGGAGGTTTTAGAGGCGGAGCTTGGAAAAAGTGAAAACAATGTAGGGGTCTTACCACTGCGGGTGCGGGTGCAAAAAAGCATTTTTTTTTTAATTGGGAAAGAGCGAACTAAAAGGCAAAGTGAGGTCTATCAGATGACAAACCGAATATGGAAACCGTGGATTATCCCGCTCCGTTTGGATAAGCCCATAGTTTTAGATCTGGGGTCAGGATCAGGGGACAAATGTGGCTCTCCCTGCAGGCCTCTCTATCTATAGGACGTTGGACCCAATGTCTTGTAGGACCCTGCAGAGTTGTGTAGCGGAACGGAGAGTATTGAGCGAGCTTATGTGTGTGTGTTTGAATCTTTACTAAGATTCTACCTTCCCTGCAAATTAGTCAGACAGAGACTTTAAGCTTAAAATAAGAAATAACTACTTTATTCTGGAAGTACATGTTTGATAGGAAAGAGTCCTATATCTAGCTAACTAGCTAAGTTGGAGCAACGAACACTGCGCCCAGTACTCGCCCTCATGCTGGTGGAGAGGGAGAGACAAAGGAAAGATGTCTGCTCCCCTCTCGAGAGAAAGAGGGAAGGAACTGGGATCAACATCCTTTGCATATCAGTCTAGCAGGAAAGGAGAGACAGCAGGAGATCAAAGGGATAGGTATAGCCTAGCAACCAAGAGGTCTCCTCTCTAGCTACCCTTTTTAACCCCATGCAGCCTCAACCCACAAGTTGGAGTTGAACCTCATACATTCCAACACTATCAACCCTTGGGACTCCCCAGGCCACATCAGTGAAGTAGGCTAAGCTGAGGGATAGTGACTACTGGCCCACAGTCATAAAGGGAGCTTCATGATTAAGCAGAGATTTGAACTTGAAGTCTCCCCACTACTAGTCTGACCCTCTGCCTACAGTCACGATAGTTGAGGGCTAAAACCCATATCTGGAATGATATTAATAATAAATAATAGCCTGCCTTTGAGTACATACAGAATTTATTTCCTTATTATGGAATGGCCAAGGCCTATTTTCACACACCGCAGATTATGGAAAAGTTCCCCCCAGCTGTGAAAGTGGAGCAGCAAAAAAAAAAAAAAAAAAAGAACCACGCCAGGGGAGAGTCATTCTCATTCATGAGCTGAACCTTCATAAGGTATCCACAGCAGACTCACACACTTGTTAAAACGTTCCACGCCTGCCATAAACCCGCCTCCTAGCATGCCCAGCACTGCAAGTATCTCATTGACAAAAAAGAAAAGGGGGGGGAATACCAGGAAGGGATGACCTGAATCTGGATCGTTGCAATGAGAGAAGCAACACAAAACAGCATTTCTAAAATACAACGGGGGAGGGGACATACCTCCCACTGTTCCTATGAGCCGATTCTTCCTCTATGACTGCTGCTGAAATAACACTAATACTCCTACAGGGAAGAGGGAAATTTAAACTGCTTCATCTGCCGGCACAGATCGCCTGATCAAAGAGGGCTGGAATCACAGGGACGCTAATGAAAAGGCCAGCGAAAGGAAGGAGATAATCCGGTTTAAGAAAGAAAACGGGGAAATGAATACACTTTTACTACACGATTATACCTGACCTAGTCCTGGTCACAAGCAGGACCCCTTTCAAAAGGGAGAGTATGCGTGTGTGACCGATTGGGAAAGGGATGAATGTCGCAATGGCTAAAAACTGCGACAGTATAAACGCTGCGATAGTAAAGTAGACCCTCCATGGACAGACACAGTATACCTCCAAAGAACAGACGAGGGGAGGGGAGGCTGCTTATGAGCGCCTAGAAACGCGTGGCCAGCCGCAGTTAAAGTATTGGACTTTGGGTCCCTTGAGGCAATTGTTGCGTTCACGAAAAAAAGATACCGAAGTCATGATAAGATACATAGACCACAAGGAAAAAAGTGCACTGGACGGCAACGACGGCGCTTGAAGCAAAAGAACCCTCACCAAGGACCAAAACCCCAAACTCCAGCGAAGATGTTCGCGGGGCCTCAACTGAGCAGGCGGCCCAAGGCGCGAGTGCTGGAGCTCCCGAAGGGGCGCGCCCTCCCCTCTCGCCTCTCCCCCGCCCGCCTCTCTCACCTGTCCACAGCGATGACGGTCATGGAGTAGATGCTGGCGAAGACGGCGGTGATGGGAAAGAAGTTCTGGAAGCGGCAGTAGGCCTCGCCGAAGTACCAGTCGCCGTGGAGGGCGTAGATGAAATTGACCAGCGTGTTGAAGGCGGCCACGGAGGCGTCGGAGAAAGCCAAGTTGACCAGGAAGTAGTTGGTGACCGTCCTCATGCGCTTGTGGGCGAGGATGATCCAGATCACCACGAGGTTGCCGAAGACGGCCACGGCCACCACCGCGCCGTACGCCAAGGACCAGAGCGCGATGCACCACGACGGCTGCAGGAACTGGTTGGAAAAGTTGGCGGCGGGCGCCAGGGGAAACGAGGGCGACGACACGTTCCCGAGTGAGCGGGACAGGCTCTCGTTCCAGCTGCCGATCTCGGCACCGCCGCTCCAGTTGGCCGCGGGGATCGAAGTCATCTTATCCCGACGGCCCTTCCCCGGCACTCCCCCCCCCCGAGTCGGGGAAGAAAAGAGGAGCGCGTTTGGTAGAAAGGTCCGCCCGCCGGGGATCCGCGACGTCTCGCAGCCCCGTCTGTGCGCGCTTCTTTGGACTGTTCAGGAATGCTAGGGGGGGGGGGAAAGGAGCGCTCCGCAGCGGAAGCCGCGCTTTTATAGGCTTCTGTGAATGCGGCGTCGAGGCTGCTCTACTCCATAGGCTGGTAAGATTTCTCGCACTCCCCCCGCCCCGCTTTTCTTCCGTCGTGTCGTGAGATCCCTCCCCTTAACTAGCTTTGGCCAACGGTGTGCGCTTCAAGGGGTCATCAACGACGAAGTGACCACCGACGAGATCCGAGGGGACCGAACAGCGGCGGACACCGAGCCTCCACTGAGCTCCAATGGTGCACTCAGGCAATGGTAGCCTCGGGAGTCATACGGTCTTATATGAGAAGGTGTTTTACTTCAGTCGGTGAAACTCCCGGCCCTGCTGCGTTTGGAGAACAGTGCACATAAGAAGCTGCCTTATACCAAGTCAGATCATTGTCCATCTAGCTCAGTATTGTCTACACTGACTGGCAGCGCCTCTCCAGGGTTTCAAGCTGGGTGCATTCCCAGTCCTTCCTGGAGATACCGGGTGTTGAACCTGGAACCTTCTACGTGCAACAGAGTATTTTTAAGGAAATGCAACTGGGTGCTCTACCATGTACAAGACCTGACGTTGTGATCGAAGTTCAAATTCAAAAAAGAAAGAAAGAAGGGGGGAGTGAATACAGCCTTGCAAATGTATTTATATAAGTTACTAGCCTAGTAAAATTCTTAATAGCCTACTCACCCACCAGTAAAGATCTGAATTAAAAAGCAAAATTAGAATAATAATATCTAAAACTCTAATTTCAGAATTTAGAAAAATTGCTTAAAAACTTTAACTGTCCTAGTATTACAAAAAACACTGAATCCTCTAAAGCCAGAATGTTAAGATCACAGAAGAATTGTTTCTGGGATTAGACAGGACTGAGAAGAATATTTGTTATTTCCCCTGGGTGTCCAAAGTTAGGACTGGGTGTCCCTTTGGACACACAACTATTACTTAAAAATGCCTTGCCATGCAAAGCGGGTGCTTGACCCTCGACTTGTGTGTCTCAGGTGAAGCTTTTCACAGCATGAAGATTACTAGAACCTGTCCCCCCCCCCCCAGCTACTTCACAGGTGTACTATTCCAGTATCTTTAGGAAACTTGGTGGTCAGGACCGACGATGCCACTAGCCACAACAAGCAGTAAAGAAGATTCAAGGCAACCACTTTGGGCAGTGATTGGGAAAGGGAGACAACATTATATATCATAAGGTTGTATGCAATGTTAGTCCTACTCAGAGGAGACCCACTGACATTAATGCACATGACTAATATTGGTCCATTCCTCTTCCCAGTGCCTCCTGGAAAAGCAGAGAGTCACAGATTCTTGGCTTTCCTAGCTCAGAAAAAGATATACTCCCAAGGGATGAAAATACCTGCTAGGTTGCACCATTCCAGAGGAGGGCTATTTCCCCCATTACCACCCCTATATCAGTGATGGCATGGCAAATGTTGAAGTGCAGGACTACATCATGACAGCCCCATAGCCATGGGCCCCCAAGGACAGTCTGAAAATGCAGACAGCTGTGTTGACCATATATTACAATGACTAACAAAGCAGATATTAACATCTTATATTTATTTAATTATCACAGCAAAACATTTCAGCGTTCACCTTCTTCAGGTGCTCTGATGTGAATCAAAGGGTGCCAGCAGCCAAAGAAAATGAAAGCCAAGATGTTTTCCTATAAGAATTTAATATATCTGGGAGGGTTTTAAGCCACCATAAATATATGGTGTTAGAGTTGAACTGCATCCTTGTGGGATTCAGACCAAACTGAAGAGCTTTTTAATGCTTTACAAATTATCACAAAGATACATGTATGCACACGCATGAGCAGCGGTACATAACATAATACCCAGTTTATGAGGATCTACATGACTGTAATCCTGTTCAAGTTTCCTGAGGGTATATTCCACTGAAGTCAGTGGGAGTTACTTCTGGATGCATAGGTTGAACTGTTAAAACATTCTGAGATTTAAGAAAAGATCATCAGCCAGCTGAAATGCAACCTTTAGCTTTTAATTAGAAATGCAAACAATCTTGCAAAGAAGTGTTGCCATTTAAACTGCTAGGGTGGAACAGCAATCTTATGAAAGAAAGGGAAAGAGGTATCCAGCTTTTGCTTGATTATTTCCCTCATTCTTAGACTTCCTCTAGTCTATGCTAATCTGTCACAAACAAACTTGAAAGCCTCATTATCACATCCTCACTCACTAGAGCAAGTAGGGGCCATCATTTACTCTGGCACTTTATAATTATTGTTATTATTTGTTAGATTTATTAGTCGCTTAACCTGAAGGTCTCCAAGAGACTTACTACTGTGTTAAAAACAAAAACAAATATATATAAAATAAGACAATAAGTGAACACCCCCATACAGCCACAGAAAGCTTTGGCAGCGTACTTATAACTCTAGTGGATGAGATCATCACTCCTGCCTTAAAAAAATTAATGGAGCTGTGCTTCTCTGTGTTTCCTCTCGACTAAATCACTGAATCACAAATCCGTTAAAGAGCACCAGTAGTAGCTGTAACATCTAGCATCAGTCATCCATCTCTGCCTTATTTTAAAAAAATAATCTCATGTGTTGATTGCATCTTAATTTTCTTTTGTCAGCAGCTGACGGATTCCTGTTGCCAAAATAAAAGGCTTAAATATTTGAATCACTACCTGCTAATGTCTGCACAGCAAGTAGCTGTTTAACCTGGTTAAAGCACTGGCTGCCCTAGTTGGCATCTGACATGTTTAAAGAAATTAATGAAGACGACACTTTTGAATCCACAGCTATATGAAGAGCAATAATCAGTTTAGAGGCTCTGGGATAGAAGGTGATTACCAATTAGAAGAGGAACAGTAATTGGAAGGTCACTTCAACTTATTAGTAATTATTCTTGCCTTCAGGAAGTTTTACAAAGAAAGCCTGGCATCTGGAATGCAGAATTGTGCGTGTACGTGTGTATGATTGGGATGGGCATATGGTGCATTTTACAACTGCATTACTCACCTAAATTCTGGAGTAGGTGGTACCCTCTCTGAATGGTCACTTCATATCCTCATTCCCATCATAATGTGCCCGAAGCAGCTTACAATGCCTCAAACGAAGAACGGCAGCAATAAATATGACAATTCCATTTTTTTAAAAAAAATAAGGAATTTCAGTATATTTCTAGGAATTTCGATACCATTTCAGCATATGAAATAGCAGAGGGGTGCAGATTTGAAGACTTGAAAACATAATATATGTTTCATGTGTAATATGAAATACACAAAAAACAGGCAGGCAGCTTCCATAAGGCAAACAACATGGCCGGGTTATGCAGGGAAGTCTGCGCAAATAAAGAAAGTTTTAAGCAAGCATTTTCAGCGGGGGAGGGGGTGAACCATTTTCAGACTGAGGTCCACATTCCCTTTGGGGGCATCCTTCTGGGGCCCACACACCAGTGGGGAGGGGGAAGAGGCAAAAGTGGGTGGAGCAACACATTTAAATTTTACCATTGTACAGTAGGCTGGTTTCTATCCACACCCCTCGCCATCACTCAGGCAAGCAAGAGGCACTGCCAGCAGTAGCATAGTGGCAAATTCAGAAGTGCAGGGTCCCTTCTTGCTGATCACAGCCATGTCCCCTCCCCACTTTTTTTTTGCTGTGCTGAGATCCTTCTTAATGTCTAGGAACCAATAAGCATGAAAGAGGACAGTGTTAGCACTGAGAAGACTCTTCTCAGTAGCTGACTTGCCTCCTTTCATTCGGATTGGCTGCAATCAGCAGGAAAGGACAAGAAAGCAAGTTAGAAGACTCTTCTCAGTGGCTAACACACTCCCTTTCATGCTGATTGGCTTGTAGGGTGCTGGAAACATCGGGACTCTGCTGGGTCCCTGCTCCCAAAAAAGTAAAGGGTCCAAGAACCCCTGAGACCCTGCAGGACTACACCCTTGATTATCAGAGTTCCAGGACACATTCCAGTGAGGCAAAAACCCTCAAGGGGGATGCAAAGTAGGGCCAGTGAGGGGTGCGGCCTGGTTTGAGTCCTGAAGGCCAGAGAAAGAGGCCTCAAGGGCCACATTTGGCCCCTGGGTCTATGGTCTTGTTGGATGTCCAAGGGCGGGAGTTTAACATAATAACTGCAGGATGGGCAGTCATGAAGCAGACCTCAGGGGCATGTGGCACAGTCAGAAGTATCTCTCCCCAAAACCACAGATATTTATTCAATTATAAATATCAACCCCAATGTCCATGAATCAATACACAATGACAGTATCAATTAATATCAATAGAACTGAAGCAACCATATAAAGCAATAATACAAATAAACTAAATAGCCTAGTCTGACAGTTGAAGACCAATTGCCAGGAGAACACAAGAGCTGCTGCTTCTGATGCCTTCCACAACATTTGTCTCCTGGCTCACTCAACAGAAGACACAGGTGAGCCAGGGGAGCATTAATCCGAGGCCTAGAGTGGCTACATAAAAAGCAAGATGTGGAAGTGTTGAGAGAAAAGTGCCAGGAAATGTATGAGTGGAAGGAAACAGGACAAGATAAGGAAGGTAGGAACAGAGTGGATTGGTTGCAATTAGATCTCGGAATGTTCCTGATTAGTCTGGGGGTAACTCCCAATGGCGAGCCAGTAAAGGAATGTTGCAGAAGAGTGTGGGCAGTTGAAGGGAAACACTGCGCTCTAGACAATTAGACACAGGTACAGGGATGAAAGTCCTCCAGCTTGGAAATAAAAATACCAAAGGAGACCTGTGATGAAAAAGGGATTTCCAAGCACCAGTGGCAAGCGTCCCTCCAGGCAGTCTCTGAGGGTAAGAGGCCACCTGGGGTTCTGAGGATCTTTGTAACCTAAAGAAGGAGATTTGACAGCAAGTGTGAAAGAGAATAAAGACAGACAAAAATACAAGGCCACTGAGAACAGAGCACTGTGATGGCTCTAATGGCTATTAGAGTTTTAGTAAATTAGCAGAGTTTGGCTTAGTGTAGCTTGCTCAGTGCTCTGGCTGTGTGGGTGTGATTTTAGAGAAAGCAAGCTTTTACCTTGCTTTAAATCCCTCAGACTTGGTTTCAAAATAAGAAAAGGCCACTTTATTAATGGAAATACATACTGGATAGGAAAGGTGCTACTTCTGTCTAAGTAAGTTGAAGGCTGCAATGACCGTGGTTGGACGTTGCCCCTCGTACTAGATGAGAGTAGACAAAGAGAACGTGGCTCCTTCCCCTCTGGTGGTCTGCAAAGAAGAGGGGAAAAATGGGGATGTGAGTCAGAGGTGTGAATAGCTCCCTGAGACATATCAGTTTACATGGAAAGAAGACAATAGAAAAGCGAGCATAGGTCAGTGGCAGCCTAGCCAGCTAGGAGGACTATCTCTCTCCCTATGCAAAGTGAACCAAATGGGGTTTGCTCTTGTCACACTTTTAACATGTTGGACCTGATGGACCTCTGGCCTGTTCCATGGGACTCTTATGTTCAGTCACAAACAGTGGCTGACAGCTATATTAGGTTTTGTGAGATAAAACACTCATGTAGTTCTATCTCTAGCACAGTGTAAATGGCAAACATGGAATAGAGCAAAAAGCCAGCCCACCTCCCACTCACACAATCTAGCTGAATAAAGCAAACAAGTCTTCTTTAGTAAAGTCAATAAAATAGACTTTACTCTTGACCTTTCATGGATTAGAGTTACAGGCTTAGCTTGGAGAAAAATAGAGAAATGGATGGTAGGTTCAGTTTATGGTTTTGGAGTTCTGGAAAAGCAGCCTCATGGCTACTTTCTCTTGGGGTTAATGGAGGATATGCTAGACAACCACAAAATAACTAACAAAGGAGAAGGGAGCTGAGAGAAGAAAATAGGGAACTTCTTGTTATGCGCCTTCAAGTCAATTACGACTTATTGCAACCCTATGAATCAGAGACCTCCAATAGCATCTGTTGTAAACCACCCTGTTCAGAGATTGTAAGTTCAGGTCTGTCATGCAGCTGTCCTGAATCTAGTTAGAGGTGATTTCACCACATCGGTGCTAAATGATGCGAGGCCCTTCTCAGTGGAGCATGCAAGCTTGCTCATTCCCAGTAAGCTGCACCTCTCCCTCATGGTCTCCCTTCCTCTCATCTCTCCTAGTCCCTTCCTTAAATGCCGCTTGAAGGACAGGATACAGATGGCTGATCCTCCTTGAACCCCCAGACACATTGACCTTCCTCAATCTACTCCAATCAAATACGCACTTCCAGTGTATTTTTTTTGTCTGGTCCCAGGACAGAGGGGTAGGGCAAGGCATGTGAAAATACCCTTGATATCACTCAGCCTTACTCTACCAAACAGCCCTCAGGGATCACACCTGCCACCTGTAGCCATTTTACATATGTGCAATCACATATCACAAGGAACTATGATGGCCAGGACTGAAGCTCCAGTAGCCACAAAAAGCAGTTGGAAAAGATTCACGGTAACCGTACTGGCCGGGGAAAGAATGAGGCAGAGGCTTGGAGAGTCATTTGGAGAAACTCAAGCTGTTGGCGCATCATCACCATCACCATCATTATTCCCAGGGCAGGCTATAGCATATAAAAACAGGATTAAAACAGTAAAAAAGCTAGCCCTCCCACAACCACAAAACCAATAATCTATACAACACGTTACAGGGAGGACACAAAAGTCCATTTTTTCAATTTTCAAAGAGATGTGTCTTCAGCACTTGATGGAAGCTGTAAAGATACGGTGCCACAATGCACCTATGTTAGGATGCTGTGCCACATTCTCAGGGCCATCACCGAGAAGGCCCTTTCTCACACATATACTCAAAGCTCTGAGAGTGGCAGAACCACTGGGCGGGAGGGGGGAGCTCCTCTGCTGATCTTAACTCCCAGGGTAGTCTACAGGAAAGGAAGTACTTTTTCAGATATTTGGAGTCCAAGTCATTTTGGGCTTTAAACACCTTGAATTGGGCTCAGAAACTAACAGACGACCAGTGCAGCTGCTTCAGAACAGGTGTTATACACAGTTTTGCTGCTATCTTTGCCAACAACCTGGCTGATGCATTCTGGACCAGTTGCAGTGTTCAACTATTTTCAAGGACAGCCCAATGTAAAGCCCATTACAGCAGTCTAATCTGAAGGTTTCCCGGCCATGGAATGCAGTCAATAAGTCGTGTCTGTTCAAAAGGGGATGTAGCTGGTGAACAGAGCTGGAAATAGCCGCTCTCGTCCCCATGAATGGGTGAGCCATTTTCTGTTAGCCATCCACCGTCTCTCCTTTTGTGTGTGTGTGTGTGTGTGTGTGTGTGTGTGTGTGTGTGTGTGTGTGAGAGAGAGAGAGAGAGAGAGAGAGAGAGAGAGAGAGAGAGAGAGAGATCCTTTTAAGGTTGGGAACCTATGTATTTCCAGATGGTATTGAACACCCTATTCCCATGAACCCTAGCCAGCATGGCCCACAGTCAGGGATGATGGGAGTTGTAGACCAGCAATAAGTGGAGAACTGTAAGTTCCCCATCTCTGGCTTAATTTAGGCAATAACTTAATTTTCAAAATGGTGCTAGGGCTCTGTTCTAGAAAATGCAAACTTGAGATAGTATATTTATTCATTTATTTATTTAACAAAATTTATATACCACTTGAATGTAAAGTCCTCTAAGCAGTTTACAATTTTTAAAGAAAATTATCAATAAAACAGTTAAAATGAGTAATTAAAATGTATTTAAAACAATTAGAACAGCTACTAACAAAAGATTTGATCAACATGTATTTTTATTTATTGAACAAAATTTATATACCGCTATAACTGGGTTCTCCAGTTAAATACAATTTCTCAAATCCTGCTAGCATTGTTCAACAGGCACCATTCTATAGAGTTTTAGGCTGGCAGTAACTCCTGCTAATGGATGCATTAAGATGGTCCACTCCCAGAACCTTTCCCAAGAACCCTCTTCCACAATGCAGAATTGGCTAACAAGGGAGCTTGGAGTGATGAAGCAAAGCAGGAGAAGGTTAGAATGCAGGTGCTGAACGTAAGGAGAGCCCTGCTGTTTCAGGCTAAAGACCCACGTTGTCCAGCATCCTGTTCTCACAATGGTCAACCAGTTGCCTAAGGGAAGCTTGCCGGCATGGTGGAAGACACAAAGTGAGTACAACAGAAACCAAGTAAGACCAGGGTGACAGTTCTTAACTGTGGTAATCACTTGTAGAACTCCTTTCCCTGAGAGGCCTACCTGGTTCCTACTCTGTCCACCTTTAGGCAGAGCAGTCCTTAGTGTGTGTTGGTGAGGAGATCTGCGGTGGAGCCACCGCTGCACGCAGAGCTATGGTGGCTTGTAGCAAACACAGTGGGAGGTGGTGGATATTTGTGTGCGTTCCCAGCAGATCTTTATTGTTTTATTCTCCCCATTGAATCTAATGGGAAGCAAATTAACTACACCAGACCCAGACTGATGTAGTTGAGAGGCCCGATCCTGGGGCTTCTCAGGGGAATGTAGAGGTTTTGGATCAGGCCACCTTTGACTCACCCACGACATGCTGCTGGTCACTGAAATACCACATTTTGGGGTCTACCATCAGCAGAATCACCATTGGGAGTAGATCTGTGCTTTAGTGGGTCCTGCACAATTGATGTCCCTCCACAAGTGGCACTCCTGTCCACCAGTGAATGGGCAAGTCCACCCTGTCCAAAACCCTTCTAGCCAGCATAGCTACGGTTAAGGTTGCATTGCACTCTTTTAAATTGCTGTTTTGTTTTATTTTATCTTTTTTATGCACTTGCATTTTATGTTGTTATTGAAATGTTTATGTAAAGTGCCCTGGGATCTTTTGTAATGACAGCTGATATATGAATTCTCTAAAATGAATTGCATACATAAACAAGCAATACTATGTGTTTTGAAAACACATTATTCTACTTACTGCTGTCATTGCCAGTTCTGTTAGGAATGTTTTTTTTTTCTCAAGGATGTGTGAGGAGAAATCAGGGTGTATCCTCATTTTAATGCATTGCTTATTCATTTAGTACAGGGCCCACTTTCTTTTGGCATGGTATGAACGGAAAAAGGTCAGTTGCCTATTCAATTATTGGGATTCATTCATAAATTTAAAATCCTGATCTGACCTGATTAATTCATGCTGGTTCTGCCTTGGATGATCTCCTGAGGCTTTATCCCACTGCACCAGCAGTTTGTGGTTTAATTTTCTGTCGTAGGCAGTTTGAATTCCCTCCCCCATATTCTTCAGCTGAATAGCAGATTAGGGAGCCTGAAGAACTGTCTCTTTTGGCAGGTATTTTGACAGATGAAAAAATTCTTGCACACTAGGGGTGCTTTCTGCCTGCTTCAGATTCACAGTTTGCTCATCTATTTCATTCACAAATGTCTCCGTGATACCTTGCTTGCCATGGCAGCTGATTTGTGCTAAGCTATTCTCCTGAGCTTGCCAGCCCTACTTGGCTTCTGAATCAAGATTATTTTCATTGTATTTATTTATGGAGCTGCTCTTATAAAAAACAGGTATAAGCCACAGCATAGATGCTTCTTTTTGGCTGCTGTTGTTGTTGTGTGTATATCAAGTTCTCATCACAAAGTCTGGGTAACTGAGATACATGTTAGCCAGCTCTGTGAGATGGAAGGGGAGTTATCAGTCAGTGGAAGGAATTTTTTTCCTTAGGGCATATCAAAAATATTTCTTTATTATTTCTTACATTTATGCCCCACCTTTATTTTATCACAGAACCCAAGGCAGCATGCATGTGATCCCCAGGTGTTCTCCCATCCACGCAATGGCCAGACCCAGATCTGCTTATCTTCAGCAAGGTGGTGGCCTTGTGCACCTTCAGACCACAGCCTGGGACCAGCAAAATATGATCAACATCTTGCTGTATGATTGGAGGAACCTAATCTGTTCACCTGAGGATGAGGGGAGTGATAGGCTCTGTCTCAGCCTGATTCTTTTTCGATGTTGGATGTTGCCCTAGAGTGGGGGCAGAGAATCTGTGGCCCTCCAGATGATGCTGGACTATAACTCCCATATTCTTTGACCATTGGTCATGCTGGCTGGGGTTAACGGGAGACAGTGGTGGCAGATGTCTACTGGGATGGGTGGAGTGGAAGGCAGGGAGTCCAACAGTAGGTGGCGCTGGAGCCAGTGACAGGTAGAGGCAACTAACTGAAGTTTTGTCCACAGCCTCCTCCCTGCTGAGTTCTATGAGGGCAACACTGAGACTAAGGAGGAAGAAACTGACAGCCAGGACCACCCCCTGGACAAACGTTAAGTTAGGAGGTAGGAAGTGGGGGCTGGCTGAGAGAGGACTGAGGGTGGTGGGGCAATGCCCATTCGCTCTAATGGGCCTGCCCCCACTGGAGAGATGGAATCCAGCAACAGATCCCCACCACTGCCCTAGAGATCATAAAACCATTTGGATGGCAGCATAAGCTGTTGTTCCTTTTGCTCCGCTCTAAACATTGTAGTGGCAAGTACTGGAGGCATTGAAGAGGCAGCTGGACAGCCATCTGTCAGGAATGCTTTGATTTGGATTCCTGCATTGAGCAGGGGGGTAGACTTGATGGCCTTATAGGCCCCTTCCAACTCTACTATTCTATGGTTCTATGACTTTATTAAATGTTTTCTCTTTCTTGTGTTTTGCTGGAGCCTTATAGTGGGAAAACCGTTATTTTTTAGGCATCTGGTCTCTCTCCCCCACACCCCATAATTCAACATTTATTAAACATAGCAAGCAACAAACATCTGGATGTCTCAGAAGAGTGATTAAAAATAGATGAACATCTTGAGACTCTTGCATATTGTCATACATCAGTTTTATATTGATGGTTTTGCATATTGTTGTTCCCTCCGAGTGTGTTTGGAGGGAGGGAGGAATTGGGTGGACAATACATTTAAATAAAAAGCACTTCTGAGGTCCAAGACCTGAGCTTGCTAGATTATAACAAAGCACTTTTATTTCACGGTGCTTGCCAAAGAGATGAACAGCAGGGCAAAGAGTTCATGAGCTAGCCATGGATCTCAGCTGTATGGTAGGAAGTTTGCTTTGACAAAGCAAGCTCAGTTGTTGGAACTTGTTTTCACTGTGGAGGATTCTCTTTCTTTCTCTTTCATGTGATTAGAATCAGGAAGAATGTTGATGTGTAAGCTAGCTCCCCCAACAGGACCACCCCTACCATTAGGCAGAGTGAAGGGGTTGCTGTGACTCCCTTCCCTGGCTCTCCCTGTCAGGTTCTTACCTGCTCGTGGTTACTGCCTGTCTCTAGGCACCACCAGGGACTCCACCAGTCTGGACTGTCCTTTTTTATGGTTTCCCTCTCCGCTCTAGCATAGATCTCAACAGATCCCCCTGCTAGGCAGCACCACCAGTCACGTCCTATAACCAGTATTCCTAGAGACTCTGCCTGAGTCTCCCTCAATTAGGTTACCTCTGTGACTGCATGCTTAAGCTGTCCCAATCCCTTTGATTTACTCAGACTGCTTATAATTCTGGTTTGCTCTGAATACTTGTGGTGTTATATTCTTCCCTTCACCCGCTGCCACCATTTGCCACTCTTCAGCCTTGGTTATTTACCTCACCCTCCCTTCTGGTCTGTGAAACCCCAGCCAAGGATCAGGCCTCTGGTAAACCAAATTAAGTATTTATTAAATAACACAGAGAACAAGATTAACAAGATTTCTTCAAAAGGCACATAAGCATATGGTTTTATCTAATACTAATCCGAACTCCACCCCCCTCCTTCTCCACGCTCTCCTGACAAACAACTCTCTCAAACCCACCAAAACAACCCACTCCAGTCCACCCACGTCCACCTCACATCCACTTCACATCCACCTCACATCCACCCAGATTTACCTGTCATACTTCCTTTTATACTGTCAGCCATTTTAAACATCCAGCCAATCATCCAGCATTCTACTGCCCATTCACTCCCCCTTCCTCTTTCATTCCACTTACCATGTATCTCCTATACAACCAGCACTTACCCTATTTACACTAATACAGGAACATCACATTCCCCCCCCCCTTAAAACAACGGCAGAGTATTATTCCTGTTCCAGGATTTATATGTCGCGTTAACAATATAAACAATATAAACAAGTCTCTCTGGGGAAAATGTCTTTCTTTGTTCCTCCGTCTGGTCACGTCACTGCAGTCCCAGCCACTTGCCTGGAAAGTCCATCGGCCAGTACATTGTCCTTGCCTTTGATGAACTGGAAGTCCACTTGATAGTCCTGTAGGGCCCAGGACCACCTCTGCAGCATAGTGTTATGGTTTTTCATAGTCTGCAACCATAACAAGGCCCGATGATCCGTTGTTACCATGAATCTTCGTCCCCACACGTATGGGCGCAACTTGTTCAGTCCCCACATGACCGCTAGGCACTCCTTTTGGACCGACGAATAGTTTTTCTCCCTCGGCGTTAGCTTGCGACTCAGATACACCACTGGATGTCTGGTGCCTTCTCTCTCCTGCAGCAAGACGACTCCCAGCGCGAGGTCCGACGCATCTGTAGCCACGATGAATGGTTGCTCATAGTCTGGTGCTATTAATATGGGTCCTTGGCACAAGGCTTGCTTCAGCAGATCAAAAGCCTTCTGACATTCATCCGTCCATACCACACGCTCAGAACACTTTTTCTTTGTCAATTCATGCAAGGGGATAGGACACGATTGCACTGCCTCTACCTTGCTCCATAAGGGGGTGATTTTCCCACTCCCCACCTTATGTCCTAAATAGATTACTTCACTCACAACTTTCCCATTCACACAGCATGGTACAGATCTGACTGGGGGATGCTCTCCAGTATCAATGGAATGTCTGGCTATACTGGTTCGGCCAGGTTTATTACTAAAGAGATTCCAATAGTTTTTCAAAACTCTCAGAATCTCTTCTTTTACTTCCTCCTTCACCTCTTCTGACCATTCCACTTGATCTACCCCTCCTTTGTTTTTGCTTTCCTGTACCAAATCTGGAAGTTCAGGCTCACTTCCCTCAGGGAATAAGGTAACTTGCAATACCTTTGCATCCCTGGTATGGTAAGGCTTTAACATATTTACATGAACCACTTTGCTTTTGTTTAATTGGTCTGTGGTGATTACATACGTCACTGTGTCAAGCCTTTCTCTGATGGTATATGGTCCTTCCCAGTTAGCCTGTTATTTATAATAATAATAATAATAAATTTAATTTATGCGTCGCCTATCTGACCAATGGCCACTCTAGGCGACTTACATGTGAAAAATTAAAACACAATACAATAATACAAAATACAAAATAGAACAGTGTGACAGCAAAAGCAATAATAATACAGGGCATGAGGCATTTAATCATAGCATTTCGCCCTCCCCGGAAATCCCGAAGGCCTGTTGAAAGAGCCAGGTCTTTAAGGCTTTTCGGAAGACATTTAGGGAAGAGGCGTGCCGTAGATCTTGTGGGACGGAGTTCCAGAAGGTGGGGGCCGCCACTGAGAAAGCCCTCTCTCTAGTTCCCGCCAATCTAGCTGTTTTTGTTGGCGGGATTGAGAGAAGGCCCTGTGTGGCTGATCAAGTCGGGCGGCATAATTGGTGGTGTTGAAGGCGCTCCTTTAGATAAACTGGGCCGAAACTGTATAGGGATTTAAAGGTTAATACCAACACCTTGAATTGGGCCCGGAAAACAACAGGAAGCCAGTGTAGATCGAACAACACAGGTGTGATGTGATCCTGGCGGCGACTATTCGTAAGTAGTCTAGCCGCCGCGTTTTGTATAAGTTGTAGTTTCCGGACCGTTTTCAAGGGTAACCCCACATAGAGCGCATTACAGTAATCCAAACGAGAGGTGACCAGGGCATGTATTACCAGTGGGAGCTGATATTTGTCATGTTTCCTGGGTATGAACGCCATAACCCTATCTCCCACATCATACACACGTTCCCTGGCTGTTCTGTCATACCAGTAACTTTGCTTCTGCTGTGCTTGACCCAAATTCTTTTTCACCACCTCCATCATTGATGTTAATTTATTGCGGAATTCCAATACAAAATCTACTACAGATGTTTTGTACTCTCCCAGGGTTCCTTCCCATGAATTTTTTAACAGTTCCAAAGGTCCCCTCACTTTTCTAGTGAACATCAGTTCAAAGGGTGAGAAGCCTGTTGACTCTTGAGAGACTTCTCTGTATGCAAATAAGAAGCATCCCAAACGTTCATCCCAGTCTTGTGGGTGATCTTGAACATAGCTTCTGATCATGCCCTTCAAAACGCCACTGAATCTCTCTGTTAACCCATTAGTGGCGGGATGGTAAGTAGTGGTCTTTAGATGTTTTAGAGCACAACATTTCCACATACGTTGCATCACTTCTCCCATGAATACACTGCCTTGATCTGTCAGCACTTCATGAGGGAAACCCAGCCTCATAAAGATTTTTAATAAAGCCTCTGCCACTACAGGGGCTTCTACAGATCTTAGTGCTTCTGCATCTGGGTACCTGGTGGCAAAATCCACCACCACCACTAGATATTTCTTGCCATGCCTTGTGGGTTTGGAAAAAGGGCCCACCAAATCTATTCCCACTCTATAAAAGGGTTGTCCAATTATAGGAAGGGGCTTTAAGGGTGCCTTAGTCTTTACTCCACTTTTCCCCACCTTTTGGCAGATACCAAAAGATAGACAATGTTGTTTTACATCTTTGGAGATGTTTGATCAATAATAGTGTGCAGCCAATCTGCTCTTGGTCTTTTTTATTCCCAGATATCCTGCACATGGGACATCGTGGGCTACCTCTAGCAATCTGGTTCTGTATTTGCTAGGTACTATCAATTGCTTCACTGGTTCACATTCATCCTTTCTCTCAGCAGGCATCCACAGTCTATATAACATCCCATTCTCACACACAACTTGATTCCTCAGTTTGTCAGTGAAAGGAATCTGTTGGGTCAGGGCTTGCTCCTTTATTTGATTCAAACTGGTATCCTTATTCAGTTCTTCTCTGAAATGCTCTGTCTCTTCCCCAGAGACCAGCTGATACAGTTTGTCTCCTTCAGCAGGCCTGCTAGTGGTTGTTATGGCGACCTGAGGCTCGCTAACAGTTTCCACCCTGTTTGCTTCAGCCCCCCTTAACATGGCTTCTTTTTCTCTGCCAAGTTGCTGTCTGGTCACCACATATATTTTCCCTTGGGCTCCCATAACATCTCTTCCCAGTATTACTGGTTCTTGTTGCTGGGCATTAATGCCTACTTTATATCGGCCCTCTCGGCCTCTCCATGCCATTTTCACCAGGGCCACAGGCAAGCTTTCTGGTTGACCCCTCACTCCTTGGATATTCACCGTTTCCTGAGGTAATATTTCTTCAGATTTTATTAAATCTGGCCTCAGTAACGTCTGAGCGGCACCAGTGTCAAGCAATGCCCAATAATTTGCCCCTTGTACACTCACTTCCTCTCTCAGACTTGAATCAAGGTCTGTTACTTCTGTCCAGTTTATCTGGCAAAACTGAACCTTTTTCGCTGTTTCTAAAGCCTTGGGCTCTGTTTTCACTGCCCTTGGCTGAGCAGGATTACTAATGGGGTTGGCAACCTCACATTGAAAACGTAGGTGCTCCGGTCTACCACATTTGTAGCATAATTTCTCCTCTGTTTTAGGGTACACAGTGTTGGGCTGGTGACCAGTAGGCATTACTGTCTCTAGTAGTTTTCCATGAAGCCCGCAAGTGTGAAGACATAACTGTGGTTAAGGGGGAGTTATGTCTATGCTCTGTCTGGGAACAGACTGCCAGGGTCGTTGCTATGGTAGCCATCTGATAACAGCTGGGAAAGTTGTAACAGAGTCCATGTGTTGCCATTCTTCTGAATTATGCCTCTGAGCTGAGAGGCTGTCTTTTGTGTTTATCTATGGAGAGAGATGTACCAGAAGGGGGGTGACTGAAGAATCTCTACATGTATTTACTCTTAAGCCTCTGGCCTTAATGTCTTTCAATAAAGACTCTTAACATGCTCTGAAGAAGTTTCTTGCTCAACCTAACTCCAACGTCATGTATGCTGTTTCACACAACAACGCACACAAGCCAACACACAGATCCACTCTGGGGTGTCCTGTGCCCTTCAGATTTTACTGGAGGACTCACTCGCTGTGGCACCACATCCTTTCTGCCACCACTATATGGTCTGGGTTTAAACTCTCTTGATGTTTTCCCCACCCAGCCAGTTCTATTGGAGGCGAAGTGATCCGCCATCTCTGTGGCCTCCTGCACAGATGTAGGGGAACGGTCTTTGACCAGGAGCCTTATTTCTGGTGGTAACTGATGGTATAATTGATCCAGTATCATGAGGTTTTTCACCTCCTCCACTGACTGAGCTTTGGCACTACTTATCCACTTTCCAAATATATCCATCAACTTTGCTCCCAGTTCAACAAAAGACCTCCCTGCTTGGATCTGACAGTTTCTGAAAAGCTTTCTAAAGTAGTCAGGTCCCAGTCTGAACCTTTTGTAGACTGCCTCTTTAAACTCAGCATAGGTGACGGGCTTGTCTGAGGGGAAATATTGGTATACCTCTGCCAATTCCCCTTTAATCAGGTTTGATAAATACTGCATGTATTTATCTTCAGGTAGCCCCCACAACTGAGCTGCCTTTTCAAAGGTTGTGAGATAAATTTGAGGATCTTGACCAGGCTCATAGACAGCAAAGTCCTTTGGAGTAATTTTTATTTTTGCTCCATCTCTGTCTTTCCTTGTCTCATCAGAATGAAACTTCTCTCTTTCAAATTTTAACTTTTCTACCTGTAATTCCGCATTCACTCTCATTCTCTCAAATTCCATCTCCCTCTGTTTTTCCTTCTCTGCACCTTCCATCCTCAATCTCTCAGTTTCCATCTTCAACTTCTCAGTTTCTAACTCTCGCTGTTTATCTTTTTCCTCAGCCTCAAAGACCCGTTGCTTTTCTTTCTCATCAGCCTCCCTCCTCAATCTCTCAGTTTCCAACTCATGCTCCCATCTTAACTTTTCTCTCTCAAGTACTCTATATAAGCGGGATTGCTTGAGTATCCTTCTGGGGTCTCTTCCCTGACAGGTTGTTTTTGCTGGGCAGTTGCAAATCCTATAAGTGCTACCCTCAATTCATCTACCCCTTTACCCTCGTGAGGTAAATTGAATGTTATGCACTTCTCCACCAGCTCCTCTCTTTTCATTTTTATATATTCAGCCATGGTGTTTGAGTTCACTCACTCTTTGCCACACACTCTTTGCCAGTCACTCTCACAAATAATCTTGTTTTGCTATTTCTGTTTGCCACACCACTGTTAGGGATTCTCTAGTATGCGTACCACCGCTACAGCCAACACCTGTGACGTAGTCTCCTTTGTCACCACGTGTCTTTGGGACTCTCTTTGGTTCGTATCCCACCGCTACTGCCACCACCTGTGACGCCCTTCCCTTGCTCTCCCTGTCAGGTTCCTACCTGCTCGTGGTTACTGCCTGTCTCTAGACACCACCAGGGACTCCACCAGTCCGGACTGTCCTTTTTATGGTTTCCCTCTCCGCTCTAGCATAGATCTCAACAGATCCCCCTGCTAGGCAGCACCACCAGTCACGTCCTATAACCAGTATTCCTAGAGACTCTGCCTGAGTCTCCCTCAATTAGGTTACCTCTGTGACTGCGTGCTTAAGCTGTCCCAATCCCTTTGATTTACTCAGACTGCTTATAATTCTGGTTTGCTCTGAATACTTGTGGTGTTATATTCTTCCCTTCACCCGCTGCCACCATTTGCCACTCTTCAGCCTTGGTTATTTACCTCACCCTCCCTTCTGGTCTTTGAAACCCCAGCCAAGGATCAGGTCTCTGGTAAACCAAATTAAGTATTTATTAAATAACACAGAGAACAAGATTAACAAGATTTCTTCAAAAGGCACATAAGCATATGGTTTTATCTAATACTAATCCGAACTCCAGCCCCCTCCTTCTCCACGCTCTCCTGACAAACAACTCTCTCAAACCCACCAAAACAACCCGCTCCAGTCCACCCACGTCCACCTCACATCCACTTCACATCCACCTCACATCCACCCAGATTTACCTGTCATACTTCCTTTTATACATTCAGCCAATCATCCAGCATTCTACTGCCCATTCACTCCCCCTTCCTCTTTCATTCTACTTACCATGTATCTCCTATACAACCAGCACTTACCCTATTTACACTAATACAGGAACATCACAGTTGCCTCAGGCAGCACAGTAGGTTCAGTGGCAAGGGGATTGGACAAAGTTGCATGCACCACTTTGCTTGCCCTATGTGTCCCAAGTTAGCCTCAGGTGTGATGGCAGATGCTGTCATGCCACCAGTGTGGAAAAGTGGATTCAACTATCAGTCCACTCAGTGTTTGTATGTGGTGGACGGTGCCATCTTGCCCTTTGCCTTGGGCAGCAAAATGTCTTGGCCCACCCCCTCCATTATATCCCCATGATAGTTTGGGGCAACTTCAAAATACCTAGTATATAGTGAGCTATATCCAATGCTGCTGCTCTGCTGGGACAATGGACTTCTGTACACGGAATCGAGCTTCCTCTTTATCTCTTGTCTGCTCTAGTCTCCCATGTGCCCTTAAAATCCACTCTGGAGATTGGGGGCCCCTCCAGAGCAGATTTTGGAGGGTGCTCTGGGGAGAGAGGAAATGGAAGTCCCATTGTGCCAGTGAAACTCCACCTGTGCAGCATTGGATCAAACTTGGGCTTTTTTCCTACAGAAGGGAAGGTCAGTGTGTGTGTGGCCATGGTGTGCACTGGTGACAGGGCATAGAATGAGCCTATGTGTCCCTTGATGCCCTCATGGGTTCTTTCAGCATGTGGGAGGGTTTTCTGGACCCTCCTAATGTGCCTCTAGATGAATGTATAAGGACACATCTACACTACAGACCTAAACCAGCTTACAATGGAGGCTGGTCCATGAGGTCTATTGGGGCACTGCCTTACCAAATGAAATTTCCAGCATTTTTAAAAAAATGTTTTCCCCTCAATCCACACACTTGCCTGCCCCACACACACTCACAACCGTCACATTGAAGATATCCTGAAGATATTTCTGTCACTCTCCCATTCTCTGGTTAATCCGCTCTCTGCCCCACTCAGCCAATCCCTATCCCAATCTATATTGCCTATGGCTAGGAGGTCCCCACCACCCGTCTCCAGGCAGAAAAACCACATGAATTTTTTTTATGTTACTAGCGTCTAGGGGGTACTTTTGCTCCAGCAGTTTTGCAGGTTTCCCCTCCCCTCCTGCTGGCTTAATGTTCTCCTCAGGGATCTGTAGTTCTGAGAGGGAGAGTAGAGGTTGTTAATTGAAAATTCTCAGCTCTTCTCTGCACTAGACTGCAATTTTCAGGATTCTTTGGAAAAAGCGATGATTATTGAACTGGTGTAAGATTGATATGTGTGTGTAGTTTAGAAATGTCCTAAGTAGAAAAGTATGCTCAAATCAGAATGCCTTATGTTTCCCCTCTCTCTTCCAGACACCCCTTAAAATCAGAGAGCATAAGAAGAGCCTGCTGGATCAGGCCAGTGGCCCACCTAGTCCAGCATCATGTTCTCACAGGGGCCAACCAGATGCCCATGGGAATCCCGCAAGTGGGAACTCAGCACAACAGCACTCTCCCTTCCTGCCATTTCCAGCAACTGACATTCACAAGTATGAATAGGCTGTTCATGGTAAGCGGTGTTCAGAGGGGGTTTATCATTGCCTCTCTCAGAGGCTAGTCCTCCCCAGCTGGCTAGGGCCTGCTCAGCTTGCCACAGCTGTGCAAGCCAGCCCTTTCCTTGTCCACAACTGCCAGCTGGGGGACAACTGGGCTCCTTGGGACTATGCTGCTTGCCCACGGCTGCACAAGTGGCAGGGCATGTAACCCCTGAGCCACTCACTGTGGGGTGATCTTTAGCTGGCCCTTGACACCCAGGAGACATGAGCAGGGATTTGAACTCACAGACTCTGGACTCCCAGCCAGGCTGTCCTCCCCACTGTGCTATACCAACACTGCTTACCATGAACACCCTATTCATAGGGTAGCCATAAGTCGGGATCGACTTGAAGGCAGTCCATTTCATTTCATTTAGAAGCATGATGCCTCCGACCATGGAGGCAGAGCATAGCCATCATGGCTGGTAACCACCGATAGCTTTATCCTTCATATATTTGTCTAATCCTCTTTTAACAGCCATCCAAGTTGGTGGCCATCATTGCCTCCTGTGGGAGCAAATTCCATAGTTTAACTATGTGCTGCGTTTAGAAGTACTTTCTTTTTTGTCTGTTCTGAACCTTCCGACATTCATCTTCATTGGATGCCCCCTGAGTTCTAGTGTTATGAGAGGGGGAGCAAAACCACTTTCTCCATACCATGCATAATTGTATACACTTCCATCATGTCACCTTAGAGATACTTTGTCTATAAGTCTAAGCAGATGTGATTTGGTCATTTTAAAAATGGTTTCATTACTTACTTATTAAACGTATACAAATAAACAAAAGAGAAACATTTTGTTCCAGGACGAGGAAGCCTTATGCACGTAGCGATTCTGAATCATGCAATCTACATGCCAGGAAAAGGATGTTTTGATTTTCTTTTTGTATGGTACTAAACCTCTACCTTGTACAATGTTCTAAAATTATGCTCTATTGTATTTGAGCTTTATTTTCTGTACATCACTTTGAGATTCTTTGAATATAAAACAAATAATGAATAACTCTCCTCTTAATTTCTGCTTCTCCTACAGCAGTTTTAAAGTTAAGGAGCCTAGCCTGAAAGAACCTGGGAACCTTTCATCTTCAATCATGAAGTTTCCAAATGGTTACCCTTTAACATTCATGGGCTTGTGGAGGATCTGCTTTTGCTAGAGCATAAATGGTTACAAATTGCACACATTTTCTGTGTGGCTCTTTCACAGTAAACTATAAATCCGGTAATAACTGTTATGAAAAGATTTTTTGGTTAGAGTTGAAGCTGCTGGCTTTATTACAGGAAATAGAAGGCTTCTGAAATAAAAAAAAAGGATTAGAACAATATTTTCAGCTATGTTCATCTGCCTTGGCTATATTACCCCTTCCAGTTCTCCTGAGCATGCAAGGAAACTTTGCACTTCATCCCTTAGGCAGCAAGTCAGAAAAACTCACTGCTCCTATGCATCATAACTGTATTGTGTTTGGGGGAACAATTAGTACTATTCAAGGCATGGGTGTGCAGACCGCAACGTGATTTGCCTGCCTGGTGCGAAGGTTGCAGATATTGCCTGTCGTTTAGATAGTTTGGTAGACAGTGCTGGGAAGGAGTCAGTGGTCGTGGTGCACGTTGTCACCAATGACATGGGGAAATGCAGCCATGAGGTCCTGGAAGCAAAATTTAGGTTGCTAGGTAGGATGCTGAAAGCCAGGACCTCCAAGGTGGCTTTCTCTGAAATGCTACCTGTTCCACGCGCAGGACCAGCCAGACAGGCCCAGCTTTGCAGTCTCAATGCGTGGATGAGACGATGGTGTCAGGTGGAAGGGTTTGGATTTGTTAGGCACTGGGGAACATTTTGGGACAAGCCGGGCCTGTACAAAAGGGACGGGCTCCACTTGAACCAGAATGGAACCAGACTGCTGGCACTTAAAATTAAAAAGGTAGCAGAGCAGCTTTTAAACTGACTGAGAGGGGAAACCCAACAGGAGCTGAGAAAGGTCCGGTTCGGAATAAACCTCCCCCCTGGGATAAAAACCAAAGAAATGATGAAATTTTAAAAGGGGTAGGCCTAGAAGTAGGTATTGTGAGAGCAGGGGCACAGGATATCAATTCAGAAGGGCAAAATTACCACAGGCCAAACCACCAGTGCCAAAGACACTTGAAGAGAGACACTGCTTACAAGTGCCTGTACGCTAATCCTAGAAACCTCCGAACCAAGATGGGAGAACTGGAGTGCTTGGTCTTAGAGGAGAGCATTGATATAGTGAGCATAACGGAGACCTGGTGGAATGAAGAAAACCAGTGGGATACGGTTATCCCTGGATATAAACTATATCGGAAGGACAGGGAAGGACGTATTGGTGGCGGAGTCGCTCTATACGTGAAAGAAGGCATTGAATCCAGCAAGCTCGAAACCCCAAAAGAGGCAGACTCCTCCACAGAATTGTTGTGGGTGGTGATACCATGCCCCAGGAGGAATTTAATACTGGGAACGATCTATCGTCCTCCTGATCAAAATGCTCAGGGAGACCTGGAGATGAGATATGAAATTGAGGAAGCATCCAAACTAGGAAATGTGGTAGTAATGGGTGACTTCAACTACCTGGACATAGACTGGCTGCATATGTGTTCCAGTCATGAGAAAGAAGCAAAATTTCTAGATATTCTAAATGACTATGCCCTAGACCAGTTGGTCATGGAACCAACCAGAGGGACGGCAACCCTGGACTCAGTGGGGACTGGGACCTGGTGCGAGATGTAAGTGTTGTTGAACCGATTGGGAGCAGTGACCATAATGCTATTAGATTAAACATACATGTGAATGGCCAATTGCCAAGAAAATCCAACACGGTCACATTTGACTTCAAAAGAGGAAACTTCACAAAAATTAGGGGATTGGTAAAAAGAAAGCTGAAAAACAAAGTCCAGAGGGTCACATCACTCGAAAATGCTTGGAAGTTGTTTAAAAACACTATATTAGAAGCTCAAGTGGAGTGCATACCTCAGATCAGAAAAGGTACCGCCAGGGCCAAGAAGATGCCAGCATGGTTAACGAGCAAAGTCAAGGAAGCTCTTAGAGGCAAAAAGTCTTCCTTCAGAAAATGGAAGTCTTGTCTGAATGAAGAAAATAAAAAGGAACATAAACTCTGGCAAAAGAAATGCAAGAAGACAATAAGGGATGCTGTGGCGTCCTTCCCTGGTTCTCCCTGTCAGGTTCCCACCTGCTTGTGGCTACTGCCTTTCACTAGGCACCACCAGGGATAACACCAGTCTGGACCATCCTTTATATGGTTTCTCACTCCGCTCTAGCACAGATCTCACTAGATCCCCCTGCTAGGCAGCACCACCAGTCATGTCCTATAACCAATACTCCCAGAGACTTTGCCTGAGTCTCTCTCTAGCTGGTTACTTTTGTGACTGCATGCTTATGCTGTTCCCAACCCCCTTGTATCTTTATAGATAACGCATACAACTCTGAGTTGCTCTGGATACTTGAATTGTTATTATTCCCCCCTTCACCGCTGCCACCATTAGATACTGTTTCTGTTCAGCCTTGGTAATTACCTTGCCCTCCTTTCTGGTATGTATATCCCCCAGCCAAGGATCAGGCCTTTGGTAAACCAAATAAGTATTTATTAAATATCAGAAATAACAAGATTAGTTTTAGAATGTTTCACAAGCGTATGGTTTCATCTATTCCTGTTTTGTACTTGACTTATTATTAATCAGAACTCCAACTCCCTCTTTCTCCACACTCCTGACCTTCACCCTCAAACACCTCTTTCTCCACACTCTCAACATCCACCTTCAAACACCTCTTTCTCCACACTCCCAACATCCATCCACCAAACACCTTCTTCTCCACCCTACTAACATCCATCCACCAAACACCTTCTTCTCCACCCTACTAACATCCACCCAGATTCAACTGTCATTCTTCCATTTATACTCCCAGCCACTCAAACACTCAGCCAATCATCCAGCATTCTACTGCTCATGTACTCCCCCTCCTCTTTCACTCCACTTACCATATGTCTTCTATATAAACAGCACTTACCATATTTACCCTACAAGCAGGAACATCACAGATGCTAAAAAAGAATTTGAGGAGCACATTGCTAAGAACATAAAAACCAACAACAAAAAATTCTATAAATACATTCAAAGCAGGAGACCATCTAGGGAGGCGATTGGACCCTTGGATGATAAGGGAGTCAAAGGTGTACTAAAGAACGATAAGGAGATTGCAGAGAAGCTAAATGAATTCTTTGCATCTGTCTTCACAGTGGAAGATGTAGGGCAGATCCCTGAACCTGAACTAACATTTGCAGGAAGGGATTCTGAGGAACTGAGACAAATAGTGGTAATGAGAGAGGAAGTTCTAGGCTTAATGGACAATATAAAAACTGACAAATCACCGGGCCTGGATGGCATCCACCCAAGAGTTCTCAAAGAACTCAAATGTGAAATTGCTGGTCTGCTAACTAAAATATGTAACTTGTCCCTCGGGTCCTCCTCTGTGCCTGAGGACTGGAAAGTGGCAAATGTAACGCCAATCTTCAAAAAGGGATCCAGGGGGGATCCCGGAAATTATAGGCCAGTTAGCTTAACTTCTGTCCCTGGAAAACTGGTAGAACGTATTATTAAAGCTAGATTAACTAAGCACATAGAAGAACAAGCCTTGCTGAAGCAAAACCAACATGGCTTCTGCAAGGGAAAGTCCTGTCTCAGTAACCTATTAGAATTCTTTGAGAGTGTCAACAAGCATATAGATAGAGGTGATCCAGTGGACATAGTGTACTTAGACTTTCAAAAAGCTTTTGACAAGGTACCTCACCAAAGACTTCTGAGGAATCTTAGCAGGAGAGGTCCTTTTGTGGATAAGGAATTGGTTAAGAAGCAGAAAGCAGAGAGTAGGAATAAATGGACAGTTCTCCCAATGGAGGGCTGTAGAAAGTGGAGTCCCTCAAGGATCGGCATTGGGACCTATACTTTTCAACTTGTTCATTAATGACCTAGAATTAGGAGTGAGCAGTGAAGTGGCCAAGTTTGCTGACGATACTAAATTGTTCAGGGTTGTTAAAACAAAAAGGGATTGCGAAGAGCTCCAAAAAGACCTCTCCAAACTGAGTGAATGGGCAGAAAAATGACAAATGCAATTCAATATAAACAAGTGTAAAATTATGCATATTGGAGCAAAAAATCTTCATTTCACATATACGCTCATGGGGTCTGAACTGGCAGTGACTGACCAGGAGAGAAACCTCGGGGTTGTAGTGGACAGCACGATGAAAATGTCGACCCAGTGTGCGGCAGCTGTGAAAAAGGCAAATTCCATGCTAGCGATAATTAGGAAAGGTATTGAAAATAAAACAGCCGATATCATAATGCCATTGTATAAATCCATGGTGCGGCCGCATTTGGAATACTGTGTACAGTTCTGGTTGCCTCATCTCAAAAAGGATATTATAGAGTTGGAAAAGGTCCAGAAGAGGGCAACCAGAATGATCAAGGGGATGGAGCGACTCCCTTATGAGGAAAGGTTGCAGCATTTGGGGCTTTTTAGTTTAGAGAAAAGGCGGGTCAGAGGAGACATGATAGAAGTGTATAAAATTATGCACGGCACTGAGAAAGTGGATAGAGAAAATTTTTTCTCCCTCTCTCATAATACTAGAAGTCACGGCCAGTTCTGGCATCTTTGGCGCCCCCCTGCAAATTATAAATTGGCGCCCTTACCTTTTATAATTTTTTGTGTTCATTTTTCAATTCAAATGTTAGTAATTTATTATTAATTTTTCCAGGTGTTTTTTTAAAAGTTTGTGCCCTCCTGCCATGCTTACCTTGCTTACTGTGTTACACCGGCCCTGCTAGAACTCGTGGACATTCAAAGAAGCTGACTGTTGGAAGATTCAGGACAGACAAAAGGAAGTACTTCTTTACTCAGCGCATAGTTAAACTATGGAATTTACTCCCACAAGACACAGTAATGGCCACCAGCTTAGATGGCTTTAAAAGAAGATTAGACAAATTCATGGAGGACAGGGCTAACAATGGCTACTAGCCATGATGGCTGTGCTTCGCCACCCTAGTCAGAGGCAGCATGCTTCTGAAAACCAGTTGCCGGAAGCCTCAGGAGGGGAGAGTGTTCTTGCACTCAGGTCCTGCTTGCAGGCTTCCCCCAGGCACCTGGTTGGCCACTGTGAGAACAGGATGCTGGACTAGATGGGCCACTGGCCTGATCCAGCAGGCTCTTCTTATGTTCTTATGTTATTAAGGCATCTTTTTTCTGTCCTGCCATAAGTTCATAGAATCATAGAATAGTAGAGTTGGAAGGGGCCTATAAGGCCATCAAGTCCAACCCCCTGCTCAATGCAGGAATCCAAATCAAAGCATTCCCGACAGATGGCTGTCCAGCTGCCTCTTGAATGCCTCCAGTGTCGGGGAGCCCACTACCTCTCTAGGTAATTGGTTCCATTGTCGTATGGCTCTAACAGTTAGGAAGTATTTCCTGATGTCCAGTCGGAATCTGGCTTCCTGCAACTTGAGTCCATCATTCCGTGTCCTGCACTCTGGTAATTGTGTGCATCACTTGAAAACAAGTGTTCTTGTTGCATTGTTCTTGTTGCATTGTATTTTTATTGTACATTTTTTACTGGTTATTGCTTATGTATTTTTTTTTGTAATATGTTTTATAATATTTTGTTCACCACTTTGGGGGCCTTTTGGCCAAAAGTGGTATATAAATAAACTATAATAAAATAATAATAATGACTGGTAGCTGATTGTTAGTAATGGGACTTGACAGAAAATGAAAGTACATTGATCTGGTTGTAGCCCCATTGAAGTCAGTGGGACTTGCTTCTGACCAAGCATGCACAAGCTTGGACTTCACATCACACTTAACATTGGGTGGATTCAAGGCTTGAGGTGTCACATTTATGTGCTTATCTTAAATGGAGCAGTACTTTAAACCAGTCTTCGCCAACCTGGTACCCTCCAGAAGTTTTGGACTACAACTCCCAGCAGCTGGCTGGGACTGATAGGGACTGTTGTCCAAAACATCCAGAGGGCAGCAGATTGGTGTGTTAGTGTTTTTGACATACATATGTGTGGCAGCAAAGTGCAGAAATAACTGCTCTGTTAAGAATGGTAGTTGAAAGAATAAAGAAACTTAAGGTTTATTACTACAACAAAGTGAAGTCATAAAGGCTGAAGCAGCCATGCAGCTTCCACTCAGGGAGCCATGCCTAACTAACTGAGAACAAAGACAGAAAGAGAAGGAAGAAAGGGAAGTGTGCAAAAACAACAAATGCTTTAGAAGAGGAATCAGCAGAGGGAAGAATACATTGTCTTCCGCCCCTCACTGGTTCAGGTCACTTGTAACATGCATTGGTGTCAGGGCCGGCACCAGAGGGTGGCCAGGTTGGGCTCTGGCCGAGGGCCCCTACAGCCCAGAGGGGCCCCTGCAAGGCCCCTCCTTAAGGTGGGAGAGTAGCACTCCTGTTTTGCGATCCACTGCAGTGTCAGTGTGATGATCCTCTATTATTGTATATATGGTAAGTGCTGTTTGTATAGGAGATACATGGTAAGTGGAATGTAAGAGGAAGGGGGAGTGAATGGGCAGTAGAATGCTGGATGATTGGCTGAATGTTTAAAATGGCTGACAGTATAAAAGGAAGAGTGACAGTGGAATCTGGGGGGGAGAAGAGAAAGAGTGGGTTGTTTGGTGGGTTTGAGAGAGGGTTTGTCAGGAGAGCGTGGAGAAGGAGGGGGGTGGAGTTCGGATTAGTATTAGATAAAACCATATGCTTATGTGCCTTATGAAGAAATCTTGTTAGCTTGTTATCTGTGTTATTTAATAAATACTTAATTTGGTTTACCAAAGCCCTGATCCTTGGCTGGGGTTTCACAGACCAGAAGGGAGGGTGAGGTAAATACCAAGGGTGAAGGATAATATGGTGGCAGCGGGGAAGGGAAGAATAACACCACAAGTATTCAGAGCAAACCAGAATTATAAGCAGTCTGAGTAAATCAAAGGGATTCGGACAGCTTAAGCACTCAGTCACAGAGGTAACCAGATTGAGGGAGACTCAGGCAGAGTCTCTGGGAATACTGGTTATAGGACGTGACTGGTGGTGCTGCCTAGCAGGGGGATCTGTTGAGATCTGTGCTAGAGCGGGGAGAGAAACTATAAGAGAGGACGGTCCGGACTGGTGGAGTCCCTGGTGGTGCCTAGAGACAGGCAGTAACCACGAGCAGGTAGGAGCCTGACAGGGAGAGCCAGGGAAGGGCGTCACAGTCAGCTCCCGACCCAGCCACACTTTATGGATAGGGAGATTCCATGTATCCCCCCAATACAGTCAGTGTGGGCTTCAGTAAGCCTGCATGCACATCCCACCTACTTCTCTCATCCCTGTGAATGACATGCATGCTGTGTGTGCATGTCTGCCATCAGCCGGGTTGGTGGCAGGGGCTTCCTTAAGGGGCTGATGCCCCTGCTGCCAGCTTGGTTAATGGTAGGCATGCATGCGCAGCATGCACATCACTCACTGTGACAGGAGAGGTAGGTGGGATGCACAGGTGGGCTTATTAGCCCCGTGCCACCTGTATGGGGGGGGCTATAGCGCTGCAGTCCCAGGGCAGGCTGGTGCCCAAGGGTCTAGTCATGCCTTGCACAAGCCCTGGTTGGTGCTTTACTTTACAACATGGCAAAGGCTGGGTTAACCTGGTAAACTGCTAGCATGGAACAGAGAAAATATTTCATGCTTGATACTAAGGCAAGACCCCCTTTAGGATGCACTCCTTAACGTGGTGAGGGGGTCGCTCCAACACCAAAAGCAGAAGAAGAAGAATTGGAGAGATTTTACGCAGATGTACAGGAGGAAATTGATCACACACCAAAACAAGATATGATGATAATCATGGGGGACTAGAATGCAAAAGTAGGGAACAGAGAAGAACTAGGAATTGTGGGGAAATGGGGTTTAGGAGACAGGAATGAAGCAGAAGAAAGACTTATTGAATTCTGTGAAGCCAATAATTTGTTTCTTGCGAATACATTTTTTGAGCAACCAAAAAGACGACTGTACACATGGACATCACCAAATGGTCAATATAGGAATCAAATTGATTATATAATTGGTAGCAGAAGATGGAGAAGTTCCATACTTTCTGCAAAAACAAGACCAGGAGCAGACTGCCGTACAGATCATGAACTGGTCGTATCAAAAACCAGAGTAAAGCTAAAGAAGAAGAACAAAGCAATCTAAATGCCAAAATACAATTTAAATAACATCCCAGAAGAATATAAAGATCACATAAGGAACGGATTTGAGGCTTTAAACTTAGTTGACAGAGAACCAGAAGAGCTATGGAATGAAGTCAGAGACATTATCAGGGAAGAATGCAAAAAGACAATACCTCTAGTTAAAAAGAGAGAAAGAGCTCAATGGATGACTGAAGAAACTCTTAAAATGGTTAAAAAGAGAAGGAAAGGAAAAACAAAAGGCAATAGAAACACAGTCAGAACCCTAAATGCAACAATACAGTGACTAGTACATAGGGACAAAGAGAACTATTACCATAGTTATTGTATAGAAATAGAAGAGGTCAACAAAAAGGGTAGAACAAGAGCCCTATTCCAAAAGATTAGAGAAATGAAAGGGAAATTTAAACCACGAGTAGGGATGTTGAATAATCAACAGAGGAACACACTGACTGACCGAGATGAAATAAAAGGAAGATGGAAGCAGTACACTGAAGAACTCTATAAAAGAGATGCCAGGATGACAGATTCATTCACGGAGGAACCATATGATGAAGAACCTGAAATTTTAGAATGTGAGGTAAAATCTGCTGTTAAAATACTTGGAAGAAACAAGTCACCAGGAATAGATGGCATACCAATAGAGTTGCTACAAGCTACTGAGACTGAATCTGTCCAAATTTTGACAAAAAATTGTCAACAAATATGGAAAACTAAATAATGGCTCACAGACTGGAAGAGTTCGATATATATCCCAATTCCAAAGAAAGGGGATCCCAGGGAATGCAGTAATTATCGAACTATTGCCTTAACATCCCATGCAAGTAAAGTAATGCTCAAGATTCTACAACAAAGGCTCTTGCCATATATGGAGTGAGAAATGCCAGACGTCCAAGCTAGATTTAGAGAGGGAAGAGGCACCAGAGATCATATCACAAACATATGTTGGATAATGGAACAGACCAAGGAATTTCAGAAGAAAATCACCCTGTGCTTTATAGATTACAGCAAAGCCTTTGACTGTGTAGGTCATGAAAAACTATGGAGTGCTTTAAAAGAAATGGCGGTACCATAGCATCTGACTGTCCTGACGCGCAACCTATACTCTGGACAAGAGACTACTGTAAAGACAGAATATGGAGAAACTGATTGGTTCCCAATCGAAAAGGGTGTGAGACAGGGGTGTATTTTATCACCCTATTTGTTTCTGTATGCAGAACATATAATACGGAAAGTGGGATTGGATCAAGAGGAAGGAGGTGTGAAAACTGGAGGGAGAAATATCAATAATTTAAGATATGCAGACGACACCATACTATTAGCAGAAACCAGTAATAATTTGAAACAAATGCTGATGAAAGTTCAAGAGGAAAGCACAAAAGCAGGACTACAGGTGAACGTCAAAAAGACTAAAGTAATGTCAACAGAAGATTTATGCAACTTTAAAGTTGACAATGAGGACATTGAACTTGTCAAGGATTATCAATACCTCGGCATAGTCATTAACTAAAATGGAGACAATAGTCAAGAAATCAGAAGAAGGCTAGGACTGGGGAGGGCAGCTATGAGAGAACTAGAAAAGGTCCTCAAATGCAAAGATGTATCAGTGAATAATAAAGTCAGGATCATTCCGACCATGGCATTCCCAATCTCTATGTATGGATGTGAAAGTTGAACAGTGAAATAGGCGGATAAGAGAAAAATCAACTCATTTGAAATGTGGTGCTGGAGGAGAGCTTTGCGGATACCATGGACTGTGAAAAAGACAAATAATTGGGTGTTAGAACAAATTAAACCAGAACTGTCACTAGAAGCTAAAATGATGAAACTGAGGTTATCATACTTTGGACACATCATGAGAAGACATGATTCACTAGGAAAGACAATAATGCTGGGGAAATCAGAAGGGAGTAGAAAAAGAGGAAGGCCAAACAAGAGATGGATTGGTTCCATAAAAGAAGCCACAGACCTGAATGTACAAGATCTGAACAGGGTGGTTCATGACAGATGCTCTTGGAGGTCACTGATTCATAGGGTCGCCATAGGTTGTAATCGACTTGAAGGCACATAACAATAACAACAACAAATAAGGCAAGAAGTCCTTTTTTAAGGACTACAATGATATACATGTTTTTTATCTGCACAAAAGTACACAAAGGTAGAGTTGGTTGGGAAAGAAGGTGAGGGTGTTGGACAATGCGTTTCTTAGCATCTGTGGGCAGAATAGTCACTGATCAGGGCCAGCCCAAGACATTTGTCTTCCTAAGCTGAAGGACAAGATGACACTCAATTCCCCATTTTATGTACAGAACTGGACTGGACTGGAAACTGTATCTTACTTCAACACTGGAGACGAGACACCATCCTCCACTGTCCCTGACAACAGCAGGCTTGCTTAGGATGTGCAAGCTAAGGAGAGCAGACTAACTTAGGGGGCTCAGGGGCAGTGGGGGGGGAGAGAAGTGATGCCACTCCAGCACCTGCCACTGAGGCAGCTGCCTCTCTAACTAATGGTAGGTCCAGCCGTGCCACTGATGAGGCAGAGTGAATCCTTCACACACTGCTGAGCCTAATGGGGTTAAAAGCCAGGAGAATGTTGTTAATCTCTTCACACAGCTACAAACTCCTGTTTGAGAGAATCAGGAAGAATAAAAAGCACCATAAAATTATTTTCACCAGGGGTCCCTGACTTCATGTGGTTTTGTCAGAAATGAGGCTGTTTCCTTGAAGGAGCGGATCCTGTCACTAGAATCTTTCCCCAGCAGGAAGAGCCTTCCCTGAATCAATCTCAGTTTCTCAAGCACTTGCTATGAATCACTTACTTTGCAGGCTTTATTGGAAGGAAGATTCTCCTTGAGCATTTTTCTCCTCGTAGACCAATATATTCAGGTCAGCATGAATGCCAGGCATTCCAAATTCAGGATGAAGAAAGCAGAATTTTGCAACCTGTACAAATAATGTCCATGGTGAAAATCTGCATTTGTTCTTTCTTTCTTTCTTTCTTTCTTTCTTTCTTTCTTTCTTTCTTTCTTTCTTTCTTTCTTTCTTTCTGAGTGATTTATTCCACTACTGCAAGTTATAGGAAGGGGTAAGCAGCTGTGCAGAGCACTGAAGACTCACTTTTAATAACTAAGAAGCTTATTACTCCTTAAAGTCTTTGTGGTGACTTCAAAGACTTCAGCAGACATTGCTCATACACTTTCAAGTGTATCTTTACAGCAATGAGGCCTAGGCAGATCGATCGATCGATAGTAAGCCCTCATGCTGTCATGACATCACAATGTGATAGCAGGGATGAGGCACAGCAGGAGAGGTGGCTGAGTGAGCTGACAAGCTGTGCAGTGGCCACAGCCTGGGCCTTGGCAGCTGTCGCCTAGATGGGATGCCCGGTGAGAGGCTGGATGGGAGGCCTGTGGTGGTAGCTGAGGCTTGGGCAGGAGACCAGGCGAGAGGGCAAGTGGGAGGCGGGGCGGCAGCTTTGGCAACCTGTGGGGGTGGAAGGGGGGCTTTGGCGATGGTAGGTGGGGTCGACGAGCAAATTGAGCAGGGGCACCAGCCCCTAGTTTGTTCTTTTAAAAATACCTTGTGGAACGCCTCTCTCAATATGAACCTACCTGTTCACTTTGTTCAGAATCTAAGGCCCTCCTCCGGGTACCAACCCATCGGGAAGCCCGGAGGGTGGTTACTAGATCTAGGGCCTTTTCTGTGGTGGCCCCTGAGTTGTGGAACAGCCTCCCCGAAGAGGTACGCCTGGCGCCTACACTTTTATCTTTTCGGCGCCAGGTAAAGACCTTTTTATGCTCCCAGGCATTTTAATTTTCTTAACCATTTTAATCTTTTAATCTGTATTTTTAATTTTTGTCATATTGTGTTTTAGTAGTGTTTTTTGTTGTTTGTTTGTATATGTTTTTATGATTTTTATTATGATATATTGTATTTTATCTTGTTTGTTCACCGCCCTGAGAGCTATTCTGCTAAGGGCGGTATATAAATTGAAATAATAAAATAAATAAATAAATAAATAAATTAAAAACAAAGCTCGTATTCTCAAGCCTCTGAATTAAGAACATGGGAAGCTGCCTTATCCTGAGTCAGACCATTGGTCCACTTAGCTCAGTATTGTCTACACTGACTGTCAGCAGCTCTCCAGATTTCAGGCAGCAGTCTCTCCCAGCCCTACCTGAAGATGCCAGGGATTAATCTTGGGACCTTGTGTACGCAGGGCAGATGCAATACCACTGAGCTATAGCCCTTCCCCTAATAACACCCATTATCACATTCAGAACTTCTTTTGCACTCCTAAATAAACATGGCATACACACCGCCCTGAATATATTCATCCTATTTCAAATCTTGGACTTGTTGTTTGTTTGTTTTGTATGAAATGAAGACTTCAGTTTATTAAAAAAGAAAAACTAATTTCATGCACCCCACCCCACCAACATGCTGATTTCATGGTTATTGCTCCAGACGGAGTAGAGAGAAGAGCCATGTTATTAGTTTGGATTTGGCAGATGAAGTAAAAAAAATATCGAGGTGTCAGTACCCAGTGACGCTGAAAAGAGAATTGTTATTATTATTAATTTTGAGAGCTGAAGGTTTCTGTTGGTTTTAAACAATGAAGCATGATATTTGTTTTATTGTTGGCAATCTGGAAGATGGTCAAGCCATTAACATTATTAGGATATCGCTCCACAGCAGGATTTTTCTCAGCAGAGAGTGACAAGGCATCAAGTTCAGCACAATGTCCTGTTTCATCAACCAGTCATTGTATTGGCCCAATTAGCAAAAAACACAGACTAGGTGGAGCCAAAGGTGGAGTGTGCTTTATTCCTAAAATGTGTGTGTGTGGGGGGAGGACCTCAGACCTGGGAGCCTAAAGGGGACCCTGTAGATTTCTCTATCTGGACCTGGGGACTTTCCCAGGCCACACCATCTGTCTCCAGGCCATGCCCACCACCAGTTCTGCTCCATGCCCTCCTCAAGTGATTTTGCCTGGCTGTAATGGGTCCTGGAACTGGGATAATTCCTTTTGCTTGCTTGGATGGATGGATGGAAGGTGTGTGTGTGTTTATGTGTGTGTCTAAAATGCAGACTTTTGTGAGTCTGGAATAGAAAATACTGTACAAAGTTAAGTCACATCCATTGCTTCACCTACCTTTGCCTCTGCACCACCCACCATATGCATGCGGCCCCCAATATGTTGCCCATAAAGGAATGTGGCCCTTGGATGGAAAAAAGGGTTCTCATCCTTGCTTTGGGGGGGGGCTTGAATTATTTTTTGTATTATCCTTTGTTAGCCACCTCAGGGGGCTTTTTTGGCCGAAAGGCAGCACAGAAATAAATGTTAACAATAACAACATTTATGTATCAGGATCTCTCTGGAGTGATCTCTTGTGGATGGCTTTAAAAGACAAATTCATGGAGAAAAGGCTATCCATGGCTGCGAGCCATGATGGCTATGTTCTACTTCCACTGTTGGAAACAGTAGGCCTCTGAATATCAGTTGCCAGGAATCATAGATGGGTCCTTTCTGTAAGCATCTGGTTGGCCATTGTAAGGACAGGATGCTGGACTAGGTGGCTCTTTGGTTTGATACAGCAGGAATCTTCTTATGTTCTGATGTTCATAAACCTTGATCCTGAATCCTGTTGCTCCAACAGTACTGAAGAGTACTCCACTCATCCCCGCCCCATTTTTTACAACCCCATCAAACTGTAGTCAATATGTAATAGGGCTGTACACAGCCCCTCCACTTGCCCATGTGGTCTGATCAATGTGGAGGCATTGGGGAGGAGACATTGCAACACTCTGCAGAATTGTCTCCTCTGCTGATCAGCTGATCAGCAGAGGGGATGATCCTGCACTGGTGATGCTCTGCAAATGGCTTTCTAAAGGAAAGCCGTTTGCAGAGCATCACATGCACCATTCAGAATATTGTTGTTATATGCCTTCAAGTCAATTCCGACTTATGGCGACCCTGTGAATCTTTTTTGGATATATTCAAAGGGTTTTCATGGTAAGAGGTATTCAGAGGTGGTTTACCATTGCCTTTCTCTAAGCATATGGCACCTGGTGTTCCCAGACGGTCTCCCATCCAAGTACTAACCAGGCCTGACCCTATTTAGTTTCCGAGATCAGGCAAGATCGGGTGTCTTCAGGGTAGTATGGCTGTAGGCAAACCTTATCTTAGGGATATAGAAACCTTCCTTATACTGCATCAGATTGTTGGTCCATCTATTGTCTATACTGACTGGCAGCGGCTCCTAGGGATGGGGGAGAAATTTGATTCAGTTCACAATTAAAGCTGAATATATCAACTTTGCATTTGCTGAAACAATATGAGAACAAAACACAGCCATCCTACAACATTTGCACATATCAGAATTTGCGATGCAGTTCTCCAACCAATCAATGTTTACAAAAATGCATATATTAGGGGAAAAGGCGTATAAAATGAGTATATTCGCGAAAATAACATACAAACGTGCATAATATAACGAAAAACTGCTTGCAAAAATGTGTACATTAGTCAAAAGTGGATTAAATGTCTTTATTAGGAGAAATTTGCACTAAAATGCTGAAGCATTTTTATGAGGAATTGTTGTTGCAAATTGCTGCACAAATGTGAACTGAATTTAAGATTGGAGAAACTGAGAAACTGAGAGAACCAAAATTGACAGCTCCTTCCACCCCTAGTGGCTCCCCAGGATTTCAGGCAGGGATCTGTCCCAGGCCTACCTGGAGGTGTCAGGGATTGAGCCTGCCTTCAGTTCAAAGAGTAATTATTGTTCATTAATCTTTGTTTCCATCCCAGACACTGAATGTGTGTGTTGCTAAGTATGTGTGTCCTGGCCCTCTTCAAACTGACCAACTGTGAGAGCTGGGTGGGGCAGAGGAGCCCCCTGCTTTTAATAGGATAGAAAGTAACAAATAAAAGGAACTCATGATTTGGGGTGCGAGCTGTGTTTGAGCCCTAGGTGAGACGCGGGGGGGAGGTGCCTGGAGTCCTGGGTGAAAGCCAAGAGGCTGAGAGGGGAGGTGTCAGAAGGAAAAGGAATTGATAGAGCTTTATATTTATTAGTAATTTGTATTAATGCAACACTTGTATGTGTAACACTGTGTATTTTTGTAAATGTTGTGTAAATTGTTGCTTTAGTTTTCTGTAAACAGTTTAAAGATTTTTTAATATATTAGCAGTATAAATATGGTTTAAAATAAATGATTTTATTTATTAGTCGCAACAAACAAGTAAACAATTGCGGTAAACAATTGCAATAGTAAGCAAAGCAAATTCCAAGTGGGAGAAGCTGCTGTCTCCAGAGCTACAGTAAGTACAGAAACACACTGGAGCTCCTACAGTGAGGGCATGCTGAGACATGCTCTGCCATCTATCCATTGCCAGATTCAAAGCCGGAGAACATCCATATATTTTCTTACTCATCCAGTGCCCTCCTAAGGTGGTCACTTATGCATCAACAAAGACCAGCAGACACTCCCAGAAGGGTAATTCCTGGCCTCATCACTGTTAATTTTGACACAGTGTAATTTAATTATTTTATTTTATTTATTAAATTTTATCCTGTCCTTCTGACAAAGTAGTGCAGGGTGACAAACACATCAGTGATAAAACAATACAATTAAAAATAAAATAAAATCATATTTAAAGCATTTTAAACAAGTTTAAACGTCTAAAAGCATTTCAAAACAAAAACATGTAAAAGAGAGGTTTTTAAAATCTGATTCTTAATGTATTACATTGCTAGCAGGCCTGATTTTTATCTCGTCCCCCATCACCACTGACCAACTTTGACCCACCTGTCAGTCATCTGATTTCATAATTAAACCAGCTGATTGACAAGTGGGTGGTCTTGCCCACCTGTCAAAGTTGGCCTGCAGGTGTGGAGAGAGATAGTGACCAAGCAGGATTGAACTCCCTCCCCATCAGGTGATGAGTGGGGAGGTCAAGCCTACTTTCTACAGGGGTTGGCTGTGCAAGCAAAATCTCCGTGGGGAACTTGCTTGTATAATCCAACCAAGCAGGACTGAACCCATCAGCTGATGAGTAAGAAGTTCAATCCTGCTTTCTGCAGGGATCGGCCATGCAAGCAGCTGATCCAGCTGTGTTTCTACCTGCCCTACACTTGAGAAGGGCGATCAGGAGCAAATGAAGTCACACTTGGTTAAAATAAGCATGACCTTGGTGTAGTTCTAGTCTATCCCTGGCCTGTCTCTTAAAAGATTACCACTCATTCGGTTCCCATTTCTGAAAGGTGAACAGACCATGTAGCTCCGCCTCCTGCCAAGTTCCCTATGTAGAAGCTGAGGAAAAATGGCTGTCTTAACATTCATCCTATCTCCTTGGTATTGATGCCCTGATTGATTCACTCTCCGGCCCCCAAAAGCGTTTTAATAGCCATTTCCGGGCAATAAGCTACTCCTGTGATTGGCTGATCAGAGCCCCTTGTCAATCAGGACCCACCTCAGTCCAGAACCCTTACAAATGGTACATTGCCAATCTTCCTTCCTTCTTCATCCATCTGTCCATTTATGGACAGATCTCGCTTTGTCGGGGTATACAGCTGCTAGCCCCAGCTAGTCTCCTAAAAGACAATTGTTATCACACAACACATAGCAAAACTATGGAATTCACTCCCACAAGATGTAATAATGGCCACCAATGTGGATGGCTTGAAAAGAGGATTAGACAAATTCCTGGACGATAAGGCTATCAATGGCTACTGGCCATGATGGCTAAATTCTCCCTCCACTGCCAGAGACTGTACTCCTCTGAAAACTAGTTGCTGGAGGGGAGCAGAGCTTGGAAAAGTTACTTTTTAAAAACTACAACTCCCATCAGCCCCAGCCATCTTAGCCACTGGATTGGGTTGATGGGAGTTGTAGTTTTAAAAAAGTAACTTTTCCAAGCTCTGGTGGGGAGAGTGCTATTGCACTCAAGTCTGGCTTGGAGGCTTCCCATAGACATCTGGTTGGCCACTGTGAAAACAGGATGCTGGACTATATGGGTTTTGGGCCTGATCCACCAGGACTCTTCTTATGTTCTGTTTATTTTCATAAGGCAGCATTCTGCCTTTCCCCTGGCTCTCTTGTAACTTCTTTTATTTATTATTTGATTTATATCTCACCCTTCCTCTCAGCAGGAGCCCACGGCGGCAAACAAAAGTGCTAAAAACACATCAAAACATCATTCTATAGTTCTTCTGGTTCTCTGTCAACTAAGTTTAAAGCCTCAAACCTGTTTCTTATTTGATCTTTATATGCTTCTGGGATGTTATTTAAATTGTATTTTGGTGTTATGATTTCTTTTTTGGTCTTCTTTAGCTTTACTCTGATTTTCGATACGACCAGTTCATGATCTGTACGGCAGTCTGCTCCTGGTCTTGTTTTTGCAGAAGGTATGGATCTTCTCCACCTTCTGCTACCAACTATATAATCAATTTGATTCCTATATTGACCATTTGGTGATGTCCATGCGTGTAGTCGTCTTTTCGGTTGTTCAAAAAATGAGTTCGCAAGAAACAAATTATTGGCTTCACAGAATTCAATAAGTTTTTTTCCTGCTTCGTTTCTGTCTCCTAAGCCAGATTTCCCCACAATTGCTAATTCTTCTCTGTTCCCTACTTTTGCATTCCAATCCCCCATGATTATCAGCACATCTTGTTTTGGTGTGTGATCAATTTCTTCCTGTACTTCTGCATAAAATCTCTCCTAATATTTAAGGGGAGGGAATTCCACAGGGTAGGTACTGCCACACTAAAGCTCCATTTCCTATATTGTGCAGAACAAACCTCCTGATAAGATGCTATCTGCAGAAGGCCCTCACCTGCAGAGTGCAGTGATCTGCTGGATACATAAGGCATAAGATGGTCTTTCAGGTATCCTGGTCCCAAGCCATATAGGGCTTTGTACACCAAAACTAGAACCTTGAACTTGGTCCAGTAGCAAATGGGCAGCCAGTGCAATTCTTTCAGCAGCAGGGTGACATGTTGACGATACCCTGCCCCAGCGAGTATTCTTGCCACTGCAGTTTGCACCAGCTGCAGCTTCCAGACCAACCTCAAGGGCAGCCCCACATAGAGCACATTACAGTAATCCAGCCTGGAAGTTACCAGTGCGTGGCCAACAGTGGTCAGGCTATCCCAGTCCAGAAATGGCCACAGCTGTCTTACCAGCTGAAGCTGGTAAAAGGCACTCCTAGCCACGGAGGTCACTTGGGCCTCTAGTGACAATGAAGGACCCAGGAGCACCCCCAGACTATGGACCTGCTCTTTCAAAGGGAGTATGACCCCATCCAAAGCAGGCAACTGACCAATTATCTGAACTCAGGAACCACCAGGATTCAGACTCAGTTTATTTTTTTAAATTTAAATTTTAAATTTCAAATGTTAATTTTAATTTTTTTTGTTGCAATCTTGTTTTCACATATGTTTTATAGTGCATTTTATTTATACTCTCTTGTATTTTAACCTGTTTTTATTGTTGTACACCGCCCTGAGAGCTTATTGCTAAAGAGCGGTATAAAAGCACAATTAATAAATAAATAATAAATAAATAAATAAATAAATTTATTGGCCCTCATCTAGGCAGTGGTCCAGGGGTTGCACAGCCTCTCCCGATTCAGATGTTACAGAGAAATAGAGCTGGGTATCATCAGCATACTGCTGACACATTGCCCCAATGGTGCTGCTGACTGCTCCCAAGGGCTTCATATAGATGTTAAACAGTATGGGGGACAAGATGGTACCCTGCGGCACCCCACAGCACAACTGCCAGGGGGCCGAAAGACAGTCACCCAATGCTATTCTCTGAGAGCGACCCTGGAGATAGGATCAGAACCACTAATCTGTTTCATCCAAGAGTACTTGCAACTGCTGCCACACAACCGTCTCAATCACCTTCCCTAAAGGGGGGTATTTGCAACCAGTTGGTAGTTGTCACAAACCAATGGGTCTTAAAATTCTTAAATTTTAATTTAAATTTTAATTCTTAAAATTAGCTGCTGCAGTTCTTGTGTGCATTTGTGCCAGACCGGAAGGGATATTTCCCTGTCATGTTCCTAGATCATTTGGCTTCATGCTATGTGTGTGAGAGTAAAGCAAGCTACCTTGGACTCCAGTGAGAGACTAGTGGAAGCTGGATTCTCTATGTGCTTCTCATAATCATTGGCTTTGCACCCTCAGGTTTCACTTTTGCTCATGATTAGCAGGAACATTGGGGAAGTGTGACTGGAGCCTACCTTGGATGGATGGCCTACCTAGACTGGCAGTCAAGTAGGAGAGGAGTAAAGTCCTTTCCTTTACAATGGCTTCTTTTGTGGTGGTTTTTGTCAGAAAGAATATGAGATAGAAATATTATTTCTCTCCCTGAGAGATAGGCTACAAATTTGACATAAAACAAATGACTTCATTTCCCCCAACTTAATTAGTGTTTGAAGAAATCAATCAATAATACATCTGTGCCATAAATAACCTATGAAGGCATAACAAATATGTTTATTTTATTAGTCTACATTATTTACTCTGAGTAAGACAGAATACTAGGAGGGAACATGAATTAGGAAGAGAGGGTAGAGGACTCTGTAATTATGATCTGCATTTTTTTGTTTCAGGTTTCTAACAGATTTTCTACTCATTGTTCTATTCTTGGCTAACAATCCTATATATGTCTCCTCAGAAGTTAGTCCTATTGAATTCAGTGGGAATTGCTCCCATATAAGTGCATACAGTAGGACGCAGAATCTGATGCCCTCTAGGTATTGTTGGACTCCAACTCCCATAATCACTGGTCCTTGACCATGGTTGGGACTGATGGGAGTTGGGAGTCCAACAACATCTAAAGGGCTAAAGGTTCCTCATCCTTGAAGTATAGCAATGGTATGGAACCTGTGGCCCTCCTGATGCTGTTGAACTCCAATTCCCATCAACCCCATCCAGCATAGCCAGTGGTCAAGGATGATGGAGTTGGGAGTCCAACAACATCTGAAGGGCCATAGATTCTCCATCCTTGGTTTATAGGATTGTATCCCAAATTTGACATTGAGGAAATTGGTTGTATTTAACTAAGTCCAACTCAGAGTAGACTCATTGAAATTAATGAACCTCAGTTAATCATGTCCATTAACTTCAAAGTGTCTACTCTGAGTTGAACTAGTGTTCACTGTCCAGTATCTCCTAGATCAGCAGCCTTTCCTTGGCCGATGAACTGTTTATTGTCACAGATTCACCATCTGTTCTCAGAATGCCAAGTAGATGGGAATGAGAGAAGAGGATCCTATTAGATATGACTGGCCATATTTAAATAATTCATCTTGATCCAGAGGCAAATTAAGGGCTAGTGAAGGAAGACAGGCAATCCATTTTCTCAGTGAAGTGATTTAGATTAATCTGCTTTGTATTTGAACTTTCCATGTCTCTGAATCATTGTGTCAAGTCAGCAAAGAAGCAAATGAAAAAAAAAACCACACAACCCAGCCCCCCAAAGTAATATACAGATGTGGACAGACATTGCCGTTTGTATCGTATATTTTGTTGCTGCCTGTGACATTGTTTTGTTTCCAAAGGTAATCAGGAGGGGGGAAAGTGTTTTATTTGATGCTGAGAGTATGTGGCCAGTTCTGATGTGATGTTTTTCCTCCAGAAAGAATACATACAGGAATGCATGAAAGATAATTATGGAGGATAATTAGGGGTTGATGTGGATTAATTCTCTTCCTTTCAACAGTTTAAATTTAAATGCATTCACATACTACCAACTCCTCGGGGTGTGAAGAAAAATCCGATTGGGTTTTGCAGAAAAGATCCCTTGGCATGCTGACTCCTGCTTGTAGATCTTTCCTACAAAGGGTTTACCATTCTGGCCTAATTTTGCACTTGTATTCCTCCAGGGATATTGCATGGCACTCGAGTCTGAACGGTGGAGCAAGTGCCAGGCCACTTCCAGATTGTTGCTATTTGTAAGCATGATTCCAGTGAATACCAGCAAAGTTTAGTTGTGCAATTAAAGTGGATGTGGTCCTCTTGGGCAACAAATTTCCTTCCCCACCCCAAACTGGAATTTTTGTGGTAAGAAACGTGATGGAAAAATGCACTACGAAGTATGGGATAATGGCGACTTCAGGTTATGTTATTTAACCTGTGCACAAAAGAATCAGAATGAATGCTCAGGAAACAGCAATATCATATACTGGCAGCTTGACAGATGTCACCACCTCTAGCAGCCTGCAGGGGCAGGGAAGAAGAGAGAAAGAGAGAGCTAGCCAGTGTAGAGCATCTGTGCAAAAGGTGAATTCCATGGTAGGGTTTTTTTAGGAAAGGCACTGAAAATAAAGCTGCCAATATCATAATTGCATTATGTTAATCAATGCTAGTCTTATTCAGAGTAGACCAGACCCATTGAAGTTAATGGACAGGATTAACTTAGCTTCCTTAATTTCAGTGGGTCTACTCTGAGTAAAACTTAGGTGAATACCACCCTATGCTGCAACCTCACTTGGAATACTGTGTACAGTTTTGTTTGCCTCACTTAAATAAGGATATTGCAGAGCAGGGAAGGTTCAGAAAAGGGCAAACGAAATGATCAAGGGAATGGAGCAACTCCCCTATGAGGAAAGGTTAAAACATCTGGGACTTTTCAATTTAGCAAAAAGGCAAGTAATTGGGGAACAATTAGGGATGTGCTAGAATTCTGCCCGATTTGGATTTGGTACTGAAATTTCCATTAATTTGTTTATTCTCCATTGTTGCAGATTGGATTTTTATGCAGTGATTTTCTGTGGCTATTATTGAAACTGGATTTTTTAATATAAAAAAATTACCTTTGAAATATTAATAATGATAATTCTATTGATATTTCCTTTCATTTATCAATATCTCCTTTCAAAATATCAGTATCTCCTTTACCATTATCGATAATGATATCAATATTTTTTTTGGGAAAATAGATTAGTAAAAGCAGTGGATAGCAGATAAGGAACGAACTTCAATCAATACTGGCCTGTTATGTCAACAGAATGCTTTTGAAGTGACATCAGCCAACGGATCCCATCCTTAAACATGATAGAGGTGTATAAAACTATGCATGGTGTGGAGAAAGTGGATAGAAATATGTTTTTCTTCCTCTCTCATAACACTAGAACTTGGGGGCCATCCAATGAAGCTGAATGTTGGAAGACTGAGAACAGATGAAAGAAAGTACTTCACACAGCACATCATTAAACTATGGAGTTTGTTCCCACAAGTGGCAGTGATGGCCACCAATTTGGATGGCCTTAAAAAAATTATAGACAGATTCATGGGGCGGAAAAATGAATGGCCCTGTTAGCTTTTAGGTCTGGCCCCACCCCCAGCTGGCTTTGGCTCCACCCACTACTGCCACCATCATCATATGGCCTCTAACAGATTACCTCTGAGGGAAGGCTGCCCTCAACAGAAAAAAAATTGTCATTCCCTGCCATTCACTGAGACTACCAGCAAAATCAAAATGCACTTAACCGTTTTATTCTGAGCACTAACCATGTTTGTCCCTTGTAAATGTCCTTTCTAGGATTGTCCCTTACCTCTTTTAAAATGTAGCAAACCTCATCAGAATGCTGAATCAACAAGGTTTGCATCTTGTAAATAAATTCTCCTGCAAATAATTTCTAGTGCAACCTCATCGGAATGCTGAATCAACAAGGTTTGCATCTTGTAAATAAATTCTCCTGCAAATAAATTCTAGTACAAGAATTGTCTGGTTTCCAATTGCTTTCCTAATGAAATAGAACACTTGTCAAGCCTTCCTGCATGTAAGTGGTTTTCACAAAGGAAACAATGGAAATATCTGTGCAGAGACTGATAATTGCCCAGTGTAACAGATTTATAGAGACTGATAATTGCCCAGTGTAACAGATTTATAGAGAAAGTAGCCCAGAATGCATAATAGCAGTGGACTGGTGAGAGTGTGGATGTTTGACAACTCAAAATTAATTGTGAAAAGTCATAAGTGTATCATACCATGCAAAGGTTCATTGGGAGAAAGTGCTGGTACTTTTTATCTGAGTCTTCAAAGTATCTGGAGGAAACTATTGAAAGCCTTCTTACCTCTACCTTCCTTTTGCAGGTAAAAGAGAGGTGATATGCCATAAAATCCATGTAAGCTAGGAGCATGGGACAAAATAATAAGTTGAATACGTGTACTAGGACTTCATAAGAACATAAGAAGAGCCTAATGGATCAGGCCAGTAGCCCATCTAGTCAGCATCCTATTCTCACAGTGGCCAACCAGATACTCATGGGAAGCCCACAAGCAGGACCTGAGTGCAAGAGCATTCTCCCCTCCTGCGGTTACTGGCAACTGGTTTTCAAAAGCATACTGCATCTGACTATAGTGGCAGAGCACAGCTATCATGGCTAGTAGCCAATGATAGCCTTATCCTCCATGAATTTGTCTAATCTTCTTTTAAAGGCATTCAAGCTGGTGGCCATCACTGCCTCTTGTGGGAGCAAATTTCATAGTTTAATTATGTGCTGCATGAAGAAGTACTTTCTTTTGTCTGTCCTGAATCTTCCAACATTCAACTTCATTGACTTCAATTAAGCAAAAACAAACAAAACAGAAACAATGAGTGAAGATGTATCCAGACAAGTTAGTTGAAATCAAGTCACATTGCTTGTGATAGCACTTAAGTCATCATGACTAACTCCACCCATTAATCTCAATGGGGAATATGTTGAACTTAGTCTGGATCCAACCCAATGTTTCTTTCTGTTGCAGTTCAGCACTGAACAGCTCCTACGAGCTGCTGGGAGTTGGCCTTAAGCTGCTTCCATGGGATATTCAGCATTTCAGCTGAGATAGTTGGTTAACTGGAGAAGCTATTCAAGCCTATCCATTAAACAGAGTATACAAAAAAGGAGGAAACTGAATTCTATTCCATTCCTCACCTCTCAAAAGTGAAGAGAAATTTGGGGATTGCAATGCACACCTCATATTAAAGCTGAGCATTTTAAGTCCCTGACAGCTTGGAAATACATGTCTCAGTAACATCACTGGTAAGAATACTTCCCAGAATCTTCTGCAACAAACTGAGATTCTGTGACAAATGTATAAGGGGTTCCTGATCAGATAAGTCAGTGCAAAAAGTATTTCAAGAATATGGAACAGGCCCAGTCAGCTGGGCTAGAAATAGGCTATGCTTACTCTGATTCTGGTTGAATCTCTCCTTTTCCACCGTCCTTCCCAAGGGCCCAAAAGTTTCAGAATTAAGGGCCTTCTCCCTAGTCAAAATGGCATGTGGCACATTAGTTTGTTGCTGGGAATTCTGGGACTTGCCTTCCCTGTCCCTAGCAACAAAAGACACGTCTCCAGGGACTGGGACTACCCACCACCATTTCCCCTTTTACAAAGTATCTGAGGAGGAAACAGGAGGTGCTTTGAGGTGCCAGGTTTGATTCTTGGCATTTCCAGGTGGGCTGGTGAAGACTGCTGTCTGAAACCCTGGAGAGCTGCCAGTGAATGAATGTAGACTAGGGATCATTAATTTAGTGCCTCCAGATGTTGATGGACTCTGGCTTCCATCAGCTCCAGTCAGCACGGCTAAAGGTTGGGGATGATGGGTGTTGTAGTCTAACAACAGCTGGAGGGCACCACATTGGCTATTCCTGGTGTAGACATCAGCTGGACCCATAGTCTGATTCAGTGTAAGGCAACTTTCTACGTTCCTAAAGCATCATTCCTTAGTATTGGCCAGTGTATGAGACCAATACCATCTGTTTTGAGCCCTTAGGGCAAGAGGAAGCAGCAGGTACTATAGGAGCTCTTTTGAATGCTTAATCAAATACTGGGAAAGCTTCAAGGCTTTTTGAGTGTATAAACATTGAAAAATAAGGCTTTGACTACTTTCAGGACAGACCGGGCAAACTAGAGAACAATCACTCATACCTAATGGAAAGAGTTTTCTGAAGCTGGAAAATCTGAAAACACCCAGAGACAAGAAAAATGATGAAACTGAGGTTATCATACTTTGGACAAATAATGACAAGACATGATTCACTAGAAAAGACAATAATGCTGGGAAAAACAGAAGGGGGTAGAAAAAGAGGAAGGCCAAACAAGAGATGGATTGATTCCATAATGGAAGCCACAGACCTGAACTTACAAGATCTGAACAGGGTGGTTCATGACAGATGCTCTTGGAGGTCACTGATTCATAGGGTCTCCATAAGTTGTAATCGACTTGAAGGCACATAACAACAACAAGAATTACTTCGTATGAAACATCACAAAGCAATTTAACAATAAAACATAAATAAATCAATTTCATGTATAAACACTTTAGCAGATATTCTTTAAGATAGCAAGAATGTATGCTTCTAAGATGTACATTTTCCCTTCCTTTTTAAAAAAACTTATGTTTTCATGTACCAGGGAATTCAGCTTGCTTATGTACTGTAATTTCTCTAATCACAAAATTAGATTTTCCTTTTAACAAGAGTATTTTTTATGAACATAAGCTGATTTACTGGTCCTTTCTCAGACATGATCCTCTTTATAATCCCCCTTCTGTGCATCTATAACAAGATAGATGAAAGTTGGCTCAGCCTGCACTGAGCCTTCATCACCATCAATAGTTACAGCCTTATTTTGAAAAACATCATTATTATTTAGATATTTAAGTGCTGATTATCACTGTGGACCATCCGTGGGTATCTATCATATGTTCTCCATTTTATTTCTCTGTTTCTTGATCCCTGTGACAGGGCTTCTTGAAGAATGGCATTTTGCCATTATTAGAAGCCATAATATAGTCTTCATGGATTACCTCCTGGGCTGGATTATTTTTAAAAGTGCCCAGTGATCTAACTCTTTTCAGTACTGTACAGCCATGGTGTGTGTGCCTGATGGAACTTTAATGATTCGGTGGCAAAAGTCTGTAATAATAATTGCTTGAGTTTTATTTCCCTTTGGAACAATCTTTTCCCTCATTTTGACTTGCATGCCTCTGGTGGTATGTGGGCAAGATAACAGAAGGTCTGGTGTCCACTTATCAACATGTGATAATGCTTTCTTCCCTCACCCCCACTCCATGGGCTTATCCACATGGGAGCATACCTTTGTACTAAAGCTGCTGCTTTTACCATTGTGATAGATTTGCAAGGTCCACACTTCGTTCTCAATGGTAGCTTCAAATCCTCTGTTTTCCATTCACACTAGTAGGCATTCCTCTGGGAAGGATTAGTGTCGCTGTCTCCCTGTGGCCCTGCCCTCTAATTTTACATGTTTACTCCCTCCGATTTAAGGCTGAAGCAGGGAGAGTGCCTCCATGTGCAATTGATAAGAAAAAATGAAACTGACTAGACCCCCTCCCCCTTCTCTATTGTGAGTGAAAGGCAAAGTAGGCAGCAGCTGTGGCAGCTTTTGCAGGCAGTAGAGAGAGGGGGAGCAGGCGATGGGGCATAAGACTGACCTCCCACTAAAAAAACATTGAAGCAAAGCACCTACAAGGAGGAGCACGGCACACCTGAGATGGTTTTTCCTTTCCTTTTTGTATTATCAGCGGATTGGGTTAACACTGATTTAAAGGGGAAAACTGTGTGATAGCTTCTGCTTGCCTACAACATCATGTGAACCATGCAAATTATAAGGGGATGCAAGTAGCACCAGACACACTAAATCGCTGTGTGGATGAGCCCCATGTCCAGTGAAGCAGGATTCATTTGAACTGAGAGGGAAACACCCAGAGGTATGAGCACTGAGGTGCTGATGCAAAGAAAAGTTATTTATTTATTTATTTTAGACATTGCTATACTATTCCTTTTTATCCAGGTAGTTCAGTGCTTTGCAATGTAGAGCAGGGGTGGGGAACCTTTGGCCCTCCAGATGTTTTTGAACTTGAACTCCCATCATCCCTGGTCATTGGCCAAGCTGGCTGGGGCTGATGGGAGGTGAAGTCCAACAACATCTGGAAGGCTGGGCCAACGCTCCCCCACATCTGATATAAGAATCATTAAAGCATAATGTAGATAATCATTAAGTAAGACAACTATGAATTAAAACAACCACATCACAACCATCAATCAAAAACAAATACAACATTATTAAGTAAACATCTCACACCCCAGCTATGGATGGTGTATATGGGGAAGAACTGGATTTCACAAGAAAGACAGAAGCTGTAAACCTAAACACACTAACTCGGAGTAAAGTTACACTGAACACAATGGGATGTACTCCGAAGCAGTAGCGGTTGGTGGCATGGAGGAGGTTTGGCTCCATTGCTCCTGATAATACACACCACACCCCTTCCCATCTCCCTCTCAGTCTGTGGCAGTGACCCACTATCTTGGGAAGCCAGGAGAGCAACAGACTCCCACCTGTGCCACTCCACTGGATGCTACCGCTTCCAAGAAAACATGCATAACATTGTGCTATGAATCTGTTCCTTTCATGTCCATGAGAAATGAAGTTTGCCTGAATTTCAAAAAGAAAAGGGAATTGTCTGGACAACTCCTCAGCAATGTTTTGCATGTGTGAAACAGCTATCACAAATCAAAACCCTGGAAAAGACACAACACTTTTCGAAGGAGGTCATTGAATTCACAGATTCATCTAAAAGTCATGAAGTGACATTTTCAAGTGATGAACCATCGGGAGATCAGTGTGTCTGTGTGAATCAGACCTCAGTGCACCGCAGCAGCAAGGTCATAAGTCACCAGTTGGCATTAACTTTTCACAGTCCAACATGACTAAGTCAAATCTTCGAGAAGCAGGAGTGCTTAGGAAATCGCAATACTGGAGATCACATCCATACTCTTCGGACAGCTAACAGATACATAAATTAAAGGCATCACTAATATGAGGGTCATGTTGTGTGGCCTTTATTACAGCGCATTCTCACACTGTGCAGCCTTTAATAATAACCCTATTGATTTTTCCTGTGTCTAGCCCTTGTAAACAATGAACACAAAGTCAATGAATATAGTTACTTCAGGATCCTGTAGGAGGAAGTATAGATTATTTGTATTTTCACAATGTTTATAATTTTAAAACCTTGGGCTTCTCAATAATAGAAAGCCAGTCCCTCTTTTTATTCTTGAATAGACAAAAAAAAATCAGTATCTCAGAGAAGGATAATAATAGGTTTCATCTGGCAAGTTTGGTACTCAAAACCTTTTCTGGAACAGAATCTGTAGAGCACAGATCTGCATTTGAATGTATTTGCCTTATATTGTGAAACATGTGGAGCTCCTGTATGTATAATGGGGACAGGGTGGGGAGGAGAGGAATTTGATTCACTTCGCATTTAAAGGCAAATCTATCAAATTCAAACTTTCTGAAACAATATGAGAACCGGAACACAGCCATCCTTCACAATTTACACTTTCCCAAATTTTGCAGTGCAGTTCTCCAACCAACCAATGTTTACAAAAATGCATATATTATGGGAAACTCTGCATAAAAGTGAATCTATTAATAAAAATAACATAAAATGCATTGTATTAAGGAGAAATTGCTTGCAAAAATGTGTACATTAGCCAAAACTGCATGCAAAAAAGTGTTTAAGAGAAATGTTCATTAAAATGCTGAAGAATTTTCATTTTTTAAAAATGCAATTGCTGCAGAAATGTGAAAAACTGAATTTAAGATGGGAAAACTGAGAAACTGAAATGGGAAGATCTATCCATCCTTAATATCTAGTCAGATGCATTTAGTCCAGTATTGTTTACTCTGACTACTCTAGGCCAAGGTCCACATTTCCTCAGGGATAAATTGTTGGGAACCTCAGGATGACTCTGCGCGGGTTTGAGGGTAGCGATGGAAAACTTTAGGGGGACCACCCCATTTCTCTCTCCATGAACTAGAACAGTGATTCTTACCCTTTTTGGATCACAGACCCCTTTGAGAATCTGATGAAAGGGATAGACTCCCATGAATGAATGAATGAATAAAATTAATTGTACTGCATTGGAAACTGATTTTTTAATTGATGCCTGATTCACAGACCCCTGGAAGCCCTGAGACAGAGAGACCTGTGCTTTTTAACTTGTTCATAAATGCTCTCGACTTTGTAGCTAACAAAAACTAATTAATAAAAAAGACAACTGAGTTTGAAGATGGGTGAAGTTGCCCATTTTTCTTTTCATTCTTCTTTTCCCCAAGTTCAGGCTGTGAGTGTCATTGCTTATGTAGCCAAGTCAGTGCCAATACGGAGGTATCAGCAAGCTTGCGGAGAACCCAAAAGTTTGCTGAAGTGAAAGCAAAACAATCCTTAGGGGAGGAAAATCCCTGAAGCAGGGGGAATAAACAAGAACAGCCCAATGAAGGCAGAGCATGTCCACAGGCTAAATGACTGATGGAGAGAAAACTGGGGGCAGGGCAAGGGAATGGAATAACATTTTGTAGCCAGTAGCAGCCCTCCACGGCCATACTACCCTGAACATGCCCAATCTCGTCTGATCTCAGAAGCCAAGCAGGGTCAGACCTGGTTAGTACTTGGATGGGAGACCACCTGGGAATATCGGGTGCCATAGGCTTAGAGCAGCCTTTCTCAACCAGTGTGCCTCCAGATGTTGTTGGACCACAACTCCCATCAGCCTCAGCCAGCATTGCCAATGGTCAGGAGAGATGGGAATTGTGGTCCAACAACAACTGGAGGCATACTGGTTGGGAAAGTCTGGCTTAGAGGAAGGCAATGGTAAACCACTTCTGAATACCTCTTACCATGAAAGTCCTATGAATACATCCAAAAGATTCATAGGGTCTCCATAAGTTGTAATTGACTTGAAGGCATATAACAACAGCAGCAGCCGCCCTCCAGGCCCCTCTATCTGGCCCTCAGGACTCTCCCCAGGCCACTGACTGTGTCCAGCACCTTGGACAGCTCCTTGAACATTTGGACTAAAACATGGAGTGGATTTCACTGCCCTATTGGCATGGAGCCACCAGCCGCCACCGCTCATGGTAATATTAGGTTTCTGTTTCTAGAACTAGGCTTGTTACAAAATTAAAAAGCCAAAGTTATAAACATGCCTGCAGATTTTATGAAGACTAGATTTAAAAAAAATTCTTTTCCTTGCGCATGCTGCTTTATGAGTATTAAATAATGGTTGATGATTCTTATCCCCTGCTTTTTGACACAGTTATTGGTTTGCTTCTTTTTACAAAGTCCCTTTCCATCTGAGTTGGATTATCCATTAGGCTACATACACTGCCAAATGGGACTACAGTGGGACTCACTGGGTGTAATTATGCAAGATTGATTCTGCCTGGAGAACAGTGGTAGCACTTGAAAAGATATAAAAGGGGTAAAGAAAGGACAAAATAGGTTTGGGAAAAGAGCAATAACTATCTTGTGTGCACAAGCACTTCATTGAGCAACTGCAATTCTAACTATGGCTGCATACACACCACACATTTAAAGCACAATTTAACGCACATGAATTCTCCCAAAGAATCCAAGGAACTGTAGTTTGTTAAGGGTGCTGGGACTTTTAGCTCTGTGAAGCGTAAACCAGTTTCCAGGATTCTTAGGAGGAAGCCATGTATTTTAAACATGCTTTAAATATGTGGTGTGTATGCAGCCTATATCTTTGATGAAGGTAGGAGGTATAAAGCCAGTTCTTTCACACACACCCCGCACACATACAAACACACCATACTCTTTTGTTGTTGTGCTTGTTGCTGCTGAAGTACCCAGGATTCTTTGGTGGAAACCATGTGCTTTAGATCTGCTTTACATACATGGTATATATGCAGCCCAAGTCTGTCTGACAGGCCTGACAACTAAGGGACCCTTAGCGAGCAGTCTCTGTTGGGCCTCTTCTAATGTCTCACCCCTCTTAGCTGTGAGCTGGCCTGGCAGTAGACTGCCAGTTCACATTTCCCACAATGCCCAGGAGTGCTTGATGGAGCACCACACCTGAGTTTTGTGGGAAATTAAAATGCCAGTTCATAGATCCACCTGCCTAACATGGGTGCTGTCAGGACAGGTGTTGGTGCCTGTGGGGCCTACCAGAGCACTGAGAGACACCAGGAGTTGCCTGAGGGTGCCGGGTGCCAATGCCAGTGTGGAGTGCTGCCAACAGTGTTCTGCAAGTGGGCAGCAAAGAAAGGATAGGATATCTTTTGGAGAGGAGGGAGTAGCACTCCATTGCCATCCTTCAGTATGGTAGAGAGCATTTCAGTTTCTCCACATTTGGGGACATGGACCCTGCTCCAGAATCATGTGAGAAAGGTGGGGCGGGGAGCCCTTTTGGTCCAGTGGGCCAGATTGTTATCTCCTTCACCCCGTGCAGGCCAAGTTGTGTCAGGTAGGTGGAGCCTTAGTGTGGCAGGCCCTGCCCCATGGGACTCCCTGCCAGTAGAAGCTTGGCAGGAATCATTCCTGCCTTCCTTTAGGCATCTCCTAAAACTGGTGTTATCCTAACAGGCCTTTGCAATGTGACCAGCATTTTATCAATCAGTATTTATTGATGCTTGTACTTATGTTTTTAATGGATGTTTTTACTGAGTAGTTATTGAGGTAAAATTATAGTTTCCATATTGTGATTTTGTATGCTTTATTTTTATGAAAGTGTGGTCTGTACATATTCAGTTAATAAATAAACAAATACGCTCAATTCGCCTTTCCCACAAGGCAACACACATGGTTCATCCCCATGTTTGTCCCAGATTAGGCTGAATCCTAGAGAGATTCATGGCTGAGAGGACATTTGCACTTAAGTCTCCTCGTTGGTCCTGCTTCATACTCTCCTCCAGTTATTTTCCCTGTCTGGGATGTGGCTTCCTGTAGTACAGCAGCAGCTGGAAGGAAGGAAGGAACAAACAAATGAGAGCTTGCTATAATAAGAGGTGCATTCTAGCACCGACTTTGTGGATGGGTCAGAGGTTTTGTTTGCGTGTGTTAATAAAAAGTATGGAGCCCTCCAAAGTGTTTATCTCTTGTTATTGCTGCCCCCAGTAATTGATCTTTTGATTAAATCTGCCCAATCTCTTTCTCGTTATTGTGTGCAAGGAAAGCCTTGGGTTTCTGACTCCTTGAAGTGGCAAATTCTTCAAAAAAGAGCTGCCCTCTAAATTGACCACAGCAGAATTGAATGAGATGGAGCAAGTTGATAATGCATGTGAATTCTGTCACAGATAGGCCAGATTTCAGATGTTAACCTCAAGAATAAGTATAACCCACACATGGGGGGAAGAGTGAGCACACTGCCCCTGCCCCCCATAGATGAGGAGGGCGACTACCTGCTGGGTCGAGCCTGCTTTATTTGTGTAGAGTCCCCATGCAATGTAGGACCCTGATTTTCCAACTCATGGAGGATGATGGATAAGGTAACTAAGGGGCAGAACTATCTCACTTATTCTGACTCTCCCTGCTCACATGATCTACTTTTTCAGGAATATAATGCCTGAATATGGCTATATTGTTAGAGTAGTGGAGTGGGGCCAATTTTAGGCATATGTGCCACAAAAGCAGGTGTGAGATTGCACCATTGTATGGTGCAGTGCTTGCCACTCTATATCCATTGGCAGCTGGTAACATTTTGACTGGGTAGGACTACAATTCTTAACCTTGCTGTTTTCATCACAATGGGACTTGCACAGTACTTATTTAGGCAAGTGTGTCATTACACATGTGCAGAGTGCCACTGTTTCCTCACTAAACAAAAACAAAAACAATTACTCTCTGCACACACACTGACAGCGGAAGAGCTCCCATGTAAGAGGACCCAGCAGGATTTTCCAACAAACCTGACTCCATTCCTTTTGTTTAGAAATTAAGCCATATCACATGACATACATTTTTGAACTGATGTATTGATTACACCTACATATTCATTGCCAAAAACTAAACAAACAAAAACTTTTAAAATGTGAGGAACACTTGCTTCCAGTTGCATGCAGTTTTCCTCCCCCCAAAATCAATGTAACTTTTCATGATCGAAAACACCTTTTTCTCTAAATCAAAAGAACAAAGCATTCCAACCAACAGACAAAAAAAATTGTTTCATTTAAGGCAGGGCACATCAGAGCACAGCACAAGATATTTAGAGTGCATGGCTCAGTCCTGAAAATGTGAAGTAATTATCTCTGCTCATGTGCAGAGTATATCACACTGGATTAATCATGAGCAGCCTCTTATGTCTGAGATTAGGGAGAATATCTTCCAGATTTAGGGAAGGATTTGGAGTCAGCCAGTGTGACATCCAGACAGCACAGAGCCCAAACTTTTCATTTTAGAAATTCACTAACACACTCACAAAAAACAAGCTAGAAATCATAGGAACAGCATTTTCCTCTAGTCCTCTGCATTCAAGATAGTCTGAGTTTGAGCTAGGAAAGGGGCTTCTTGGAAGTAGATCCACACACCTTTTCTGGAAATACTTTGGAAAATACTCTGGAATTGCACATGACTCACGCCAACCTGCCCTGCCCCACCCAGAAGCTGCTGCAGCGAGTGAATACAGGGACATGGTTAATACAGAGTTTGTTGCAACACTTACACAAGCCATCCACCATTTCTTCTCCCAGGAAAGAATGTGTGGCTTTGAGATTTTTTTGACGGGGGGAGGGGGAGCTTTTAAAAAAATTGCTAGACATTCTCATTGGGAGGGCTGTGCCCCAGTAGCCCTAGTGGAATAGCCTCCACTGTCTATACTAACTTTTGCCAACCTGGATAAACTCCAGATGTTTTGTACTACAACTGCTGGCTGAGGCTATGGAAATTGTAGTCCAAAATATCCAGGTTGCATCAGGGTTGATGAAGATGGCTATAAACATGTATGTTTTCACGACTCACTCTACTCCTGTGTATATAATACATTTTAATGGTTTTTAATACTATGTTTTAAATTTCTGACAGCCACATACATGCACACACACCAGCATTCTCCTCTTGATAAAGAATCACACAGGCTGCATGATACTGGCTCCACAATCCCTCCCACTGGGACCAACATAGGGCTGGATGTTTACAGGATGAGCGTCATTCTGATCCTGTTAGAAACTAACATGCAGTCACATCCTTGGTGAAGCTGATATACTGAAGTAGAACTGAAGGGCTTTTTTTCTATGACTGACCCTTTGGGAAGCTAATATGATGGGAGAATGCTTTTCCAATATGGCAACAGAGTTCTTCATCAGTTTAACAACAGGGCATACATTTTCTTTCATGGGTGACACTGATAAGGTGAGGTTTGAGCTGCCAATTTGTTATCTGTGAGTTCCTCCAGTGCCCCTATGAATTGCTCCTGATTCGTAAAGACAAGCCAGTGGTCCTTGGTGTGAAGTAACAGGTTCTGAAAAAGCTCTATCATAGGCATTGGGTGTTATCAAAAACATAGATTTTGAAAGCTACAATAGCTTTCAGGAGTGATGGTTTTGACAGCTCAGAGTCAGAAGGAAACTTCTTAACGGAGAGCCTGAAAAAAACATCAGCGTACAGGGAGGCGAGCTAGAGAGGGGAGATGAAAGGGGGGATCAAGAGGAAGGCAGAGAAGTAAAAAAGAAGGTGAAATAGTTGCTAATGAAACACAGACGAGGTGCAATAGGGCCTAGTTTGAACAAATGAGAGGAAGATGAATGCAGGGAACTGTGTAAAATGGGAACTGCATAAAATAATAATAATAACAATAACAACAACAACAACAACAACAACAATAATAATAATAATAACAACATCCCACCCTTCCTCTCTGTAGGAGACCAGGGTGGCTTTTGGGGAAAGGGCTTTTTCTGTGGTTGCACCCTTATCTATGAAACAACCTTTCCAGAAGAGTCTGGAACTTTCTGTCAAATATATTGTTGACACAGACAATCCAGCCCTTAGCAGCTAAATATTCTTATGCTCAACTCAGCCTCATATCTTGCAAATTCTCATACCACCTACATTGTCCCCCCCCCCCAAAAAAAAATGCCAGAAAAAGCTGGAACAAATGTTTTGGCTCGTTTCTACTGCAATATAAGATTAATACCAAATGCTTGAGAACACAAGCTGTATCTCCCTCCTACTCCTTAGTCTTAGCTTAAACTACTTAGTCTGCTGTACGTCCTTCTGATATCCCTTGTTCATGACATCCTTCTTCACAACCGTGCGTCTTTTCAAACAAACAACATCAAACAGCCCAATCACTTATTTCCAGGTGTTACCAATTTTCATTATGAATTTTCTGTTCCATTCAACTTCTACATAGCATTCCCACTAATAGTAAACCTCGTTGGCCTTGTAGGCCAGTAGGAAAACTTTAATTGACTTCCTCTTTACTTATTTGAAGGCCCGCCTAGCAAAGAAAGTGGACTGTGGTCTAGAGTTACAGAAGTTCACAGCTAACTTCACTGGATACACAAGATCAGTGTATAAATCAGCCTTCCTCAGGCAGTTGCCCTCCAAATAGTGTGGACTACATCTCCAATCATCCCTGATATTGGCCATGCTGGCTGGTGCCGATGGGCAGGACTGACATTGATGATCAGCACAATTGGGCATCTGCAAAGGATGTATGTCTCAGCAAGGGGCCAAGAACACCCTGGACCTGTCCCTCTTCTTAAGCACTTTCCTCTCGTTCTGCCCCAGACAATGGTGGCGATGAGCAGAAGGAGAGGTAGGTACCAGTGCCTGCTTGCTCTTTGGCTCTCTGCCATGCAAGCAAGCAGGTGGTAACCATGATGATGAAGAAGAGGAGCAGCTGGTGATCATGGCGGTGAGGAGGTAGTTTCACAGGGAGATGGGGGCCCATGGGAGGTGTATTGCCCAAGGACCCTCCAAAACCTAGAGTTGGCACTGCTGTTAGATCTTTAGTAAAAAAATAATTAAAAATCAGGAGGAGGGCATCAGGTTGGAGAAAGTTGGTATAAGCATAAATGTTTCACACTGGAAGGAACCAATGTATTTACAAAACAGGAATGTCTTATGGGGAGAGAACCTTCTCCCAACTCCTCTAGTAGTGTGAATGAGAAATGTTGTTGCATGCAACTTCCAAACTAGCCGAAACATTGAGACAGCACACATATTTAACCTATGGGTAACAATCAAGCTGAGTCACTTGATTAACTTGATTTGCCTCAGCTGTCTCTTGTCTTCATAATTCAATATCATTGTCTCCTGAGATTAAAGAGTGTTTCTATTTTAAAAAATAAAGATACAAAGTTTTGGTGGAAAGACAGAAGACAATGTGAGTGGCAGAAAAAAACACACAGTGATTTGCTCAGGAATTCAAGGGGCTGTTTGCGCAGGGTTAGTTTCTGACTCCTGATAGTTCTTAAAATGACAGAAATATGTTTGCTGAATGGAGGACAACCATCAGGCTTTGTTGTATTGAGGCAGCATCAGGCAGAAAATAAAGTATTAGTGACATACCCTCACTTTTTTCAAATGTGTGGATGGATACTGATAACAATTTAATCTCACATACACATCTGATGTGTGGCAGCACAATAGAAATGGCAGGGTTACCCAGTGGTTACTTGCACAGTATGACAAATTACCGTGTGCCAAAGGCTGTCCCTGGTATGAAGATGCAAAACTAGGCAATGACTGAAACTAAGCATTGGCAGTTGGTTGGAATTTGGCTTGCTACACCACCCTCAGATCTCATCATTTTCACATGCAAAAGTGTTAGTCCTGCCATCTTGAATACTACCATATGGGAACATAAGAAGAGCCTTTGTGGATCAAACCAAGGGTTCATCTAGTCCAGCATATGATTCTCACAGTGGCTAAACAGATGCCCATGAGAAGATTGCAATCAGGACATGAGTGCCACAGCACTTTCCCATTTGTGATTCTCAACTATTGTGATTTCCAGTAATGACACAACCATATCCAACATTGGTTCTGCCATCCTGAATGTATCTGCACATGCAGTGCAGTCCAATACCCTTTTAAGATGTTGGTATATCTCATATGTTCTCCCACCTTGGATGCAATGGCACATACTTGGTCAGTCATATAGCAGGAGGAGAGAATGCTCTTGTGCTCAGGTCCTGCTTGTGGGCTTCACATAGGCATCCGGCCACACTGTGAGAACAGGATGCATCCAGCAGGGCTCTTCTTGTGTTCTTATGTTTTTATATCTCAGGTGGCAATGCCTATGGAAAATATGAGTGCCATTGCTTTAGAACCCAATTTGCATGTGCCATATATTAACTGCACTGTTATTATACATAGTTGATGACTGGGCAGCTGACATTCATAAGCATATCTTCCAAATCTACCACTTTGGAGGTAAACTATAGGGCAGCAACCTACGGGAAGCAAGCAGGATCAGGACTTTCTTTTGACCCATTCTTTCTTCCAGGTCAGATGAAGTTGACCCAGAACTGAGACCATATCAATGTGCTTACTGAATGCATCTTCTGCTCCCTGTTAAAACAACAATACCACAAAAAATGCAGAAGGGCTGACATTCTGTTCTATTTAAAACCCTGTTTTGCATAAAGATAGATGGCAATATACTGCACAATGTATTAAAAATATCCGAGCGTACTTAGGGAGCATTAAAAATTATGGCAGTTCACACCAATAGATAATAAAACATAAAGGTTTTTTTTTTTTAAACTGTACCTGCTCTCACAATGGTAAGGCAATGGAAGGTGCAACAGAGATGAACTAGCTATATGGTGCAGGCAAGGGCTTATTGGTTATTTGGCCCATGTATAACTTAAAGAGTTTCCTCCATCATATGTCACATAAACAACCTTGGTATTCTGGTTTTATTGTATGCTATTACCTCCCCAGAGGGGGAAAAATGCAGTGTTATTTCCCTATAAACATTTTTAGAAGGTTTCCTCAAGAACTTTCTAGCTGAACGGAGAGGAGAACTAGTGGCTTGAGCAGCTTGTAAACTATCTGGATGCAGGTGTTTAATCTTAGCAGGGAGGCTGTTTCCATTCCAGTTCAACCACCAGAAACCAGCATTAAAAAACTAGAAGATGGGGGGGGAAGCCTTCAAAGTCCCTGTTATGCTTGGCTCAGGCAGATCATCTCTGAATGCATTCTCCATTAGGAGGACTCTCAAACTTTGCCAGAGGCAGCTTCCCTAAACTGAAATAAAGAAAAACAAGTAACTTACACCCACTGTCATGCTGTTTGTATATCTTTTAGGGTGCATCTAACAGGGAGCTGGGGAAATGGTGGATTTGAGGTCAAGGAGAGATACTATAGCTCATGGCATGCTTTGCAAGCACAAAGTGCCGAGTTCAGATCTTACCATTAGTGGTAGCTACCGTGGTGCTTTTCAGGTGTTTGTTTGTTTATTATCTGTACTTACAGCCTGTTCTGCTTAGAAGTCCAAGCATGCTCTCTATATAGCAGGTTGTGAACCTGGCAGTTAAGCTGCACCTTAGCTTTCCCTGAAAAGATCCCATGACAAAGGGGAGACAGTTAGCACATCAGAAATTTAGGATTCAGGAACAAGCGTTCAGTCAGATGAAAATCAGTTGAACAAGTTTCCTTTACTTATAAAAATATTTAAAGATTCCATGAGAAACAATAAAAGTTAATCAGCATAAAATCAAACTAAAAGCAGGTTAAAGGCATTACGTATCTTAAAGCATAACAGATCTAAGTCCTGGTATACAGCATAGATATAATACACAGATGCAACTTATCTGATGCAGAGCTGAGGTATCTTACTTAATTACCTATATCTTACAAGGCTATCTGGAGATGTAAGCATTAGTGAACTTTTCCTATGAGAAGACTGCTTTGGACTAAAATGCTGGAATATTTATACTAAATTTTCCTTTGAAGATCACACATTTATGAAACATTCCTAGCACACAGAGCAATCCAAATGACAGGGAGCCGTCGGAAGGGGCACAGTTAGCACAGCTGGAAGGAGAGCCTGGCTGGGAGTCCAGAGTTTGTGAGTTCAAATCCCCGCTCATGTCTCCTGGGTGTAAAGGGCCAGCTAAAGATCACCCCCACAGTGAGTGGTTCAGGGGTTACGTGCCCTGCCACCTGTGCAGCCGTGGGCAAGCTGCATTGACCCAAGGATCCTAGTTGCACCCCAGGTGGCAGTTGCGGACAAGGAAAGGGCTGGCTTGTGCAGCTGTGGCACGCTGAGCAGGCCGTAGCCAGCTGTGGAGGACTAGCCACAGAGGGAGGCAATGGTAAACCCCCTCTGAATACCGCTTACCATGAAACCCTATTCATAGGGTAGCCATAAGTCGGGATCGACTTGAAGGCAGTCCATTTCCATTTTTCCTTCTTTCATATATAGTAGATACCAAACTTCGGTCCCAGGCTATGGTCTGAAGGCACATGTGGCCAGCTCCCTGCTGCAGCTAAGCAGGATCAGGTCTGGTCAGTGCCTGGATGGGAGACCGACTGGGAACCATATGTAAGCTGCCTTGGGTTTCTATGATGGAAAGAAAGGCGGGGTAGAAATGTAATAAAGAAATAAATAAATAAACATAAAAAAGATACAAAATAAAATTAAATAACACACAATAATAAAACCATAAAATACCACAATAAATAATAGGAGCAGATAAACAGAACACCAACTAAATGGAACCAATTAACTCCTTAGATATAGGTCATGAAGAACCATCTAGACAGAGGTACAAATAGAGGTTTCAGGGAGCTTCGTATTGTGCTCTCAAGTCCAAGGGATCCTGAGGTGGCTGTGATATTTTCTGGGCAGATGATCTTGATCTGTGGTCACCAGAGGAGCCTGCTGTCTAGATCACAACAGCTTCTAGATTTCATAAGAACCTAAGAAAAGCCTACTGGATCAGGCCACTGGCCCATCTAGTCCAGCTTCCTTTCCTCACAGTGGCCATCCAGATTCCCAGGGGAAGCCAGCAAGTAGGACATGAGCATAACAGCACTCTGTATGCTTGCGATTCCCAGCCACATTGCCTATCATATGGAGGAAGAACATAATCTTCATGGCTAGTAGCCATTATTGATAGCCTTATCCTCCATGAATTTGTATAGCAGAATGGGGGTGTACTTAGAAAGCTATACTTGCCCTTTCTTTAGAAATCGTCATTCTTCTCAGGGGCTAATTTCACTTCGCATGCAACTGAATATAATGGGAGTGCTGATATAAATTAAAAACTGCATTGAAGGGGGAAATAAATAGGAGAGAATAGGCAAGGATGGGAAGAGAAACTTAATCTTCTCCCCACTGACTGCTTCCCTGGCAAGAGGAACTGATTGTTAAGCCAATCTGGAAATTGTAGCTCTTTGAGAGGGGGGATGAGGATCTCCTAACAACTCTTAGCACTCTTAACAAACTACAGTTCCCGGGATTCTTTGGGAGAAGCCTCAGCTCTTTAAGGTGGTATCATACATGTATGGAATGAAATTTATAGTGTAGATGGGGCCTGACAGAACAAAAACTGACAGATCCTTCCATCCCTACTTGTAACCGTTGCTAGCCTTCTCCTCCATGAATTTGTCTAATCCTCTTGTAAAGCTATCCGAGTTGATGGCCATCACATTTTATGGTAGTGAATTCCATCGCTGAAAAATATCCTGTGTAGTGAAGCATTTCCTGTGTCTCCCACCATCCAGCTTCACTGTATGACCAGGGGTTCTAGGCAGAAGAAGAAAAACTTGTCCACAGTGTGCATAATTTTGTAGATCTCAATCACGTACCTCTTTCTTCACTTTTTCTCTAAATAAAATAGCCGCAAACATTGCAACTTTTCATCATTAGGGAGTTGTTCCAGCCCCTCTAATCATATTGGTTGCCCTTTCCTGCCCCTTTTGCAGGAAAGAGCAGCCAGAATTGTATATCCAGAACTGGTCGCACCATAGAATTGTACAACATTATAATAGCAGTTTTGTTTGGGGTCTTTCCTAACAATCACCAACATGCATCTTAAATATATATGCATTTCTTCCATCCTTTTGTTTTTGTTGCTGTTTTTTAAAAAATCAAGGACGATAAGCAGCCGATTAGTTTTTCATGTCACAAATGAGATCCTTTGCATTTTAAAAGCAGTTGTTCAGCACTTCAAATGAGCCAAGGCATGCCATGTTGCTTTTGTTGTTGCTTTTGGAATCTGCACTTATCTTGGAAATAAATAAAAAGAGCAGAGCGGAGCATGTATAAAGTGGAGGCTGGATGAACCGCATAAAAAGCTGAAATGTACAGCCATGGTCTATACAGCAGTCATTCATTGTAGGTTTACCAGTGTCTGCAGTTTATGAGAAAGAAAATTGGAAGCTAGGGTCATAAAAGAAAACACCACATGGTGCCCATTTCTGTGCATTTGCTTTTCCATCCTCAAAATGGGTTTGAGGCTTCCATATTGGCAGCTGTTGCAAAAACCAAGTGAGGGAGAGCCAGTGAATGATAGTGTATCATTGCTGAAATAATTATTAGTTTCTTTTAAACTGACATAAAAAACCCAGTAAAGATGACTACTGATCATCTTTACACCAAATTAGAGATCCCTGAGAAACATCTGCTGTGAAACTTCTTTCATCAATCCATACTTTTTCCTTGGGCATATAAAATGTGTTATTATAGAGATTGATAATTTTAACGTGGATTATTATAGAAATTTTCTTTCTTTCTTTCTAACCCCCCAAGCCTCCCAATATTTATTTTCAAAAAAGAGTATTTAATGAAATTAAGACATGAGCCATAATATATGTGGATAATACAGTATGTGCATATATTTGAAAAGTATTATCAAATTCTTTTTATAAGATATATTTATATATGCTTATTTGTAACTTTATTTGTAGTGCTTTGTATTTTTCAAAAAAATTAGTATGATGTTAAAGGAATGTAAGGTGGGTAGGTAATGTGCATAACAACCGGCCATTCTGCACATTCTCCAGGCCTCATTGAGAGTGTGCATGTAATCTGTCCATGAAGAGGGAATTGTGCACATTTCCCAGTCAATGTATATAATGGCTTTGTGGACTTGATGCCATGAGGCCTGATTTGGGTTCCAGGCTGGCAAATTTCCTCTGCTGCTCTGTTAAGCCATGGTATTTCATTGCCAAAATAATGAACTTGCCTTCAGCCACTCAGCTTACATTTTGCCACTGAGTAAGCCAGTGTTCATAATCCTAGGGTCTACAGATGTTGCTGGACTACAATTCCCATTATCCCTGACCGTTGGCTACACTGGCTGGAGTTGATGGCAGTTGTTGTCTAGGAACATCTGAGGACCCAAGGCTAAAGAACACGGAGTTAGGCCTTATATGTTATAGGTGCCACCCTACTACATAAAAATGTCTATCTTTCATGAAATAACAATAACAATAACCCCCTACTACAAACTGCTTTGTTTTCAGTTAAAATGAATAATAACTCACCAGTAACAGGACTAAACAATATTTTTCCTTCCTCCTTTTGTTCTGTCACAGGGTGCTACCCCTGTTTCAGGGTGACTGCCAATTCATTGCCAGGCCCGGCCTCCAGCAGGTCTTCTGTATCTTTAAAAGTTGTGCAGGGGGAAGGGAGAATTCCACCTTGTGGTTTTTCCCATTACAGTGTTGCAAGAAAACCTGCATTTGGCTGACTTTCTCTTCTCCTAAAGATACAGGATCAGTCTCAGGCTCTGAACCTGGCAACCCTATCTCACATAGACATGAAAAGTAGCATTTGGGAGGTAGTCTGTGAATGTCACCTACATCTTCTTGTCTATGCAACACAATGTAACAATACACTTAGTTGCTCTTGATGTAGATCTCAAAACATATTAGGGATTGATGGAAGCATCCTAAGAGAGCTCAAGATTCTTCAGATATTTCTCTAATGTCCCGAGTCTGAGCAGGGGCATCTGAAGGATCATTATCTCTCACATGAGCCTGCCTGACAGCTGAGGTCACCTTCAGAGGCTCATCTTGGAGTGTCCCCCACATTCAGAGCCAAGGTGAGGTGGGTCACTACCAGAGAGGAGGCCCTCTTAATGACTTTGCCTTAATTGTTGAACTCCTTCTCAAGGAATGACTTCCCAGCTTTGTCTTTTAGGCTGTAATCATTGTCAGGGAGTAAGGCCCACTGAACTAGTGGGAATTACTTCTGAGTAAACGTGCAGGTAGGGATGGGGAAGAAATTCAATTCAGTTTTCATTTAAAACTGAATCTATCAAATCCTCACTTTCTGAAACAATATGAGAACCAAAACACACCGATCCTTCAAAAGTCACACTTATCCAGATTTTGCGATGGAGTTTAAAACCAAACAATATTTACAAAAATGCATACATTAGAGGGAAATGCACATAAAAATGAACATATTAATGAAAATAACATATATTTTATTAGGAGACATTGCAAAAATGTGTACATAAGTCAAAACTGCATACAAAAATGTGATTATTAGGAGAAATTTGCACTAAGATGCTGAAGATTTTTCATGAGGATATTAAAAAAATATTCACAAAAATTTGCAGAAATGTGAACTGAATTTAAGACTGGAAAAACTAGAAACTGAGACAACTGGAACTGACAGATATTTCCATCTCTACAAGCTACAACGTTTATGATCAGACCACTTATATGGAATTCCCCCACAGATAGAGATCCTGTTTTCTTTCTGAATGCACATCCTGCAGTTAATCTCTTTTTCGCAAAGGCTAGCAATCCAGAACTGCCTAGCTCTTTTGACATGTACGTTCAGAGTCATTAAAGAGGTGGGAGCAGCCTCTAAATATTTTTCTGACTGGACACCTAGACCAATGGCATTATAAATCGAGCTACTCTTATCATTGATCCCCTCAAGAATCCATCTTCATGAAGGGACTGGCTTTACTAGTCTCAGAGTGTCATAAAAAAAAGGGAGGCTTCACTTTCAGCCTTTGTCTTCCTAGAACCATCCAGTCAGGAGCCCAAATATGTTTTCTGTCAGACCATCTGGCCTTTGACTCTCCAAATCATGCTGCACTACAATGCCCATCATCCCTGTCTATAGACTATTGGCCATGCTGGCTGCAGCTGATGGAAGTTGGAATCCAGCAACATCTGGAGGGCCATAGGTTAGCCATTCCTGTTTTAAATTTTGGATGATGGGGAAACCCCCACTGCATGATGAATTTGTAATTGCTTTCCGCAAATGAGTTGTACAGAGTTCCTTGCTGCTCATTTGCTGAAACCAATTACAAATTCATCCAGGAGACCCTAGTGTCCCAGTGTGTGTCCCAGTGTCCCAAATTTTCTCTGAAGTTTCACTGGCACTCTGCTGCAACAGTTACACCTGCTCTGAGCTGCTACTTCTCCTTGATTGTAGCTCAGCTGTTTTGTCCCTCATTTGCTCAGTTGTTTCATCCCTCATTAACTTTTAGTGTGCTGCTGATCTCTTTAGTAAGCAGGTGCATAATCAGCTTGAAGCAAATACCATCTTGAGATAATATACTGTCTTGTCTTTTGCAGGTCTGTGAATCAGAAAAGTCAGTCGGGGGGCACAGAGGATGGTAGGCAGAGTCAGAGCCAATATGTTCACTTATGGCAACTGAGTCTCCCCAGCCAAAGAAAGAAAAAACTATGAGTAGCTGGTACAGTGGGGTGGTCCTGCACTACTGTCTTCCTGGCAGTGCCACTGTTTCTGCTTACAGGTATGGTACCAGGACAGTATAGGCATGGTGCAAGGCTGCAGTGAAGATGGGCTGTGAAGGTGCACCATTGGAACCAACTCAGCACTCCCACCAGTGCACTGCTCCCCTGTCCCCACATCATCCAGGAACCATCTGGTAAACAGTGGTGAGACCACTGTTGGGAGGGTGGCAGTGGCCCACCGTACTGGCAGCTCCTGGAAAACTCTTCGCGTCTTTGTCAGGATTCTGATTTGTTTCTCTTCTTTCAATTTCGCGTGTGGCTGTATGGATCTCCTCGTACTGGCTATGGCTCTGTCGATGATAGGCAGTGTGGTTCTCAAATGTCTCCCTGTTACTAAACAGTGTGCACAGGTATGCACAGGTACAGTTGTATATTCTAGTAGGCTAAGGTTTTTTCTTCTTCCTGAGGTAGTTAACCTACGTTGGGATTCAGGAGTGGGGAGAAAATAGATTCAGGTAAATCTATCAAATTTACGCTTTCTGAAACAATAAGAAAACCAAAACACAGCCTCCTTTGCTTGCTTGTACATGAATCAAAACTGCGTGCAAAATGGCTTTATTAGGAGAAATTTGCACTAAGATGCTGATGAATTTTCATGAGGGTGTTAAAAAAATTGCAGATTGCTGCAGAAATGTGGGGAACTGAATTTAGGATTGAAAAAACGAGAAATGGAGAGAATTGAAATGGAGAGATCCTTCCATTCCTAGCAGGGACTATACCATTTAGGAATGCAGGTGGGGGTTCATATGATCCAGCACTCTACAATTTTTTGAAAAAATCCCATGTTTGGATCACAGCCCAGGTCTTTAGTTTCCTTTCCAAAGGTAACAAATTACATGCCAGCAATACCAGTTAAACGTAAGAACATAAGAAGAGCCTGCTGGATCAGGCCAGTGGCCCATATAGTCCAGCATCCTGTTCTCACAGTGGCCAACCAGGTGCCTGGAGGAAGCCCGCAAGCAGGACCTGAGTGCAAGAACACTCTCCCCTCCTGAGGCTTCCGGCAACTGGTTTTCAGAAGCATGCTGCCTCTGACTAGGGTGACAGAGCAAAGCCATCATGGCCAGTAGCCATTGATAGCCCTGTCCTCCATGAATTTGTCTAATCTTCTTTTAAAGCCATCCAAGCTGGTGGCCATTACTGCATCTTGTGGGAGCAAATTCCATAGTTTGACTATGTGCTGAGTAAAGAAGTACTTCCTTTTGTCTGTCCTGAATCTTCCAACATTCAGCTTCTTTGAATGTCCACGAGTTCTAGTATTATGAGAGAGGGAAAAAAACTTTTCTCTATCCACTTTCTCAATGCCATGCATAATTTTATACACTTCTATCATGTCTCCTCTGACCTGCCTTTTCTCTAAACTAAAAAGCCCCAAATGCTGCAACCTTTCCTCGTAAGGGAGTCGCTCCATCCCCTTGATCATTCTGGTTGCCCTCTTCTGAACCTTTTCCAACTCTATAATAGCCTTTTTGAGATGAGGCAACCAGAACTGTACACAGTATTCCAAATGTGGCCGCACCATAGATTTATACAATGGCATTATGATATCGGCTGTTTTATTTTCAATACCTTTCCTAATTATCGCTAGCATGGAATTTGCCTTTTTCACAGCTGCCGCACACTGGGTCGACATTTTCATCATGCTGTCCACTACAACCCCGAGGTCTCTCTCCTGGTCAGTCACTGCCAGTTCAGACCCCATGAGCGTATATGTGAAATTAAGATTTTTTGCTCCAATATACATAATTTTACACTTGTTTATATTGAATTGAATTTGCCATTTTTCCGCCCATTCACTCAGTTTGGAGAGGTCTTTTTGGAGCTCTTCACAATCCTTTTTTGTTTTAACAACCCTGAACAATTTAGTGTCGTCAGCAAACTTGGCCACTTCACTGCTCACTCCTAATTCTAGGTCATTAATGAACAAGTTGAAAAGTACAGGTCCCAATACTGATCCTTGAGGGACTCCACTTTCTACAGCCCTCCATTTGGAGAACTGTCCATTTATTCCTATTCTTTGCTGTCTGCTTCTTAACCAATTCCTTATCCACAAGAGGACCTTGTGATGTTCCTATATATTAGTGTATATATGGTAAGTGCTGGTTGTTTAGAGTATACATGGTAAGTAGTGAAAGAGGAGGGGGAGTGAATGGGCAATAGAATGCTTGATGATTGGCTGAATGTTTAAAATGGCTGACAGTATAAATGAAAGGATGACAGGTAAATCTGGGTGAATGTGAGGTGGTGAATTGTGGAATCTGGGGGGAGAAGAGAAAGAGTGGATTGCTTGGTGGGGTTTAGAGAGTTGTTTACCAGGAGGGAGGTGGAGTTCGGATTAGTATTGAGTAAAACCATATGCTTATGTGCCTTAAGAAGAAATCTTGTTAATCTTGTTAGCTTTGTTATCTGTAATAAATACTTAATTTGGTTTACCAAAGGTCTGATCCTTGGCTGGGGTTTCACAGACCAGAAGGGAGGGTAAGGTAATGACCAAGGCTGAAGGGGAACTGTAACAAATGGTGGCAGCGGTGAAGAGAATAACAATACCAGTATTCAGAGTCTCTGGGAATACTAGTATTGCGACGTTACTGGTGGTTGCCTAGCAGGGGGATCTGTTGAGATCTGTGCTAGAGCGGGGAGAGAAATCATAAGAGAGAGCGGTCCGGACTGGTGGAGTCCCTGGTGGTGCCTAGAGACAGGCAGTAACCACGAGCAGGTAGGAACCTGACAGGGAGAGCCAGGGAAGGACGCCTCACAGACCTCTCCTCTTAAGGGAAATAAGGGAAGTTGAAGGAAATAAAATGAGCAAGTGGCATTGGAATATAATGACTCATCAAGACCCCTTTTCCTATAAACAGCAGGTTGAAGTGCTTGTCCCTCCCCTATTAACATTTTTACCTTTTATTCTGGCAGAGGAGAAAAAGTGCATAAATATATATATAACTGGCTGGAAAATAAATACCGCACTCGGCTCTCATGAGAATGCTGTAAAGGTAGCAGTTGAGATCAATCATGATGGAGAGAAGCCTTCCCTGTGTCATATCATGTTGATCTAAGCATAACAGGCAAATCTCAAGCCCTTGTGTGCATTTTTCATTCATGATTTAGAAAAGAGAACATGGTGATATTGGTTGCCATGGAGAAGGAAAACCTTTCTGGCATGCAATCACTTCATACGAAGCAGCTCCCACATGACTTATACCAGGGATAAGGATTCTTTCTCAGCCTGAGGCTCACATTGCCTGGTGGAGGACCTCCCATGGGCCATATGGCATTGGTAGGTGGAGGAAATGTGGGAGGAGCAATGGATGTGTTCCCTTCTTTTGTATAATAGGCTCCATGCAAAAGCCATACCCCTTCTTTTTGGCACGTTGAACAGTTGGTATCATCAGCAAACTTAGCCACCCTACTGCTCACCCGTAAGTCCAGATCATTTATGAAGAAGTTACTCCCAGGTAAATCTGTTTAGGCTAGGGTACTGCAAAGCGGAAGATATGCCCCCATAGTATTGCCTGCCCGCCTTTATCAACATATTTATAGCCTGATAAACCAGTTTACGTTTGGATTTACATTGGCGGTATTGGTGGGGAAGCACATTTGATGCCACATATGTTGGAGCTAAGCAACAGGACCCAATACCGATCCACTTTCTGCATTCCCTCCACTGGGAAAACTGTCAGTTTCTTCCTATTCTCTGCTTCCTTAACCAGTTACTGATGCACAAGAGGATCTGTCCTCTTATGCCATGACTGCTCAGCTTACTCAGGAGTCTAGGGGCCTGGTCTAAGGAGAGTCCTGAGGGCCACATGAAGAGGCTTGGAGGTCAGCATTCAGCCACCTACTTCTGGCTTTGCCCTGGCCAAGACTGTTGGAATCAGACTAAGAACCATTGGTGTCTTTTTCACCAGTATGTTTAATGAGAAACTTCAGGTTAGAGTGCTTCATGGATCAGCTTACAGGTCACACAAGATTCTGCATCTCTACACAGCATAACTAGGCATGACTGCTCAAAGCTAAGATGTTGTCACAGCAATTAGACACACACCCTTATAACCCTTAAGTGGGTTTGCACGGGCTATTTCTGCTTGCATGAGGAAGTGTCACAGAATGGAAATGCATGTGCACAAGCGCTCCTCCCAGTTGGAAAACTGGGGGCCAGCTGAGCTTGCTGGCACAGTTGTCTGCATGTCTGGGGTGGTGACAGCACCTCATCAAGATCCTCCTCCTCTAGAGGAGGTGTGTGCAGCAGCTGTGGCTTGGATGAAGGGTAGGGTGGAGGGGAGGAGAAGGGGCTGGCTCCTGATCAGCCAGTGTTCCCTCTGTTGTAACTGGAGCTCAGGGGGGAGGAGCTGTCACTGTCCAAAGTGCTGAAGTCATCTGCTTCTTGTTGCAACCTTCTTGTTGCAAACCATTAGGACCCTTCCCTGGGTCCCATTCTGTACCTTCTCCTTCTCCTTTATCGCTTCAGGAACATTCCATGGAGCTCATGACAGGCTTATGCTGATGTGATTTGGGATGGGCACAGATTGTTTTTTTTTTTTTTTAAATGGACTTGATACTGGATTTTAAAAGAAGTCAACCTGTCTGCATTCATTGCGGACTGATCCTGAACTCTTAAAGTTTCCACAGAAAATCTGCAGAGTTTTTAAACGTTTTTTGTGCTGTTGCACACATAAGAAGGGAGGAACAGAGGGTAGAGACCCCAGGTCTTCCCATCCCTCCTGTTCCTGGCTTACCGCTGGCTCTGCTGGATTTCCTGAGGCAGCACATGTTCTCCCTAGCCCCCCCTGCCACCTCTGAAGGCTAGAGGCTGGGGCAGCAGATCCCCCTCTGCAGGTGATCCTGCTTCCTTCACTCTCCTCTGAAGAGTCTGTGTGGAGAGAGCCAGTGAGCTCATGTTGGGTCCTCTCTGAGGGGCCTCTCTTCTCCCCCCTTTAAAACTTTTTTTTGAAAGAGAGAGAGAGAGATCACTGAGCTGGAGCGGGCAGGAATCAACACAGTAAGGATTGGAGGCAGCAGGCATTTAAGGGTTAATAGACTAGAGATTAAAGGGGAAATGTAACACACAGACAAGATGCTCTAGACTTCCCTGTCAATCTCTATGGTATTAACCATGTAAGACCCTGAAGTTTCAAACCAGATGAAAACCAAAGACAGCAGAAACAAATTAAGACAAGGTGGGAACTGCATTCCAGTTGAATAGAATGTTAGCAGATCAGGGCCAGCAAATAGATCCCAAACCTAGACGTAATATGCATGAGAAAAATACCCTTTAACAAAAGAAACCTTGCTGGTGTGTTTAAGATAGAAACTACTTCACACAAATTACTCCCTACCTGGAAAAGTACATAATGTGCATGTAAAATGGTTAAAGGCCTAAGCAGTTCAGTAGAAGACCCAAGAGATATGTATGTACTAGGGTTGCCAGGTTCAGGGCCTCAGACTGATCCTGTATCTTTAGGAGAAGAGAAAGTCAGCCAAGTGCAGGTGTTCTTGCAACCCTGCAATGGGAAAAACCACAAGGTGGAATTCTCCCTCCCCCCTGCACAACTTTTAAAGATACAAAAGACCTCTTGGTTGCCAGGCCCAGCCTCCAAGAGGTCTTCTGTATCTTTAAAAGTTGTGCAGGGGGAAGGGAGAATTCCACCTTGTGGTTTTTCCCATTGCAGGGTTGCAAGAACACCTGCACTTGGCTGACTTTCTCTTCTCCTAAAGATACAGGATTAGTCTCAGGGATTGAACCTGCCAACCCTAGTGTGTACCATTTCATACTGGAAGTAGGATGCTTGTTTGGATGCTCCTCCACAGAAATACTCCCTCTCGCCCTACCCACATGGAAAACCAAGGGGGAAAAGTAGGGTGGTCACTTACACATCACCAAAAAAAGAGAGGAAATGCATTGCCTAAAAAGAAGACAAAAGAGGTTTGCATAAAATTTGCATATGCTAATTTAGATGAATAGATGCAAATTTAGAAATAATTACAATAATTTCAATAATTTAATAGAAGAAATACAATAAATCTCACCATAGTGGGGAAGACTGTGGCTAGGTGAACCTGTGTGCATGCTCATTCTGTTGTCCAGATGCTAACTGTTGATGGGAACCTTCAAGGCCCCTGCTCTCCCTTCTCAGGGTTCTTTCTCTTTAAACCGGATTTGGACTGGGCTGCCCTTTATTTAAAGAGTTCATCTTCAAATAGTGGACTTATCTTTGTGAAGTAGGGCCATCAGAGGGAAAAGGTTATCTTAGAACCCTTTCTCTAACATTCTTTGCTTTTACCTTATGGCTTGCACTTCCCTTTGTGGAGCAGAAGAACTTATTGCTAAGTTTTCAGCTCTCCAGAATGCAGATGACTGAGAAAGCAGTTCTGCTACTCATAAAATATATTCGGATTTTACCCCTATGGTACTGAACATATGAGGTAAACCTGCAAATAAAGACCGCATGCTTTTCAGTTGACATTAATGAGATTTTTAACTCCCACCAATGTGGAACAATGAAAGACATTCTTAGACTTTGTAAGAGAGGGTTGTATTCATTTAAGTCCTGCTTAGAGAAGACCCATTGGAATTAATGTCTACTAACTTCAAGGGTTTTCCTCTGAATAAATTAGCATTAAATACTACCCAGACCATTTTATAAATAAAATAAAAATGATGTAGTCTTCCTTGTTTTACAGTAATAGTGCTAGGCTATGACTATCTCATCTTTTGATATGCTTTGATTACAAAAGGGCAGATTAACATATCTAAAGGTTTTACATTCCAGTAGCAAATGACAAGGTGGGGCAGTGGCACTTACCTGGAATCCCATCAGTGGAGTTTCTGTTGCTTACCAGGAGGGGAGAGTAGGAGGGGCAAGGTGGCAGAGAAGTCAGTGCTGTGGAAACACACTAGTAGAGCCAATATAGCTTCCTGCCAGCCCATTTGCACAGCGCTCACTTCCCCATCACCTTGCATCTCCCCTTCCCAGTAAGCTACAGTGACTCTGCTGCAAGGAGGTCAGGTAAGCATCACCACCCCACCTCACTGTCTACTACTGGGAAATACATACAAACCCTGAAGAGGGCCATTATTAATCTAATCCAGAGGCAGCTTGAAAATTGCTCCTTCCCAGATTATGCTGTAATCGTATCCTCACTTTTCTCTGTATACTTACTTTTCTGGAAATAATTCAATGGGATTTAGTTTACAGTAGACACTTATAAAATTGTGTTATTAATCTCTTTCTGTTTTTACTCCCAATGCTATTAAAAATGATTAGGCAGAACTGACTTAGCTGTCACCGCTAAGTCATTTGGTAGTATACAAATGTATATATTAAATGTAATATAATGTATATATTAAACAATCTGTTATGATCAACTATTTTTGACAATGAACTATTATATACACTGTGTGTGTATTTCCACCCTCCCCCCCCATTTTAATGCTCCTCACATTTAATGACATTGTTCTGCAGGAAATCTCCCTATGGCAATTACTTCTAAGTATTTGTGGAGTAAGGAATTGACCAACATGTCCCGGAGCAACAGCAGACAAAGTGTATTAAAATGCGACATTGAGATTTAACACTGGCTTTTCATGGTTGGTAAAGAAATTTTTCCCTTTGTCAGTTAAACACAGTAAGTGCAAATGTATCATTGCTCTTAACAGGCTAGAAGCACTTTTCACTGCATTACTGAATTGGTTCTTTCATTGGTTTGTTTCTGCCCTACAAGCCGTCCTTGAATTTTGCACTGACAGAGGGTGGGCCAGAGGAGAATTCTACTCCAATGGAAATTTCCTACTCCAGAGACAGCCCTCAGCCTTGCATACATCACAATGAGCACATCATCCAAATGGATTGGGTGGAAAACAAGGTCACACATCGAACAAAAGCATACTCAGAGACACAAAGAAGGGAAAGTCTTGGATCAGGAAAATGGCAAAAATTGTGGTAGAATGCTTGTGTCACAGGGCACATCCACACCATTCATTTAAAGCACATGGCTTCCCCCAAAGAATCCTGGGCACTGTACTTCACCCCTTACAGAGCTACAATTCTCAGCACCCTTAGCAAACTACAGTTCCCAGGATTCTTTGGGGGAAGTCATGTGCTTTAAAGATATATGTTAAATGTGCTTTAAATGTAGTGTGAATGTGACCACACTCTTACTGTGTGTTGTAGGTATATGGGTAATGTTCAAACTCTATAAACATAGGTGTCATTGACAATTACCCAGGATTAACAACAGTTAGAGGCTTTATGTCAGCTACATTATGCAGCTACAAAGAGAGGGTCTTTTTTGTCGTAGCTCTCTTGCTCTGGAATGCCATCCTCACGGAGGCATGACTGGCACTGACATAGCAGTCTTTTTGCCACCAGATTAATTGCCGAGGCATGTTAAATGGTTATATTTACTCTGCATTATAGTTTTAAAGTCTTATCACTGTCTCTAATTTTGTTAATGAAGTTGATGTTTTAATGCATTTGTATCTGATAAGAATAGTTTTATTCAAGCTCATCATACATTGCTGTGGAATCCATTGGATGAAGGGTGGTATAGAAATATTTTAAATAAATAAATGAAGGTGAGGAACAATGAAAACAAATTAATTGCAAATGGAATTGTGGGTGCATATAATTAAAATTTATAATCTCATAAATCCATTCTTATCCATTCTAATTTTCACCCTCTTCCCACTCTCAGGTGCAAACTGCCAAATTTTTTCCCAACCTCAAGTACTGTTCCATGCTCCCTTCATCTCCCCTTCCCACGTCCCTTAACATTCCATACTCCAAGCAAATTCCTTGCCCTTCCTTCCAAACCTAAAACTCAGGCATGGTGCCTTGCAGATAGGCAAGGCCGAGGGATGTTCATCCTTGCACCTTGAAGGTATTAGAGCACAGTTCTTCAACCTTGGATTCCCAGATGTTGTTGGACTCACAGCTTAGAAAAGTTACTTTTTTGAACTACAACTCCCATCAGCCCAATCCAGTGGCCATGCTGGCTGGGGCTGATGGGAGTTGTAGTTCAAAAAAGTAACTTTTCCAAGCCCTGGTTTGGACTACAACTCCCAGCATTCTTTGCCATTGGCTAAACTGGTTGGGGTTGATGGGAGTTGTAGTCCAACAACATTTGGGGACCCAAGGTTGAAGAAAGGCAGTAGAGACTTGATGCTTAAGAGACTTAACAGAATGGGTGGTCCAATGTCACATTCCTTACATATGTAATCCTAAGCATGTTTACAAGTGAGAACACCTCAATGAATTCTCTAGAATTTACCTCTGAGTAAAATGATTGTTGGCCAATGAATATTTTTGAAAGGCTCTTGGGAGACAAAGGCTCCACCAGATGTGGGCCATGGGGATGGTTCCTTCTGTTGTATGGCATTCTATGAATATTTGCCAATCACTGTAGGGTCTCATATGTCAGCTGCAGCAGGGGTAGGCTCTCCAGATCTTGTTGGACTCCATCTCCCATAAGCCCCAAGCAGAATGGCCAATGGTCAGGGATGAGGGAATTGTAGTAACAAAATCTTCTGGAGCGCCACAGGTTCTCCACTCTTTCAATGGGAAGGGCAACACCCAAGATCCATACATCTCTGCTGTAGTTGATCATAAGGGATTGATTCATAAAAAGGATGTTCCTATCACTGGAACTGCTTCTTCCTATAGTTTGTCATATGAGACCCTTCTCTCGGTCCCACCTCCAAAAAACAGCATGGAGAGTGGTGACCACAGAATGGAAGGGCCTCCTCTGTGAAGCTGACAATCATTTTGGCACCAGGAAAAATGTTTATATTCTTCCAGGCATATGGGCAGCTTCAATGCTGTTAATCTGGGATTTAGAGTGTATTTTTAATTGTTACATTGTGCATTGTTTTTATTGTATTTTATTATATATATTGTAAATTGCCTTGAGACTTTTATTTTTTTAGTATGAATCAATATACAAATCTGATAAATCAGATCAAATCAATCACAGTTGTGGACCCTCCTTCAGACCTGGCATTCAAGATCTGAAGCTACATTATAAGGTCAACTGAGAGATGTCAATATTTAGGGACACAAGGAAGGCTATTGTTATATCTCTGTGTCAGTGGTAAGCTTTGCATTCTGCCATTTACTATCCAGGCCCAATATATCTCTACAAAGATAACACCATAATTGATTTGGAGTTTGATGGTATTTTTGCATTTAACATGCTGTGGGGGATCTGCAGGCTTATTTGATAATGTGACAGTTGGAAGCTCCCAAATGCAAGTGAGAATTACTTTCATAATTGAGATAGCAAAGAAGGCAGAAATGAATGAGACATGCTAAAAGGCAGCTACAGAGATGCTCTTAAGGCACACATATAAATCAGGCTAAGATTTAGAAAGGCAATACCCAGTGTCGTCGAGTCTGGAAGACAGCCCCATTAATGCACACACGCACACAAACCAAATGGGAGTACAGCAGTTGCACCCAAAATCACAAGCCGTGACATGTGTCATTAGGGTAACTAGGGCCACAACTTTATTTAACTTTAATATAACAAGATTTACAACAACCCTACAACTCTGCAGGTTACTACTCACAGTGCAGGAAGTGCCTCACAATTATCCTTGCCTTGAATTTGGGGAGAAAGGGCCATAGCTCAATGGTAGAAAACATGCTTTGAATGCAAAAGGACCCAGGTTCAAAAGGACCCAGATATCTGGCATCTCCAGGAAGTCCTGGGAAAGTCTTCTGTCAGCAAACGGGGAGATCCACCTCCAGTCAGTGTGGAGACCAGGGCTGGGAAAAATTCTCAGCCTTCCTAGTGTTGGTGGGCTCTGACTCCAGTCATCCTCAGCCAGCACAACCCACGGTCAGGAATGGTGGGACTTGTAGTCCCACAACCTCTGGAGGGTTAAAGGTTCCCCAGCCCAGGTGTAGACAATGCTGAGTTAAATGGACCAATGATCTGACTTAGTATAAGGCAGTTTCTTAATAGGATGTATCCGGTAGTGGTTGGTGGGACAGGGTGGCATGGGGTGGCGCTGCTTACCTGGCATCCCAGCAATGGGGTTGTTGCCAGTTACTGAGAAGGAGAGGGGTGACGTGGCAGGGAGGTTGGCGTGGTGTGAGTGCAGCAGAGCCAGTCCAGTGCTCTCACCACTGCACCCATACCACACAGACCTCCCTGCCACTTTGCCCTCCCCCTTTTGTAACTGGCAGTAAACCCAGCATTGGAAAGCCATGGAAACAGCACTACCCTGCCCTTAGGACCGGTACTGGGTGAACCTGATCCGGACTTGGGTGGGAGGTAGTATAATTACTCACTCTCCCCATTTGGCCACACATCTTCAGGTGGTGAGGGATACCTTTTTGAGTTACTGTCTCAAATTCCCCCAACCCCATGACTCTGGGTGGCTGAGACAGGTTAGTCCAAAATGGCATTCTTATCCAACAGCCCTAAATGGCAAGTTTTGCGAATTCCCATTCATCTTCAAGGGAGCCTCAGAGTGCTCACCTTTGTTCTTACCTATTTGTGCTATTTTCCTGCCATTGTGACCATTAAGTTCAAAGTCCACCTGGCACTAATTGCCACTCTCCCATTAGATAAACAGTGTTGTTGATGTTATGTGCCTTCAAGTCAATTATGATTCATGATGACCCTATGAATCAGTGATCTCCAATAGCATCTGTTGTGAACCACCCTGCTCATATAATGTAAGTTCAGGTCAGGGCCAGTTCTAAAGGGCGGCCAGGTGGGGCACTGGCCTGAGGGCCCTGGAGGTGCAGCAGCCCCTGAGGGGCCCTCTGCTCCCCTTCTGTGATCCACAGCACCATCTGCGGATCGCAGGGGAAGAGCTTCCGCCTGCCCACCATTCCCTTGCCCCACCTACCTGTCTCCTGCCTTTTAGCATTGCCCTTAATGAAGATGGCAGCCACGGGTTCCCTAAGGTACTGAAGCTGCTGCCGCCATCTTAGTTGATGGCAGAGATGCACGCGTGTAGCACGCACATGTGCCATCAACAAAGATGGTGGTGGAGGCTTCATCCCCTTAGGGAAACTGTGGCCGCCACCTTCATTAAGGGCAATGGTAAAAACAGGAGACAGGTAGGTGGAGGGGCATGGGGGGTGCACACACCAGGCCCCAGGGCAAGCTGATGCCCAAGGGCCCTGGCATGCCAGGAGCTGGCCCTGGTTCAGGTCATTTTGGCTTCTAGTGACAGTTCTGGTTTAATTTGTTCTAACACCCAATTATTTGTCTTTTTCGCAGTCCATGGCATCCGCAAAGCTCTCCTCCAACACCATGTTTCAAATGAGTTGATTTTTCCCTTATCCACTTTTTTCACTGTCCAACTTTCACATCCATACACAGAGATTGGCAACACCATGGTCTGAATGATCTTGACCTTAGTGTTCAGTGATACATCTTTGCATTTGAGGACCTTTTCTAGTTCTCTCATAGCTGCCCTCCCCAGTCCTAGCCTTCTTCTGATTTCTTGACTATTCTCTCCATTTTAGTTAATGACTGCGCCACGTTATTGATAGTCCTTGACAAGTTCAGTGTCCTCATTTTCAACTTTAAAGTTACATAAATCTTCTGTCGTCATTACTTTAGTCTTCTTGACATTCAGTTGTAGTCCTGCTTTTGTGCTTTCCTCTTGAACTTTCATCAGCATTCGTTGCAGATCATTATTGGTTTCTGCTAGTAGTATGCATATCTTAAATTATTGATATTTCTCCCTCCGATTTTCACACCTTCTTCATCTTGGTCCAATCCCGCTTTCCGTATGATATGTTCTACGTATAGATTAAGCAAACTGTGATAAAATACACCCGTCTCAAACCCTTTCTGATGTGGAACCATTCGGTTTCTCCATATTGTGTCCATACAATGTCCTTACTCTTGTCCAGAGTATAGGTTGCACATCAGGACAATCAGATGCTGTGGCACCCCCATTTCTTTTAATGCATTCCATAGTTTTTCATGATCTACATAGTCAAATCTATAATCTATAAAGCACAGGGTGATTTTCTTCTGAAATTCCTTGGTCCGTTCCATTATCCAACATATGTTTGCGATATGATTTCTGGTGCCTCTTTGCTTTCTGAAAACAGCTTGGACATCTGGCATTTTTCGCTCCATATATGGTAAGAGCCTTTGTTGTAGGATCTTGAGCATTACTTGCATGGGATGTTAAGGCAATAGTTCGATAATTACTGCTTTCCTTGGGATCCCCTTTCTTTGGAATTGGGATGTATATGGAACGCTTCCAGTCTGTGGGCCCTTGTTTGGTTTTCCATATTTATTGACAGATTTTTCTCAAAATTTGGACAGATTCAGTCTCAGTAGCTTGGAGCAACTCTATTGGTATGCCATCAATTCCTGGTGATTTGTTTCTCCTAAGTATTTTAAGAGCAGCTTTCACCCTACATTCTAAAATCTCCGGTTCTTCAACATACAGTTCCGCTGTGAATAAATCTGTTATCCTTGCATCTCTTTTATAGAGTTCTTCAGTGTTGTGTACCTCCAGGTTGTTTTGGGTTACCAGAGATGAGATGCAGACAAGAGATTTGCTTACAAAGAGTTAACATTTATTGAGTAACTTACAAGCATACAGCCAAGTATCCCAATAAAAGTGGAACAGTCCCACAGCTCTGCAGTAGCTGAGTCAGACTGGACGCCCATACTGGGCACAAGAAACACTTCTATAGCATGAAAATTGGCATATAACATTGGCAGGATTACATACAATATTGGCATGAATACATACATAAATGATGACTTTAAGGCATCAAAGATTACATAATGACACCTATTGCCTATAATGGCTATTCTGACCTTTTCACAGAACACCTTCAAAAGCAGACTAATTGCTAGAAAACTATATTATCTTCACTGGAAACACCCTGGCATCCCTCCTTGGCAAACTATATGTCGACTGTATCTTTCTCTCTATCTCTGCTAACAAGCAGTTGCTATACCATCCTTCCCTTGACCATCATTTGACTCATCCACCTGCCTTTGGAGTATAACCTAGGCTTAAGCCAACTATGAAATACCAACTGATATACATATTCTTGAACATATGCCTAATTGGGCTCCTTTGATGCCTTGAACTAATAAGATACATTTCCAGCATCATACTGGGCAAGCCATCATGTCCTCATTAGAACACCTAGATAAGTTTTCAGGTGGTTATGAGGTGATCTACTCAGCCCAGGGATGCTGGGGCCTGGAAAGGGGGAATACAAGCCTTCAGGCTAGCTAACAAATACATACTGAATATATATTGATTAACTTAAGGCTATAATTGCTTGCTTTCTTGCTTGCTGAAATAATAGCAGGGTATACAAGTGTATTGCTTCCATCTTCCTTTTATTTTATCTTGGTCAGTCAGTGGGCTCCCCTGTTGATTATTCAACATTCCTACTCTTGGCTTAAATTTCCCTTTCATTTCTCTAATCTTTTGGAATAGGGCTCTTGTTCTACCCTGTTTGTTGACTTCTTCTATTTCTATACAGTAGCTATTGTAATAGTTTTCTTTGTCCCTATGTATTAACCACTGTATAGTTGCATTTAGGGTTCAGACCATGTTTCTATCTCCTTTTGCTTTTGCTTTCCTTCTCTCTTTAACCATTTTAAGAGTTTCTTCAGTCATCCATTGAGCGCTTTCTCTCTTTTTAACTAGAGGTATTGTCTTTTTGCATTCTTCCCTGATAATGTCTCTGACTTGAGTCCATAGTTCTTCTGGTTCTCTGTCAACTAAGTTTAAAGCCTCAAATCTGTTCCTTATTTGATCTTTATATTCTTCTGGGATGTTATTTAAATTGTATTTTGGCATTAAGATTGCTTTGTTCTTCTTTAGTTTTACTCTGATTTTCGATACGACCAGTTCATGATCTGTACCGCAGTCTGCTCCTGGTCTTGTTTTCGCAGAAAGTATGGCACTTCTCCATCTTCTGCTACCAATTATATAATCAATTTGATTCCTGTATTGACCATTTGGTGATGTCCATGTGTACAGTTGTCTTTTCAGTAGCTCAAAAAATGTGTTTGCAAGAAAAAAATTATTGGCTTCACAGAATTCAATAAGTCTTTCGCCAAGTATTGTAACGTTGATACGTTCCATTTCTTGCTTGACAATTTCTAACTTTCCCTGGTTCATGCTTCTCACATTCCATGTTCCTATTGTGTAGGTCATACAACTCCTGACTCTACTATCGCATCTGTGCACATCAGCCTCTGGGCTTCCTTTCAGCTTTGACTCAGCTGCGTCATTAGTCATCCAAATGTCATCCAAAAGTCAACCAGAGTATCCAAATCCAAAACCCTATGATGCTTAATGTATCATGCTTAATGCCATCACTAGAGCCCGGCCCTGCAACATCTCTAAGGCTTGCTCCATGACATCACTCAGGCCTGTCCCTGTGACATCACTGTGACCCATCCCTGTGACATCACTAGGGCCCACCCCTGAAATCTCAGGGTTTGGGAAGCTTCTGATCTGGCAACCCTAGTTCCTTCAGGAAATGGAATTAACTATTAAATGACTTCAAGCATACGGCATAGATAAGTATGCTCTGAAGGAAAAAATAAGTGTGAAGAACATGTCATGGATGAAATGATTTCCCAATTCTCACATGACAGAACCTGGTCTATTCTAGAGGAGCAGCCCAGGAGCAAAAAGTAATGAGCTGAGCCTTACCAACTAAAGGCTTTTGCTCTGAGGAAATCTGAGGCTTGCATTAAACTTCCCAGCATATGATCTGTCTCCTAGGAGTGAGTGACTTTGTCAATTTTGGTTTCTATCAATTTCTCATTTTTCCAATCTTAAATTCAGTTCTCTACATTTCCACATCAGTTTGCATTTTTTTTTAAAAAAAAGTCCTCATGAGAAATCATCAGCAAATTTCTCCTTATACATGTTTGTATGAATTTTTGCAAAGTAATTTCCACAAATATAATACCCTTTTGTGTTTTTTTCACCAATATATACATTTATATGCACACTTTACCCTAGCATAGACATTTTTATACACATTACTTGACTGGAGAACTGCGCTGTAAAATTTGGAGAAGTGCTAACTTTGAAGAATAGCTGTGTTTTGGTTCGCATATTGGTTCAAGTAGTGCAAATTTAGGTAGGTTCATCTCTAAATGTAAAGTGGAATGAATTACTCCTTAAATGCTCCCTAGTAGGTTCCCTTATGGTGGGAAAAGAAAATGGTCAATCACAGTGTCCAGTTCTCATACATCTTCTTTTCCTGGAAGATTCTTCCTTCTTTATTTCCCATGTCTGCATTTCTTGAAATGAGCACAAAAACATAGGCATATGGATTGAGCAGAGCCAAAAAGCAAAGAATGGGAGTTAGAATCCAGATTCGCTCAATATCTAAAAATCTTATCCTCCATCTATTGAATAACTGAGAGACAAAAGGAGTTTTCCCAGCCACAGTTATCTTCTTTACAGTATTATTGATCAAATGTTCTAATAAACCTTTTAGCTTGTTAAGTTTTGGACAGTGTTGATCATTTTTCTCAGGTTGAAATTCCATCCATGCTTACTGGGGAGTAGGACTCTCTGATGACAGAAGGCCATGCTTCTGAATAAACATACATAGGATTGAGTTGCAAATGTTCTGACCTGTCCATACCAGGTGTCTACAGGGGCAAAGCAGCTCTAAGTGAGCACCTTCAAGAAAGACAAGAGGTAACTGAGGCCTGATGAGTCTCTTCCTCCAGTCCATGTTTCCCAAGCTCCACCCTCTTGGACTAAAGACTGTGGTTCTTAAAAGGCCCACCTCCTGGCCTGTTTACTTGTTTGTGAGCACTTTGCCTTTCTGTGGTCTTCTGAGTGGCACACTTCCATTGCTGTAGAGCAAGTGTGGTAGTACAGAAAAGACACAAATCTTCTGATGACTCAGGCTAGGGACAGGATCTGTTGGCGGATACCAGTTCAAAAGCATTCTGTTGACCAACAGGCTGGTATCAATTCAAATTTGTTCATTGTCCACTATCCACTTCTTTTAAAGATCCATTTCTTCCCCTAAAATATTGATATTAATACTGACAATTTTAAAGGAGATATCAATACTTTAAACAGGAAATATCAACATTTTGAAAGGCAATATCAATAACATTATTGTGTTTAATATCAATATTTTCTTATTTTCAAAAATAGCAGCAGAAAATCACTACATAAAATCTGATCTGCAATGACAGAATGAGCAAATTAGTAGAAAATTCGGTAAGAAGGAATTCTAGGATGATATCTGCAGGAGGCCCTGACTCAGACACAGAAGAAAGCATCTGTGAGAGTCTCAGATCAAATCACTAGCCTCAGCTTCCATGGGTTCCTAACTCTCAGCCTTGGGTTCTGTTGGCTTCAAAACACCAGCATCAGAAGCCTGGTCCACCTCGTACAACAGCAGTTCTGTGACCCTCCCGGGAAACATGAAGTAGAAGGGGTAGGATTGGAGCTTGAGATTGATAGACAAATGGTCAAGGAATACCTAATCACTTTGAACAAGTTCAAATCTCCAGGGCCCGATAAACTGCATCCTAGAGTATTGAAGGAACTGGCTGAAGAACTCTCAGAACTGCTCTCTATTATCTTTGCGAAATCATGGAGGACTGGTGAAGTGCCAGATGACTGGAGGAGAGCTAATGTTGTCCCTATCTTCAAAAAAGGCAAAAAGGAGGAACCAGGGAACTACAGACCAGTCAGCGTAACATCAATTCCTGGAAAAACTCTGGAGCAGATTATAAAGCAGTCAATCTGTAAGCACCTTGAAAACAATGCAGTGATTACTAGGAGCCAACATGGATTTATGAAGAACAAATCCTGCCAAACCAATCTTATCTCATTTTGTGACTGGGTAACCTCCCTTGTAGACTGTGGGAATGCGGTGGACATAATATACCTTGACTTCAGCAAAGCTTTTGACAAAGTGCCCCATGCTATTCTGATTAGCAAGCTAGCTAGATGTGGGCTCGATGGAACAACCATCAGGTGGATCCACAGTTGGCTACAGAATCGTACTCAAAGAGTGTTTATCAATGGTTCCTTCTCAAACTGGGTGGAAGTAACGAGTGGGTTACCACTGGGCTGAGTCAAATTTACAGATGATACAAAATGGGGGCATAGCTAATACCATGGAAGACAGAAACAAAATTCCAATGGACCTTGATAGGCTGGAGCATTGGGCTGAAAACAACATAATGAAATTCAACAGGGATAAATACAAAGTTCTACACTTAGGAAAAAGAAACCAAATGCACAGTTATAGGATGGGGATACTTGGCTCAGCAATACGACATGTGACAAGTATCCTGGAATTATTGTTGATCACAAGCTGAATATGAGTCAACAGAGCAACGTGGCTGCAAAAAAGGGAAATGCTATATTAGGCTGCATTAACAGAAGTATAGTTTCCAAATCGCGTGAAGTATTAGTTCCCTCTATTCAGCACTGGTTAGGCCTCATCTTGAATACTGCATCCCGTTCTGGTCTCCACACTTCAAGAAGGATGCAGACAAACTGGAACAGGTTCAGAGGAGGGCAACAAGAATGATCAGGGGACTGGAAACCAAGCCCTATGAGGAGAGACTGAAAGAACTGGGCGTGTTTAATCTGGAGAAGAGAAGACTGAGGGGAGATATGATAGCACTCTTCAAGTACATGAAAGGTTGTCACATAGAGGAGGGCCAGGATCTCTTCTTGGTTGTCCCAGAGTGCAGGACACAGAATAATGGGCTCAAGTTGCAGGAAGCCAGATTTCGACTGGACATCAGGAAAAACTTGCTAACTGTTAGAGCCATACGACAATGGAATCAATTACCTAAAGAGGTAGTGGGCTCTCCGACACTGGAGGCATTCAAGAGGCAGCTGGACAGCCATCTGTCGGGAATGCTTTGATTTGGATTCCTGCATTGCACAGGGGGTTGGACTTGATGGCCCCTTCCAACTCTACTATTCTATGATTCTATGATTCTTTGCTTGGCTGATTCTTCCTCCTCTGAATGCAATGCAATGACACCAAACTGAAGAAATCTTTATTGAAAAGCCTGTAGATTGGAGCTCTCCTGTAGCCAACCGGACACAATTTCACACATCAAATTGACAGACAGGACAAAACTTCATGACTGCAAATGTTATGGATTTATGTAATGTATCCATTGTGAAGGAGAGTGCTTCCTCCTCACTTTCACAGGTCTGCCATGCTCTTGTTTGTTTTGAGCAATGTTATGCCTCTCCTAATACTCTCTGAAGTTTACTAGTCTGACCATTTAACAAGAATATTCTTGTCTGTAAATGATAACATTTATTTATCATTACATTTATGCCCCACCCTTCATCCCAAAATGAGCCCAGGCTGGCAAACCACAGTGATGAAACAAAATCTTAAAAAAAATCTTAAAACAGTCCCAATACAGATGCAGACTGTGATAAAGGTCCCTACTTAAAAGGTTTGCCGAAAAGACAACAAAGACAGCGCCAGTCTAATATTTAAGGGGAGGGAATTCCAAAGGGTAGGTGCCACAACACTAAAAGTCTGCTTCCTATGTTGTACATAAAGAACCTCCTGATGAGATGGGATCTGCAGGAGTCCCCCACCTGCAGAGCACAGTAATTGACTGGCTATATAAGAGGTAAGACAATATTTCATTAATGCATGATTGCATTAATGGTACATAATTCAGCACTATGCAAAGAGCACATCATATGCAAATATAGACATGGGCTGTGTCATAATAAACTGTCACAAGCTAGATGCTTGAATACTCATTGAGTGTCAGATCTGACATTTTGTAACTTTCCACTGAATCTACATTAAGAAGATTAGGGGAAGTTTGCAAAATTATGGGTGGTTGTCATAACACATGATTTAGACAAGCTCCATTTAGTGTGCACCTTGGAAGAAAATGCAAAGCACCCACTCCCACATTAAGTGTTGTCCTGTGAACCAGACCTAAGCATACTCACTTCAGAGATGAAGATTTTACATTATTCTCCGTTTAATCCGCTCTGAAGCTATGGAACATAAGCTTTCTGAAGCTACGCTAAAAAAATAAAGACGTTAAATATAGTGGATCTGAATTATGTTAATGGTGACTTATTCTGATAGGCAATTCACCTATTCCTGAATGCAATGTTAATTATATTTTACAAAGGCTTTGGGGCACTAGAGTGGACTAGCTAACAAACAGAATTTGAAGACCTACTGCGAACTTTAGAAAACCTACTCTAATAGAAATAATAGGATAAAACTGCATCAAAAGTCTCCATCTAACAGAGCATATGCATATCCGTTATAACAAGGCATATTAATTAATAATTTGAATTGGCTGCCTATGGAGTAATTAATTATAGAAATAATACGGAGTTTGTGAAGTCTCAGAAGTGAAAACCTGTATGTTCTTTCAAGCTGATCAAAGAGAGGGCACTGACTCCTAAATGTCACAAAAATCTTTGCAGATGATTATCATGGTGTCAGTTTTTAGTTAAAATGTACTGACCTTTTGAAAATTCATTTTAAGACGTTGATTTAAAAACACAGCTTCTTCATTTTACAAAACTCAAATGTACAGATTTCCATGGAGACCTCAAAGCTGCCTGAAATAAAGAAGACAAGCTTTGAGATGTTTTCTTAACATTTGTTTGGCTGAAGCCTCAAAGAATTTGAATATACAGAAGAGAATCTCTCCATCAAAAAGTGAGAAAGAGAGAGAGAAAGAGAGAATCATTATGGACAATTCCTAATTTGAAAAGGGGGAGGGGAAAGGCTCATGGATCCTGTATGGATTTTTCCCTTGCCTTATTACTTTGCTGCCAGAACAATAGTTGCTATGATCCATTCCTTGTAGTGATGTTATAACATCAGCATCAAGGGTTACTGTTTTGGAAAAAGGGCAAAAAAGAAAAATCCTGAATGCATTTTTTTTCTTTTTGTTGTTTTAGTTTTAGCTTGCAAACATAGCCATTGATGTCAGCCTCTGGATCTACTGGTGTGTCTAGGGATGGGAGAGAAATTTGATTCAATTCATATTTGAAGGAGAACTTCCTTTATTTGCACTTTCCAAAATAATAAGAGAACTGAAGCACCGTCATCCTTCAAAATTCACAATTCTCTGAATTTTGCAGTTCTCCAACCGACCAATTTTTTCAAAAATGCATATATTTGGAAAACATGCATAAAAATGAATAGATTACTGAAAAGAACATACAAAAATGCATTATATTAGGGAATTTGCTTGCAGAAAAAGTGTACATTAGTCAAAACTGCCTACAAAAATGTGTTTTTTAGAAGATATTTGCACTAAAATACTGGCAAATTTCATGAGGCTTTTTTTTAAAAAAAATAGCAAATTACTGCAGAAGTGTGAATAATTGCATTTAAGACTGGAAAAATCAGAAATTGAAAGATCCAAAATTGACAGGTCCACCTCTCCCTAGTATATACTAACAGCTTTGACGTATCTTGGAATTGTTGGAAACAAAGGGGGGGAAGTCATGTGAGTAACAAAAACAAAGCAGCTTAATCTGAGTATTTCCCCACTTTATTAACACAAGGTAACAGAGCTAGATGACAGTATATTCCTTACCAGCTCATCAATATCAAAGCCCACTCCTTTCACCCAATCTGGATATGTCTAGGAAGGGATAGTGTTGCGGTGAGCCCTGGATAGGGGCAGTGCAGATACAACATCAACATGTAAATGCACACCCTGTCAGATTGTGGCTGAGGTAAGTTATTTAGACCTAGCTAGTCTTCTTTGCAGCAGTTTCAGTACTCTCCCACCCCAGCTTTGTAGGGTAGGGTTAGCTGCTCACATATGAGCAAAATGGGATACTATCATCATCCTGCCAACTAGATCGGAAAGGGTGTGCGACAGGCTTATATTTTATCACCCTACCTGTCTAATCTATATGCAGAACATATCATACAGAAAGTGGGATTGGACCAAGATTAAGGAGGTATGAAAATTGGAGGGAAAAGTATCATTAATTTAAAATATGCAGATGATAATATACTCTTAGCAGAAACCAGTAATGATTTGAAATGAATGTTGATGAAAATTAAAGAGGAAAGCACAAAACCAGTTGGCCATTACAGAACATTTTTTAAAAAATCAGTATTAGTTTCCTATATAATAAAAGCAGTGATACCTACATACGCCCTGCCTAATTGCTTTAAAAAATAGGATTGGAAGCGGAAAGAAAGATTTACAACACAAACACAATCCTTTGCTATTCACTCAAAAGTCCCATTAATTTACAGCACAATCCTAACCATGTCTACTCAAAAGTAAGTCCTATTGAATTCAATGGGGTTTACTCCAGGTATCTGGGATTAGCATTCCAGCAGTACCAAAAGTCATTTTTTCTCTTGTGTGCAGGAGTCAAACAAGTTTAAATTTTCCCAGACTGTTAAAGAGGGCATTGTTTTGAAAACCTTCCCAATATGAAGCTTTAATCCAATACTTGCTTTTCTGGGAGTAAAGCTGAAAGCTATATGCTTACTCAATTTATAAACTTTTCTGATAAACAGGAAAAACAACAACCATTTTCTATCTTTGCAATGGGGTCTAGGTACTGCCTTGAGGCCAAGAAATCCCTTGTCAATCACAACCCTTTTCACTCACAATTCCCTTATTGGCTAGAAACATGAAAGGGCGGGGTTAGAGCATCCAACTAAGAGATCATTTCACAGAAGTTGCAGGGGGTGGCAGCTGATGTTTTGGTGCATATCTTGTGAAGCAGACCACCTAGAAATTTAATTTTTTAAAAAAAATGAAAGCTGAGAGTCTGGAGATTAAGGTGACTCACCCAGAGACCTAGAGAGGACCCCAAAAATCCAGAGTCTCTGGGCAAAAACTGGAGACCTGGCAACCCCAGAAGGAACTCTGGGAACTGTAGTTCTGTAAGGAGATGGGGAGACTCCCAAACAGTCATGTCAATGTCTGTCCTTCACATTCACAATATAGCCGATTCCACATCCTAGGCACCAGGGATGCCTGATTGCCTTCCCTTCTACAACTTTATTCATAGGATCATAAAAAAGTTATATTTTCTAAATGCTGTATATTTTCCATACATGACCAGTAGCAAATTCAGAAGTGCAGTATCCCTTCATGTTAGTCATAGCCATGTCCCCTCCCCACTTTTTGCTGCTGAGTTAGGAATGAGATTCTTGTTAATGCCTTCTCGCACTACAGACATCCCTAGGTTTTCTAATTATAAAGAAGAAAATGAATAAAACAGAACATATATTAAGAACCAAAAGGCATCAATAACAAAGTAGCATGTAATCATATAGCTTGTTCTACAGATCACATCTTATATTTGGAGGAAAAATTAGACCAGTAGCTTACTATTCACTAGAAAAGATGGTTAGAAATAGGAAGTGAAGAACAGACTTTTAGAGGATAAAATTCTAATAAATATATATGGAATGATTCAGGAGGCTGCAGTGGTAGGTGCTAAACCTCACTATCTTGTATGAAGACAGATCACATCTCAACAAATCCACTGAATTTGCTGTGCCCAGGGATATCACAGATCCTGCAAAGACACTGGGATTTAGCAGGGGTCTTGAGCTTGTTTCATAGCCTCTCAATAGCCATCCTTGCGCATACTAATTCTTTATGAAATCATATGTTAATTTTTAAATTAACCATATTTAAGCAAAGGAACAGTGTCTCTATGTCTGCATCTATGATACCCCAAACACTAATCACCTCCATCTTGCAGAAGGAGTGCATGATCAGTATAGAATATGAACAAATAGGTATAGTCTAATCTGTAAAGTGAGATGTTCTGGACTTGAAGTGTACTGGACAGAGGCCTTTCCAGCATTTTTCTGCTTTGCACCCATGGTCTACATCAGAAATGGGGAGCCTCTAGCCCTCCAGATGTTGTTGGAATCCAGTTCCTATCAGCCCCAACCAGCATGGGCGATGGTCAGGGAAGCAGTAGTGTAGTGGCAAATTTAGAAGTGCAGGGTCCTGTCATGAGTCATGCCATACCCCCTTGCAGCCATGCCTTTTTCTAAAATTATACATCCTTCTAAGATTACACAATAAAAATAAGCTTTCAGTTGCTTACTTTATTTTGACTTCTGTCAGAGGAGGCTGGGGGCTCCATGTCAGTGGGGCAGTGGAATCCACTCCAGGTTTTTCCAGGAGCTGTCCACGGTGCTGTAACCTGTTTTTGGAATGAGGGTGTGTCTTTTGAGGTTCATCAAGAAAACAATGATAGCTTCCAGAAGTTCCAGTCAATTACCCACAGTGCCAGAAACACATCTTGTTATATTCTCCCCGTTAGAGGTTTTGGTAGATATATATTGCTTCAGAGTGCAGAAATAACTGGTCTGCTGAGACTGGCAGTTGGAAGAATAAAGAAACTTAAATTACTACAAAGAAGTAAAGTAATACATGCTGAAGCAGCCATGCAATTTCCACTCAGAAAGCCATTACTAACTGAAAACAAAGTCAGGAAAAGAAGGAAGGAGGGAGAGGAGCAAAACCTGAAAAAACAACAAACACTTTAGAGGAGGAATCAGCAGAGAGAAGTATAGATTGCCTTTCTGTCTAAGTCACTTGTAACATGATTGGTGCTTTACTTCCAGTGCTCCCAAGAGCAGCAGTCTAGATTGTTGATTGCTGTTTCGGTTTCTTTCAACATTCTATGGCCTCTCCCACCAGTGACTTCATAGGTTTTTTTTTTAATGAGTCAAGAATCCATAGTTCAGTGGTTCTAGTTTCTCTAAATACTGAGCAATCTCTTATGGTGTTTTAGCTGGATGCAGACTTAGTCATGCTTAGAGCAGGCTCCCTAAAACCACAGGAACTGAAGGTAGTCATAAGTCATGACTAAATTTTCCCATTGATTTCAGTGAGCATGTGCTGAGCATGACTAAGGCTGCAATCCAATATATGTCTACTCAGAAGTAAGCTCCATTGGGTTCAGTGGGACTTACCCCAGGGAAGTGTGTGTTGCAGCCTAAGTATGGATTCTGGATCCAGTCTTTTATGTGGCTTTCTGTCATGTCTACCACCAGTAGAGTTTGTTTTGCTATTTTTTCCCATTCAGTTTATGGAGCTCAAGTCAGTGGGAATCTGAAAAAGAAGAAGAGAAGTCAGCAGTGCCAAAGTTGAAATGGCCCCTCCATGTATGAGGGTCCCCTCATATGTGAGGCCCGGGGTAATTGCCCCCTGTGACCTCCTTAAAAAGGCCCTGACTGGTACATATTGTCAAATAGCTGACAATTCTGAAATCTTTACTACCATGAGGCTTTCTATATCAGCTGCTAATCTCAGGTTTACTGTGATAACAGCACAAAAAATCCCCCAAGTCCATTAAATCTGGATCAGTGGTTCCCAAATGCTTTCCCCTACAGACCGCTGGAAAATTGTTGATAATATTGGCGGACCACTTAATGATTTGTCTGCCTGTCATAGCAATAGCAATGTGGAGTGCTTGGTGCTGTATGATTTTTCATTGTACTTTTATTTCTTACACTGTATTACAATTTGCATTGCTCACAACACCATCCTCAGCATTTAGGGACACACACAGTGCTCCATCCTTCCCTCCGCAACTTTTTTTTTTTTAAAAAAGCAAGCCCTAGTCTTCCCCAAAGCTTGCTGCTGCTGCTGCTGGCAACCTGACCTTGCAGTGACATTTCCCTCCCCACCCTCCAGCTAGCCCAGGCCCTTAGCACAGTTTAAAAAAAAAGTGACCCCAAGCCATGGGGCAAAGGAAGCACGGACCATAGTTTAGGAACCTCTACCTAGAAAAAGTAAACACCTGGGTTTGGCAGCTCCTCCTCTTCTCTGTAAACTTAGCTCTCCTAACTCCTCCTGACTCTCTCCCTGCTCACATTTCTCTCCTCCCCACAATAACAGATGGTGGGAACCAATTAGCATGCAAGGAGATTCATACTGACTGCTGATTGGCTGCAGTGACTGCTGACCTTGGTGGATTTTCAGCATCTTTCCCAAGGCAACTAGGAAAAGGGGGTAGCTTTTAAAAGCAAGCACACTCTGGACTTGGGAATTGTGGTGGCTTGATTAGCTGTAGAAATGGACCCAGGAGGGGGCTTGGAGGGGGGCACCTGGGAAAAAAGTAACAGGACTGTGTCCCAGAGCATGTCCCCATGAAAACACACCTGCAGGGAAGATGGGAGTTGTAATCCAATGATATTTGGAGGGTCCCATTATACAGAGAACCATTAGCAGGGAAAATGGAAATGGTCTGCCTTCAAGTTGATTCCGACTTTTGGTGACTCTATGAACCGGGTTTTCATGGTAAGCAGTATTCAGAGGGGGTATTCCATTGCCTTCCTCTGAGGCTGAGAGGCAGTGACTGGCCCAAGGTCACCTAATTTGCTTCATGGCTGTGTGGGGACTTGAACCCTGGTCTCCCAGGTCATAGTCCAACATTCTAACCACTACACCACACTATTAGCAGGGAAGATGTACTTTATTGTGAAATGTGAGAGAATACAGCACTGACTCAGACAGCAATGCCAAGAAAGAAATATTTAATTAACGTCAGTATTTTAAAAACTTGCTTGCAATACTCATTAGCGTAACAGAAGCCATGTGTGATATTTGTCAAGGTGTCATCATTTTTTCTGGGGGAGGGTAATTTTAAAAACAAGATGAGGGCAAATCTCCCCCCAATGTTCTATTTATAGTGTGGTGAAACTTCTAGCAAATTCAGTTTTTTTTAAAAAAAAATAATGGTTTGCTTTGATGTACCCTGAAAGGTTTCCCTAATGGAAGGTAATTGCTGGTAATTTAAATTAGCAGTTTTCACTTATGGTAATTGCAAACCTCGGCTTACCTAAGTGTTCTGATGGAATGCAACTGTATTGTTAAATTTGTGGAAATTAGGGTTGTTTCTCAAAAACTGGCTGGCAAACATCTGCGAAGGTGATATGTAAACTTATCCATCATTTTGGGCATTCCAAATATAGTTCCTGTTGACAATGCCCTTTCTCATACAGTTTGAAATGCAGACAGATTGCAGTCTTTTTACTGCTGACTTGATTCCACCACCATCACCACCTGCTTCTTGTCAGATGAAATGTCCTCATCTGACTTTTGTCGGACTGGATAATTCCCCCCCCCATCTGAGTGGTACAGAAAGGGTCATAGCTCAGCAGTAGAGCATCTGCTTGGAATGCAGAAGGTCAGTCCCCAAGAATCTCCAAGTAAGACTGACATTCTAGAGAGTTGCTGCCAGTCGCTATTAGGGTTGCCAGGTCCATGGCCCGAGACTGATCCTGTATCTTTAGGAGAAGATAAAGTCAGCCAAGTGCAGGTGTTCTTGCAACTCTGTAATGGGAAAAACCACAAGGTGGAATTCTCTCTCCCTCCTCCACAACTTTTAAAGATACAGAAGCCCTCTTGGAGGCCGGGCCTGGCAACCAAGAGGTCTTCTGTATCTTTAAAAGTTGTGCAGGGAGAAGGGAGAATTCCACCTTGTGGTTTTTCTCATTACAGAGTTGCAAGAACACCTGCACTTGGCTGACTTTCTCTTCTCCTAAAGATACAGGATCAGTCTCAGGCCAAGAACCTGGCAACCCTAGTCGCTATAGATAACACTGAGCTAGATGGGGTAGCTTTCTGTGTTCCAGTTTGCGTGCAAAGGGGAATTTCAGACTTCCCAGCTGCTACTAACGGCTTCTCAATAAAATCCAAACCCTGTGCCAAGTAATGGATAGTACTGTGATATGAACATATTATGCAAATAAAACAGGCTTGTCTGCCATTATTGTGCATACTGCTGCTGCTACTCATCATGGATAGGCTGAATGCAAAACACCAAGTGACGCTCCACCCCACAGGCCTTTGACAGCCAAATTCTGCTTTCCTTTGACAGACTTAAAACTCAATGCCAGCTCCAAGGTTGTGAGACCCTCAGACAAGACGGTCTCTACAGTGAGCCCCCTTAAAGAAATGGCCCGACAACAATGGTATCCCTATGTCTCCTTGCTGCTGGGGTCACTGCCAATCATTCATTCATCCATCCATCCTCTCCTTGTAGCCCAATCCCTACCACTGGATTAGTGAATGAGTATGCTGATGGTACTTAAAAGATTGTTTCGCCTGTTACATACCCAATCAGCCATTGTGCCCTTCAAGTGAGGACCTCCTTCAGGTCCTTCTCATCAGGAAGTCCATTCCATATGATGCAGGAACAGGGCCTTTATTGTGGCGGGACCTATCAGCCCGCTATATATCAGACAGGTGCTGGCTATCTGTTATCTTTTCAGTATAATACCTTTTCCGATAAGCTTTTTAAGTGGAGATTTTTATCCCTGTTTGTATTGGACTTAGAAACAGTATTTTTAAAAGATTATTGCTGTGTTTATATTTAATCACTTTGGGATATTTAATGGAAAGCAACTTATGAAATACATACATACGTACATACATACATACATACATGCTAGGGTTGCCAGGTGTCCAGTTTTTACCCAGAGACTCTGGATTTTGGGAGTCCTTTCTGGGTCTCTGGGTGAATCATGTTGATCTCCAGACTCTCAGCTTAATTTTTTTTTTAAATTAAGTTTCTAGGTGGTCTGGTTCATGAGATATACACCAAAACATCAGCCCCACCGCAACTTCTGTTAAATCAGCTCGTAGCTGGCTGCTCTATCCCCACCCTTTGCAATGCCAGGAAATGGGTGTTTTTTCCTGTTTATCTGAAAATCTCATAAAATGAGTAAGTATATAGCTTTCAGTTTTTCTCTCTCTTATGTGCAGGAGTCAAACAAGTTTAAATTTTCGTGGGCTGTTGAAGAGGACACTGTTTTGAAAACCTTCTCAATATGAAGCTTTAATCTGATACTTGCTTCTCTGGGAGGAAAGGTGCAATGCTAATCCCACATATCTGGAGTAAACCCCATTGAATTCAATGGGACTTACTTTTGAGTAGACATGGTTAGCCTTGTGCTGTAAATTAATGGGACTTTTGAGTGAACATAGCAAAGGATTGTGTTTGTGTTGTAACTCTTTCTCTCCCTCTCCAATCCTTCTTTTTAAGGCAATTGAAAAATGGAAATGGACTGCCTTCAAGTCAATTCTGACTTATGGCGACCCTATGAATAGGGTTTTTATGGTAAGCGGTATTCAGAGGGGGTTTACCATTGCCTTCCTCTGAGGCTGAGAGGCAGTGACTGGCCCAAGGTCACCCAGTGAGCTTCATGACTGTGTGGGGATTTGAACCCTAGTCTGTTGGGTAGTAGTCCAACACTCTAACCACTATGCCACACTGACTTTCCTTTAAGGCAATTAGGCAGGACTTACTTAGGTATCACAGGTTTTTATGCAGGAAATTAATACTGATTTTTTAAAAAAATGTTCTGTAATGACCAACTGGTTTGACAATAAACTATTATATGGGGTGTACATATTTTTACATTTGCAGTGTGTGTGTACTTGGAGTTTTTCCAACAACCCTGTGAGGTAGAGTGGGTGATTGTAAACCAAGGCAGCTCACTATAAGAAAACCCTTTAAAATTCAATAACTATAAAAATAATTATAAACAGTTGCAAAAGAGCTAAAAGTGACATGATTCTGAATTTTGGGTTGGGTGAATGAAGTTCCTTATCACTTGAGGCTGCAGTTCTGTGCACGCTTCCCTGTTTGAGTAAGCCCCATTGAATACATTGGGACTTGCTTCTGAGTAAACAAACATAGGATTGCACTATAAATATCTTTGCAGGTTGTGTAAATAATAAACATCTTTGACAGTCATGCTTATATAAATATTTCTTCATATTGTGTCCCAATAAGTATTAGATTTCACACTATGGTTGTAGATTTTTATTTCCTCTATATTTTAAGTGTGCTGTTCTTCCTTGGGATGGTCATGGTTCCCCTATGTTGTTTTCATCCTGAAGGGCAGATAGGCTGAGAGGTGGTGAGTAGCCATGGTCACCCAGTAAACTTTATAGCTCATTTCCATTTTGAAAAATTAATTAAAATGATTTACATGCAGGAAAGGTTTATGAAGTAGATCCACACAATATATTTAAAGTACATCCAACTTGCATTTAAAGCACATGACTTCCCCTAAAGAATCCTGAGAAGTATAGTTTCCCCCTCACAGTTATAGTTCCAATCACTCTTAACTACAGTTCCCATGATTCTGTGATGGGATTCCTGTGCTTCAAATGTGTGTTGAATGTGCTTTAAATGAATGGTGTGGATCTGCCCTAGGTATGCTGTGCATTCATTAGTGAATTGAAAAGAACAATTTTAAAGGATACTTTTTTAAACAGGGAAGGGTTGTAGCTCAGTGGTAGGGCATATGCTTTGCATGCAAAGGTCCAAAATTCAATTTCTGGAAAAGGCTATTGCCTGGAATCCTGGAAAACCAATGCTAGTCCATGTCATCAGTACTGAGCTAACGGCCTGAGGCAGAATAAGGCACATTCCTTTGTTCCTAAAAGTGGGAAGAGACTCAAGGGCCACAGTGACTCCAAAATTTATTTATGTATCTTATTTACAACATTTATATACTGCTTTATTATAAAAAAAGGTTTACAGATGGAATTAGAACAATAAAACTATTGGCAAAAACAGTTAAAGACAGTTATTCAAAAACATTCAAAATAATAAAACCAACAATGAGTTAAAACCAGAAAAAAACCACAATAGCTTCTACATGCCTGGGTAGGCTTGCCTATACAAAAATGTTTTTAACAGGTGCTGGAAAGAGTACAATGAAGGCATCTACCTACTGTCAATAAGCAGGGAGTTCCAAAGTGTAGGTCCTGCCACACTAACAAGAGCAGATTTCTTACAAGAGAAGAACAAGTACTATGTGGAAGCCGTAATGTGGAAAGCATACCTTGAACTTGGCCTGGTAGCAAATCAGCAACCACTGCAGATTTCAGAGCAGAGGTATTATGTGCTGATAGGGTCTCACTCATGTCAGCATTCGTGCTACAGCATTCTGCATTAACTGCAGCCTGTGACATCCTCCCCTGATTCTCCCTGTCAGGTTCCCACCTGCTTGTGGCTACTGCCTTTCACTAGGCACCACCAGGGATACCACCAGTCCAGACCGTCCTTTATATGGTTTCTCACTCCACTCTAGCACAGATCTACTAGATCCCCCTGCTAGGCAACACCACCAGTCACGTCCTATAACCAATACTCCCAGAGACTTTGCCTGAGTCTCTCTCTAGCTGGTTACTTTTGTGACTGCGTGCTTATGCTGTTCCCAACCCCCTTGTATCTATATAGATAAAGCATACAACGCTGGGTTGCTCTGGATACTTGAATTATTATTCCTCCCTTCACCGCTGCCACCATTAGATACTGTTTCTGTTCAGCCTTGGTAATTACCTTGCCCTCCCTTCTGGTATGTATATCCCCCAGCCAAGGATCAGGCCTTTGGTAAACCAAATAAGTATTTATTAAATATCAGAAATAACAAGATTAGTGTTAGAATGTTTCACAAGCGTATGGTTTCATCTATTCCTGTTTTGTACTTGACTTATTATTAATCAGAACTCCAACTCCCTCTTTCTCCACACTCCTGACCTCCACCCTCAAACACCTCTTTCTCCACACTCCCAACATCCACCCTCAAACACCTCTTTCTCCACACTCCCAACATCCACCCTCAAACACCTCTTTCTCCACACTCCCAACATCCACCACCAAACACCTTCTTCTCCACCCTACTAACATCCATCCACCAAACACCTTCTTCTCCACCCTACTAACATCCACCCAGATTCAACTGTCATTCTTCCATTTATACTCCCAGCCACTCAAACGCTCAGCCAATCATCCAGCATTCTACTGCTCATGTACTCCCCCTCCTCTTTCACTCCACTTACCATATGTCTTCTATATAAACAGCACTTACCATATTTACCCTACAAGCAGGAACATCACACAGTCCTCAGGCCAGGTTGTGCTGCATGGGATTTCTGTGACCTTGGCTAACTGGCTGCAAGGATTTTTTTAGTTTTTGTTTTTGTTATCAATCCTGACTGGTTGTGGGATGCTGAGTTTTCTGCCTTACAGGAATCTTGTTGTGGTTGGTATGGTATTGCATTAGGAAATCATCACTGTCTTTTGTTTTTCTTTTCTGTTTGCATTTCATTTACCTTTACCCTCACTCCCTTACATCTATAAAAGCAACAACAGTTGTCCCATGTGCTCAGCTCAACCCCCTTAAACCCACTGATGGTGCACCTTGTTGGTTGCATGAAGGTTTTTTTCATGCCCAATAGGAGTAAAAGAGAATTCACATATTTGGAAATGTGGCTGCAATTGTTCCCAAGCTGCTGGGTTTTTGTGTGATACATTTTCTCATTTTTGGCAATGTATAAGTGGCCACCCTGCCTCTCAATGCAACAATTGGAGCTAATTGTAAATAAGAGAAGGAGAACAGAAGCAGGAATGAATAATGACTGCTGGCCCCAGCCCTGCTTGCCAGAGCTGAGCCAAAGGCACCTATCCAATAAGAACTGGAAACCAAAGGGTCAGTGTCAGGACCTGCCAAGAAAGACCATCATTGCCCAGGCAAAGTCCCAGCCTGAACAAAAGTATTTATGGCACTTCTTGTGGAAGAAAGGCCTGAGTGAACTGAGTCAGTCCAGTGCCTTTATCGGACACACACATCCACAGTATGGCTTCCATCTTCCCATGTGATGAAGTCCTTGAAGGAAACTGCTAGGCACATTACAGCTTCTCTGCTTTCAAAAAATACACTTTGATATTCAGATAAGCAAAAAGCATCTTGCCAGGAATATGACAACGTGTTGTGGGATTCAAAGACATGAACAGAAAAACATATCTGCTTTGCAACAACCAGAAAAAAACCACAATAGCTTCTACATGCCTGGGTAGGCTTGCCTAAACAAAAATATTTTTAACAGGTGCTGGAAAGAGTACAACGAAGGCATCACCCTCCATGATCCTGATCCCAGCTCCCAAGCAACATATGTCACATTTTTATACAGCTAATTGCTAAACATAATATCTTGGGTTCTGATTTTTTGCTAATGAGACTCCAGCAGTGTCCTCAGGTGGGCTTGCAGTACCAGCACTGAATCAAAAATGGAGACAAAGGCGTGCAGGAAATTAAGAATCAAGAGACAAATCAAAGTATTTCACCTGATAGCCCTAATGGAAATTAAATATTGGAATTTTAGTTATCACCATCTGGGAATTAAACATTGGAATTTTAGTTATCACCACCTAAGAAAAACACAGTTGCTTTCCCAGTCTTTACCTACAAAGGAAATTCAAGGTCATCTCAAAGCAAAAGTGATCCATTTCTGTTCGGCAGGAAGCCTAACTCCGGACAGGTGGTAATCGGTATTATGGCATGGCATAGCCACTGCTGCACCTGCAACACCACTGTTCATGAAGGCTGGGGTGGAAGGAGAGGATTAGACAAATATATACTTGACGATGCACCAGCCTGGAGCTGCCATCATGATTGAACTTCAATTGGGCCTGATGTCATCAAGTGACAGCAGTGAGGCTGGCTTGTGATCCAATGGGTCTGGGGCTGACTCAACTCCTCCCTGTCCTCAGAACATCCCATTTGGGAGCTTTCCTCAGGCTATCCTTTCAATGGGTAGAACAGGGAGTTCCACAATGCAGGAGTGATGCTGGTGTCACTATGCAGATGGAAGCCGGCAGAGATGTTTTGTGCTGGGTGGAGCTGTTTTGTGCTTCCCCACATGGTTGATCAGTGGCATGGATTGCAGCCTAAGACCCATAGACTCAATGGGACCTATTCCCAGGGTAAGGAGGGGGATAAATTTGATTCTGTTTGCATTTATAGGTGAAACTACCTAATTTCTGAAACGGCATGTGAACAGAAACACAGCCATCCATCAAAATCCACCCTTCCCTGAATTTTTCAGTGCACTTCTCCAGCCTTGTGACATGTACAAAAATGTATATAGCAGGGTAATGTGTGCAGTAAAATACATAAATTAGTGAAAACAGCATACAAAAATGCATTATAAGGGAAATTGCGTTGCAAAAATTGGTATATGAGACAAAATTTTATACAAAGAATGTGTACAGGAGGAGAAATTTGTACTTAAACTGCTGAATTTTCAGAAGGACTTAAAAAAATAGCAAACAGAAGTGGAAGTTTGCAGCACTGAACTTAAGAGTAGAAAAACAAGAAACTAAGAGAAACCAACATTGACAGATTTGCCCATTCCCACTCCCAGGAAACTGTGTAGGATTGCAGACTCACTAGCCAGGTGACATAGCATAACCACTGGCTCCCACAGCACTTTTTTAAGCATAGCAATGTCAATGTCACATGGGCAGGGCTGACCCAACAATACATGTAGACCTCACGCAGCAGCTACCTGGGGCAGCACAATTCAAAGGTCACCAAACATTAACTGGTAGATTCAGGACAGACAAAAGAAAGTACTTCTTCATGCAGTGCATAGTTAAACTGTAGAATTAGCTCCCACAAGAGGCAGTGATGGCCACTAATGTGGATGGCTTTAAATGAAGATTAGACAAATTCATGGAGGATAAGGCTATCGACAGGTACCACAGTCAGAGGCAGTATGCTTCCAAAAACCAGTTGCTGGAAGCCGCAGAAGGGGAAAGTGTGGTTGCACTCAGTTCCTGCTTTTGGGCTTCCCATGGGCATCTGGTTGGCCATTGTGAGAACAGGATGCTGGACTAGATTGGCCACTGGCCTGATCCAGCAGGCCCCTTTTAATGCTCTTAAGTGATTCCATCCAGTATCCTCAGCTATACTGCAAGGAGCACCCTTTCAGCTTGTGTGAGATCAAACATTTGCCCCACACTACCTAGAGTAGCAAACAGGCCTAGTATAAACTGGTGGCATCCTCAGGCAACTGTGGAAGGTTCACTGTTGGTGGCACCGTTGCCATGGGACCCCCTTTTCACTGCTTCATTTATGAACGACGACAACACCATCCTGTCTTTCCTCCAATGAGCTGAAGGTGGCATACATTGTGATAGACCTTTTATCCACCTCCAAATGAGTTTAACCAGATACACTCCCCTGGTTTTATTTCCCCTCGCTGGAGCTAGCCAGCCCACCTCACCTGCCTTCTGCAACCTCCCTCAGATTACTGGCAAACCATGAAGTTACTGCCCAACAGGAGCAGTGAAATGAATGTGAAGCACGAGTCCAAATGTTGCCTTAGGTATGTGACCCGTACCAGATGGATTCCAGGACAATTTTGAATTGGATTCCCTGAGCATTCAAGAGCTCCAGGCAATAGGATAGCTCAAAGGTAAAACTTTATTTTAAAGCAAAACCATCTCACAGACAAGCAGGCATAGCTGGCTCATAGCATGACACCTAATTCCAGTTTTAACCTTTCCCTGAACTTTCTCACTATCAACCTCGCTTGCTTAACCCTACCCTTTACTAACACTATGGAACATATCTTATTCCTATTCTATAACCTTCCTAGCCTCTGTATTGCTCCCACTCCTCAGCTAACAACCAACTGGGAATCCCTTCAGTTTGGGAACCCATGCTTTAACCACTATACTGCACTGGCTCTCTGAGTACTAGAGGGCTGCCACTGTAATTGCCCACAATGCCTCAAAGATTGCTCATCACTCTGGTGCATTGTGAGCAATTACAATGGTGGCCACCTTATGCTCATTAGAATACTGCTGTTACCACTGCCACTGTCTTTGTCCTCCTTCTCTAACCTTACCCATCCCTTGCTTCCAACTAAAATAAACAGGAGGAGTGGGGAGAAGTTGCCTGTAAGCAAGGGTGCTCACAAGAATATTTATTGTCCCTCGTCTTTTGTCCCCTCTCCACCAAGTCTAATTCGCACTGCCATGGGCTGTACCCCTATGGTCCAGTGTACCTGCATAGCAGAGAAATATACCCAGGTTACCTTGTAGTGTGGGAACCAACCAAGTTTGAATGGCTTTGTGGTGGCAGGCACACACTGCAGCTGTAATAAAGCAGAGGAATCAGCCATTGTTCTAGAGCAGGAGTGGGGAACCTTTGGCCTCGCAGATGTTGCTGAGCTAAAACTGACCAATGTCCAGAGATGATGGGAGTTGTAGTTCAGCAACATCTGGAGGACCAAAGGCTCCTCACACTTGTTCTACAGCCTCTTATCAGCCTTGTGCACACCAGGAAGTGTCCCCCCACTTAGTGACCTCCTATGTTCCTTTTGCCTTGTTCCTCCTTCTTCTTAGAACTGAGGTTGTTAAAGGCATGGAACTAGGCTTTCTCCCCAGGGGTACCCATGCAATGGATCACCTTTCCTAGTTAGCCTTGTCCAGCTTTCACACAGCAATGGCTTTTGCCATGAACACCTGTCTTTCCCAAGATTTCCTGCTGGCTAAACTGATTTCTTTTCATCTGCAGCTGTTTAATTCATTAAAGTGCTCACATGCACTGTCAAGGGCAAAGCCTCCCAAAGCACTTGACAAAAGATAATCAATGTCATATACCTAGCAGGAACATTATGCTTCCAAAAGGTTTTCAAAACAAAACGTTTGGCTCAGTATTGCCTACATCACTGTTCTTCAACCTTAGGTCCCCAGATGTTGTTAGACTAACCCCCAGTCAGATTGGCCAATAGCCAGGGATGATGGGAGCTGTAGTTCAACAACATCTGGGGACCCAAGGTTGAAAAACAGTGGCCTACACTGACTCTTTACTAACCAGGAGTGGCTCTTCATTGTCTCATGGAGATGCTGGGGGCTGATACTGGGGACCCTCTACAGGTAAAACCTGTGTTCTACCACTGAGTTATGGCCCTTTCCCATTGTTGGAACATTTATCCTAAGGGAGTTGCCACTGTACACAAGAGGTCATTTGCCTAACCAACTCCAGCAGAGTCTCCCCTCTTCTCTTCTAGCAAATGACCCTTAGGCTGCAACCTCTACACACTTAATTGGGAATTCAGCCCACAGTTTTAAGTGAACTGCCTTGATTTGCACTTTCCAGATCAGGGCTGGTCCTATCATTAGGTAGTGTGAGACGGCCACCTGCAGTAGCAAATTTGGGGTGCCATGAAATTGTTAGTTATTCATTTAGTGCCAGGGAGGAGGAGAGACACTTATGCGATTTTCTGCCTCAAGTACCAGAATAACTTGTCTGGCCTCGGGTATTATGTAATTAAACTTGGAGGAGGGGGCAACATTTGCTGTTCCACCTCTGACAGCAAGCCCTGTTCCAGACTAATATGTGGATTGGAATCCAATTATCCTTAGGTTTTTATACTTCTCCAAATATTCTGATATAGTTCTTTGTTCAAAAAGTACCATGCTGTGTATAAAATATGAACTTGAGGATTTTAGAGTAAGATACATACAAAATATATAAAAAAAATTAAAAATAATGCACATTTTCATGTTTTTAAAAAAATTGCAGACATGTAGAAACAGGATGGAATGGACTTATGAATGAACACATGTCAAACTAACACAGACCAAAAATAGATTGATTTTTCCATCGTTACCTTGGAGTAAGTCCCATTGAGCCCAGTAGGGTTTACTTCTAAGCAGACATCTATAGGATTGCACTGCATGCCACTATTTAATATTTCCTGTTCCTAAATACTGAGAAGGTATTTTCACATGACTGTAATGCTGCTGGAGATCATGCACTGAGATGGTCCCCAAACAACTTTTGCAATTGCACTGATCATCTTCTGGGCAGTTGCTGATCCAAGTACAGCTAAGCGTGTGGCAGGCAACAGTGGGCTACAGTCACGTGACCTGCTCTGCTCATGGCAACATAGATGGGAGTCTGCACGAGCTTTTGAAGAAATGTGACTGCCAAACTGGCAGCTAAATGGCTGTTTCAAAGTAAGGGTATGTCACAGCAGTTTCCTCTTACTACAGAAATTGGTAATTAAAATGGAATGGAATGCACAGTATCTGGTAACTGGGATAAGTTGGGAAACAGGTGCATAACACTGAGCTTTGGCTCATCTAGACAAGCATTATCTAGTTTCAACTCTCTAAGATCTCATGCAGAGTTCTTTCCCAGCACCTGCTGAGTTCTTTGACTGGAAATGCCAAGGACTGAATATGGAACCTTCAGCATGCAAACCATGCACTTTTCCATTGAACTTTGGTCCTCCCTATGTGATGTCCAAATCCCTGCTCCCTGCAAAATTCATTGGATGGTCTTAGACAAGGTAGACAGTCTTTGAGCCTATCATTTCTCCTTTGTAAGGTTAAGTGTTGCTTCCAAATGTGCTCTGATTTACAACAGTAATACAATATGGATAGCAGAAAGCATCAGGGCTAAACTTGCATTTCAGAACAACCTTTGATAAGGTGCCTTAAAAATGCCCACTAGATTTCAGTGCCATTAATTTGGTGAAAAGAAAATTTGAAGCTGTAAAGAAACCTAGTTGCTTGGCCTTAGAAAATGGCGCTGTGCTATAGACTTATGGGTAAGATCTTGTTGCTGGGAAGAAGCCTGTTCTCATTAGAAGAGACATGATCTCATGCTGAAGACATGGTGCTTCAAGGCCAAAGCTGAGGCCTGCTAAATGGGAGGGCAGGTTAGCTATGGGAACACATGTACATTATGACATGAGAAGGCACTGGAAAGTTCCATCAGAGAAGCCTTCTGCTTGGCCCTTAGGTTCCACCTTGGTTGCGATGTTTTCTTCTATAAAAAATTAGCCCTTTATTTGTTCTGGGAGCCCACATCTTCCCTGATGCCTTGCAACACCTTGGGTGATTCTTTGTTCCTGGTAGGGTCAATGTTCAGATGCTATGTGGGTATGTTCTAGAGTTAGAAACAGTTAGCCTTTTTCGTTTTATCTTGTTTTATAATTCCCAATGGTAATACTATTAATAATGGTGTTTTCTACCTATATCTGTCATGGGTGTTCTGGTTCTTTTTTATGCTGCTATACTTGATTAGTTATTTTTAATGAAGCTGCCTCATATTTACTGTAGTGTGTTCTTTCAGGTTAAGCCCCGGTACTAAATCCAACATCTGGCCAAACTTGGCTAGTTTGCTGAAGTATTACTTATTTACTTGGGGCTCCAGGAAGCAGAACTTCTGGTCTTTAGTTCTTGTTATCTTCAGAATCTGAAGGGTGTCCATTTAATTTAAGGTTTTGGAGTCTCCTGGCCCAAACTTGTGGACAGAAGGAGTGGTGGCAGTGTTTTACCTTGCAAGGTTGGTATTACACCCTGGTAAGTTGGCAACTGCTGTTTGACTATAAGAGCTGGTTCTCAGGGTCTGGGACCCAGTGACCTTGACAGAAGCAAGCTGCGCAGTGGCACAACAGGGTCAAGCAAAACATCAAAATTGTGGCAAATTGTAAATAAAAAATGGAACCTGATTGCTGATACATCAGTGCCCTTCCAGCAAATTCAAGTAATTAGAAACCCTACATTCAGATAGGGAGAATTTTATAAGCACTCCTGTTTGGAGACCATGTGGCTCTTTCCTCTCTCTCTCTCTCTCTCTCTCTCTCTGTCTCTCTCTCTCTCTCTGCACGCAAGTGCATAATGCCTTAAGCCTTAAATGGTTTACCATGGAGATGGGAGTGTCAGGTAATTCCTACTTTAACAAGCAGAGGCCAGCAGTCCACTGGAATTGTTGCATGAACTGAAGGAAGCAAAAGTGCAAAAGACATTTTGACAAGTTATGTTGAACACAGATCCTAGTGAAAAAAATAATGAGCAGAACAGTGGACAGACTCTGGTCTCATGGGAACAGGACTGAAAAGAAGAACTGGGCTAGTTCACAAGAAAAGAGATTTTAAAAGAGACAAACAGCTGCAATGAGAACTGCTCATTTGTGTCTAAACATGCCATTCATTTAGAAACAAATTATACCACAAGATTTTGCTTATGCAAATGCAACAGAAGCAACAACTGAGCTTGGGGGCAACTGAGTCCTCTACAACCCACAAGGGCCACATAACAGTCTTGATCCTTGACTGTTGTAACTAATTGCTTGGCAATCCACTTTTCACAGTACAGTGGCATTGCTTTGGATGAAGGGCTGTGTACTAAACTAGTAGTGATCTGACCATCATAGGTTTACATTTATTATTACGGGCTGGAGCAAGACTCCGCTCTTACATTTTTTCCCCTTTCCAGCCTGTTTTATTAGCCTGAAAATAAAGTGAGTAGGAGTTTTATTTATACGTTCGAAAATATTCCTTATGCAGATTACTGTGGAGATAAAAGGATCTCTCTCATTTCCTGCCTGCTGCAGTGTCCTATATCTAAGCCATTACAAAAGGTGTGGGATGTAGTTGAATCTGGTGTGGGATGTAGTTGAAAGAGTCACCACCCAGTCAAAGGCCAATCCTACCACGATGCCTCAGTTAGTTCTGAAATGGCTGGTTCTATCTAAAAATCGTACAGCTCTAGACTTCTTAGAATTTCTTTTACTGTACAAGAGCATCTTGATAACACCATATGCATCAAGGTTAACATTAAGGGTATATAAAACATTGTTCTCAATGGCTATCACATGGGATCAACATCATGGAAGTCTCTCAAGGATGAAGCAGCCTAATAGCTACCAAACCCTGTTACAGCATGCAGTCCAGCTTCAGGAGGGCTTCTTCCTGACTGCATGAGGAAACAATGGAATGACAGAAAGAACAAGGCTAAAAGAATTATAGTCTGAGGAGTGGATCACTCTTCATGGAAGACTTGGCAAGCTGACCATCTATTTCTCAAGATCCAGCAGAAGCTGCCCTAAAGAGAGAAGGCAACAAGGACAGGATACTCCAATGCAACTATATGTTTGCAAAACCACTGAAGAGCAAAGTGAAATCACAACTCTGATTCTGGCTTAAATCTCCAGATTACAACGCGGGGCTGTTCTTTCAAGCACATTCCAAATTGGCCTGAACTACTACGTGGAAGATAAGAGCTCCCTGGCTGCTAAGTTACCACTTGAATTGCTGCAGCTGCTCACTTGCAAGAAATAAAACAGACTCTGGGACACCTGCAAGGAGAGTGATTACTCTTTTTTTATTATTAATTTTCAAAATAAACATAACCAACAAAATAACAAAAAATAATCCACTATGGGATCATAATCATATTGCATATAAAGATTACATTTTGATTATCCATAGTAAATTATTAATGCAATGTTCATTCGTACATTAATACTGTTCCTTTTCTTCCTGCAGAATTGTTGAATATCATCCCTATCCTTTCATTTGGTGGACTGTTTAATAATAGTACCATATCCATGTGTATGCCATTGTCAGGGGGATTCTGATGTAATTAATAAAATCATACTATACTGGAAGAAAACTAGTCCCTTTACTTTGTCCTCGTGCTCTCTTTGAGTTAATCTGTTAGAGCTATATCCCAAACTGTTTTATACCAAGTAATTGTTCTTACTGTTCTGTTGAATGCTGATGAATTTTCAGGAGAACTTTTTTCTTTTAAATACAAACTGATGTGGAAGTATAGAGAACTGAACTTAAGATTGGAAACAGGGCCGGCTCCAGGCATGCCGGGTCCCTTGGGCACCAGCGTGCCCTGGGCCCCTCCGCTCCCCTTCCGTGATCTGCAACATGAGCGCGGATCGCAGGATTGGAGCTTCCGAGCCGCTTGCCATCCCCCCCGCTTCACCTACCTTTCTCTGCTGTTTCTTGCGGCTGCGCACACTGTGCGTGCACTGTTGCCATCAACCAAGATGGCAGCAGAGGCTTCAGCCTCTTACGTAAACCTCAGCCGCCATCTTAATTGATGGCAACCCTGCATGCACTGCAAAAAACAGCAGAGAGAAAGGTAGGTGAATGGGATTGTGGAATGGGAGCGGAGGGGCCCCTCAGGGGCCTCTGTAGCTCCAGGGGCCCTCGGGCCAGTGCCCCACCTAACCGCCCTTTAGAACCGGCCCTGATTGGAATAATGAGAAATGTAGAGAAACCGTAATTGATAGATTTGCCCAACCCTAGTGACTGGTGTGATGTCACCTAGTCAAAATGGGTTCCCAGGTCTTCCACATTGGGACTCAAAACCCACTGGAGTTTATGAACTTGTCCCTCAGGTGGTCCAAGAATTTCATTCAGGTGAGAAGTCAGCAACTCCTGGTTTCTGTATATCAATGCATGGTTTCTATATCAACTTGCCTGTGTTGATGTCATTTTCAGTAGCTCTCTTCCAGGTGTCTGGATATCCAAGGTAAGATCAGAGAGCAAGAACCTTCTCAGTGGTGATGCCTCATTTATAGAATGGAGACCAACATTGTTCTGACGGCAGAAACAACATTTTTTATGCTCCTAGGCTTTCTGAAGTATCATTTTATCATTCTGTAACTCCCCCCCCAACTTTATATTTTATGTAACTCCCAGTTGGAGCTCTGTTGAACGCAAATATAAATGATTAAAATGAATGAATATGCATTTTAACATTAAAACATATTAGCTTTACCTCTTTGGTATCTCTTAGGAATTCTCTATATAATCCACACAGATATATCAAAGAAACTGAGCACATAATTTCATCAATAAAGCACCAAAATGGCTGCAATTCAGGTCCTTTTCTCACTCCCATTTACTGGTACCATGTTGAGTAGTTTCCATCAATGCCACCAAAACACTTGCAGAGACTGGAGATAGATTTGCTTTATAGATTTATTCTTCCTGGTCTTTTAAAAAAAAAAGCCAACATTATTTTAATAACATTTGCACTAGGGTAAGCCTCTAATTAAGATAACACCAAAGTTTAATTGGCAGAGTATTTCCACAAGAACCTTGAATAACATTCTTTGCTATAAGAATGAATTGTTCCTTATTAAATGGAAGGAAAAATCGTTACTTATTATGGAATGGGTTAGACCTACAGCATTCTGGGAAATAAATCTGGAGTTAAAAGATTACTAGTAGTTAACCATCCAAAAATACATTAAACTCAATGGCAACTTTCCTATCCAGTTCAGTGGTTTTTAAGATCAAGCCCTGGGCTGCTTAATGGCTCTATTTGGTGTGTTGTGTATATGTGGGTTGTTACATCTGCTGACACATTAGAAGCCATTTACAGAGGGAAAAACATTTTATTGATCTAAGAAACATTAGAAATAGGACTGTATATTGCAATGTACAATCTACTGACAGTGTTACTATTAGCTAGCAATTTGTATATTTCTTACTTATCAGTTTAAAAAAAACAGTCCTCCAATCCTATCTCATTTTTGTTTATTTTTTTAGTAATGGAAATAGCTATACATTCAGATTATTATGGTAGACAAAATGGCTTTCTCTGGCTTTTGCATAGCCAGGAACTTACACAGAACAAAGAACATTTAGGACCCAAAGATCCTGTATTCTTCTTGGACTTATTTCAGTGACCAGGCAACATTTTAAGAATGCTACACCTCCTATTTTTGGGGGGTGATTTTGCCACACACCCCTTTCTGGGAGAAGACTTGAGTTTGTCTCTCCCGGGGGAAGAGGGCCTTGGAGATTTTGTGGGCCAGAGTGCCCAATAGGAAGGGGACGTTCAGGTTACTGTTTAAGCCTGCTCTGCTTCCTTCTTCTCTTGTGCAACACCCACCACCCGCTCTTCCACTACCATGTGGGTTTTTTTACTAGTCACCCTTTCTGGGAGCTGAGTACGAATTCTTGCGGAAGCCCAACTGACCCTTGGGACTCCTCCCTTTTGCCTACTCCACACTGTACGATTCTTTGGTTTACTCTTGTATGTACTTATTTGGTTTGTTTGGCATTCATTGCAGGCCAGTAAGGGAATTTAAGAACTTAATTGACAGACACCCAGAAGTGTCATTGGGTTAAGGGCATTCTTGAGTCACTTTCCACAGCCTTCAGCTTGGGAGGTCCTTGGGGCTGCATTTTAGGCCTAGTGTGCACACCTTGGCAAACGCTGGACAGCAGGGTTGGGTTCACATATCCAAGGCTCCCTTAGCAGGGAGGGAAATTTTTATCCAAGTCCTTGGCTGGGGAGGCACAGAATGCGACTGTTTACATGCCCAGGGAATGAAGAGATGCTTCCCTCATATACGTTAATTCAAACCTACCTGCCCATACTTACATAGTTTGGTAGAACTTCTGTTGTTATACAGTGGAACCTTGTTACAATGCAGTTTGGTGCACTGCGGATTCAGATATACCACAGGTATGATAATGTCCCCGAGTACAATACTGTATATGGTACCACAGTTTTTGTTATAATATGGGACCCCAATAATATGTGTGCATCCTTTGTCCCCCGCCAGCCTCCCCACGTTTTAGTGAGGTTCTACTGTATTTAAATAAATACGACCTTTCCGCCATTATTCTGTCTTCCAGGGTGAGTTGGCAAAGTATTTTGTTGCAAAGTTCATCTCTAAAAGCAGATAGGCAAACAGGAAATGTGATAGCTGTTGTAATGGACCACTTTAAAAGAAGGTGCTGTTGACATTTTCTAAAGAATACTGTTCTGTGAATTACGTTGGATGAAACTTAATGTACTGGGAGATGAGAACAAAGGAGCAAATTGGATGAAAAGGATTGGAACAGAAATATACAAGCAGTAGGAGGGAAGGCCACAGAGCTGCTGGTTATTGATTTACATTTATTCTTCCTAGTGCAGTACTTTGCCTGAAGTTCCAAAGGGCTTTTGATAACCAAACCAGGCATATTAAGGGGATTTAAATGTTCCATCCCCCCATCAAGAGACATCATTTACATTGAAATAAATGGGAGAGATAGCTGGTTTAGGATTGTATGGAGTACCATATGCATATTAAAAGTCATATGGAATTTTGGATCATGCTACTGGAGTGGAAATTCTGCATTCACACAGGTTTTACAGAGAGTAATGGCAACATTGCAAGCCATTGCATTTCATTGTGTCTTCTAAGTTCTTTTCCTGTCTTGTTTCCAATCTGATTTGTGGAAATTTGTTTGTTTCAGAACACAGTTTGGCACACTAGCCTGTCCCGTGCTGTCGAAACACTACAGCAATCCTTTGGGACTATTGCCCCTTAATTAGCAGCTTCCTTCTTGCCATTTTCTTTTCAAGGGTTGCTTGCTTTTGTTCACTGTCCCATGGTCATGGAGTTCTTAAATTGCTCTTAATTTGTTCCTGTGTGAGAGAGGATGAGAAAGGATAAGAGATGTAATTCCCTCCCCCTCTTTGTAGCCAAATTAACGAACAATTGCCCAGACTGCAAAGAGGAAACTCACCTTTAAAATCTCTCTTTGCAGGGAACAGTAAATGGTTAATCATAGGCAATTCAGGAATTCTGCAGCCGCAGAGTGAACAGGAAGCAATGATTAGCCACTTCAAAAGAAAAAGGCAAGGAGGAAATGGCTGTTGAAACGAATAGAGAGTCAGTGTGATGTAGTGGTTAGAATGTTGGACTAGGACCCGAGACACCAGGGTTTAAATCCCCACTCAAACATGAAGCTTGGTGGGTGACCTTGGACCAGTCACAGTCTCTCAGCCTAACCTACTTCACAGGGTTGTTGCAAAGATAAAATGGAGAAGGAAGAGAACCATGTACACCACCGTGAGCTCCTTGGAGGATAATAATGAATGCATAAAATATACAGACAAGTGGCACCTTTGCTATGAGTAAATATATAGTGGGATCTCAGGGACAGGCATTGCTGGATTTGCCAAGCCTGTGTGTGGCAGCTGTGAGCATGTTGTTATACTACGGTGTGATCATACTTGGAATACTGTGTACAGTGAAAAGGATATTGAAGAGCTGGCAAAGATTCTGAAACGGCTAGTCAAAATTATCATGGGGCTGGAACAATTCACCTATTAGGAAAGTATATAACATTTTTTTCTTGTTTGAAAAGGCTAGGGAAGCTGGCTCCATTGGAAGCTACCACCTCAAGGAGTGTTTAATGTAGCAGTTCCCAATGGCTTTCCTAGCCTTTGCCATTGTCCTGCCCTGCCCTGTCGGAATCAGACTTAGAATCACAGGCATGTTTTTCTCTATGTTTAATGGGAGAGTTCATAGATCAGCTTATAGATAACAAGGGTCTCTGACAGTACAAGGAATAACTAGGCATGGCTACTCAAGCCAAGATGCTGTCGTAGCAACTTGACACGCCCCTGAGACCACTTCAGTAGGCTCAGTGTGGGCTCTCTACTTGTGTAGGAATTGTCTCCTGGATTGGGACTGGGCAAGCAAGTGGGCACTCCTTTGCAAAGGCTAGGGAGAGGGCTCAGTCTGCTGGTGCATCCTTGGTGATGGGGGAGGAGATATCTCAGCCAGCTCTTCTTCAATCTACTCCTTTGGTTGCACCTCCTGCTTCTCTCTCCCTTTAGACTGTGACAGAGGTGGCTCAGGAGGGCAGGTGGAGTCAGGAGGCATAGCTGTGGGAGGTTTGTCAGCTCAGGCTCTGGCTCTTTGGCAGCCTTTGGGACAGAGCTGTCACTGGCCAGACCACTGAAGTCCTCTCTGGTTTCAGCCTGGTCCCTCTGCAAACCACTGGGGCCCTCTCTGGGATTCTAGTCCTCCTTCTCCTGCTGCTGCTCACTTTGCCTGGAGTTCTCTATGGGGCCCATGACAGCTATCAGAAAAGGTGAGGGGCAATGCCAGGTAGTTTGGGAGCTGGTATCACATCTCCAGAGCACAACTTCTGCAGTTTCCCTCCACCCCCACAAGGCTATCTGGGGAAGCGCCATAGCTCAGCGGTAGAATATCTACTTTGCATGCAGAAGTTCAGTCCCTGGTATGTCCAGGTAGGGCTGGAAGAGACCCCCCTCTGAAACCCTGGATATCCCTTGCCAGTCAGTGTAGACAATACTGAGCTAGATGGACTAACAGTCTGACTCGGTGTAAGGCCAGTTCCAATTTCAGCTAGCTCATGCTGGAAAACTGAGCTCTCGTGTTACAAATGCAAGCTCCAAACTGGCTCCATGCTACCTCTGCCACTCCCTGTAGCTGCAAAGGGTGTCATCTGCTACAGGCTGAATTGCAGGACACTATTAACAACAAAAATGCCCTAGTAACGAAGAGGACTATGTATTTTGTTGTTGCTGTTGTTAAAGTTTGTGGGTACGAACAAGATGCCAAAACTCACCACTTTTAGTTTGTTTCAATTATGTGATTTAGAAATCTTTCTCTATACTTTCAGGGTCTCACTTTTGGCACAATTTGCTGGCAGGTTTTCCCACCCCAGTGAAATGAAATAAATAGGACCTGTGTAAAAAGTATGGTAATGCTCTTTGGACAGGTTCCGTTCAATTTGATGAGGTAGGAAAACTTCAGAGTGGATTGTGCTCTTTAATTTTGCCACCAAAGTCTTGGATGCCCCAGTTGGTATCATCTTGATGCGAGAGGGTACCTTCTAGCTCTATAGTTCTGTGTCCTCTTCCACATCACCGATGGCGACGGGCTGAGAGGAAAACCATCAATCAATTACATTTTATCCTTCTCCTAAGGGGCTCAGGATAGTACCTATTTATCCTATGAAGCAGATGGGACTGAGACACTGAATGGCACAAACTTAGCTTTTTGGTTCAGTGAGGATTTGGACCCAGGTCTTCCTCATTTGAATCCAACACTTTAACCATTATACTACACTGGCTCTTTGCAATGGAATATTGGAGAGATACAGTTCTAGAAACATTTCTGTACAATCTGGGATTTTAAAATAGCTTCTAGTGCTGCATTTCTAATTTTCTAGACGAATAACAAAAACAGGGGGTAGGAGAGGGGGTGTAGATGGGGTGGAATTTGCCATCCTGACATGACAACAAATTTACAAAACTATCTGTCTTTAGCAGAGAAGCTGCTAATTTTAGACACAGTTTTAAAATGCAATTAGCTGTTTGCATCCAATTAATAGCAGCTGGAACAACCAGAATCTTCCAACCCTGCAATTTATGATGTGCAACGATTTGGATAAAAATCAAAGACATTTCATCTGTCAAGGTCCAAATTCTGAAGGGTGCATATGATGCCCCCCTTAAATTAATGAGACTGTCAGAGATATATAGCTGTAGCACTGGAACTTTGCCGTTATGAGAACCAACAAGTGAAAACAAGTTAGTTTAAACTCTGAAATATTATCAATCTAGGGATGATCAACTATGTCAGATCAGGGGAATCTGCACTCCATGGGCTATAAAAAAGGTACTCTGAACATGCACAATGGCATTCTCTTCTTAAGTATTATTTTCAGTGTTTCACAGCTGAGCCCTGACTCAAAATAATGGAAAGGTGTGTGCGTGTATGGTTGTGTAACTATTCAGTTCCCTATGGTCTAGATTTTGAGAGGTACATTTGGAGATTGTACTGGGTACAAGAAGATGACGGAACATTTAGGATCTCATTTAGGAGTTCATATGTTTTTTAAAAAAGGTTACTTAACTGGAAATAAGTTCCATAAAACTCAATAGGACTTACTTCTGAGTAGACATGCTTAGGACTACAATTATAGTCCTCATAGTTAAAAATGAATGAATGTGGCAGAAGTGTGCTGCAAGGACTTGGAAAATGGTGATCAAATAAAAAATAGCCTTAAATGTATGATCTTTTGCAATCACTTCAAAGAATGGCTATTACTTTTGAGAATCTGATTGATAACATGAGGAGGGAGGGGGGAAAGCCATTCTGAAAAATGTTTTCACATCGTAGAAGACTGCCCTGGGTCTATAAATGAATGCCAGCTTTGTTTTGATCTTGTACAAGGATAACAATTGCACCATTGTGATATAGTAATTTTTCAAGGCCAAAATCCTTCAGTAAGGATGTCAGGTTGCTTGTTCCTTGTACAAGGATAACAATTGCACGTTTATGATACAGTCATTTTTCAAGGCCTTCAGTATGGCTGTTAGGCTGCTTGTTCTATTTTCTGAACATAAGAGGTTTCTCCTTTATTTTATGCAGCTAAAATAATCCAAAGCAAATAGGAAACAGCCCTTGGCAATTAACAGCATCTGGTTGAAATGGTTCTCTTGTTAGTCAGTCTAGTAATTCCCCTTGGTAACAGTAGCATAGACTTCATTTGCTAGGTGAATACTAAGGGCCAAAGTAAGCTGCATGCTTAATGCATTCATGCATTCAGTGTATCTGATTTTTGTTACTTTAATAGCAGTCACAGGACCCTGATAAGGATTGGTACCATGATGTGCCAAGAAGATGATTTAACCCTTTACTCCCATTCTGTGGTCCAGATGAAAATCCTCCTGAAGTTGCTCTTCAAATTAAGTTGGCTTTTAAATAAATAAATATTCATTATAAAAACTGCATCTGACACAGACAATCTTAGCAGGGAGGTAAGCATGGTGTAAACACACCAGAGAAGCCAATCTGGTGCTCCTGTTGGTGTATTTGCAGTACACTACATCCATCTTCCCCACCACCTTAACCCTCTCCCTCCTGGTAAGCGACTCATCTGCGAGGAAGGTAGCATAGTGGCTCTGCCCCACTCGGCAAGATAGTTCTAGAAATAATTGCCCTAATTTAAACAGAAACACAAAAACATCTCATTATAGTGTACATGTTTAGTCTGCTTTGCAGGGGCAAAGTGTTGATGGGCAACTCCCAGGTCCCTGCCATCCTGCCACGGATGGGTACTATTATTGTGCCACACTGGAAAGCAACCTCTACGATTTCTTTCTTTGCATATGAAGGTTTGTGTTAATTTGTCCTGTCTGTAGCAGACTTTCTAAAAAGACTCCCCACCTGCCCCGAGTATAGCGCTGTTCTCTTCTGCTGCATTATTTTTTGGATGGGAAAGGCAAAGTCTGGTTTTAACAATCCAAAGCAACATTGTCTTCCTCTTCTCTATTACCAGCCTGTTTGCCCAAACTTTCTTTTCAATCTCTTTCATACCAAAGCTGTGTCATTTCCCCTCATTGCAGCAGCATGTACTGAAAAATGGGGAATCACATGGCCCCCACAACTCTTGCCAGCCACCAGAACAGAGATTTTTTGCTTCTAAGCCAAAGGCCATAAAGAGATTCTCTGGGCAAATCCAATTAAGTAAGAGAGGGAAAACTGAACACATTTTATTTCCAAAAAGGAGAGCAGAAAATACAATGATAAGTGAACTCTACAGAAGACAAGAGCCTCCCCATACTGGTTATTACTTCTGGCTTCAGATAAGGAACATGCTGACCACAGCTTACTTAAGTCATGATGGCCTTAAAATAAGCCTGCTGACTTCCATGAGCTGTGTTATGTGCAAGCATAGAGACATGGCACTCTGGATCTTAAATCTGATGCTAAAATGCAAGTCAGCTGACCTTTTTGGGAAAAACAAAAATGGCTGTTGGAAGTGAATCATTGGAAGCATAACAACAAGCCTCAGTGATGGGTAGGCACATCTGCAAGCTTTGCTTGAATCTCACACAAAACTTGGGGACCATTTCCATGCTGGAGCAATCAGATCACAGGAAGCACAGGGCATAACCATAGGGAACTGTATGGGGAGTAGAGACTGAGTGCTCTGATGTCAGCGAGGCAGTGAATCCACTCTGGGTTTTAGTCCACATTTTCCATATTTGCATGTGGACAAAAATCTGGAGAAGATTATCAGTGGGGCAGTGAATCTGCTACGGGTTTTAACCTGCACTTTTGAGGGACTCCTTGAAAATGTGGACTAAAACCCAGAGCAGATTCACTTCTCCACTGACATCAGAGCCGTAAGTCTCCAGTGCCTATGAATCCTCAACCAAAGCCACAAGCCTTTGTTAGAAGCCAGAAGAAAAAAACCAATCAGTCCTGAAGAAGACTGATTCACACATGCATGAGGAACTCCACATTAGAAGACTTACATCTGACTGTGTGCCTCCAGCATCATCAGTTATGCCGCCTAACAAGATCAGCCTCAAAAGACCTTCTCTCAATCCCATCAGTCAAAACAGCCAGACTGGTGAGGACTAGAGAAAGGGCTTTTTCGATTGTGGCCCCCACCCTGTGGAACTCCCTCCCTAATGATCTCCATCTTGCCCCCTCTATAATGAGTTTCCGCCGGGCCATGAAGACCTGGCTCTTCAGGCAGGCCTTTGGGGAGGATTAGATTTTATTATTATTATTGGTGTAGATTTTAATGTTTACTGGATTGCTATGTTATTAGATGTGTAGATACATTTTATTATTATTATTGGCTCAGATTTTAATGTTTATTGCGCTGATATGCTAATTTGTACGTCGCCCAGAGTGGCTGGAGAACCTGCCAGATGGGCGACTAAGAAATTTAATAAATAAATAAATAAATAAACTCCACTGAAAATCATTGTGTTTGAGGTGCTATGCATAAACATAGATTATCTGTCTGTGGTTTTGAAGGTCCAGTCACATTGATCTCTGTTGCCTCAGAGAGCAGGACTAGATCTCATGGGTTTAAAGGAGAGCTAATATCAGTTGAAAGTTAGGAGAAATACTTCAATAGTAAGGACTATTTGATAATGGAAATCTAGAGATAGGGATGGGCAAGAAATTCAATTCAGTTCTCATTTCAAGCTGAATCTGTCAAAGTTGCATTTTCCAAAACAATATGAGAATCCAAACACAGTCATCCTTTGAAATGTGCACTTATTTGAATTTTGTAGTGCAGTTCACCAACCAAACAATGGTTATAAATATGCATACATTAGGGGAAGTGTGCATAAAATGAATATGAGTAAAAATAGCATACAAAAATGCATTATATGTTGAGAAATTGCTTGCAAAAATGTGTGCATTGGTCAAAACTGCCTACAAAAATGTGTTTATTAGGAGAAGTTCACACTAAAATGCTGGAGAAAATTCATGAAGATTTTTTAAATTTTAAATTGCAGATTGCTGCAGAGATGTGGAGAACTGAATTTAAGATTGGAAAATGAGAAATGGAGAGAACTGAAATGGACAGATTGTTCCATCCCTACCTAGAGGGGTGGTGGCTTCATTGTTGAAGGAAATCTTCAAGGAGAGGCTGGACAGCCATCTGTTGGGGCTGCTCTAATTCTGAGGTCCCTGCATTGAGCAGGAGGTTGAACTAGATGGCCAACAAGGTCTCCTCAAATTAAGGATGGTGGAGAAATTCAATTCAGTTCATATTTAAAGGGGAACATCCATAATTAACACTTTGCAAAATAATACAAGAACTGACACACAGTCCTTCTTCGAAATTCACACTTCTCTGAATTTTGCAATGCAGTTCTACAGCCAAGCAATGTGTATTAAAATTCACATATTGGGGTAAAATGTGCATAAAAATGAATATATTAGTGATAAATAACATTTAAAATGCAGTACTTCAGGCACTGGTGACTTCAAGGTTGGATGACTGTAATGCACTGTATATGAGGTTTCCCTTGCAGTTTCTGGATCAAGCACAGTTAGTGTAGAATGCTACAGCATGGCTGTTGACAGGAGTGAGGGCCTGTCAACATACAACACCTCCACTCAGAAATCTGCACTGGTTGCCGATTTGTTACCGGGCCAAATTCAAAGGGTTACTATTGGTATATAAACCTTTTAATAGCTTTTGGGACCATTTTATTTGCAGGATCACCTTACCCCATATGTTTCCACTCAACCACTTTGATTTGTGGAACTGGCTGTTACAGGTGCCACATAATATTTGTTCACTCCTTGTAAAAATAAATAATCATTTAATGTGGCAACACCTACACTTTGGAATTCCCTGCCTATTGATATCAGGTAGGCACCTTCACTGTACTTTTTTTTTTTTAGGCAAGCACACCCAGACACACAGATGTTGATGTGTTTTAATTTCTTTAGCTTACTGTTCAAATAACTACTAATTATTTTTAATTACTTGTTCTTAACTGTTTTAATTGATAATTTTAATATATTATAAACTGCTTCTAGAGGTTTTATAACAATCTAGTGGCATAGAAATTTTGTTAAATAAAAATATTAACCAAAATTGCATACAAACGTGTATATTAGAATAAATTCATGGATGCAATTTCATGAGGACTTTTTTTTTAAGTCATAAACTGATGTGGAAGTGTGGAGAACTGAACTTCAGACTGGAAAGTGTGAAACCGAGAGAAACCAAAATTGGCAGATTTGGCCATCCCTACCTCCATCTCTGTGTTTTTATTATTAATATATGTCATGATGTGATGAACATACACGTGTGAATCCATCATGACATTAGAAGCACCTATTTGTCTTTCCAGGACATTACAGAAATAGCAATAACAATAATGGCAGATGGCATTGATTTCCTCCAGAAGCTCCGTAACAACTTCACCTGAGTGGCAGTGCTCTGTCAGCCAGCCTGCTTGAGATTATAAGGAAATAACCTTTTAAAATCAGTTCTGAAGATGGCTCTGTCATGTCCCTGTACTCCCCTCACCGGCTATCGCTCTGCCTTGAGCAGTTGAGACACACTTATACCACAGTATAGCAATGCTGTTATTGGGGACTTTGACCTATTCCCCCAGCTCTTGCTATCAATGTCCAGGCATACAGGTAAGCCTTAACCTCACCCCCAAGAGGATCTTTATGCCCTTAAAAGTCCTCAGCTATGGCCTGATCCCCTATAACGTGACACTGTGAGGCTGCAGTCCAATACACACTTACCTGGAAGTAAGTCCCATTGAATTTGATGGAGCTTACTTCTGAGTAGAAGTTCTCGCTGCCACCACAGATACCAGTGTCAACTTTTTCACTCCTTGGTTCCTCCTTTATAGCAGAGCCAATGACTAGATGTGTGTACAAAAAAAAATCATTTATTTAATGAACAGATGTTAATAAAATATATCTAAAAAAGTTCACTCTGTTTTGTTGAAAAGCTTATGGTTTCAGTTCAATTCTTATAGTGCTTCAAATATGTTACACAATAATTTATCCTCAGAGGAATCATACTCAATAAACCTGTCTAGCCTACCCAAATCTAACCATCCTCACACATTCAAACCTAACTCCTCCCCTCCTCTGTCTATTCCCCAAACAAAGGCAGAGGCAGACCCTACTCTGCCTAAATCTGCCCAACTGTCAAAACTGCTTGCACTCGCTAAAAAACACCTCCCATTCACTCAGCCAATCAACAACCAGCGCACTTCAAGATTTTACTCACTCTCTCCTCCCTCCCATATTATCTCTAATACAGACTCTGCACATGCATGTTACCTTATTTACAACTTCTAGCAGTTCATAACAGGTGAATAGCAGCAGCCATGGTTTTTCTCCAGAAGTTTCATAGCAACCTCACCTGAGGAGCAGTGCTCAGTCAGCCAGTCTGCTTGAGAATATAAGGAAATAATCTTTCAAAATAAATTCTGAAGACGGCTCACATGATAAACGGTCTAAAGAGACAATGTCCCACTGAATCAGTAGGCATGACAAGCCATCAGAAAAGTAGTCAAGACCTCCACCTGCTTGGCTGTTGTACATCTCATGGCAGAAGTACACTTCTGTGGAAATCTTCAGGTTAAATAAGCTTAACTTCCTATGTAACTTTCTCTTGTAAGAGTTTCAAAAAAAGCATTGAACAAGAAGTGTTCAATACACAACAAATTCTCAGATCTTCTAAATGAATAACGGAAGCCCTTCATGTTTACAGAGTTGATGAGCCAGAAACACCCATTCAAATAAAGTAAATCGACCTTCTCAGGCTCATATTAGCTGTGGAGCTATAAAATGTTTCTTTAAAAGGATTCTCAGCTTTGACTGAAACAGTTGAAGTGATAGATTAAGTGTCTCCCTTCAACTTGAGCTACTTGCAATCAAAGGTCTTGCATATCTACTTGTGTAGTCCCTAAGACACCTTTTCCTCAATATGATTTGTGAGCAAAGGTATTGATGCTTTTGAGTTACCTTCTCTAATCGGAGTGAATATATTCTGCCTGAGACCCGTCTCCTGCTACCTCAGAAAAGAGTGATTTCAAGGAAGACACTACTGAACACTTGTGCCTTCCTGTTTCCAAAGCAGAAATTGCTTGTTGCCAGAGGTGGGCGATAGGAAGCTGATGGTAGGATCAGGGCCACTATTGAGAGCAGTTCTATTGGGTGGGGCATATTCATAGGAAAGTGAGTCAGTCCAGTGCCTGAATCAACTGCAGGTCCATATTTAGACTGAGAAGCCTCATCAAGGAGACCTTGAAGAAAGGCTTCTAGTGCAACTAAAACAATGCTTGTAGCTTACAGTGGGAAAGCAATTAACCATCCATACTTCAGGAGGGGTTTTTAGGGGTGTGTGTGTGTGTTTTGCTATGTTCCATCTCCAATGTGGGCATGCCATGCCCAATGTGGGCAATGAGCTCTATTCCCGTTCCCCAAACATTTTGTAAAATATGTGCTCTCAGCACCCTTACAGCTCTTTCACGTGTGTGCTTAATCAACTAACTAAAAAAATTGTTAGCTGCAAGTCTGTGATTTCTTCTTTTTATATCTCAGTCTGTATTGGGGCTGAAATTGTTTTTAACTGTTCTTCCACAGGAAAGTGTTTTTAATTGTTTAAAATTGTTATAAAAGCAATCATACAGGAAATTGTGTAATTGTTTTCATTCCTAATGTTTATGGTGAATTTGCTTTGAGACATTTTATGGGAAGCAATTCATAAATGGGGTTAAATAAATAAATGAAATGCTTCCAGCACAGGCAAGAGGATTGCAGCCTCAGCTCTGATTAAACAGACTTGTGATCAGCTGCAGTCTCCTCAATTTCATTCTTGAATGGCTGATCTGGGAATGCCTCCGCCTTCCGCCCTCATCTGCCTAGTCAGTTTCACAAACCAAGCAGAAGAAAACCTGTCTGCTTGATTTTCCGTGCTGTTTAGCAACAGAAAAACCTCAGTCCCCTTGCTTCAGAGTGCTAAGCAGTCCCAGACAATTGTTTTTATTAAAAACAAAACAAAAGAAAATTCTGTTACGTTTTCAGTGCAGTCTTTTTTAATATATACAGCAAATGGCAGTGTGAGGCTTGAGTACATATTACAAAAATTAACTAAGGAGGTTAGATCAAACCACACACTACAGTGGAGCTGGGTACCCGTTTCCTTTGAAAGATTTGAGGCCAGGCACTGTCCCAGTCCCCACTGATGTCTGATTCTCCATGGACTGAATGGGAGATTAGCAAGAGGATGCCTCACCCTGTCTTCCAAGGACAGTATTTCTTCACTCTCCCTTAGGGTTACCAGTTCAATCCCTGAGACTGATCCTGTATCTTTAGGAGAAGAGAAAGTCAGCCAAGTGCAGGTGTTCTTGCAACCCTGTAATGGGAAAAACCACAAGGTGGAATTCTTGGCCTGGCAACCAAGAGGTCTTCTGTATCTTTAAAAGTTGTGCAGGGGGGAGGGAGAATTCCACCTTGTGGTTTTTCCCATTACAGGGTTACAAGAACACCTGCACTTGGCTGACTTTCTCTTCTAAAGATACAGGATCAGTCTTGGGGATTGAACCTGGCAACCCTACTCTCCCTCTGTCCCTCACCCACATCCTAAAACAAAACAAAAAACCTTAGTAACCAGCAAGAAGAGGAAGTAATTAATAAGACTGAGCTTTAAGAGGAGTCAGAAAAGAAACAGTAATTTTGGACCAATGCAAACTTTATGGCTTCAGTACCGAGGCAGCCTTATTCTCACTTACATCCATCTGCTTTATTTAATATCCAGCTTGATGAAGAAGAGTACTGTGGTACTCAAAAACTTGCTCACTATTTTGTGCCATTTTGATTGGTCACATTTGGTTTGGAATGTTTCAAAATAAAAGTGGCAGTTTAACGTTTAGGCATGCAGGATCATGTAACTGGGGAACAGCTGCAGCACTGGGGGACTGGAGAAGACCTGACCTGGGAGTGAGTATCTGAGTGCTTGTTTGCTTGCTCCTCTGGGTTGCTATCTCTTGAGACAGCTGAAGTCCCTGGTAAGTGCTGCAAGGATTAGGACCCCCGCCTGAACCTGGCTCCAGATTCTGAATCCTAGCAAGACGGTGGCACTGTGGGTTGGTGGTTCCCGAGTTCAGATAATTGGTCAGTTGCCTGCTTTGGATGGGGTCATACTCCCTCTGAAAGAGCAGGTCCGTAGCCTGGGGGTGCTCCTGGATCCATCTTTATTGCTAGAGGCTCAGATAACCTCCATGGCCAGGAGGGCATTTTATCAGCTTTGGCTGGTAGGATAGCTACGTCCGTTTCTGGACTGGGCACTGTTGTCCATGCACTGGGAACCTCCAGGCTAGATAACTGTAATGTGCTCTATGTGGGGCTGCCCTTGAGGTTGGTCTGGAAGCTGCAGCTGGTGCAAAATGCGCTGGCTAGACTGCTCACTTGGGCAGGGTATCACCAACATGTCACCCCACTGCTGAAAGGATTGCACTGGCTGCCCATTAGGTACCGTGTGAAGCTGAAGATTCACAGTCTGTGTCTGTGTTGGAATTGTTTTTAAATATGTTTTTAAACCTTTTTTTAACAAAACAATATGTTTTTAACATTTTTAAAAAGATTTCTTCAAAGCTTTTTTAAAAAAATGTTTTTAAAGTTTTTATGATGTTTTAAAGTGTTTTTAGTGCTTTCGTTTGCTGCCCTGGGCTCCTGCTGGGAGAAAGGGCAGGATATAAATCAAATTATAAATAAATAAAAAAAATAGTTTTGGTGTACAAAACCCTATACAGCTTGGGATCAGGATATGTGAAAGACTGTCTTATATTGTATATACCCAATCGATCACTGTGCTCTAGAGGTGAGGGCCGCCTGCAGATACCATCTTATCAGGAGGTCCATTCTGCACAACCTAAGAAATGGACCTTTAGTGTGGTGGCACCTACCATTTGGAATTCCCTCCCCTTAAATATTAAACAGGCGCCATCTCTGTTATCTTTTCAGCACCTATTGAAGGCCTTCCTCTTTCAACAAACCTTTTAAGTAGAGACCTTATCCCACTCTGCGTCTGTGTTGGAATTGATTTTTAATACGTTTTTAAACCTTTTTTTAAAAAAGATGTTTTCTAAAGCTTTTAAAAAATGTTCTTATGGATGTTTTGTTTTAATGTAATTTAGGGTCTGTTTTTATGATGTTTTAAAGTGTTTTTCGTGCTTTTGTTTGCTGCTCTGGGCTCCTACTGGGAGGAAGGGTGGGATATAAATCAAACAATAAATAAATAAGCAACCCCTCTCCCTTCCTTTGCTTAACTAATTTGGTGAGTTTCTCTTTGAGAAAAACTTATTTGGCATGCAGAGAATTGGCAAATGGCACCCCAGGGGATGATCTCGTGGTCCCTGCTGTGGAATAAGTGGCAGAGCTTCATCCTTGGCCATCCCTGCTCAATGATACCACTGTGGGAGAACTCCTGCCACAGTGCTTCAGTCTTGGATTTTTACTATTAATGCTTGCGAAGAAAATGTGTGGTGCTATCACTGTTTCCATCCTTCTGTGGCAAGAAAAGCAGATGCAAGAAGCACTGGGAAAACACTGGAGATTTACTGTTGCAGGACAATATTATGAAGCCCCTCCATAAAATGTTGTGAAGCAAACATGGCAGTTACCGTGTCCTGAAGCATCCTAAGATGCCAAAAATCAAGGTGCAAGAAAGTCAGACTGGAGGAATGGAAGCGGATTTGGAAGAATCAGGTCAGAAGCAGCACAGGCAGGTGTTGCAAATTCATCTCCTCCAGAGTCGCATGTGCACTACCAGAATCTTGCTACTGGAATACCATGAACTGGGAGGAAAAATGACGAGTGAGAGGAACTGGTTTATAGCAGGGGTGAGGAACCTGAGGTCTAGGAGCTAAATGTGGCCCTCTTGGCCTCTCTGTCTGGCCCTCACGACTCTACCCAGGCCACATCCCTCACTAGCCCCGCATTGCAATCAGAATCTTTTTGCCTGGACGGAATGTGTCCTTGTACTCTTGCCACCCAGGATGAAGGATAGAGAGAGGTGTGTGAGTGTGTGTAGACACTAGCCTTGTTACGACACGTATTCTTGGGAACTTTGACACCCTCATGTCCCATGAAACACACCTCCTTGAGAGGAGGGAATCTTTTGCTAGGGATAAAACAAGCGCTTTGCCCTGAAATGTGCCTAAATGGTGTATCTATTTAACCCCAGATATGTAGGTCCAAACCAAAATAAAGCAAAGCTTTTATTTATTTATTTATTTATTTTATTATACTTGTATACCGCCCCATAGCCGAAGCTCTCTGGGCGGTTTACAACAACTAAAAACATTAAAACAAATACAATTTAAAACAGATCTTATAAAAACAATTTAAAACACAATTTAAAAATTTAAACAGTATAAAACACATGCTAAAATGCCTGGGAGAAGAGGAAAGTCTTGACCTGGCGCCGAAAAGATAACAGTGTTGGTGCCAGGCACACCTCGTCAACAAAACCATTCCATAATTTGGGGGCCACCATTGAGAAGGCCCTCTCCCTTGTTGCCATCCTCCGAGCTTCCCTTGGAGTAGGCACCTGGAGGAGGGCCTTTGATCTTGAATGTAGTGTATGGGTGGGTTCGTATCAGGAGAGGTGTTCCATCAGGTATTGTGGTCCCAAGTCGTGTAAGGCTTTATAGGTCAAAACCAACACCTTGAATCGAGCTCGGAAACATACAGGCAGCCAGTGCAAGTGGGCCAGAATTGGTTTGCTATGTTCGGACCGTCTGGTCCTTGTTACCAATCTGGCCGCTGCATTTTGCACAAGCTGCAGTTTCCAAACAGTCTTCAAAGGCAGCCCCACGTAGAGTGCATTGCAGTAATCTAATTTGGAGGTTACCAGAGCATGGACAACTGAACCAAGGTTATCCCTGTCCAGATAGGGACATAGTTGGGCCACCAAGCAAAGTTGGTAGAAGGCACTCCGTGCCACTGAGGCTACCAGAGCCTCAAGTGACAGAGATGATTCTAGGAGAACCCCCAAGCTACGAACCTGCTCTTTCAGGGGAAGTGCAACCCCATCCAGGACAGGTTGGACATCCACCATCTGGTCAGAAAAACCACCCACTAGCAGCATCTCAGTCTTGTCTGGATTGAGCCTCAGTTTATTAGCCCTCATCCAGTCCATTGTCGCAGCCAGGCACCGGTTCAGGACATTGACAGCCTCACCTGAAGAGGATGAAAAGGAGAAATAGAGCATACTGTCATCAGCATACTGCTGGCAATGCACTCCAAAGCTCCGGATGACTGCACCCAATGGTTTCATGTAGATGTTGAACAGCATGGGGGACAGAACTGACCCCTGTGGAACCCCATACTGGAAAGTCCAGGGTGCCGAGCAATGTTCCGCAAGCACCACCTTCTGGAGGTGACCTGCCAAATAGGAGCGGAACCACTGCAATGCAGTACCTCCCACTCCCAACTCAGCCAGTCTCCCCAGAAGCATACCATGGTCGATGGTATCGAAAGCTGCTGAGAGATCAAGGAGAATCAGCAGAGTCACACTTCCCCTGTCTCTCTCCTGACAAAGGTCATCATACAGGGCGACCAAGGCTGTTTACATGCCAAAACCAGACCTGAAACCCGACTGAAATGGATCCAGATAACTGGTCTCATGGAGCTGGCCCGCAACCACTCGTTCAAGGACCTTGCCCAGGAATGGAACATTTTTGAGAGAAAGAGTAGAATAGCATTACAGAATTACTTGGGTGCGTGGCAGCATTAATCATTAATATCCTAACCCATTCATAACTTTAAACTAAAGAGATTAAAGGACCCTATTACTATAAGAAGTGAAAGGTAGGAGAGATTACCTATCTTATGTCTGGAGTGGGTGGCTGAATACAGCTGAAGCTATGTGGAAGAGCTCTGATCCAAAACCAGGAAGGAATCTCTTGGTCTCAAGGTTTTGCACCGAGACCCAGAGTCTCTCCCCGGTTCTGTCCCTGCATTCCTTTGATGCATTCCTTGAGAGCGTAGTACATGTGTGGGAGCTCTGATCTTCCTTAGCCCCCCTTCTTCTTCCTCTTCCTTTACTAGATTCAAGCCTCAGTTTTTAAAACTGCCAAGGAGGACTCTGAAAGTCTGGTGATTTTGTGTGTGTGTGTGCATCTGCATGTGTATTTCTAACTGACCCTGAAAAACTAAGGCCCCTTTAACGAACAATGGGATTTACTGTGGGTGAGGGAAGTCTGCCAAGGGAAAAGATAACATTTCTGCAGAACATTTAGTTAATTTTGTATCTTAATTCTGGCCTTGATATTCTTTGCACAAAACTTCTTGGGAAAGCATATCCAGCCATACTAGAGGGTGTGGGTGTGGGGTGGGAATTGTAGTTTAGCAGGCTCCAGGGCCTTGCCTTATAACAGCCTACTGTACAAATATAATGTTTACATTCATTGCTCCACCTACTTTTTTGCCTCTGGCCCCACCCATCTCTGGCACATGGCCCCCAGAAGGTTGCCCAGAAAGGAATGTGGCTCATAGGCTGAAAAAGGTTCCCGAGATGAAAAGCCCCAGGTCTCCAGGTGAAAATCAAGATTATATTCATAATCAAGAACTCCAGTGAATTTCTCTCTCTCAAAAAAATGTGTGTCTGTGAAGGAGAGAATACCTGGGCAGATATCTTAAATGAAAAAAAGAAAGAAACTAGACTTGTATACATGAGATACGACTACAGAGATACTTGAATCAACTATACCAGCCTTTCCCAACCAGTGTGCCTCCAGATGTTGTTGGACCACAACTCCCATCTTTCCTGACCATTGGTAATGCTGGCTGAGGCTGATGGGAGTTGTGGTCCAACAACATCTGGAGGCACACTGGTTGGGAAAGGCTGAACTATACACTACATTAAAATAATAAATAAATAAATAAATAAATAGCCCAGAAAGCACTGCCAAAGCTACTGATGGAAGCCAATGTCTCCTGGAAAGGGGACAATTTTTTAAGCAACACAGCAGCCTAATGATAGTTTCTCAATTAAGGAGGAAAAAAACCAGTGGTTTTTGTTGTTCTCATTGGTCTCATAAAATAACATTTCCAAATTATGCTGAATTAGAAAGTAAGGCTTTGAAGTAATTAAGTGTATCGAATGAGTAGGACTAATTATAACTAAATTTCCTCTGATAGATATTCATCTTAGCTACTTTTAAAAAAATACAACTGTGGGGATTCTCCTATTTCTGTCCTTTTTCATAACCACAATCTAGCTGGCCTTGTAGTTAGCAAAACTTATTCAACATGTTTTAAACCTTTAATTCTTGTAGGGAATAAAGCTCTGCAGCAACAATAATAGAGTCTCTTGAATTGTGGAGTAAACCCCAATTTCATTAGATGTGTTGAAGGGTCGGGGGAGCTGCTTGAATTTTTCTGAGCAGAGTCATGGCAAGCACAGGTTACCTTGAGAGCGACTCTTGCCTCAGTTCCACTTGCAGCTCTTTCTCTCTGCTATCTGTCTCCAACAGAATGAAAACTTCTCACTTTGGGGAGGAGAAATTTGAAGGGCAGGGGAGGGAGGGAGATAGAAAAACAATTAATTTTCTTGGAGGGGCTGTCATGCCTAAGGGGCTTAAATGGAAAAGGGTGGAGGTCATTTTATGATGGGTAGTGAACCTGTGGATCTCCAGATTATTATTTATTAATTTATATGCCACTTACATAGCAGAGTGGCATACATACACAATTAAAACACACAAGACAATTCCATCAAAACATTAAAAACACCCATGTTTATAATATACAATAAAACAAGCCCATTAAAAAGCATACATGTTGAAACAGTAAGAAGAGCAAATAAAACAGTTGGATCAGGAAGTTCAAATTAGGGGAATGCTTGCCTAAACAGGCGTGCCCAAGAGCCAATGCCAGTATGGATGAGGCCTCTTGAATTTCAGCAGATTTTGCAAGTCCCATTCCATCCCAGCATGGCCAATGGTTAGGGCTGATGGGCATTGGAGTCCAACAACATCTGGAGGGCCACAGGTTAGCCACTCCTGTTTTATAAAGTTAACACGTATAGCGTTGCTGGTTAGGGCTGGGCATGAAGATTCTGCTTCTGTGGTGATGCATGTAAATGCTGACAGGGAGATATGTTTAGGGTTGGAGAATGTATATGTATAGGACTAGTGAGTGCCAGTTTTCCCCACTTGGTGTAGTCTAGCAACATCTAGAGGACAACAAGTTGCCAGAAGCCACAGGAGGGGAGAGTGCTCTGGCACTCAGGTCCTACTTGTGGGCTTCCCCTGGTCATCTGGTTGGCCACTGTGAGAACAGGATGCTGGACTAGATGGGCCCATTGGCCTGATCCAACAGGCTCTTCTTATGTTCTTAGAACTTCCATAATCCTTGATCATTGACCATGGTGGCTGGGGCTGATGGGAGTTGCATTTGGAGGGCACCAGTTTGGGGATGGCTGTTATATACTGATTATAAGAATTCCCCTCTTTCCTTTAATTTGGCCATGGCTGAGGTTGCCCTTGACCACATTGGTTTAAACTCAGTGGAGATTATGCTTTACTTTGGTGCTTTTGAGGAATAATTGCACGTAGTCAGGATTTCAGGGGTGGGTGGGATTACCCTCTACCATGCCATTCTTAAATGCCACCCCTACAGAAACTGACAATCAAAACTTAGGACAAAACAAACAAACTAACCAGATTTTTATTCTTGGAAGCAGGGCACAGCAAGAGTGAATCTGCTGGAACTGTAATATCATCCTATTTAAATCTGCAAAACCATTGTGGATGTATATTTAATTGGAAGAAAATTCAATTAAGACTATCTGTGGGATTTACTTGCAAGTAAATGTGTTTAAGATTGGATTTCTGTCTGGGTAGACAATAAAATAATGATTTAATCAGTTATTTTATGAAGTCTGCAAATTCAGCCTGGTAGCATCCGGGAGGTTAAATTTCAGTTAGAAAGAAATAGTATTTTCCCAATTCACAAATAAAATTCATCTTTCTTAGGATGCCATTTAAAATAAAAAATAAAAAATGACCCATTCAAACTTTTTAGCTCCAACTGTTTAACTTCAGGACAATAACTCTGTTTCTTCTTCTTAAACTGCTGTAATTCAAATACATAGTAATGTCTAATGTGCAGAGGGTCTGTTCTTTGTTTGCTGATTGCTGTTAAGTTTTTATACCTTTGCTTGTAACAGTCTCAAATAGAAACAATCTAACTGTAACACCAATAGAAATGAGGCCATAGAACAAGGGTGTGAAAACTGTGACCTTCCAGATGCTCTTGGACTCAGATTCCCATCAGCCGTATCACAGCATGGCTGATGGTCAGAGATTATGCCAGTTGTGTCCCAGCAATATCTGGAGGTCCGCAGAAAAATCAACCTTAGCTGCAATCTGGAAAATAAACCCTTCTGAAACTGAGGAGTTTCAAATGGATTTAACTGGCTGGAGATGGCGAGTGAGCAACTCTTCTAGAGTGACTAACATGTGGCTGTCCAGATGTTGCTGAAGAACAACTCCCACCATCCCTGACTATTGGCAAGGGCTGATGGGAATTTCTGTTCAGCAACGTCTGGAGGGCCATAGGTTAGCCATCTCTATAAAAAGCTAAAAATACACCAGAGCCATAGTCATTCTCATTAAACTATTTCTGCATCTATTGGAATAGTTCCCTTTACTTCATCTAGGCAAAGCAAAGTGTATGACCACAATCCAGAAAATGAGACAACTATGAAAGCTGTAAGGCCCCACATGAAGACATGCATCGGTAGTGATCAGTGGGGCATTGTGGTGTCGCTCACTTGGCTTCTCAATGCCGTGCTTTACTGCCAGTTATCAAGAGGGAGAGGGGCAAGACGGTGGAGAGCTAGGCGCAGTGCAGGCATGGCACCGGGGTAGTGGATTGGCTCTACCGCTGTACCTGTACCACACTGAGCTTCCCACATTTCCCCCCTCTCAGGAGCCCGCAGCTGACGTTCAGCATTGAGAAGCCAAGTCAGCAATGCTGCCCTGCCATACCATCTGCTACTGCATGTGGCCCACCAGGCTTGCCTGGGTGGCCAACCACTTTGAACACTGGGGGCAGGACTTTAAAAGGAGTTTGGGCACTACCATGAAGATCAGCCTATCCCAAGAACAAAAAAGGCTCAAGTTCCATGGAGCACCCAGAAGCCTTTCAGGAGTACCAAAGAGTTTGTGTCATTAGATTGTTTAGCACCAAAACAGATGAGATGAGAGGCTGGAGATCTATGGTTGGATCTATTTATATTTGAATTTTTACCTAAAATCAGCTACCAGGTTTTTTGGGGGAGGGGGGAAGACTCCAGATTTGATCAGGCAGCAGTGGCAGAACAGTTTCTTAGGGTGGTAGTCGATCCTAGTCTTACTCAGAGTAGACCTACTGAGCTTTATAGTCATGTCTATTAACTTTAGTGGACTTAGTTAAATACAATCCATATTCTTCTTTCCACAGTATATTCCTCAAACAGCCACCTCCCTCCCTCCCTCCCTCCCTCCCTCTCTGCAACCCCTTCTCTCTCTCTCCCCCCGCCAAGTGGGGGCTGCCGGGGGGGTACAGATTACTCCTGCCAGAAATCTGAATTGACCATTTGCAACAGACTTTTCTCCACTCCTCTTCCATTACTCCAGGGATAGGCAATGTGGTGCTCCCCATATATTTGTTAGTCTACAACTCCCCTCAACCTTGGCCATTGGTTGTTCTGGCTAGGGATGATGGGATTTGAAGTCAAGCAACATCTGGAGGGCACTTTGTTGGCTACTGCTGTGTTACTCCATCCATTCCATCTCCCCACCATTTCACACCTCTTGCCCTCTCCCTCCGGGGTCTACCCCTCCTCCCATGAAATTAAGCTAAGAGCTGCCTGTAGCTAGCAGGCTAAGTGGTTTCCAAAACCTCCTTTAATTGATCAGAAGAAATTATGACTGACTAATAATATCTTTGGCTGTGACTGAAATTCCTACAGAACTGCAAAGTGCAAATGTGCATATCCCCAAATGGCAAAAACATCTGCAAATATATTCCCAACAGGATATGCATATGGCAAGTAAACTGAATGTGAATCTTTATGTAAGCTTTTCTTTTCTGCCTTTAGTCCTCTCTGAGAGTGGGTTGCTTGCATCATAGCTTGAATGTGAGGGCAGTTTATTTGTTAATAAAATGTATTCCAGCCCCCACTCAAAGCTTACCTAAGGAAGACTGCCAAAATCTTGATGATAAATTATTAGAAAATGTAAGTATTTTCTGTTCCTGAGGTGCAAACAATCTGGTAAGTGCAATAACTGGGAAAACGTCCAATTACTTTCCCAGTTTTTATGATTTACCATTTCCCTTCTCCAGCAGTGAATATACGCCGAGCAGGAGAAAGCAATCTGCGGAGGATGAAATACAAGCTAATTGGAAATTTGTACTTCGCAAAATAATCCTATTACTTATGTTAGTGTGTAGGGGGAGAGTACTACATTTATAACCAAATTACAGTGCATATCAGAAAACTGTGTTATGAAAATACTTTGTGAGAGCCATAAATTCAGCGGCTGATAATTATGTATATATTAAGGCAGTGATTCTCAAACTCATTATTTGTTTTTTCTTTAATATATATTTCAATGGGATTACTTTCTTATACAGCAACCCTATGGGTGAGATCAGCTGATTAGGGATGTAAGAAGGCATCGTTTTCCATTCCCCTCTTTAAAATGCCAACAAGGAGCTCGCCACCTGCAGGAGATCTTTACCAATGAAGTTTTGGTGAAATAGACAAAGAAAGTATGTCACGGGGTGGGCACAAGCGGAACATGGGCAAGCCACAGGAGTGTATCAGCTCACTGACACTCCCACAGCAAGGGTGCAAAGTTGCATGAGGCCTAAGTAATTCATCTCCCACTGAAATCAACCTAAAATAAAAAGCTGCTTTCCTCTACTCCTGCTAACCTCACCTTGAAATGACAATGCTGAGGAGGGGGAGTAACTCAACACCCAATCACAACATATCCCTAGGGTTGTGCACCAGACTCGGCTAAGTCCCATACTGAATCAGACAAATTTGGGGAATCTGGCCATTGCTTTGGTTGGACTGAGACAGCCCTAGATGGCTACGGGTTAGACTGGGGGCCTCAGAGTAATCCAGGACTGTCAGGGGCCTCTTGAGAAAATAGGGGACGTACTAGAAGCAGCACCACCAACATGGGCAGCTACTGAAGCAGTATCCAGGATCGATCCAAGCAAGCAGAATCCACAACAAAGGGTCAGGAGAGAGGCAAAGTCAGAGCAAGGTCAGGATTCAATTGGTCCATGAGGATAACCAGATAGCAGCCAGAACACCGTGCTAGTAGGTGGGCGTTGTTCCAGCACCTCTCCAAGCCTACCACTGGGGTTTTTCAGCTGGAGCTGCCGGAACCACCCGCAAACATCAGCTGATGCCTATCAACTCCCCTCATCCAGAGGTCTCCTGGTCTTACTCCCAAGGACCCCTTTACTCCTGAGGAGTCCTTGCCCATTGTTGGGCACTTCTCTGGATGGGCTGGGTTTCCATCTGCCATCTGAGGCACCACCTCTCTCTCGGATTGGGACACATTCAGCCTCTATCTGGGGACAAGGAGTGAGGGTCCTGTGATGAGGCCAAGGAGGGGCCGTCCACATCCAGGTGAGTTTGGCCTCTGACATTTATTATTGATTTATTGATTTATTTGATTTATCTCCCTCCCTTCCTCCAAGCAGGAGCCCATTCACACACCAGAATGCTAATAGGTACCTCATCTTGGGACTCCAGATACCCAGTATTATCCTCCACTCTATCAAATGGGTGTGTGTGTGCTAGTATAGAGTACCCCCATACAGGTAAGAAAGGGAAGGGAAGACAGATGAACTGCTGCAAATTTCTCCCTGGTCTGTCCTCCTTTTTGCAATATATGTGAAAAGTGTGACTTGTCCAAAATGTATTGATCTTAACATTCTTCTCCCTCAGCAGTACTTCCTTCCCGCTTAATACTTTTTTTAAAGCTCCCCTTTACACTGCCTCACCTTTCCTGTAAAAAAAACATATAACAAGCTTATAGGCCCAGTAATGCAGTAAAATAGGAAAAAGCCACATCTACTATTAGGAATTTTGAACCGCATGGCATTCAATCATAAAAGGAAAATTCAAACTCTAATTGAAAAGCCCCTTTAATCTCAAGAGGGTATAAAGGGACAGGATTCATTTGCATAGCTCATAGTCCATTTTGTAAGTTAGGTTCAGAATTTTGCAAGCAGGGAGTTTCCAAGAGCTCCCAAGCACATGTTTCTCCCAAAGAAAAGAGAAGCAAGAAGAAGGAAGGTTACCTAAGTCCAGCAACAGCCAAGGCGTGGCTGGAACTATGCTGGGTAGCATTGTGTCTGCCACAGCATGGCCAAAAGCCTCTTCCCCTGGCATCTGAGGGCCTACACAGTAATACTTGCATGCGTAGAAGCTTCCATATGACATGGAACCCTGTCCAATTGCTATTCTCAGGCCTAGTGCCAGTGGGCAGCCAGGTTATGCACTGGCTGAGGGCCCCTCCTTAGGCTGGGAGGGTGGAGCTCCCACTCTGCAGTCCACAGTGGCATCAGGTCATGAGGTGACTCATGCCCAGCAAACTGATGCTGCTGTAGATTGGGGAGTGGGATCTCCACTCTCCCAGGTGACAACCCTGTGATGCCGATGGCACAGGCTTAAATGGAATTGCCTGCCCCCCTACATTCTGCTTTGTTATGTCAGCGTGCTACACACACACTCCTGCCATCACCCAAGATGGCTGCAGGGGCTTACCTAAGCAGTTGATGCCCCACCACCATCTTGGGCAATGGCTGGCAGGCACGCACACACAATGTGCTGATGTGGCAATGTGAGAGGTAGGTGAGACAGGTGGGCTTATTTAAGACTGCACCGCCTGCATCAGGAAGGGGTGTTGGGAAGAATGACAACCCAGACCCAGGGCACTGTGGTGCCCAAGGGTCCAGTCATGCTAGTGGGAGGCCACAGTGGGCACTGGCTGAGGACCCCTGTGGCTGGGGCTGGGAATGTGGTGCTCCTGCTCTGTAATCCATGTGAGCATCGGGTCACAGAGCGTGATCACAAATCACACCCCATGATCCAACACTGGCCCAGATCGTGGCACAGGAGCTCCACCCTCCCAGGCAACACCTCCCCCATGCAGCAGTGTGAGCTTAAATAGGCCTGGCCATGCAACCTCCTGCATTGCCACACCTGCCATCAGCCAAGATGGCAGGAGGTCACATGGCTGGGCCTATTTAAGCCTGTGCTGGCTGTATGGGGATGTGTGCTGAGGGCCCATTGCAGGGTAGTGCCAGCCCTGTGGTTATGCATACAAAGCACAAACTAAGACCTCCCTCCCTGCACATGGTAACACAGGCGGTGGCGGGCGTGGTGGTTCAGCACTCATGACATCATGGGCAGGACTACTTAGTATTTCCCTGATCCCCGCTCCTGTGTTGCTCTACACAGGAGCTAGAATGCCTGAAGAATTCTTCTGTTACTTTGAGATCTGAAGCTTGGATCTTCCACTCACTTTGTTGTTGTTATTTGCCTTCAAGTCAATTATGACTTATGGTGACCCTATGAATCAATGACCTCCAATAGCATCTGTTATAAGCCTCCCTGTTCAGATCTTGTAAGTTCAGGTCTGTAGTTTCCTTTATGGAATCCATCCATCTCATGATTGATCTTCCTCTTTTTCTGCTCCCTTCTGTTTTTCCCAGCATTATTGTCTTTCCTAGTGAAAGAAGACGTCACATTCCCTCTCCTAGCTTTTTGGTGGGTGATCATTTTGAAAACTGGGGAGATGAGAGATGGAGGAAACCTGCCAAAGTTCACACAAATAGGTCCAGGGGCTATCATGGTAAGCAATTTTACCTTTGTTCTAAAAAAACCCCCAAACCTGGAAAAGATGCCTTCTTTTTCTCAGTGCCCCCCCCTTCCTGGAAGTACCCTCCACCAAGAAAAAAGAGGAAGAGCTATGAATGTTTATTGTTTGTTATGGAAAAGAACAATTGGGAAAGAAGCAGGGCATCCGAGCACTGTAGTCTAACTCTGCTGGGTGATGCCCTGCTGTTATGGCCAAAAAGTGTCAGAGGAGAATAACAACCCAAGTGAAGAACAGTTCTTCTTACTTACTTCAGTGTCCCTCCCCAAGTCATTGTGACTGGAGTGGCCTTAGAAAATAATTCACGGTGGTTAAAAGTTAGACCTGTCTATCAAAACAAAAGATTCCCCCATTTATCCACCCCTCTATCTACCCCCTCATCTCTTGAGCTCTGGGCATTTCCCCAGTCAGCTTGATTTCATTTCTCATGAAAAAACAAATAGCTGTGCATTTTTTTTGGAGAGCTGAAGACAATAGACAACAAGCCATACCACTAAGTGTGTGTGTATGTGGCAATGGAATAGCCTCAGAACAGTAGCACTGAGGACAAATAAGTGCTCCAAACACCATGAAAAGTGCAAGACAGGTTCAATGAGGATCTGTTTTTGGGGAAAAAAACATTTTGACTTGCATCCTATGGCTTGAAGGTCTAAATCTGGATTAGAAATATTCAAATTTGGGCATGATAGCCAAACATCTGAGCTCAGACCATCCTCTACGGTAGTGCATCAACAGCCATTGGAGGCAAAGTTTGGACAGGAAGGATCTTTGCCACTAATACTTTGTACTGTTAAAAGGGAGAAAAAGTAGAAGGCTGTGACTGTTTGTTCTACCACCAGTAATAATTTACATCTTTTTAAAGTTCAAGCATCATTGGTTTATAGCTCTTGTTCAAGCATCATTGGTTTACAGAATATACTTCAGGCTTTTGGCTTCATGCTGCAAGGGAAGATCAATAGTGATGGTGGTCTATTTTTGTTGAGAAGATTTTCTGCTATTGTTGATAAGAGCCTAAGGAATCTATTCTTCCCCAGTACACAGTTTGGCATCCACTGCACTAGAACATAAAATGTAGCACTTCATTGGTTATAATACCAACAAGGTTCACGTATTGAAAGGAATTTCTCTTTGCAATATCATAGTGAAACTATATTGGATGGGAAAATTGTCCTCATGTGCTATGGCAGGAGTGGGCAGACTTCAGATTTGCAGGATCTTCTTTTTCCCCTAGAACCTCAAGGGTCACCAACTGAAACCAGTTGTAAAAAACATACGCTTAAAATTAAATAATTCTGAGGCCAGACATTTGGTTTGAGTGCTAGAACTAAACAGAGCTCACCATTTTCCCATGCACAAATTGTAGTGGTTACAATGTTGGACTATGACCTGGGAGACCAGGGTTCGAATCCCCACACAGCCATGAAGCTCACTGGGTGACCTTGGGCCAGTCACTGCCTCTCAGCCTCAGAGGAAGGCAATGGTAAAGCCCCTCTGAATACCGCTTACCATGAAAACCCTATTCTTAGGGTTGCCATAAGTCGGAATCGACTTGAAGGCAGTCCATTTTTCCATTTTACCCCAATCTAGTTTTCATTTCAATAGTAAAATTTAGGAAACAGAGGATCTTGTTCCCTAAATGGCATCTTATTGTTGCCATACTTAACAGTGACAGAAGTCTTTGTCAATCTACTTCAAATAATCCAGAGATCCATACCGAAGCTCTTCGGCCTGCAACACCATTTTTTCCCAAGCCATGTCCACTTGCCCTACACCTGATGTCATTTATGACATCAGGAGAGGGGCAGGTAAAAGCAGCACTTGGTTGAAGGGGACCTTGTAGGGATTTCTGATCAGTTGTTTGGTGGTGTCTGTAAAGCCCCTTGCAGACATGAGAGATGTGCCCTTGGGTCAAAAACCTGCCACATTTCCAAAGAATATGTCCAGCTGCTTTTGTGCTAGGCACCTTTAAAGTTGATTTTTGAGAGGGAAGAACTAAAATGCATTCACGTTCTGGGTAAAATAATTCCCTCTGGTTACAAGTTTCACCTGTCAGCCTCAATGGAGCTCTTTATCCAGTCTGATGAAGTGGACAAGGTGCTTTCAACCTTAAAGCCAACCACTTGCTTACTCGATCCTTGCCCATCGTGGCTCATTATGAGCTGCAAAGATAGACTGGGTGAGGGGATCAAGATGGTAAATACATCTCTCGAAGAGGGAGTAATGCCATCAGCGCTCAAGGAGGCAGTAATAAAACCAATCTTAAAGAAGCCCTCCTTGGATCCCCAAGATCTAAACAACTTTCGCCCAGTCTCAAATTTGCCATTCTTAGGCAAGGCGATTGAGCGGGTGGTGGCAAAACAGTTGCAAGCGCACTTGGAGGAAGCGGATTATCTGGATCCATTTCAATCGGGCTTCAGGCCTGGACATGGGACTGAAACAGCCTTGGTCGCCTTGGTAGATGATATGAGGAGGGCGTGGGATAGGGGCAAATGCACCTTCCTTGTCCTCCTTGATCTCTCAGCGGCTTTCGATACCATTGACCATGGTATCCTCCTGGACCACCTGAAGAGGTTAGGCATGGGGGGCACTGTATTGCAGTGGTTCCATTCCTTCCTCTCTGGTAGGTACCAAAGAGTGGCATTGGAGGATGAGGTTTCGGATCCTTGGCCTCTCACTTGTGGGGTGCCACAGGGTTCCATCCTCTCCCCGATGCTGTTCAACATCTATATAAAGCCGCTGGGGGCAATCATCAGGAGATTTGGGCTGCAATGTCATCAGTATGCGGATGACACGCAGCTCTATCTCTCATTTAAATCTTCACCGAGGTTGGCTGTAGAAACCCTGTCCAAGTGCCTGGAGTCGGTGAGTGGCTGGATGGGAAGGAATAAGCTGAAGCTGAACCTGACAAAACCGAGGTACTGTTTGTGGGAGACAAGGGAAGGCTGGGGGATGTGGACCTGGTGCTCAATGGGGTACGTTTGCCCCTGAAAGACCAGGTCTGCATCCTGACCATGGAGGCTCAAGTCTTGGCTGTGAGCCAGGCGGCGCTGTATCAACTCCATCTGATATGGAGGCTGCGCCCCTACCTTCCCAACCATCTGCTCCCACCGGTAGTACATGCCCTGGTCACCTCTCGCCTAGACTACTGTAATGCGCTCTACATGGGGTTACCCTTGAAAACGGCCCGGAAGCTGCAACTGGTACAGAATGCGGGGGCTCGTCTGATTAAAGGCAGCCGCCGGCAAGATCACATCACTCCAGTGCTGAAGGAGTTGCACTGGCTACCGGTTGTTTACCGGGCCCAATTCAAGGTGTTGGTTTTGACCTTTAAAACCCTATACGGTTTTAGCCCAGTCTATCTGAAGGAGCGCCTCCAGCATCGTCAGGGATGCCGCTCAACAAGATCAGCCTCAGAAGACCTTCTCTCGATCCCACCGGTTAAAACAGCTAGATTGGTGAGGACTAGAGAGAGGGCTTTTTCAATAGTGGCCCCCACCCTGTGGAACTCTCTCCCAAATGATCTCCGCCATGCCCCTTCTATGATAAGCTTCCGCCAGGCCTTGAAGACCTGGCTGTTCAGGCAGGCTTTTGGGGTGGGTTAGGTTTCTTACTGTTATGGTTTTAAATTTTAATGTTTTAATGTATTGTTTTATCTTGTACGTCGCCCAGAGTGGCTGGACAACCAGCCAGATGGGCGACTAATAAATTAAATAAATAATAAATAAGTCTGGTGTTTGCTGCAACAAATACTTATTTGCAGCTCTTGGAATTCTCCCCTTTTGTCCTTCCCTTTTTTTTTTGCCTGCTAGTGGTGCTACACCATTTTTGTGGTTGGTCTTCCCCCATCACTCCAATGTGCAATCATTCCTTACATGGTAAGTATAGAGAAAAATGGGCTGGATCCAATGCCCCATGTGCATAGTTCTGCTGGTGCAATCGGGCTTCCATTTCCTTCCCCCCCCCCAATGTTGCACAAAATCTGCTCTGCAGATAATCCCCTCAATACTCTGAAGCTGATTTTGAGGGCATGCCAGAAGCTGAAGGGCACAGGAGAGGAAGTGCCATTGCAAGCATGGAACTGTTGCACCAGTGGAGCTGCAGCTCTGGATACAACCTATTACTTTCTCTTTTAGCGAACAATTGTCTTCAGCATTTTCTAAATGTTTGGATTGTTGAGGCACTATGAAGTCCTTGCTTTGGTTCATGGCATGTTGCACAGCCCCACGTCACTCTGGCAAATCCAAAATCCCTTCCTGCTTCAGCTCACGATAAGAGTCCCTGACGAGTACCACTAAACACATTGTCCATTTGTGGCATCAGAAACCTTCAGAAGGCAAAGCTGATTTCTAGCATACCCCCTCCTTCACCTCTTAATAGCCCTTCGAAGTTGCAAGGCCATGTTGTTGTTGTTTCCTCCCCTTGCTACCTCAGAACCCTTCCTTCAACGGCTATAGATTCCACTGAATAGTGCCACCCAAAGGCTAGTGTGGTGTAGTGGTTAAGGTGTTGGACTATGACCTGGGAGACCAGGGTTCAAATCCCCACATAGCCATGAAGCTCACTGGGTGATCCTGGGCCAGTCACTGCCTCTCAGCCTCATGAAAACCCTATTCATAAGTTGGAATCGACTTGAAGGCATCACACACACACACACACACACACACACAAAGACATTTTACTGCTGAAGCAGAGCCCAAACACAATCCTCTCTACTAGGGCCAACACTTTAAAAACTCTTCCTGTACCATTCAGTCATCAGTTTCTGCCTTCAAGTATTCTAGCCCCTGTGGTCCCGTCTGAAGCAGGTTGATCCATGGCAGTACCAACCCTTAATGAATAAGAAAACCCATTTCAAGCACCACTCTTCCCTAACAGGAGCTCTCTACACGGCAACGTTTTGTTGCATGTTTCACTTGTCTAGGCTGATAAGAACATAATTGTTATTATGCAGGATAATCATTGGATAGTTACAATATTTACACAGTGGATTGAACCAAGATGCAGCCATAATTTACTGAGCCCTTCTGACAGAACAGCCTATCAATCTCTGGATGAAAATCTACTGCATTAATAATTGTGCGTTTTTAAAATTCAGGTTCCTTCTTGCATGAACAAAACGGAAATAGCTGCACTTTAACATGTATGCGTCTTCACTGTGTATTGCAGAAAAACAATCCTCCACCCCGTCCCCCTTGAAAATTGAAAGCATATGCATCTTTTCTTTCACTGAATGAGTGGGAGCTGAATCATTGTTAAAGAGCAGCTCCTTCAGCAATCAGTAAAGAGATGGCATGAAGAAGAAAGTTGTTGAGCTCTATCCATATTGAAATAAGCAATAAAGCCACCCCTTGAGCCGCTTTGCAAAGAGATTTGAAGGATGTGCTATTCACTTATGATGCTGGCTATATACAGACTGCAACAAACTTCGCTCTAAGCAATGCACAAGGTTGATGACTATGGTCTGTTTGCATACTGTGATTACCATAGAGAATTACCTGCCAATAAAATCGCAATTTAAAAGAAATCAAGTGTTAGGAAATTTAGGTATGTGCAATAATAGTCACATTAGGAAGAAATTTCTCCCCCACCACCTTTTGTGGACTAATAGGTTATTATGGGAAATCATGTGAGGAAATTATATCCCTGATGTAGCAGCACTCCAAAACTCCTTAGAAGCAGGATTTAGCCCACAGAGTTGCTTTAAATCTCAGTGTGTGTTGCTTCTGCTACAAAGAAGTCTACTTTGTGTGCCAGGTGTTCTGAATCACTGAATAATCCTGCAGTATTTTATTTGTTTATTAGATTTACATCCTGCCTTTCCTCCCAGTAGGAACCCAGGCCTCCTTCAAGATTGATAAACTCTCTGCATGAAAAGCTGAACTTTCTCCTCACTTCCACATACTGATTTCAAAATCCACACTTCTGGATGCATTTTCATCTCTAGATGGTGTAAATGTGTCCCTCTGTGATCCCACATGGCATCTAATTCCTCTTGTCCTCTGCCAGAATGTTAATACACACATTAAGAAAATTGTGGGTTCAATTATCCAAGAGAGGCTAGAAGCATAAGTAGACTTGGCAAGTAAGATGAAAAGGTGTTTCTACATTTGTGTCCAAAATCAGGACTGGCTTGCCTGGTGGGATAGAGCTGCACCAATAACCTCCTGGCAGTGGAGTCTCTGCTGCTGACCAGGAAGGGGAGAAGTGAGGCAATGATAAAGTCATGGCTGGCTGCACAGACGCATCAGCAGGCCTGCTAGATTGGCTCCATCAGTGTGTCTGTGCAGTCTCAACATCACTGTCACCCTTGCCTGACAGTACGTGGAAGTGATGCTGCTGCTGGGAGGCTGTTGTTGTGGCTCCACCCCACTGAGGCCCCATCTGCACTTATACATTTAAAGCAGTATCATACCACTTTAAACAATCAAGGCTTCCCTCAAAGAATCCTGGGAACTGTAGTTTGTTAAGGGGGCTGAGAGTTGTTAGGAGACTCCTATTCCCCTCACATAGCTACAGTTTCCAGAGTTCTCTGGGAAGAGGGACTGATGGTTAAACCACACTGAGAATTGTGGCTCTGGAAGGTGAATAGACATTGCCCCCACACAAAGAAGACTCGTGACACCAAACTGGAATAATGTTATATTTATTAAAATATAACATCCTAAATCCAATGCAATACAGCCAATTATTCAAATCTATATCTTTTCGGGCAGGTGAGACTAAACCTAACTACGAGGGATTACACCCTCACCTTCTAAAGGCATCACTTCTCATCATCACGTAACTCCATAGTCAAGGATGTGGGTGAATTCCTCCCTCCTTGCTCTTGGAGCCAGCTGTGTGGTTCCAACCTCCACACCATGGCCCCGCCGTACAGGCGTTCACCATGATGCGCAAGCAGGTCCCACAAGGACACAACCCAGATCCCCACCGGACACCAAGCCCTGATGGTTCCCTAGGGAGTGCCCCTTTTTCATGATGCCTTAACTACGTAATTTTTAACCCCCATATACCTCACCTGCCCGAATTCTATGCCACAAGAGGGGATCAGCTTAAGCTTGGTCCCCTCCACCCAATGAGAATAACAATCCCCTTAATCCCCCCATAAGATCCTCCAAAAACAGGTCACACCCTTGTTCAGAAAGATGAACACCGGCATCCCGAAATAGATGCGGGGCATGGAATCTAATCCTATCGTGAGGAATAATTGCCCCGCCAAGGGACAAAACTAAATCCCTAACCTTCCTATTAACTCATTTCCTAGCTCTATCTATCTTGTTGGGGTGAACAGCACCCCTCCAAACCCTTCTAACAAGCATTTCAGACCATACAAGTATAAGATTGGGATATGATCTGATAAGCCACGTGAGATCATGGGTAACTTTTAGCAGCAAATCCAACCCTGGACGCTGCACCAAATCATTTTCCCCCAAATGAATTAATAATATGTGCGGCTTGTCAGTCAATGACATGACCCGGCACACAGCAGGCAACAACGCATCCCATAACATACCCCTCCGGGCTTCCCACTGAACCGTAGCTGTGGCAGAAAGCTGCAACTGTGTTCCATGAACAGACGAGGACGCCCTCCGGTGAGCCCAAAACACAATTGAGTGGCCACACAAGACTATCCTGACGGGAATTGGGATGTTTTTCAAACCTACAGGAAACAGAAACAAAGTCATCTGTTAAAACCTGACATAAGACTTAAATGCATCGGAACGCCACCTGCCAATCACCTGTATCTCGCTGATACTCATGCCCGCAAGGGCCGCGGCAGTAGCTGCACCAATCTGGAAAGAATGCAGCCCATAGACTCCAGCATCACGACCACTGGCCAACAAGGCCCGCCGAACAATGGCCCAAAATTGAAATTGAGTCAGGGCAGAACCATCCGCATGTATGAACAAATAACGCTGGCCCGCTGGCCGAATGGATAAGAATTGTCGCATTGCAGACACAGGGCACAATACCTGGACCTGGCTACTTTGTAAAAGCACAATACTGCCATGGCCCTTTTGATCGGTCTTAGAGACCCTCAGTGAAAACCTCACTATATCTGCACCTAATGTGCAATCGCCAAAGCACAAGGCTCGATGAGTCACATCATGCTTAGAAGGGGCCAATACTTCGCTAGGGCGAAAAGCACCATAAAACATCGTCAGAGTTACTGCGGCGAACAGGTGCGAGTCATACTGAGATGAGCATAAAGAATTAAATAGTGCCAGGATCTGGAGGAGTACATCGGGCGTGATTGGCCTCCTCTGGTCAGCGGCCCTGGGAGCGGTACGCGACCAACCCTCAAGGACCTTTCTGACCCTAAAATCTACAGAATGATCCGGCAGCCCCCTTGCCTTGGAAATAAAGGCTAGCGCCGAGAGGTGACCGGCAATAGTAGAAACAGAATTATTGTGCCCTTTTAAATGTATCATAAATTGCAATAGATGCTCCACAGGAATTGGCCACTCCAACGGCAGCTCCGTGCCCATGCGAAAAGCCTGGAACTTAGCAAATGAACGCTCATACGCATTTTGAGTACTGGGAGCAAGAGCCGCAGCAATCGCAACCCCAACTTCTAGTTGCCAAGGTTCCACAGTAAAGGTGGGATTGGTACTGGATCCAGAGCCGCTCCAGGTGCAAGCTCCCGAAAGCGCGCCATCTGTAAGCGGGAAAGTGCATCAGCAACGGTATTCATCAAACCTGGAACATGTCTGGCCATGAATAAAATATTAAAGCGCAAGCATTGTAATACAAACGCACGCACCAAGCGCATAACACGAGGAGACTTAGAAGTTTGGGCATTAATAACGCTAACTGCGGAAATATTATCGCACCAGAAGCGCACTGTGCGATTTTGAAATGCCTTTGGCCAGATATGAACAGCTACCACAATTGGAAAAAAATCCAAAAATGTCAAATCAGAAGTAATTCCGGTAGCCTGCCAACTGTCAGGCCATCGCTCAGCGCACCACTGGGATTAAAAGATTACTCCAAAGCCAATGCCACCGGCAGCATCGGAATGCACCTGTAATTCTGCTTCTAATAGCAATTCCTCCCTCGAAAAGGAAAGGCCATTGAAATCTGTCATGAATTCAAGCCACATGTGCAAATCCTCCCTCATCCCTAACATAATCCTTATGAAATGGAAGCAGGATTGAACTCCCCACATGGCATCGCATAGACGCCTGAGGAATGCACGACCAGGTGAAATAACTTTAGAAGCAAAAACTAAATGGCCCACAATTTCCTGTAACTGGGCCAAGGTGACCTTCTTCCGCTCTAGGGCTGAATGAAGCAGTTGACGCAGTGCAACCAACTTCTCAAGCGGCAAACGTGAAGTCTGAGCCACAGTATCTAACTGGATCCCTAAGAAAATAAGGAAAGTAGTAGGGCCCTCAGACTTTTCAGGAGCTAAAGGGACTCCCAATTCATCAGTTAAAGTGGCAAAGGAATGCATCAGATGGGAGCAGTGAGAAGACCCAGCAGGCCCCAAAGATAAAAATTATCAAGATAATGAGCAGAGAAGGATGCTTTCATCCTCAATGCCCATTCAAGAAATGTGCTAAATGCTTCAAAAGCAGCACAAGACACAGAACAACCCATTGGCATAGCTTTGTCTACGTAAAACTGACCTTGAAATTTAAAACCAAGCAAATCCACATCAGCAGGGTGTACAGGCAAAAGGCGAAAAGCGGATTTTATATCACACTTTGCCAGCAAAGCCCCCTTTCCAGCTTTCCTAACTACTCTCACTGCCTCAACAAAAGAAGTATATCTGACTGAGGCATATAATGGGGAAATGCCATCATTGACAGATGCTCCTTTCGGGAAAGACAAATTATGAATAAGGCGATATTCCCCAGGCTGCTTCTTAGGGATAATACCTAAAGGGGAAATCCTCAAATTTTCAAACGGAGGACAACTGAAGGGGCCCGAGATACGATCAGCAAGTATCTCTTTATTAAGCTTGGCCAGAACCACGGGTGCTAACGTACTAAGAGAGGGCTGATTGACAAACGATGTAGCAATCCTAGGACCCTCAAAAGGGATACGAAATCCATCCTTAAAACCCTGAAGTATAAAACTAGCAGCCTGCTTATTGGGATAAAGCTCTAACAGCTTTGCTAACGGAGCCAGCTTGATCGGGCTACTGGCCTTGCGACGTACCACTGCTATTGCCAGACCCGCGTTTTTGCTGTTGATGCTCCCCTGTACCCTGTCGAGCAGTACATGCCCTCTGGCAAGAGGAACTGGAGTGGTTGCCTCTACACAGTGCACAGACGTGTCTAAATTTACAGGGACGTCTAGAACATCGGCCACTGCTATTGAATAACCAGCAGACTTGCTGGGATTGAACCCAATGCCCGCCTTGGCTGTAGCCCGAGGCGGAAGTCTGCGCGTGTGCCAATAAATGCCCACTATTGGCTCTATCTCCTGTAGTGGACCTGGCGGAAGTCATAGATCGCAACCACAGTCCTGCATGTTCAATATCCCAACGAAGGGTGGGATCCAATGCTGCTCTTTGCCTGAAATTCTGATCATACCGCAACCAAGCGGTTCCAGAGAATTCACGGAAGGCACGATGCACAATATCCTGATATTTTATCATGGACAAAGCCCTAGACGGATAAGCCTGTGTCATAACACCCATATAAATCGTATAGGCGTTCAACCAATTAGGCCATACCCGATCCACTTTTCTTTTTATCGCCGCCTCACACTCTTTAACTTCTTGACCATCTTTAAGCTTAACCTCAGTTTCATGAAACAGGAGAGTAAAGAGATCGATATACTCTCCCCTCCAAATTTTTTCTTTCGTTCCTAACAATAAATGATCACCTAACGGAAGGGAGGTATCGCCTTGAGGATAAACCCCATGTGGCAGGGGTAAATAAGCAGGTGATGAAGAAGAGGAAGTCAAAGGCGGCTGCCAAGGACTCACGGCAGCCGCCGGCCAAGGAAGCTGTGGGTGCTGGGGTACCAACACACCTCCCATAAACACTACTGGGTGCGTAGCATCTCCCAACAAAGGAGAACCAGCCGTTGGTGTATCCCTGTTAAGGGCATTGGAATCCTGTGCTTGTGTATTGTAAGCTTGTGAGTGCATAATTGGCTCACCTGTATACGCAGCAGGAGAGGCAACCACAGGCTGTGCTGCAAACCCAGACGCCCTATGAGTAAACGCGGCAGCATAATGTGAGACTGGAAGCTGAACTTGCATAGGCCCAGCAACCGGCGGGACTGAAGGCGTGACCGAAGAACTGGAGGCAGGAACAGTTGGCAAACAAGCTGGAGGCGTAGGAATTGCTGGCTCCTCGCTAGGTGCTGCAGCTTCCAGAACCCCGATCCTAGAAACTAAATCGGCAAGAAGATGATTTTTAGGCTTTCTGGAAGCCAACCGCGCAGATTTCTTACCTGCAGGAGCGGAACTCGTGCCAGCATCAGCATCCAGCGGGTGCATGCGTTCCTTTTCCAGCGCCTCCACCCTAGCCACCAAGGCACGGATGGTCCCCAAATCCTCCTCTTCATCAGAAGACAGGTTCTGCTGGGGTGGAGGGCGCTTTGTACTTTGTTTCACAACTCGCACTCCTTTTTTCTGTTGAGCCTTCCTGGGTAGCATGGTTGTAAAAAACCATTCAACAACAATTATGCAACGTACCAAATTGCAATCACAACCAGATTGTAAATTTGACAATTTTTAATAAGAAGTAGCACACCTAAAGTGCTAATTACACTAACCAATAAATTGAACTTAACTTATTATTATTATTATTATTATTATTATTAACCTATTAACTAAATATGTATTTATATATATTTATCTATATGAATGGGGTGGGGGGGATGTAAACTAAAGGGAATTGAGGGATTGGGGGGGTTATATATTTAAATGTAATAAACTGAACAAATAACAACTATACATCGAATATTAAAACTAATGCAATACCTAAATAATTAAATTAACATACGCAATAATAATAAATTTATTTAAAATTTTTGGTCAAATTGAGGTGAGATAACTGCCGGACCAACACCCAGTATCAACAAACAAACTGAAATTACGCCACAGGAAATCAATGGGGGGGAGGGAACGTATTATAACGTTAACGAAAGCAAGGCACAATCAAATAATACACACAAACTATAGCAGGAACATCGAATCAACCAACTCAAACCCCCTTTTTACTAAAACTTAAAAGGCAATAAACCATAAAGGGAACACAACCAGGAAGTAAATCAGCCGGTGTGCCGGCCGATGCCGGGGCTTGTGGGTGGACGCCCGCCGCCCAGCTGATTCGTCGGAGATCAGATAAGGATAACCAAGGGGCTTAAGGAGTAAAACAATTGACAAACGAATCACTATCAAGTAAAATACTCAGAACGAACGTCCAAACCGCAAACGGAGCAATGTGGAACGAGGACAAATGCAGCTGCCGCGAGGCAAAAAAGGCAAGAGCGGGAAGGACGGAGCAGCCTTATATCTGCTGCTCTGCGCCTTCCTTGATTGGATGATTGATCCCACGTGGCTCCTAGCATATGATTCGAGAATGTTCCCGAGTCTTCCCTGTAATTATGGTGGAGGCAAATACGCCCCTAATTAGGAACGACATTTCCTAACAACTCCCAGAACCTTTAACAAGTTCCCAGTATTCTTTGGGGGAAGCCATGACTGTTGAAAGTGGTATGACAGTGCCATGAACTGCAAAAAAGACAAATAATTGGGTGTTAGAACAAATTAAACCAGAACTATCACTAGATAATGATGAAACTGAGGTTATCATACTTTGGACACATAATGAGAAGACATGATTCACTAGAAAAGACAATAATGCTAGGAAAAACAGAAGGGAGTAGAAAAAGAGGAAGGCAAAACAAGAGATCGATTGATTCCATAAAGGAAGCCACAGACCTGAACTTACAAGATCTGAACAAGGTGGTTCACAACCAGGGCTGGCTCCAGGCATGCTGGGGCCCTTGGGCATCAGCTTGCCCTGGCCCCGCCCATGTGTGTGCGCACACGCCCCCCCACACCACACCTACCTGTCTGCTGTCTTTTACCATTGCCCTTAATGAAGATGGCAGCCGCAGTTTCCCTAAGGGGATGACTCTTCCGCTGCCATCTTTGTTGATGGCACTCGTGCGTGCTATGTGCGCACATCTCTGCCATCAACTAAGATGGCGGCAGGGGCTTCAGTACCTTAGGGAAACGGCAGCCGCCATCTTCATTAAGGGCAATGGTAAAAGACAGCAGACAGGTAGGTGGGGGGCGTGGATTGTGGAAGGGGAGAGGAGGGGCGGCTGAGGGGTCCCCTGTAGCTCCAGGGGCCATCGGTCCAGTGCCCCACCTGGCCGCTGTTTAGAACCGGCCCTGTTCATGACAGATGCTCTTGGAGGTCACTGATTCATAGGGTTGCCATAAGTCATAATCGACCTGAAGGCACATAAGGGGTCTGAGTTAGCTGATCCTGTCCAAAATGATTAATAGTGCTGTTGCTGTGTAAGCTAGGGATGGGGAGCTCTCCAGGCCTCTCTAACTGGCTCTCAGGACTCTCTCCAGGCCACACCTCTCTCCAGCACTCCTTGAGTGCTTTTACCTGGCTGGAATGCGGTCCTTCAATTATGGCAGTGTCTCTTGCTTGCCAGAGGAGAGGTGTGTGCATGTGGCCGGAATGTAACCTCCCTTACCAAAGTAACATCCATTGATCTGCCCACTTTTTCCTCTAGCCCTGGCCGCCACTGCTATGGAGCCCCCAGAAGGTTGCCTACAAGGGAATGTGGCCCTGAGGTTCAACAAGGTTCCCCTCTAGCCCTGGTGTAA